>NC_085141.1:90551046-91190102 GCF_024139115.2 Armigeres subalbatus | reverse complement strand
CTCCTTACAACAGAAAATCGCAAAGAAAAAGTAGAAACCTGATCAGACCAGATAAATACGTTGTTCGGATTAAAAAGCAATTTTAAGATTTAAAAGTCTCAATAAACCTAAAATACCGAGCCCACTCAATTCGACTTTCCAGAGTGAAGAAACCATTCCATACTTTCTATTTTGTTGCATGGAAACAACTAAACCGAGCAGGACAATTTATTTTCAGTCTGTCGCTCCCGAGATCCTTCAACCCATCTTTGGAAAGAAAACTCCAACAGAAAAAAAATCATTGAAACTTTCTCAATCTCAGCCTGATTACGGTTTCATTCATTTGACAACAACTGTCGTCATCAGGTGTATCGCTTTGCATCATTATGTTGAAAGGATTCTTTTATATGCGTCGTAGAATTTTTGTACATCTAGATGACCTAGATGGATTTTGAGGAGCAAAATAGGGTTAATTCATTCTGTTTTTAGTTTACATATAGTTTTCTAATACGAGAAATATGTTTTAAGATATGAATATTTTGCTCATTTGGATCGAATTCTCACTGAATTAAGGAGACCGGGGCTGGTTGATCGAGTTTTGCTTCCGGAATGTATGCTTATTATGGTTAGACTTTTCAAAAAC
Source organism: Armigeres subalbatus (assembly GCF_024139115.2). NCBI lineage: Eukaryota > Metazoa > Arthropoda > Insecta > Diptera > Culicidae > Armigeres > Armigeres subalbatus. Next base: position 91,189,480 of record NC_085141.1, on the reverse strand, counting down.
ATCAACGGTATGCCTGATGTTGCGTGTAAGTTAATCAAAGGTTAATCAAAAACACAGTCGAAAACGCACTGGTGAATTGTTTACCGATAGCACAAACAGAACAACATTTTCGATTATCGCTCGATCGTTCTGTGCTAAAGAAAACACGAACGACACCTCCTAAATTTTACTTTCTAATTTATTTACTCACCCGCACAACAAGAACAAAAAATATTTCGATGATCACGCGATCATTCTGTGTGATAGAGAAAACATGTGACGCGACTAAACTCTTGCTTATTCATGCATTCACTCGCTCAACGCAGAACAAAATATTTCGATGACCACGCGGACGATGACACAAGATCGGACGCACACTATGAAAATTTGACACAAAATAGCAAATTACAAAATAGCAAAATATTTCTCTCAACTTTTCAAAAGGTCCTAAGTGACATTTTTTCATGAATTAATTTGAGTAGTGCAATCAAAAGCTTTCATGTTGTTCTGTTGTTGCGCTATTCAAATTAATTCATGAAAAAAATGTTACTTAGGACCTTTTGAAAAGTTAAGCGAGATTTATTCAGAAATTTAACTCTTCGTCAAAATATTTGATTTGAATATTATTACAAACAAGCAAGAAAGCAACAAGATACATCCATGAAGTAGATCTCCGTTTTTAAATATTATATAAGTGTGGATTGGAAACTGCCAAAGCAGCCGTTTAATTGCCTGTTTAGATTGTGGACGTAACACTTAAAAGCTAAGCAAAATCCATCATTTTGAACATAGTGATCATAGAGCAAAAATGTTATATTAGACCTCTTCATGTTTTCAAAAGTATCAAAAATTCAACCGAACAGCCCAGAATCATATTTTATGCTAAAAAGGCTATCAAATTTTCAGCCGATTCGGTAAAAATTTTCAATTGAGGCAATACGTAACTTCTATGAATGTGCAATCAAAAACAAGGTTGCAACTAGAAAGATGTTAGAAAATATCTGATATTTTTTGCGCTGTTTTGGGTTGTGAAAGTAATCAAAGAAAGCAGTTTTTCATCACCAAAACGTAACAAACCTATATGTTCGAAGATATATTTTTTACACTCCATACAACAAGCAAATCCAAATGTTAGCTTGGGCAACCCAGCCCCCACCTTGAAGTGAAGTTAAGGATGCCATTCAACAGCCATCAAAGACCAATAAAGCACAGCTGGTAAAGGGATGGTATCGGGCTGAAACTGCATCAAGATGGAGCCCAGAAAAGCTGGCCACTTGCCTGCACAAACTGATAGTCAGAATCTGGGAAACCGAACAGCTACCGGAGGAGTGTAAGAGGAAGGGGTTATATGCCCCATCTACAAAGAAAAGGCGACAAACTGGAGTGTGAGGAAAGACTTTCGAGCGATCACCATCCTTAATACCGCCTACAAAGAGTGATATCCCAGATCATCTTCCGTCGTCTGTCTCCATTGGTGAACGAGTTCGTGGGGAAGTTATCAAGCCGGCTTCGTTGACGGCCGCTCGACAACGGACCAGATCTTTACCGTACAGCAAATCCTTCAAAATGCCGTGAATACCAGGTCCCAACGCACCATCTGTTCGTTGATTTCAAGGCGGCATACGACAGTATAGACCGCGTAGAACTATGGAAAATTATGGACGAGAACAGCTTCCTGGGAAGCTTACCAGACTGATCAAAGCAACGGTGGATGGTGTGCAAAACTGTGTAAAAAGATTTCGGGCGAACACTTCAGTTCGTTCGAATCGCGCCGGGGACTAAGACAAGGTGATGGACTTTCATGCCTGTTGTTCAACATTGCGCTAGAAGGTGTCATGCGGAGATCCGAGTGTAACAGCCAGGGTACGATTTTCAACAGATCCAGTCAATTTATTTTCTTCGCGGATGACATGGACATTTGTCGGCCGAACATTTGCAAAGGTGGCAGAACTGTACACCACGCCTGAAACGTGAAGCAACAAAAAGTGGGACTGGTGGTGAATGCGTCTAAGACAAAGAACATGCTTGTGGGCGGAACCGAGCGCGACAGGGCCCGCCTGGGAAGCAGTGTTACGATAGACGGGGATACCTTCGAGGTGGTCGAGGAATTTGTCTACCTCGGATCCTTGCTAATGGCTGACAACAACGTTAGTCGTGAAATACGAAGGCGCATCATTTGTGGAAGTCGGGCCTACTACGGGCTCCAGAAGAAACTGCGGTCGAAAAAGATTCGCCACCGCACCAAATGTATCATGTACAAAGACCCTTATAAGACCGGTTGTCCTCTACGGACATGAAACATGGACAATGCTCGAGGAGGACTTGCAGGCCTCAGGTATTCGAGACGGGTGCCTTAGGACCATCTTTGGCGGTGTGCAAGAAGACGGTGTGTGGCGGCGAAGAATGAACCATGAGCTCGTCCAACTCTACGGCGAACTCAGCATTCAGAAGGTAGCTAAAGCCGAAAGGGTACTATGGGCAGGGCATGTTGCAAGAATGCCGGACAGCAACCCTGTGAAGATGGTGTTCGCCTCCGATCTACGAGACGGCGTGGACCGCAGCGAGCGAGATGGGCAGACCAGGTGCAAAACGACTTGGCGAGCGTGGGGCGTATCCGAGGATGGAGAGATGCGGCCTCGAACCGTGCATTGTGGCGTCAAATTGTTGATTCAGTGTTATCTGTTTAGATTTTAACTAAATAAATGAAATGAATCAAAAATCGACTTTTAAAATATTCGGGGGAAATTGATCCCTCTCCAAGAACTTGCTTTGGTAAAATTAGAAAGGTGCACTCAGATTTTTAAAATATTTTCCTTCAAAATACGCGGAATTTTCGAATTGCTGTGCGTATACATGAACGATTTTTGTTATTGAATTCGAAAGCACATGCAATTTTAAAATTTGGGGAGACTTGATCCCCTTTCTGTGATATCTGCGCAATAAATAATTTTTCCTGCCAACCCTTCATCAGATCTGTCAAATTTACGAAAATTAGAAGCCTGAGAACAGATTCATGTTTAAAAAATAAATCTTTGATGGAATGTTGACATTTTCATCAGTACAGATAATTAAGCATATTTATGGCTTTGTGCTGTGAAAAAACGAAAGGATTAGATCATTGTTATGAAAAATTGTTAAAATTTTGCGTATCCAATTAAAAATTCTTTAGGAAGGTCAAAACATACAAACCGTCCTTGAGCTTGAGCTTGATTGACTGCTCGTAGTTGCAACTCCATTATGACCAGATCAGCTGTTCTTGCACAGGGAACCAACAGATGTTTGCTTGGGACTAGCACACATCTTCAATGTACAAGTGCTGGTGATCTCATTTGTTAGGTCATACTGGCGCCTGCCACGTCAGAATGCAAGTCAATGTAGGGAAGGGGGAGGAAATGATTATGCAATCACTCGCCCATTGCAAGCCGAATATACCTCTGCACTTGCCACGAGTTCATGCGGAATTTGTTGGAATTTTTGGGTTAGGTTCGAGAGGCGGAGGTCCGTCTTGGTTAACGAGCTGTCAATGTGATAGATAGAAGAAAGCAACAGATGCAATTTCTAATTGGATGTAGGAAACGAGTTAGTTCATTTCCAATTCTAGCAGATTACTGTTAGAATACTCAAGTTGAAGGTATAGGAATAGTAATGGAAACGGTATGGAAGTCCATTTCCAGTTCTAGCGATTGCTAGAACATGAGAAATATGGAGAAAGATACAAAGTAGGAGAATGGAACGGACCTGGGATTGAACCCACGACCTCCTGCGTATGAGGCAGAAGCAGTAGCCATATGACTACCAAGCCCGCATATATGACTACCAAGCCCGCATTGTCAAAACATACAAACCGTCCTGCAGATTAAATAAGGTTGTCAATCCAAAAAATACCTCACCACATAAAGGTCACTTATCTAGAGGATCTATCCAGTTTTCCTCGAGCGGTAATGGCCGCCAGCTTACCGGCGGGTCAGTCTCTGATTTGACTTTTCTGGAGGTCAACTGCACCCACCGTTCCGAGCATTTTGACCAATGATGCATATAACAAGGTGCTGATTCGACGAATGCAAGCCTTCTTATATACCACATTGATCAAAATGCTCGAATGGTGGTGCAGTTGATTCTCAAGCACATCAGAACTAACCTGAGGCAAGCTAATGGCCATTCCCTTTCATAAGCTTTCAGATACTAAAAATACCTTTAGAACAAAACTACTTTAGTTCTCGATAAAACAGGGGGTGATCAAGTCTCCCTGGGGATCAAGTCTACCCACCTTCCCCTACTGTGTCAATAATGATGAGCGAGAAGTTTTTGGCGTACGGCGAGCCCCCCACCAGTGTTCGTCGGCTAAAAGCATGCCAAACCCCAACAAAAACTGGTGCGTAACCCTGTTTTGCTGTTTGTACCGCTGCTGCTACGGGGCCGTGGCTTATGGAACCGGACGTCCATGGCAGTTAACGGCACACGCACCGCGCCGTGTGTGTTTTACTACTATTTCGTTGCTATTGCAAAAACAACAAGAAAACAAATCCTAGGCAGGAGATCACTCGGCTCGACCGCTCGACTGAAGACCGCAGCTAAATGCGTGGAACTGCAGGACACATGAACACCGACACGTTGAACGCTTATTGCACACCGTACTATCCAGCATTTTACGAGCGCTAATGGCCGCCACAATCCAACACAGTTTTTGGTAGGGTGGAAACAGTTTGAAGTTTGGCTTGTGTCGTATGACACAAAAACGATAAGTTTTCATCATCATAATGATGAATTCATGATGATGATGATCGCTGCGGTGTCATACGACACAAGCCAAACGCGTCAAATCGAATGCATCCTGCAAAAGGTGGAAATTGTGGCGGCCATTCTCATAAAAATGCTGGATATACGATATCTTTACGAAGTGCCTATATTTATCCATTCAACTGTGCGCTTGTTGGCGTGTACGCGTAGTGACGTTTTCCTGAGGTTGCCCGACCGACAGTAAAACAAAACGTTCAAGATAGTCAGACGCGGCGCGCGGGGGTTCCTTCCCGCCGCCGCGGTTGATGGATACATCCCATCATACGACTCTGCCCGCCGCTGTCGTTGTTGTATTCCATCATGCCCAGCATCATCTGCCATCATCACCTATGTAGGCCTCAAATAATGTGTGACAGGCTGAAGCCGTCTATAAAACCAATAATTATGAACGACAAAAGACCCTAGTAGCACATTCAGATCGATTTTGGCCCGTTTACATATGAGCTAGTTCTAGCGGACAATGCACTATCCGACAATACTAGCGCGATATTAGCACAATGTAAACAGGAATTGTCCTCGCTAATAAGCGTTTACATTATGCTAACATCGTGCTAGTATTGTCAGATAATGCATTATCCAGGGATAACTCATATCTTTCATAACAAACCATTATTACAACTACTTCAATGTGACTTCATTTAGTCTCATATGAGTCACAGTGACTGATATGTGACAAGTGTGCTACTCGGGCAGTCGTACACGACGCATGCGACAACAGATGTGCACTTCCAGCATTATTATCCCATACGATTAGTTTTGCGTTTCAATTGTTTGTTTGGTAGCTTTGTTTCGCACCAGTGCACGTTTTCTTTCATCGAAACACTTGCAGAAGCATATTTAACGGAAAACGGAATCATTGAAGTAGAGGAAGAACCTATTGGAGATCATAAAGAAGAAGAAAATCAGAAGCAGGAAGGAAATGCCAGAAATTCCGAACTGTTCGCAGTTGGTAAATGACTTCAAGGTAGTTATGAAGACGAGACAGCGACGAACACAATTTGCTTCATCTGAATCCATTGAGCGCGCTCCACCGAGGAAGAGCTCTCGCAAGACCACTATAGATGATATTTTATTATTTTTAAATTATTTTACTGGATGCAGATATTGCACGCGTAGACCATATATCAAGGATTTGGGAGTGATCTTGGATTGCCAACTTACATTTAAATAGCATATATCGTATGTTGTGGCTAAAGCTTCTCGATCTCCTGGATGCATCATCAGAATCGCCAAAAATTTTACCGTTCTGAAGTCTGGAGCCAAAACTACAACAATGGCGTTGAAAGAATCGAGTCGGTACAACGCAGGTTTTTGCGCTTCGCACTACGCAAGTTACCTTGGAGTTGCCGAGTTGCCACGATCGTTGCCAACTTTTTCATTCTATGTAGGTACGTAGGACAACGGCGAGTGTTTTTTTTATTGCCGACGCTCTTCAAGGTCGCTTAGATTGCCCAACGGTTCTTGGGGCGGTGAACATCAACGTTGCCCTTCGGTATAGGAAGATCCATTAATTACGTAACGCAATAGTTGGACTTTTTTAATCCCTCCCCTCTCCCCTATGTCACCCTATGTTGTATGAAGCATCTGAAAATTTTGTAAGGATCGTCACACTTTACTCACCCCCCTCCAAGCGTTACATAATTTGTGGACGTTCCCTATTTGAGAAATAACTCCATGCTCCGTTTACCGTTTCAACGCACCAACTACAGCATGTACGTTGCAATTACATACTGGATTGCAAAGGATCTTCAAAAGAACTGCTTCAGCGTTCGACTTTAATGTTAGTCGCCCTCTAATCACAGAGAACAGACGTTCATCTTCATTCGCGTGCTTGTGTAAAGTTTGTACTGATCATTTTGAAGTATGTCGTTATGCTCCCGTTGCGCGGTGCTAGTGTGCTGATAAATGTGGTTAAAAATTTGCCGTGTTTTACTTTTTAGCGCTAGTGTTCATTCTGAATTGCTCCAAGGCTCGCTCATAGGTGGCAGTACTACATTGTTTATGTAGTGTATGTCAACGCCATCACTTAGTGAGATTGAGTTTTTATGTCGGGCAACCTGCGTTGGCGGCGCTGAGGTGCGATTTAAATTTTTACACACGTTTTTAACGAAATTTTGTACGAGGATCCATGTCTGTTCTCTGTGCTCTAATCTAATGGAACGTACACACGGTCAAGCAGTTTGACCAACATTGACTCCACCTCTCGTTTATTCAAACATCCATAAAGTTTTACCAACAGCGGCACGAACAATCAATTTATTCGACAATATCACACACAAACGACCGAAGCGCCAACTTGAGCACCAACCATCGAAAAATATATGAGGGTTTGTGCAACTTCACTACAAATGCTCAAACATGTTCGGCGAACCTTGACTCCACCCCCGGCAACTTAGACCAAAATCAAATGCGTTTTAATTTTTTCCAACCGAGCCGCCAACTGTCAAATGGTTGTTCGAACAACTTCACTCACGTTCAAACAAAGCAGCAACCAAGGCGTTTTCTGGGGGCAGAGTCAATGTTCGTCAAAGTGCTTAACTGGTGTGTACATTGCATAAAGCGACGTACACACCAGTCAAACAGGCTGGACTCCGAACATTGCTCCGCTATGAACAACCTATTGAAAGTTGAACAACTGATTTGAAAAACGCTTGATGGTTTGATTTTTGATGTTGAATCGAAATAAACTGATTGTTCGTGGATGTTTGAATAATGACCATACAAGTTTCCAATTTGTTTGCCCTTCGTACATAGTTCTACTTTGTTTATGTATTTCGAAGCTGGTTTCAATCATTGAGAGCTCGTACGCTTTAATGTCAGTTAGATAGTTTTATTTGAAATCATTTGGGCTGTAGGATGCCTGTTTATATATACAATAAATAAATAAATATGATACGTCAACGCGTGATTGGGTGGCCAATTGGCGCAAGGATGTGTAAGCTGATAAAAGGCCGTTTCTTCAACTACAGCGTCATCAACGTGCTTTACCCACACGAAGGGCGACCCGACGATGAGAAAGAAGCGTTCTATGCACCGCTGGAGCAGGACGTCTGTGCACCGCTGCAGCGGGACGTCAAAATCGTCATCGGCAATCAACGGCCAACGATGCATAAATTTTGCAGCCACCCGAGGAATGGTGGATCGAAGCACCACAAGGCCACATGGACATCACCTAACCAAGAAACGGGAAACCAGATCGACCACGTTTTAATCGACGGTAAATTTTTCGTCCGCTCTTACCGCAGTGTGAATACTGAATCCGACCACTACCTTCTTGCAGTAGAGTAGAGTGGGGCAAGAGTGCGCGTGGGGTAAAGTACGTTTCGATTTTTCAAGTTATAAAAAAGATAAACTAGCGGCACTGAATCAGTTTGACAGGTAGTCTGACCAACTATTATCGTAATGTGTAATTGTAAACGATTTGAAGAAACAACAAGGGAGATATGGAGTTAGATCACTTTTTGGTCATTTGCTAAAAATAATTGTGTTTCCGCAACTAGTATTTCATTACCATATATACGTTCAATCAGGTGAACATTATACCATTTCGATAACCTATTGTATAGAGTACTTTATGGTACAGAACACCAATCCGGTTGGTTTTCCAAGAAGTCAAAACCATTACTTGAATAATTTTTGGGACTGTGGGGTAAAAGTACGCAGGATCAGTGGGGCAAGAGTACGCATATGAATCTTCAAGTTATGATGTCAAACCCGTATCTCCGGCCGAAATAAGACTTCTTCCAAAGCGTAAAGATCCACAACTAAGAAAAAAGGGACAGAATTCGAAATTATCACAAGGATAAGTTGAAGTAATTTCGGTGTTAGAAAGGACTTAGCGAACAACGGACTGAAGCGAAATAATGAAATTGTATTAGGGCTTGTTGTACACCTAAACATAATACAACACAATTTCATCTATAAATGATAATTTCACTCAATCAAAAGAAACTTTCATAAATTACGCAACGTTTATCTGGGAGGGGTTGCGAGATGGTGACGATCCATATAATTTAAGAGGATTCATATAAATAGTGTAAGATAGGGGGGGGGGGATGAAATAGCCCAATTTTACGTTACGTGATTGGTGGACTTTCTTTAAGGAAAAGGCCTTTGTATACGCCACGCGAAACACTGATATGTATTTTTACCTCTGTAGTTTTTTATATGTATATAGAAAACAATGGTTTTCGTATGAAAAGTGCACATTTTAGGACCCCCTCCCCCTTTGAAAGTTACGTAATCTTTAAACATTTCCTAATATATGCTCATTAAACATCAATTAAATGTTATTAACTCTTATTTGTGTCAATATATACTTAAAGCACATGATTGGATAAATGCGTACTCTTACCCCACCCACATGCACTTTTACCCCACCGGTGGGGTAAGAGTGCGTTTTCACTTGTCTTGCAATAAGGGTTCTACTAAAAGGAATCTCAATAATTTCAATATTTTTCCCACTGGGTAACATAAAGGAAGAGTATATGAATCATCGACACTGATTTGATATGCAGAAGCTTGCTTCATAAGGGCCACATGATCGATTGAAAACTAAGTGCGTACTCTTGCCCCACTCTACTCTATGCCTGCGCTCAAAACTCTTGACGGTGTACAATACGCGTTACGTCGAAGTGGATCGCAGCGGCTAAACATTGAGTCGCTACAAGACGGTAGAGTCCCAACAGAAGGGCAGCTAGGCGCAGTTTCTCTTGTAGATGGCTAGAGAGATATTCAATCCACCATTGGAAGCACTGCCACCACAGCCTGGGCGTGGTCCCCCGGATCAAACAAAACGACTTCTATGACGGTGAATGTGAGCAGTTAGTGAAAAAGAAAAATGCAGCATGGGAGAAATTGTTGCAATACCCCACGAGGGCGAACGAGGCACGACATAAAGGGACGCGGAATTGACAAAACTCGACTTTCCGAATGGAAAAGCGCCAGCAGGAAAATCGAGAAAGTTCTATGAAAAGTTCAATCGTTCACGTAAAGGGCCACGTGCCAATGCGTGACATATGTAAGAACATAAACGGAAATCTTCTTACGGACGAGCGTGAGGTGATCGAAAGGTGGCGGCAGTGTTGGTAAAATCTCAAATTCTCAAATCTCATCGGCGATTCATATCATGCGTGAGTCGAAAAAATCCCATCAGAGTCATGGCCCAGAGAATCGACTAACACCACTTGTAAGAAAGTTCATTGGGCAGTACCAGGCGGGTTTCATGGGTGAACGCTCTACCACAGACCATGTGTACGCCGTACGTCAGGTATTGTCGGTGTAGCACCAACTTAGAATTCGGAAGTCGGGACTTCCGAACCGAACTTTGTTTCATTAGGCGAGTCCAGCGCATTACTTCCGAAGTTGAGAAAGTTACCTGTATCTGGAGAAAAATCCAACTTCGGTATAAAAAGCGTTCTAACTTTGTTCCGGATAGACAATATTGCAGAAATTCCGCGAATACAACGTGCCCACACCTTCTATTTATGGACTTCAAAGCCGCATATGATACAATCGATCGAGATAAATTATGGCAACTAATGCACGAACACAGATTTCCGGATAAACTGATATGGTTGGTCAAGGCAACGATGGATCGGGTGATGCGCGTTGTTCGAGTTTCAGGGCCATTCTCGAGTCCCTTTGAAACGCGCAGAGGGTTACGGCAAGGTGATGGTCTTTCGTGCCTGCTATTCAACATCGCTTTGGAAGGAGCAACACAAAGGGCAAGGAATAACACGAGTGGTACGATTTTCACGAAGTCCGAAGTTTCGCCGACGACATTGATATTTATGGCACGTAACTTTGAGAGGATGGAGGAAGCCTATACATCAGACTGAAATTAGGTGACGATGGTGACGAAATCGAGGTGGTTGAAGAAATCGTGTACTTGGGCTCACTGGTGACCTCCGATAACGAGCCTAGTAGAGAAATTCGGAGACGCATCATGACGTACACTTTTATTTTCGATACGGGTACAAGGGATCATTTCGCAAGTTGCAAATTGAGCAACATAAAATTATGGTTAACTTTTTAGTAGCTGTACATTTTTAACCGATTTTAATTGTTTTCCCAGCAAACTATTGGAATTTTTCTAAGAATCGAATGATCCAAAAATGATCGATTTTCAATGGTAAATTATTTATATGACCATTCTTACTTGAATACTGTTTGTATACCCATACCGCGTGTATGATGTAACTCCGCTCGATCCAGTGGGCGGCAAGCATCGTTCGGTTCGTTCCATCAATTTTGTTGTATGTTCGTCAACGGGAGGACTGGAAGGGTAAACGGATATGAAAGTGATCTTTCAACCGTATACCGTATAGCACTAGTGAATACCTATGGTGGGTGCATTCAATGTTTTCGTTTATTACTGAATCGTGCTTGTTGCAGAATGTGTGGCACTGCATGAACTAAGAAGAAAAAGTGTTGTTAGTCGACTGTATGCTTCTTTGCGATTTGGACGTACATATTTTTGTGTTACTAAACTTATTCCTATTAGATATGGGAAGAAGTACCTTTCAATATAAAACGTTTACAGTCTACTGTATAACGTGTTCGATAATTTACAAATTATGTACGTTCAAATTCCAAAGTGACCTCAATGTGTGCATATGCGGGTAGATGACGTCCACGTGCGGTAAAATGTTTAACCATCATTACTAACGGGTGGCCACTAAATAGCGGGAATGAAAAGAATGGCTCGGGAAGAAATTTTCAAAAAAGTATAGTTCAATCTGATATACGTTATATAGAGAGTTGGCCTTAGTCTTTAGACTCAGATTAATGAATAATAGTATATGATCCGTGGTCCGCCGTGTGGCGTAGTTTAATCTTGCAGGTATCATATGACCGTTGGACGGGGGCCATCTCCTGATGATGCTTCTGATCCTATTGATGAGTTGCTTCGTGTCTTTGGCCTTCCAATCACCTTTGAATACAATGGAGCTCGGTCTACTTAAAATCTTTTAACAGTTTTCGAAACATTTTCACGTTCTAAATTGTTCACCGTGTACTTTTCCCACGATCTTTGTACGCTTGAAAAAATTGTACATTGCGGCGCGCATCCTTCTTGTTTTAATGGCATGTTTGAAACAACTGAAAATTTTGGAGTAAAAGTGTATGGGTGACAATTTTCTGAATATTTTAAGGATTCATTAACATAAGGAACTATTTTTTTGAAGGCATTAACGTTCTCATAGAAAAGTATTGAAGTATTGAAATTCCCGTTTTTTAGTGATCACCCGTTATAACACCATTTTATTGGCACAGATTGAAAACATGACTACCGGGAAAGCTTCAAATCCCAGTTTGTTACAGTTGGCAGTTGTTATACGGACGTGCTTTTTACCATTTTCCCTGAGCCAAAAGTAAGGTGCACATGCGAATCGGTTAAACGAAGATTTAGACTTCTGATATTTATAATTTTCTATCTGGTAAATAATTGAAACTGAACTAAATAGGGTAAGAAGTGTCCGCTAAAACTAGACATGTGATTTATACGTAAATTCTCTTAGAAATAGCATTGAACTAGCTTACATATGTACATCATTGTGCTTGATTGAAATGTGGTTGCCTAAAAATTAGGGTAATTGAATTACCATTGGAAACGAAATAAAAAACCACTTCTTGTTAGATACATCCCCTTGAGATACGTTGAGCTATTGTGGCAACAGAATATTGTGCCTTATTTGATTTGTTCGTACGAGGTAAAACCACTCAATAGTTGCGATACTGATAGTTTCAAAAACTCAATTTCAGGCAGGATTACAGGTGGAAAGTCCAGAACAGAATTTATTGTGGCAGTTAAAATATTAGAAGGAGTAAGAATCCTAAACGTGTGTCTACACTAAAGTTATGTTTGGTTATTTCCTAACGCGTATTGTATCTTGCAGAAAGTTTTTTAATATACGTCATATTGCAGAACGTGGAATTTCTTACTTTCATGTTGGATGAACGCCAACCTTCCTTAACAACGCGCATAAGACAGGCAGTTCGTCTATTGTTGATACACAAAGAGCTTACTTTGGAATTTGCAGTTTGTTCTATGATGCCTGTGTCCATATTCTACGTCTACAGTTCGAACAGGCATGAAAACGACTTTCAGTGAGCTTAAATACCCGCAGTTATAGCTGCATTACATGGCAATGCCAATGTCGAGCGAGATTCTCTACGTCAGAAAGAATAAGGAGTGATGATAAGGCTTCCACTTCCACGTTCTGCCGGGTCTCCAGAAGCTGTCTGCACTCTTCGTCGAATCAATCGTTCTGTCGACTCCGTCCCGCATGTCCGAGGTTGCATTCTGCTGCAGTCCTCAACACCTCACCCTCTTTCGACAACGCTACCTCCATCCTCACATAGTGGTCAGAGTCGATGTTAGCGCCACGATAGGCCCTGACGTCGATTATGTCGGAGAAGTCTGCAGTGGTGATCTCCAGGTGTACCGATACGGAAGGCTATGCTGGAAGTATGTGCTTCAAATGGGCATATTCTTGGAGGCGACGAAATCAATTAGTCATAGCCTATTTTTGTTCGTCAGCCGGTTGACGTGGAACTTCCCACAGTCGGTTCAAACAACTCCTCCTGGCTTGGCCTGAGCGTTATTTTTCCTATATGATAATTTTGACATCGTGACGGCAGCTGTCGTTCTCACATTCGAGCTACGCGTAGAATGCGTCCTTACCATCATCAGTGCTTTCGGAGTGTGGGAAATGGACGTTGAAGAACCGGCCTTTGGACCTCTATCAGCACACTCTCTCTGGTATGATTACCTCTATACATTTGAATCATTGATTCCTCCCAATAGAACTAGAACTAGAACTCGGGAAAGGCCGTATGCTTCGTGGAACTGGAGCGTGGAGCGATTTGCTAGCCCATCAATTATCAATAAAGTGAATAAGTAGCCATGTTCTCATTTTCTTCCTGTTGGGACACATAATCGTCATGTTTAGAGATTTTCTTTCGCTGTTCAAATCAAATTATTTTCAAGTTGGAAAACCCAAAGTGCACACCAACATAAAGGAACTTTATTTGTCATTATTGTTTAGCACAATTCACAATATAGATTCTCTCCGAAACTATTCACTTTGTTCACAATAAGGACTTACATGCGGAGTGCTTGTAATTCATCAAAAATTTGGGTATTATTAACGCATATGAATTGAAGATAGATCGGAGCATCGAAGATAAGATCACTTCAGGAGCGATTATATTTCCTTTTCAACTTACCGGAACCAAGATCGGTAGGCGTAATCGGCCCGGCCGATTGTGGCGTGAAGCCAGGCGGTTGGGCCATAAACTTTTGTCGCACTTCGCGAATCTTCAACTGCAAGCTCTGTTTGCTGGGAAAGATGCTGCTGTGGGCCAACTGTGAATGTCAAATGTTATCATAGTTGAATGTGTTGTCGGGTTTTTTATTAAGTCTAGAAGTTGTTGCTCACCTGGAAACTATTGGTTGCCTGCGATGTTGGGAACATTCCATGATCCTGAAACAATTGCATGACCAAATTGCGGCGCTGCTCCAGAACCTTGCGATGGCCTCTCTCTTCGGCTGAGTTGACTGACCGTGCCGAAGGCGTTTTCGGGGTTCGAGGCGAACGGTCAGCGTTGTCCGTGGTCATATCTACGAGAGAAAAGTAACCTTCGCTCGATGAGTGACAACATTGTTCAAATCACTTGCGGGGGGCATTTACTATCACCCCTATTCTTGTTTACGGATAAAGGGAAATATCGAACGTTTCTTTATTGGCTTGCGTAAATGAGAATGCGCATGCACTTTCGCCCGAAAGTTTATTTATCAAACATAAACAAGAATACGGGTGTATGTATATGTTTACCTTTGTATTGTTCCATGTTGAAGTCCGGCCCGAAAAAGCGATTGCCGACGATGTATGCACTGGATGGCGTTGCCGTCGATGACAACGGTGCACTGCTATCCGAGGTTAGCTGAGCTGATGGATGATGATGGTGATGATGCTGCTGAGGGTGTTCGTCCTCTGATGCTGATGAAAATGCAAAAAATAATTTAGAATTATAAAATATTTTTATGACAGATCCAGAAAAGCTAATAGTGGAGTTCTTTCTAAATCTAATTTTGATCATAAGGTTAAAAATGGGAGAAGGCAAATTCTTCTCAATATATGAAGCGTTTTTATATACCTATCTATAAGTGTGTACATTGCAATATCATGTGGTTATCGGAAGAATGCTATGTCCTACCAAAAACTGTTGGGCCGGCTCAGAAGTATTGATTCACTAGTGCTAATGTTTTACAAACTAGGTATAGGGAAATATATCCACCGTTAACCCTTCTGGATCACAATCAAGTTTACTCACGGGTTTTTAATTGTTGCTGATGATGGTGCTGTTGCTGTTGTTGTTGTTGTTGCTGCTGCTGCTGCTGTTGTTGTTGCTGTTGTGTTGATTTCTTACGATAGTTCTGGGTAAAAACACGTGGCGACGATGGCACAGATATTGCACTGGGTGACTGGCAGTCCTCCGGTTTAAACTGGGGTAGCGTTTTGAACTTCTTCTCGAAGTCGACCTGCCTTAGAACGCTGCATAAAACCACGTTAATCAGTATTAATGTTGGAAATATATTTTTCGGGGTAACTTACTTGTCCATATCGTCAGGTTTGACCTTCTTGAAGAAATTCTTTGTTTTGATTGTGGGGGAAATCTGCGGACTCTGGAAATCGTCGATCGTGGCCGAGGTTGGGGTCGGCAGTGCGGATGGCATCTGGGTCGACGGTTGGTGCGTGCTTCCGTTGCTGTTGTCACTATCGCCGGAGTTCTGCGTGTGTTGCTGGCCGGATGAGTTACTGCTGTTGCTCATTTGCCGCCGCTGCAACGGGGCTCGTCCCAATTGTGCCGGAGTGGGCGCAAGAATGAATTTTTTGCTCTCAGGAGCATCAAAATCATCGTCAATCTCATCCGTTGCAGCTCCTGTCGGAGCCGAACTCGACAGAGGATTTGGCTGTTCCACCAATTCCATTGGTTGAGTTACAGACGAAGAGCAGGAGTTTGGTGTGACGGGTAAATTTCTTCCGCCGGGAGATTCTGGCGGTTCCTGTTTGATATTCATGAGCGGGGGTTGCTGTGGTTGATGCTGCTGATAGGCCTGCGGTGCGGATGTGGAGATGAGAAGGTTCGGTATTTTTCCTTGTATCAAATATTGTACTGGCTGGAGTGTCGCGGTAGTTGTACTTGATGATATGGCTGGCTTAATTTGCGATCCCTGCACCATCGAGGAGCTGGTTAGTGCATAAGCAGTTGAAGCGGCTAGTCCTGGCATGGTAGAGGAGCTCTGGGAAGATCCCAGTGAGGAAGAGGACAAGGAAGAAGACAAAGAGGTAAGAGAGACTGCCGAAGAGGAAGCAGTAGATGATGAGGAAGTAGAGATAGCAGATGATGTAGAGGTGTACAGTTTGGACCGATCATTCAGAGAGTACTGTTGGCTGTCGGGGAGGACGAGCGTAAACTGAAATCGAGACAGGATAGATTTTTAATTATGCATGGCGGAATGAGTAGGAAGGTATTGCAGTTAGAATAAGCAACTAATCACACAACTATGCAGCAGTTTGATGAAAGTTGGTATGTAGGTTTTTTTTTTGCTTTTTCGGTGTAGCGCAAGATCATAAGATCTCTTAAATATCTAACATTTTGCTACAGCTATTTGCAGTAAAATATTATCATGATACAGGCATACCTCGATAGTACGTACACCTGCGACATTTTAGTGTACGTACTATCGAAGCAAAAAAAAAAAAATACCGAAAATTTTTTTTCGCCTTTTTATTTATTTAGGAGTGGTGGAATGTTCGTAAAACCGCTTGGAAGCAAAAAATTCGATAGAAGGCCCTGTACTCTAAGCATATTTATATTTGATATAGTAAACAACGGACCAGCATGATCCAGATTTTTCTTAAAATGTTGCCTACATATAGCATTGAGCAAAATCATCGTCTTTGTGAATGTGAGGCTATAGTTTTTACGAAATATTGTATGTTAATGCTTTGGAACATCCAGAAATTACGTGAAATTTGTAGGAGTAATGTTTTGAAGATATGTTACACATCATGCATAATTATGCATGTTACTACAAAAAGTAACGATGGGAATGAAAAACTTTAAGGATGTCCTAAACTGTCACTGCCGTTGCGACTCTATTGAGCACATGCAATTTCAAAATTTGGGGAGGCTTGATCCCCTTTTTATAATATCTACGCAATAAATAAATTTTCCTGACAACCCTTCATCAAATCTGTCAAATCTACAAAAAATTAGAACCCTGAGAATAAACTTGAATAAACAAATTTTTGTATGGGTGACTAACGGCGGATCAAGTGTCCCCATATTGAGCATGAGCATGAGCATGATGACCGTGCACTTCGTAGTTGCTACTCCGTGATCGACTAGAACAATCGCAATTGCACAGGGAACCAATGGATGGAAGCATGGGATTTGCTCTCCAACCTAAATGTGCACAGTCCGAGAGCTCTAGTATTTTTGGATGGTCGATAACGGCGCTGGCCACGTCCTCACGGCCATCGGGGATGGGAAGGAATTGATGATGCAGTCACTCGCCCACTGCAAGCCGAGAACACCTCTGCACTTGCCACGAGTTCCTGCGGAATTTTATTGGAATCTAGGGGTTAGGTTTTATGGCAGAGGTTCGTCTTGGTTAACGGATTGCCAATGTGAAAGTAATGAAATGGTGATGTATATTCTAATTGAATGCCGAAACGAGCATTTTGCTCATTTCGAATTTGATTTGATTTGATTTTGATCATTTCGAAACAGTTGCCTGCTAGAACTAATCAAGTTGTAGGTATAGATATAGAAGATGGAAACGGTATACAGTCAAACCTCCATGAGTCGATGTTCTATGACTCGATATCGACTCATGGAAGCAAATTATCCCATATTAAAAAATATTTTCTGGGTTACTGTGATGGTCCCTTCAAACAGATTTCCAAAGATTTCCTATTCCACATGTTGATATTTCCATGAGTCGATGGTCCCTTCAATATCGACTCATGGAGGTTTGACTGTATGAAATCCCATTTTCAGTTCTAGCGATTGCTAGAACATGGGAAATATATGAAACGATACAAAGTAGTAGGAATGGAACGGGCCTGGGATTGAACCCACGACCTCCTGCGTATGAGGCAGAAGCGGTAGCCATATGACCACCAAGCCCGTTACTAACGGGGGATCAAGTGTCCCCATATTGATGCAATAACTTCAAATCCAAATATCCTAAAACTTTGATGGAATGTTAACATTTTCATCAGTACAGATCATTAAGCATATTTATGGCTTTGTGCTGTGAAAAAACGAAAGCATTTGGTCATTGTTATGAAAAGTTGTTCAAATTTTGCTTGGCCAATAAAAAAAATCTTTAGGAAGGTCAAAACATATAAACCGCCCTGCAGAATAAATAAGGTTGTCAATCCAAAAAATAACTCACCACATAAAGGCCATTTGTCTAGAGGATCTATACTAAAAAATACGTTAGAACAAAACTACTTTAGTCCTCGATAAAACAGGGTGTGATCAAGTCTCCCCGGGGATCAAGTCTACCCACCTTCCTCTACATAACACTGAGATGAGTATTAAGGTAACAAGAATACTGACTTCAAAGATGTAAAAAAGGATAACTTTCTAAGTTATTTTAATTTTCTCGTCTGTATAATCGTGTAACCAACGTGTAACGAAAAAGTATGGAGGACCGACTTTCATATACCGATCAACTCAGCTTCACGAATTGAGGTGGTGTCTGTCGATAAGGTTGGCGATCTACTCACACACTGCAACTAGCATGAAGTTGATCTTTGGTCACAAAGTGCGAGGTGGGAAAATATTTTTGGCAACATGGCCACTAGATCCCTTTCTATTAAACACATTATCTGCCAAAACATAAAGATACTTTGACTGAAAATGTAGGAATTGCTTTTCAGGAAACTAAGGAATTGCTCCAAGAACGCCCCCTGAAATCCTACTTGAATTTCTTTCGTATTTCAGTTTGAAATTATTTCATTTACTTCACATACTTTATTTTAAATTTGTTTGGACATTCATAAATATTTTCCTCTGAAAATGTCTTAGGAAATTAAAATAAAAAATAAAAAATCTCTATTTTGAATTTCTCCTTGATTTATTCCAGTTATTCTTTTAGGATCTACAGGAAATCAATCGGTAAATCTATCAAACCACGAGATCCATCCCGAATTTCGTCTAGAATTACTTTAAGAAATTCTCCAGGAAATCGTTTCGGATACTCCAATGAAAATCCCTTCGGAAATTCTTCCTGAAAATGAACTTCCCGGAGCAGTTCTTGGATGCATTTTCTGCAGTATTGCTCGAGACATTTCGGTGGAAATTCCGAAACGAATTCCCGGATAATTCTTGAAGAACTTTTAAAGAGATTTCTGAAGGAGTTCTTGAAGTAAGTTTCGGAGAAATTCTTGACGATTTTTTTTAGAGAATACATGGAGGAATTTCTGGAAAAAATGTGGGAGAGTTTCTAGAAGAATTTCCGGGGTTATTGTTTTAACAGATTGCTACGAATTCCTGAAAAAAATCTCGGAAAACCCTGAAGGGCATTTGTAGACATTTTAGGGGAAGTACTTGCAGAAATTTGGATAATTGCTGCAGGATCTTCCGGGAGAATTTCTTTAATATTTTCTAGAGGAATTTCAAGGGGAAGTAATTCCGACAGAGTTTCGACGAAATGTTCATAAGAATATCTGGAGAAATAGTCAGATGAATTTGCAGACGAATTTTGCATGAAATTTCCGGGAGAATACTCGAAGAAAAAAATCCGGGAGCAATTTTCCGGGAGAGTTCTTAGAGGAATTTTCGGGAGAATTACCGGGGCGTGACTATCAAGACTGGAAGCGGGCTTGCACACTAATGGGACTTCCACGAAAGGCTGAAAACTTATAAGGCTGAAATAATAAAAGACTGACACTCGAAGAACTGACAAATCGTTGACGTTAAAAGGGGCACAAACTGCAATCTTCTTGCGACTTCTTGACGTCTTTCAATTTTGATATGGGATTTTCATTTTTTTGTCTGTACAGCACAATAAGTTTATAAGTAGCACAGTAATCTTTGTTCTTGGTTCTTGCATTTGGTTTTTGATACTGGTCAGGTCTACTTCTATATTTTTATTCTTTATCCATCCTTCTCTTTACTTCCAACTTCCTTCTTTATTATTCTTTTATCCGTCTTCATTATTTCTTCTTTACCCCTACTTGAATTTTAGTTTTTCGTTCTTAGTTATTCCTCCTTCTTTATTTCTACTTCAATTTTTTTTCTCTTTCCGTTTCTTATCTATCTTCCTTCTTGATATTTTTCTACCTTCTCTCTTTATCCTTCTATCTTCTATCTTATTTCTTCATTCTTCTTTCTGTCTTATGTCTCCCTTGGTCTTTCTGTTTTATTTTTCCTTCTTCTTCCTTCATGTTTTCTTTTTCCTATTATTACGTTTTTTCTTCTTTTTTAACTTTTTTTGTCTTTCTACCTTCATCCTTTTTCCTTCTTCATTCTTCCGTCTTCCTCCCACCTTTTTTTCATCTTCCTTATTGTTCTTTCTTCTCTATTTCATTCTTACAGACCTTCTTTTTCTTGTTTCCTTCATTGTTTCTCATCTTCATCTCATCTTCCATCCTCTATCTCACTTCTTTCTTTTATCGTTTGCCTTCCTTCTACCTTTTTCCTTTTTCATTCTTCAATCTTTGTTATTCCTTTTCCCGTCTTCCACCTATCTTCCTTTTTCTTCTTCATTCTTCCGTCCTCCTTAATTCATTTATTTATTTATTATTATTAACATCAACAGGCAATAGAGCCCAAATGATGTGTCTTAAAACTATAAAACAATACAACATTGGTATTATCATATTGGAACACGGAAGCAATAAACAATCAGGTTGCACAGGATAAAGATAATCACCCGAATTCGATGTCGTAACAATAATTGCAAAAAAAGTAGCTAATATGCGGGATACCACGTACGGTGCTTGCTTACAAATTCTCGACATCTGAGCTAACCGGCTACATAGTGCTGGGAAAGCAATGGATCTCCATTTATCATCAAGAACGACCTTGAATGAAATATAGTCCATTTCTTCAACTTTGACTTCCATCTTGATACGAGCTTTGTAACATTATACGTTTCTCTATTCCAGCTCGTTATTCCGATGGATGCATACTAAAGTATCGATTTCTCGGTTACACCAGTTATCGATGTTTGATAGCAACAGTGGAAACGATTGCTTTAGCACCAGAGTTGATATTTGAGCCAACACTGCAAAAGCCCAGTCCAATAAATATTTCATCCAGAGCCTTTGATGAGGAATGGTAGTCCGTAGAACTCTGTCTTGGCGAAGATGTATCGATGCATTTTGCGCAAAATCTTCCAATGTCTTCACAATGTCGGAAACTTGGCATTTTCTTATTTCGCTCATTATTTGTCCTTCTTCCGTCGCTTTTGGCCCGTGCTTTTTTCACATGATCTCCATCGCACGCTTGGCACTCATCGGTTTGAAACATTGCAATCTAGATAAAGTACTCAAATACTCGTTGCAAAACCACATAACATTATTAATCAAAACGTCGGAGTCGTCCGCCGCAACAACAGTTGGGCGGCTACAAGACGGTAGAACCTTCGCAGCACCTACCTCCGCATACAACAAAATATCTGTTTGATGTTTACTGGTTTAGAGCACTTTGGACAATCCATGCTGTGTGTGAACGGGTGGTCCGGAGTCGGAGATGATTCCACAGCAAAATAATAAATTGAGCTTCAGAGACCTGTTCTTGAGCAGTAATTTCTATCCGCCAAACACGAAGATCATACAGCAGGGATTCTTTTGAGCGTTCTTCAATTACAATTATGGAAAGACGGTTTTAAATCAGATTTTCTCGGCAACAGAAAAGTGAATCAATGTAATCGTCAGATACACAACCACAACCACATCTTCTTTCTTCTTACTTCTCACTTGTTCTTCCTTCTTCCATTTTAAATCTTCATTTTTTCTTCCTTCCTTTACCGCCTTCTTCATCATTTCTTCTACCTTCTTATTTCTTTCTTTTTTCTTTAACTTCCCTTCTTCCTTTTTCGGATTTATTGTTTACTCTTCATTCTTAATTTTTATTTATTATTCACTACTTAACCACTAATCGATCGTGAGGTGATCCATCCATCATTTTCAGCACCTTCCATACTTTTCAGCCTTCGGTATGGTATTACTTCTGATATTTTCAGCCTTGTGAGACTTTCAGCCTTTCACCTAAGACACTCTAATCCAAAATCAAATAAAAAAATCTCATTTTATTAACTAATGTACCGTTTTTACAAGCTGCCTGCACGCCGCGTCCAAGCAAGATACCCAAATGTAGTCGGGTCGTATTCATAATTGGGCATTTTTGTTTCTAATTATGCTGGAAATTGGTAGTTTCGCTAAATATATTGTTTATTTCATATAAATCGACAATGAAAGTGAGTGGCAGCTCCAATTTGTGATTCGGACTAGGTTCGGGATTTATAGTTTCCAACCCCAAAGCTGTCAGGGTTCGCACTGTTGTTTCACGGTTTCGCAGAAATGCCAATACAACTGTGCCCACACATCATCAACCACTTCAAAGCACGTGGAGTGGGGATACAATCGATGGGACCAAGCTAGAGAAACGAAACGGAAACTGTATGTTTATTAAAATAAAATGCGGTTGAAAATCTTTTTTTTCCGGGAATTTTGTGATATTTGTTGTTGTAGTTTAAAAATGAATTTAATCCAGTTGTTCTAGATTCAGTTTTAAAAATAGATTGTTAGAAGTTATGCATTCAAAAGTTCATTCAGTTTCCTCACAGATGGTGTCCTAAATTATGGTGGCATGGAATTACACATGGTAGTTTGGGAATTCCGCTTGAAACCCGTTCCCAAATCCGTTTAGAATTTTCAGAAAAATATATTTGAGGAATACTGAATAGAATTATTTCTTATGCAGAATTTCTTTTGAAATTTCTCAAATCTTTCGTCGTTTCAGAATTTTCTTCGGGAATTCACGTCAGAAACTACTTCAGAAATTTTTTTGAATTTTTGAGATACATATCAGACATTCCTCCATATTTTTTCCATAAGATGCTTTCGAGATAAATTCTTTTGAAAATTCTTACTTGGGCTATCTTGACTATACTGTTCCAGGATTTTCTGGAAGTTGCTCCAGGAATTAATTTGGAAATTCCAATAATATAACTCCTTCGAAATCCTTCTAGAATACAGGAACTATCTCAAACGCTTATAAGACCGGAATTGCTACGCAAGTTTTCGAGACCTAAATTTCGGAAATGCTCGTGGAGGACCAATTCCTCCTTGAAATTCTTGAAGATTCTTGAAACCATCTAATGGTGCCCCGAGGTGTGAGGCTACCTTTATCAGGAGAGGTAGCGAGGAAAAAAAATCTGGAGAATTTTTGTTGGGAGAACTTCATAGTGTTCTCCGAAAAAAGCTTTTTGCAGAAATAGATGAATTTACGGAAATACGGAAAAAAATGGTTCTCGACAGTCGGTATAAAAAAAAGTGTATTGAATATCAATTAAATAGGAGAACTGTACCGATCTCCATCCACTGAACATAGATTCATCTCAACGGTAAACAAAGAATTGCAGCACAGCACAATTTTGTCGCCTCTTTTTGTCAACATGCGTGCTCACTGCTGAGAAAATCACAAAATAATAAACAATCCAAATTCCTTTCCGTTGCTTTTGTTTTGGGATGAATATCAGACCATGAGATGAGTTCTTAGGAGCAGTTTCCCTGTTTTATATCCACCCAAAAGTTATTTCCACTATCCGCAAAAATCAGTTCACGCACTTAAACATATTTATTTATCATTTCTGTCTATTTAGTCTTAACGCCAACTCACTGCCAGTACACTGGATTCCCTGGATCATATGTCGAATCAAACAAACACGATGCTATACGCACACCAACATATCCAATGACAGATGGAACTGAAAATGTTTTTTTATTCAGGGGTCGGGTTGGTTAATCATTTCGTTGTATTGTTTTAACATGTCGTATTAGAATGTAACTATGCTAAAACAAGCTGAAATCTTCAGCTAAATTCCTCCGTTCCAGCTTGACATTTCTTCTATATTTCCCATTTTTCAGAAAATTTCCATACGAATTGTTTGAGGTCTGCTCTCAGGCTTGTTGGATAATTAAACTGAAATTAAACCTTAAAGTGACATTTCAATAATTATCAAATAACCCTTATACTCTTGAGACTGTTGAGACTGTTCAATTATCCAATTGGTGATTCGGTCTTCTCTAGAAAGACATTTGGTCGTTAGTTTTGCGGAGTCCATATTGGGACGTTCTCAGTGTTGTCGATAATTTTTTGTATATTCTACGCATCTAAATCCACATATTATTGATTTTGTTATGAATTCGGATATATTGCATGTACGCATCTAAATCCACATATTATTATTATCTTTTGTTATGAATTCTATTATGTTACTACCACTTCAGAAAGAAATTTCTAATGCTGCGGATTTATGACAAAAATAACAATATGTTTGCTATGCACAATTAGAGCGCACAATTAGACCAAAGCTACAGTACCTCAAATTAAATACGAGTAAATTGATAGCAAAACAGTTGCTGGTATTCTAATTGAATGAAGAAAACAAACGTAACAGTTCAAACAGTTCTAGAACATGTGAAATTTAAAAAATACGAAGTAGGAGAATGGAACAGGGGCCTCATTGCGCATCTCCTTTCGACAGCTCCTTCGTATGACAGTTTGCACGGTTTGTTCGTTTCGAGTCGAGGTGCGCAATACCTTCCCAGGCTTGAAATTGAACCCACGAGAAGAGGTAATCAAATGACTACCAAGCCCGTAACTACAAGTGCGCAAATATTCAATGGCTCCGAAATCATCGAAGTATGCCTAGTGTACATGTTTGTCTGTCTGTCACATCATTTAGCAATCGAAGCAATCGGGCAATGTGTCGACAGCGACATGTTGTAGTGAGTGAACCGTCGAATAAGATATAAGGTTCTCCCGCTTGCCCGCAGCCAGAATGAACTCCACGCCTTCTACAATGCATAAAACTAAAACAACCTAATCACATATAGAATTGAGAAATTTTAATTATGAGTTTATGAGATATGTTATTCTGAATGATGCAATTCAGGATTCTGATGGTATAAAACAGAAAGAATTTCAAAAAACATGTTCAAAAAAATTGTGATTTTCTTGATATTCAATATTAGACCCTTTAGGCCATCCGACCAATATGCCAAACGGCCTTATGCCAATCAGCTTTAGGCCATACGACCTACAACCTTTAAAAGCACCAATCGTTATTTTGTATTATTTTTTGAAAAATTCTTGAAAGGATTGTCGACTAACAAGTTACTTGTACCCTCGTTTTCACCTTTATAGTAGTTGGCAGTGGCGCTACCCATTTGACTCAGTTAAAATTAATGTGATCCAACTTTCATCAAACCGTGATATCGAACAGTCTATGAGTTGTGATGCTCAATCGGTGTTATAAGCATGATGTGAACTCACCTGCGGATTATTTGCATTCACTGCAAACATAAACTTCTGCCTACCAGCGGCAGCCGCGGCGGCCAACAGCTGATTAGGTGTCAGTATAGCTGCGGCCGCCCCCGCCGCATTTTCACCGTTGGGTCCACTAGGAAACTGCTGTTGCTGAAGGTGATGATGAAGCTGCTGCTGTTGTTGCTGATGGTGGAGATGTTGCTGATGCTGCTGTACTGCTGTGGTAACCGCCGACGGGGATGGTACAACTGTTGAATTTGTTGGATTAATCATTATAATTGATTGCTTGATATGGTGATGACTGAGGTTGAGGTTAGAGTTAGTAGTAGTAGTAGTAGCAGTAGCAGTACAATTAGTTGTGGTGGTTAGACAATGACTATTATTGATGACGAGTGGGCTGGCTGCAATGGTGGAGGTCCCCGTTTGGGATGATCCATTGCTGGTGGCGGCTGCCAGTAGTAACTTTTTTGCCACAGGTGGTCCTCCGGAGTCCTTGCTTTCGGCTGTCGTCACGGTAGCAATAGTACCGGACTGCAGCAGTTCGTTGAGCGAAGCCTGTGTTAGAACAATAATACCCGGCGTTGGTTGTGTGAGCGGAGTTACGGTCGGAGCAGCAGTTGCTATCAGAGCCGATCGAGGTTCGCGCCGTTCGATCAAAATTGTTTCATAGAGCACCGTCGGTGAACCATCCTCCTTCTCGAGTTTAATCTTTCCGATAAGTGGTTTTGTCAGTTGTGGTTGTGATTGTGCTTGCGTTGGATTTGCCGTTCGCAGTATGGCACTGTTTGGGCTGAAGATGACCATGCTGCCACCGCCGACGCCATTACTGCTGCTGCTAATATTGCTACTATTGCTTGTGCTGATCAATCCGTTACTTTGGCTGATAACTGGGCTGGCTGATACAGTTACAACATTCACAACATTCAATGGCTTATTATTGACTGTGGTGGTGGTGGAGGTGGCGGTAGTGGTGTTTGCATGATGAACAATGGCATTATTACTGGTAGTATTGTTATTATTGCTATCGTTATTTACAACATGAACAACATTGGTAGTAGTAGCTGAAGTAGTACTAGCAGAAGAGTTAGCAGTGGTAGTAGTAGAAGTAGTAGTAGCACATGTAGTAGTAGCATTACCGTTACTGTTATTATTACTGGTTTGGATGCAGAGTGTTTTGGGTGATGAAAGCTCATGAGTTGGATGATGATTAACATCTAGATGAGTAGTTGTTGGAGGATGGTCATTAACATTAGTAACATTATTATTGTTATTGGTACGATTAGTGGTGGTGGTGGTTGAGGTGGTGATAACATCCATTAGTATTTTACCTTGTTTCATGCTCATCAAGATTGTGTTATTGCTATTGCTTGTACCGGTAATGGTGGCATTGTTACCATTGTTGTTAGTATTTGAAATTGTATAACAGATAGGGTTCAAACTAATCGATTTACATTTATTGTCCGTAGAGACAAACGGCTGGTGCTGCTGTTGTTGTTGTTGATGTTCTTTGATAGCAGAAGTCGAAAAGTTGAATATGTTTCCATTTGCAGAAACTTTGGCCATGTTGTTATTGTTATTGCACAGATTGTCCGTCGGCTCAGATTTGATAGCAGTCGGTGTTGTGACCGATTGGAACTGCTCCTGCTTGCCAATAGTTTTTGGGCTCTGGGGCATAGTTTTGAACGCTCCCCCTGTTAGAATAAAAAAAAAACAAAACAATAAAGTGAAGATCTGTTTGCCAATAAGTATCTAAATAATAATACCGGTAGGTTGAAACGGCGACACACCGATCGGGTTCTTCGGGCTACCGTACGAGTAGCTGAGCGGCGTCTGATGATGGTGGTAGCTATGGTGGAGCATGCCTGCTCCTGGTGGTTGTTCCCCATGTGGAACACTGCTGCCTGAAACTCCGCCGCCTGGTGGATGTGAAACCGGTGGGGGCAGTAGGGCTACCTTGATCGGCTTAGGCTTACATGTCAGTGGATCCGAAGGTGTCGATGGAGCTGAGCTACTACTACTACTATTGCTAGTCGGAGGAATCGGTGCTGTCGCCGTTTTTGAATAATCCGTCGGGATGTTATCGTTAGTGAGAGAGGATGATGAAACCACTGCGTCTGAAACCTGAAAATAATAAAGCATATTAGTAAAAAAAAACTCGCTAAACGACATAGTGATTGTAGGAGCATTCTTCCTCGTGATGAACATCTTCTTCTTCTTATTGGCATTACATCCCCACACTGGGACAGAGCCGCCTCGCAGCTTAGTGTTCATTGAGCACTTCCACAGTTATTAACTGCAAGGTTTTTAAGCCAGGTCACCATTTTTGCATTCGTATATCATGAGGCTAGCACGATGATACTTTTATGCTCAGGGAAGTCGAGACAATTTCCAAACCGAAAATTGCCTAGACCGGCACCGGGAATCGAACCCAGCCACCCTCAGCATGGTCTTGCATCCGATCCTTTTTTCACACGGGGGATGCGTTCCGTGTAAAAAAAGTTTTCAGTTTAAAATTTGAAAATCCATGTAAAAAAAGTGTTATGATTTCTCGGGGCTGAAACACATAAGGCTGGAAACTCACAAGGCTGAACAAAAATCGTGAGAAACCAATTTTAGTGGAAGAATTCACATTTAACGTTAATAGGTTCACAAACTAAAATGATCCGCAACCTTCTTACAACTTCTTGTTGTCTTCCAATTTTTATACGGAATTCTTATTTTTTAGTCTTCACAGCTCAAAAAATGTTGAGGTAACATAGAAAGAAACAAGACTTTTTTTTATTGTTCTTGGTTCTTGCATTTGATTTTTGATTTCTGCCAAGATTATTTTTATTTTTTATTCTTTATTCTTCTCTCTTCTTCTTCCATTTGCTTCTTTATTCTCCCTTCTTTCTTGCTACTTCCCTTTTTTTCTTCTTCCTACTTTTTTATACCTTTTTTCCTTTTTTTTTCCTTCTTTCTTCTTCAACCCTTACTAGTTTCTTCTTTCTGTTTCCTTCTTGCTTCTTCTTTCTACCTTTCTTCTTAGTTCTTCCTTCTTAATTTCTACTTCCTTGTTCCTATTTCCTTCTTCCTTCTTCTGCTTTCCTTGTTCCTTCTTCCTTTTTTTCTGGGTTCTACTTCCTTCATTTTTCTTTGTTCTTCTTCTTCCTTCTTCATTCATTCCTTTTGCTTTCTTATTTCTTCCTTCCTCCTTTCCCTTGTTTTTTCTTTTTCTTCTTTCTTCCTTCTTTCATTACCTTGTTTTTCCTCCCTTTCTGTCTTCTTTCCTCTACCTTCTTCCTTTTCCAATTGTCTTTCTTCCTTCTTTCATTACCTTGTTCTTCCTCCCTTTCTGTCTTCTTTCCTCTACCTTCTTCCTTTTCCAATTTTCTTCTTTCTTTTTCCTCATTCCTTTTTCTCTATTCTTTCTTCATTCTACCTTCTTCCTTCTTCTTACTTACTTCTTTCAACCTTTTTTCCTTTTCTTTTTTTCGTCTTTTCACTTCTTTTTTTTTCCTGCTTCCTTGTGCCTTGTTTTTTCATCTTTCTTTCTTCTTTCGTCCTGTTTTCTTCCTTCATTTCCCTTCCTTTTCCCTTTTTCCTTTTACCTTCTTCCTTTTCTTTTTCTTCATTATTGTTCTTCCTTCTTCATCCTTCCATTTTTTCCTTCCGTCTTCCGTGTTTCTTCTTGCTTCATCATTATTCCTTCTTCCATCTTTATTTTACTTTTTCATTCTTCTTTATTCTATGTTTTTTCTTCAATCTTTCATCCTTTTTCCTTCTTCCGTCTTCCCTCTCCCTTCCATTTTTTTCCTGCTTTTTCCTTCTTTCTTGTTTCTTCTTGTTTCATCATTATTCCTTCTTCGATCTTTATCTTACTTTTTCCTTCTTCTATGTTCTTTCTTTAATCTTTCATCTTTTTTCCTTCTCCATTCTTCAGTCTTCTTTCTCTCTTCTTCCGTCTTCTTCCTTCTTCTTTCTTCCTTTCTTCTTCTCTGTGCAATTTTCATTCTTTATTATTTATTCTTTATTTCTTTATTCTTTATTCTTTTTTTTCTTTGTCTGTCATTGAGCTCGGACCTAGTTGATCCATCTCGCTATTCTTTATTCATTATTATTTATTATGTATTCTTTATTCATCATCCTCTATTCTTTATTTATTATTCACTATCCAACCACTCAACATAGTTGGTACAACATATCGGATGGTTGGAATTCATTTCAGCCTTCTGATACTTTCAGCCTTTCGGGATTTCAGCCTTATGAATATTCAGCCTTATGTGCAGGGCCGGATGTATGGGGGCCGGGGGGCCGTGGACCTGGGCCCCCACCAATCTTGTGTACCAAAACCAACCTGTTTTGTACATTTTGGGGCTCCCACAAGCTGTCGGCCCCGGGGCCCCCTTCCGGCTTAATCCAGCCCTGTTTAGTGTTTTGGCCTTTCGTAAGACACCCGATTTCTCGACGAATCATGCCTCCCAGTGGTGGAAATCTGCGAATCTTACTCACAAAACAAGAAGTAGGCAATGCAAAAGACTCGCGAACATTTGTTTTGCCTTTTTCTTGCCTACTACTCGCAAAGAAAACAAAAAACGAATCCTGAAAAATGTTCGAGAAGCTTCGCGAGTCATTCAGGTTAATTTGCTAAAGTCATAAAACAACCTCGGAACTTATTTCTCACTGATGTTCGAGCAAGAACACAGTTGTTTATTATTATTGTGTTAATGTCAAGTCAAATCTATCCATTGTATTCAGAAGCAATCACAAAAACACGCGACCGTGTTTTTACTCCTGAGCAAAATACAGCCCGGATTTTTGTTTTTGCTCTGCCCGTACTTTCATGATCAAAGCAAGCGCCAGAAAAATGCAGGCAGTAGGTTCCTTTGAGTATGGCTTTTTGGTAAAGCCAATTACACTCTTTTCTTACTCGTGAAGCGAGTATTTCCACCACTGATGCCTCCCCATATCGATTACATAAAAACTTTGCTCTAAATAATAATTACAAATAAAATTCTCACTTACCTTTATTCTCGCCTTAAAATCTCCTTCTTCACCACCGGTACCAATCCCAGTGGCACCTCCATGGCCGACGTCGTCAACATCGGAGTCACCCACCTTTTCGGCGCATTTGAGATCAATTTCGACCGTTTCGCCCAAAGTCTGCAGTGCAGAATCCTCGGCAATCACCATCTGTTGATCGTCATCGGACATCGTACCATCGTCATGATCCATTTTCTCCCCGGCTGCACCACTGCCCTCCGGACGTGCACCTTCCTCGTCCGGATTGCTGCCAGTGTTGTACGGAGCGATTGTCGTCGGAATGATGTCATTCAGTTGTGGTACCGCTACGCCAGTCTGGGCATGTTCCGAAGGTGTTGTGGGGCTCTTCTCGTCGAAGGAATCGTTTCCATCAAAGGAATCCATCCGACCACGGCCGTCTTTCGTTGAGGAGGACGACTTCCGTCGATCTTTGGAACACCACTTCCACTCGGGATGAGCCCGAAAATGAGCCTCTTTGACTTCGCTGGCAAGCTCATGGTATTTGGTTTTCTCCTCCGGCTTCAATGCGTACCACCACTCACCAAGGATTTTACTCACGGTCCGATTGTCCTGATTAGGATGTTTCTGGTGGACCAGAGCACGATGCCTTTTGGAAAAGATCATAAACGCATTCATCGGTCTTCGGATCTTGGCATCTTTTTTGTTCAGTGGACTTTGTGGTTCTTTTGCACTGGGTGGGCCACTGCCAGCATTGTTGGCTGCTTGGAGTGCTGCGCTGCAGGACTGTGTGCGTCTTTTATTGAGTGAATCGGTCTCAGCTTTACTGATCGCTCCGTGTGGAACAGCCGCTAGATTCGGATTCGCGAGCGAACCCGGTCCGGGTTCAATGTCCATTCCCCGGAGCAGCTGGTTTCCTCCACCAGAGCTTTGAAAGTTGTCTCTCCCGGCCATTTGATTGCTGAAGTTGGTATTGCTATTGTTATTGTAGTTGCTTTTCACGGGCTCTGCTTCAAAAACATCATCATCTCCCTCATTGTCGTCACACTCGTCATCGACAGCCGGTTCCGACGGTGGTGGTGTGCAGATTCTCACCGTCGGTGACGCAATGATGGTCGCGTTGACCGTTTGTGGAATGCCGGATGACTGTTGTTGCTGCTGGTGCTGAGCTGGAGAGTAGCTCGATTGATGGTGTTGGACAAACGTTTTCGAGGCCGGAGCTTGGATTATCGGAAGTAATGTATGCCATTGAAAGATGGAACCCGTGCTAATGCCGTTTTTTGGCACGGTCACTGGTTGTTGTTGTTGCTGTTGTGGAACCACCGAATGTGGTTGCTGTTGTACGATCGGCTGCGGTTGCAGCTGTATTGTTTGCTGAGGTGCCATTATTGGCCCGCGATTGGCCATATGTTGGGGCTGCTGTGGGTGTTGTTGTGATGGCGATTGCCCCGGATCAACTATTACCTGTTGCTGGCCGTGAAAGGAAGAGTACAGGCCCGGATGTTGGGTGCCATGAGATGACGCTGGCGATATTCGTATCACGCTGGTTGCGTGACCTGTAGGAGGAAGCGACACGATCGGTTGCTGTGGCACTGTTTGTGAAGGTCGCAGCAATTCTGGTCGTATAAGTGGAGGTTGATGGGGACCAAGATTTACCGGTAACCCACTGGCACTGAGACCCTGCGCCCCACCGTACATTATGGGACTGGGAGTATTGGTTTTGAATTTACCATGATGTTCGGAGGAGGATGGCGCTGGGCTGCCAATGGGCATGAAGACATTTTGCCGGTTGCCTATGGTCACCGGTGACTGGGTAGTACTGGCCAATGGTGACGAAGCATGTCCCGTTGGAGATGAGAATGAGTTACATGGCGTGGCAGATCGCGAACTGCTCAATGATACTGGAATTAGAAGAAATGGAAAATTATTTAATAGGTGTTAGTAATAAGGCAATTTCATACAGAATGGTCACGAGTACCCAACATGAGAGTTACAACACATAAATTATCATTGAAATATTTATTGAATCTACCTTCTTCAAATGAGCACGTTTGCACGTTATACAGTGAAAAGAGGAAACAAAACCTATTTTAATTGAACGCATCTGCCCAGTATAAGGGCCGATGCCCACGCAAGGTACTCAGCATCAAATGGAGTAATGCACATGTAAACGTGTGCACGACTACGTTTGATGCTGGGTACCTTGCGTGGACGCGGCGTGCACGCAGCTTGAAAAAACATGGGCATCGACCCTAAAGCAAATAAGAATGATAATGTGTTTTTAAAAAAACACCACTGCTCGGTATAAGTCGAATGGAGGAGATAATGCCTGCTTTGAATGAACGCGTTTGCCTGGTATGAGGCGAACGGAAAAATCATGAATTATGTAAAAAAAATCTGTCTGTAACAGGGCAAGGAGAGGAAATATAATGAAGAGTTTGTAAGGGGGAAGACCAAGACTATGTTGAACATTCCTGGGTATATAAGTTGCATCATGTTAGCATCATGATACGCCAATTTGCAAAACGGTATTCCGGCACGGCAAATGCTGGGTAAATCCCTACCTCCTCGTGGCGCAGGCCGGGATACAAGTAACTTTAGGGAAGATCGGATAACCAACCCCGGTGGGAACTATGGTTGAATGCTGACAGGGAATGGGGGATTTGCTCTTCTCCGGAGGTGCAAATTTGATCGAGCGTATGTTCTTCATGTTAGGAGCGGCTCACAACAGCGTCTGTTCCCCATGTTAGGGGTGGCTAATCATCGTCTGAGTGCCAGCGAGAGACCCTAAGCTAAACTGTGCACACCATGTTGCATCGTGTAAGCATCGAGAAGGCAGCCCTTCAACGCGATGTGAGTAGCGCAACCCAGGTAAGGTAGCCTACCGAAGATTTTAAAGTTACCAAGAAAGGCAAAAGTAGAGCAAACGGTTGATTCAACGGCAACAGACCCTGCAAAGAATAAAGGACAACGATTGGAAAGTGGCAGTGGCAGTGTGGCGGCTGGAATCCAGTAAATACGGTGGCCCAGAACTTGCGAACGTGAATTCCTGGCAGTGGATCTCTTAACGAACACTTCAATTACCACACCTACTATAGCGGCGGCCACAGAGCAGAATGAGGAGTTGGCTTCATGGTGATCGGAAAGCAGATGGAGCGTGTTATTCGGTGGAAGCCGATAAGCGACCGCATTTGCGTATTGAGATTGAAGGGCAAATTCTTCAACTACATATAACCTGATCAGCATCTATGCTCCAACGAACGATAAGCCTGATGACGTGAAGGATGAGTTCTATGAGAGCCTTGATAAGACCTACGAAGAGTGCACAACACACGATGTAAAGATTGTCATCGGGGATGCAAATGCGCAGATCGGTAGAGAAAGTTTCGTTTGCCCTGTCATTGGTACGAAAGGCCTTCATTCCGCTACCAACGATAATGGCCTGCGACTTGTGACCTTTGCTGCTGCTAGAAGAATGGCAGTACCTGCTTCGCACGTAAGAATATTCGAAAACACACCTGGCAACACCCGAGTGGAGACACTTGCTGACATATAGACCACGTGCTGTTCTACGGACTACATTTCTTGGATGTTATAGATGTAAAGTCCTTCAGAGGTCCGAACATCGACTCGGATCACTATCTTGTAGTTGCAAAAATTCGTGCGCGACTTTCCAGCGTTACGAATTCACGAAACAACAGAACGATGCGTTTCAATATCCAACGCTTGTCAGTTGAAGGAGTTGCTGAACAGTACCACCAGAAGCTGGACTAGCGGATACGAGATGCCACCGGATCTGGCAACGTCAACAAATTGTGGGAACCCGACTAGAAGAGCATAACAGAAAATGAACACAATTTTAACATATTGTGATATTTATAACTTATTTTGATACAATTTTGTTCTTAGTAGCCATTATCTTTCAAATGTTCTAACAGGATTTTATCATAATATGATTAAAAAAATGCTCAACACCGAATTGCCCAACAGTAGGCAATTAAAATAGATGTAGCAAAGTATCCCAGCCATAGATATCACAACGCTATTATAATTTGATAAGGTTGCCTAATTTGTAAAGTTGTCAGTTTCATGTTCTTGAAAAATATTCTTGTTCAGACAAAACAAAAATCTCAAAACGACCTGTAAAAATGTCCAACTGAACAGAAACAATGTATTTTGTATCTGATTCTGTTATAAATTTCTAACAAAATATGTTATATTTATGATAAAATTGTAACAAAATTTAATAGTTTTTTGTTTCTAGTAGTGTAGTTCTTGATAGAAATTTAGATATTTTAACAACATCCTGCACCATGTTTCTAACAAATTTTGTTATAAAAATTTAGTATAACATAATAACATATGTTGATATAATTTTGATATGACCTTCTAGTCGGGAAAATATCAACGAAGCTGTGACTACAACAGCGCAGGAAGTGTTGGGCAGTGCACAGCGATGCCAACGAAATGGTTGGTTTGATGAGGAGTGCCAGCGAGTGACGGACGAGAAAAATGTTGCTAGGAGTCGAATGTTAGTGGCTCGTACTCGTTCCAACAGAGAGCGGTACAGTGTAGCAAGGGCAGAAAAGAAACCGCAGAAAAAAAGGCAACACGAAGAGAGTGTGATAGCTGAAGCGCAGGAGAACATGGATATAGAAACGATATGCGGAGGTTTTACGCAACTGTCAATGGCGCGCGGCATAAGACTGCGCCAGTGCCCGCCATGTGCAATGATCGAGAGGGGAATTTGCTGACAGACAAGACTATGGTTGCAGCCATGTGGAAGGAGCACTTCGAAGATTTGCTGAACGTTGAAAATGAAGGTGTATTAAGGTGGTTATACAACAAAGCCACAAATCGGCCATCTTGGAAACCACGTGCTTTTTCTAGTGATTTTTCAAGAGCACGAAATGAAAGAACCACAACGCCCATGGGTATGAAACATCCGTAGATCGTTTGCTTACTCATGCTAAACAATCGACTTTAATTTCAGCATTGTACGAAAATTATTTCGCTAGATTTGAACTTTTGATGTTACGAGTAGAAAACCTTGTGGTGAATTTGAAATTCACCACATGGCTTGATTGTATAATCACCTTAAGGAGCAGGATTGTCCCAGATAGACCACGTCCTATTCAACGGACGACATTTCTGTTATAGATGTAAGATCCTTCAGAGGTCCGAACATCGGCCCATTTTTTGCGCATTTTGGATGGAGTCAATGAAGTAAATTGTAAAAACGTAACTCAATCTTAGGCTGGGTTTCGAAGCCGACGACATGAATCTCCAAGCTCCAGAGCGCTGATTAATCAGGAAAGAAGCGGATACGAATTTGTTGGATCTGCTGAACCCTCTGACTGATTAGAGCTCTGTGTAAAGGTGAGATTCGGAAATGCCAAACGCAATGAAATCAGATCTCTATACAAAAACCCAACTTAATTCACCGAGTGGTGATACTGCCTTTCTCGCGTTTAGCCAAGACACCAACCTTAAATGGCGCTTATATAGTTCGATTCCATTTCCCTAATAACTTTTAAACGCAATGGTCGATCGTTATCAAATTCAATAGTGATCAACAAGGCTTTGTCTTCTGTCGAATGCAACTTGTTGTGAGAGAAAATTGGTTAATAATTACTATATATGAAAAAAGTGGCTAATGTTTTTCGGTTTCGTGCACACACACATACACATACACACGGACAGACATTTGTTCAGTTCGACTAGCTGAGTTGATTAGTATATAACATCATGGGTCTCCGAGACTTCTATAAAAAGTTCGATTTTGGAGTAAAATGATAGCCTTTCGGTACAATTTTGTTGTACGAGAAAGGCAAAAAAAGAAATTCGGAATTCCTAAGAAGAACCAAAATATGTTTGTTTGTTTTCAGTACCGATGCATGGCCAAAATCAGTATTATCCCACTTATTGTTGAGCCGAAACTGATTGAGGGGCGCGCCTTTGAGAGTTGGTATAAGCCACTTTTCGAATGGTATAAATAGCGCCAGCGGTACCTTAATCTAAAGAGGCCTTATATTAGGTTTGAGAAATTTATGAATAAAAATGACTACTTCATTTCCTCTCAATAGAAATGGAGCAGAAAGACATGCACTAAACAAATGACACGGGTATACTACAAAAGTTCAATGAAATGGACACAGTGGTTCATCCCGAACAAAAAAAAGGAGCAGGATGGACATAGTCGGCGACGGTCAAGCTGTGGAACCACCAACGCTGAATGAGGTTAAGAAGGCTCTAAACGAGCTGAAAAACAGTAAAGCTGCTGGGAAAGGTGAGACCCCGGTCGAGCTTCTCAAACACGGAAGTGAGCAGCTGTATCAATCAATCCACCACATTATCCAGAAAATATGTGAGGATGAAGAACTGCCTGCCGGCTGGTTAGATGGCCTCATATGCCCAATCTATAAAAAAGGACACATACTAGAGTGTGCCAATTACAGAGGGATCACCCTTCTGAACTCGGCGTACAAAATCCTGTCCCGTATCCTGTTTAACAGACTAAGACCGCTTGAGGAGTCTTTCGTCGGCGAATACCAGGCAGGTTTTCGTGAGGGCCGATCAACGACGGATCAGATGTTTAGCCTGCGAATGATCCTTGATAAATTCCGGGAGTACAACTTTTAGACACATCATCTGTTTATTGATTTCAAAGTACAGTACAATCAGTGAAGAGAAATGAGCTGTGGCAGATAATGTCCGAACATGGTTTTCCGGCGAAACTGATTAGACTGATATGTGCATCGCTGGATGACTCGAAATCAAGTACTCGGATTGCAGACGAAGCAGGGTTATGCACTTTCGAATTTATTGTTCAACATTGCACTCGAAGGCGCTATTAGGAGATCTGGCGTGCAGAGTAACGGCACTATCATCACACGGTCCCATATGCTCCTAGGCTTTGCAGACGACATCGACCTTATTGGAATCGATCGCAGAGCAGTAGTGGAGGTTTTTGTCCCACTGAAGAGGGAGACGGCGAGGATAGGCTTAACCATTAACTCTACCAAGACAAAGTACATGGTGGCAGAGGTAGTGCTTGATGGGGATGTGTTTGAAGTTGTTGAAGAATTTGTTTACCTTGGAACTCTTGTGACATATGACATTGACGTTTCCCGTGAAGTGAAAAGACGTATTGCTGCTGCGAATAAAAGGTCTTTTACGGATTACGTAACCAGCTTAGGTCCCGCAACATGCAGACGGAAACGAAATTTGCTCTATACAATACTCTGATTCTACCAGTGGACCTTTTTGGACATGAAGCATGAACATTAAAAGAGGCGGACCGGAGAGCTTTCGGGGTTTTCGAGCGAAAAGTGCTGGGTACAATACTCGGAGGGAAAATGGTGTGTGGCGCAGACGCATGAATCATGAGCTGTATCAAGTATACAAAAAAGAAAATATTGTGAATCGTGATGGAATCGGACCTGGGGACCCTAAACGTTGGGGGAAACTGGAGGAACATCGCCCAAGACCGACGATTATGGAGCTCTACAATACGCCAGGCATAGGTGTATCGACGCTCTAGCCAACCAGGTATCCAGGTAGGTATTCCGAAAAAATGGTACATTCCGCCAAAAATAATTAAGCAAAAAAGATGCAGTCCGTCAAATGTCGTACCGTAAAAAGTTACATACCGCCAAATGTTATTCCACGAAATATTTAGCATTAGCATTGTTACAGTGTAATTTGTAGATTGGACACTAGTAATACTGTAATATCCCGATTTTATTACCCCCTGGAAAAAATTTAGGGTGACAAAACGGTGAACGGTAATCCACGATATTCGCAACAACATTGATAGGAACTACTATCAAAAATATTGAAATCAAAGACTAACTTCTAAACACAATTCGGATATCATCCAACATTCATACGATAACTAAAATATTATTAGGATATAATATGTTTGGATCCCAAAGTATTACTTACTCCTCATATACTCATAAAAAAACATTAGCATCTTGAATTTATCCAATCAATTTAAGAAAATTCTAAAATAGCTATTTTTAAGAAAGGGAACATAAATTCGAAAGAACCGCGATTGTCGCGACTAGAAGAGCAAATCCGCGACTGTTGTAACAGCCCTTTAACGTACTAACATATCAGACAAAGTTTCAGAAAAAAAAAATCGCGTCGAAAGTCCTCCATACAAATTCTACTTCTGAAATGATTTTTTGACAAACTACAAAATATTGGAACTCAAATTACTATAATTGATTGAAACCATCCTTGGAGTTGTTATAATTTGGTAAAGCAATATATCTTTCACAGTGGCGATAAGGATGTGCATTTCATGTCAAATAAATGAATGGCAATTTGACACAAAGTTCACAATCGCATAAAAGTTCAATTCAATGAGTAGTTGAAAACGTAAAGTAGGAAGAATAAGGTAAATATTGAGACATTTAATGAATTCCATCAATATTAATTTAGCATCGAACTCACACA
Source organism: Armigeres subalbatus (assembly GCF_024139115.2). Taxonomy (NCBI): domain Eukaryota; kingdom Metazoa; phylum Arthropoda; class Insecta; order Diptera; family Culicidae; genus Armigeres; species Armigeres subalbatus. The sequence goes on along the minus strand of NC_085141.1, from coordinate 91,150,672 downwards.
ATTGTTGTCAACATTTTACGATAGTGTTAGGACCACTCAACATCGAGAGGCAATCTACCATTATACATATCTATAGGTTATTTGCCTTTTCGACTTGATCAATAGTTTTTGTAACAAGTTTGCTTATTGTTATAATAAATTTGGAAGATTTGTTTTGTTAAGGTTACCAAAGTATTGTCAAATCAAATAATTTAAGTTGCACAAGGGGGTTTGTCTTGTCGCCATTGCATTTCAAAATTGATATCGTCTATTTATGAAATAAATACACTAATACAAAAATTCTATCATTTCGCCAAAATATGCAGACTTCCAGAAAGATTTCACAATACATAAATTAATATGAACAAAAATTGTCCTTTAGAAGTTACATTACACAAAAAATTAAAGTGCGTGCGTTTTCAAAAAACTATCTATTGATGCACATTAGAAGTAACACTTTTGTAGATACTTACTCAAACACTTGACGTACAGTTCAGCGCCGGTTTGCAAATCATCCAAGCTCATATTCAAATAACTCATTTTGCTTAATACTAAAACTAATATTGAAAAAACCGTTACACTCAATTTTCTTCCAAAGTCTAATAGCAATTTCGCTATTAATTACTAAAGAAATCTAACAGAGGTGCGTAGTTACGAAACCGACGAGGTACCAGCCTCAACGAAATTCCATTTGTGAATAACGGTACCTGACTAACCAGCAAACGCGTGCTACTAACTGCTTCGAGGGCGATGATTCCCGGGCTCATTCGGCTACATCTATTTCGCTTCCGTTCTAAAAATCCTATCCCGAGCATAGAAGAGTGAGCGAGGCAAATACAATGCGTGCGCGGTTGCACCACCACCGTTGTTGCGAGTATAGATTCTTTTTAATGAAAAGGATGAATGCTTGGAATTTTACTACAGGTACCGAACAATGGTTTTGGATATCGAAGTGTCGATGTGGGTTACTGAAATAGTGCGCTGTTGCCAAACTTTACGCGTGTTCACGCTGATGGGTATCAGGATTGAGTGGTTTTGAAATAAAAGATCGACTTTTGTCATAAATTGCTTTGAGGATATGCAGTGACAATGTACTTTCATCAACTAGGTACAGTACATTTACACTGGGGTCGCTTTTTACGCAGATGGATTTCATCAATTTCTCGGCCTTATTTCCACAACTTTTTTAATATCTCATAATTTATCTTCTATTTTTTCATGGGGTCCCAAAAGACTGGGACGCCACTTTGACCATACTTTTGATCATAACTTTTGACGCCGTGGGCCGATTTCCGGAATTAATATAGTTTTACAAAGAGAAATAGCAGCACTTTACGCAACGAACCGTTGCGAACTCGGAATTCCAATTCAGAGAAATAACCGGAAGTGTAGGGTACACCTCATATATTTTCATATATCGAAGGTCATATTTTAACTGTAGTCAACTGTATTCTACTAAAAATAGCTCAAATCGACTATTAATAGATGATCGCCGGGAATCGATATCTGTGAATTAATAGACTTATATTGACAACTACGTCCAATATTCCGGGATCGGAATCACCGGTATCTGGTTCTGGAGGACCAATTCAAAATTTCAGAGAACCATACCATGCGACACATCAAAAAAGCACTGCCGCGACGAGATATGGTCAACGAAATTTCATACGAACCGTTTTGGGCACATGTGGCACACGCCACTATCTGGTTCAGGAGGACCAAATCAAAACCATACCATGTGACACATCACATTACATTTCCACGATGAGAAATGGTCAATGAAAATGTATACTCATCTCTTAAAACAAAATTCTCTGCTTTGCCAGGGTTTTTCAGGCGCTTTACATTAATTTCCAGCTAAACACAAACGTGGCATATATAGATTTTTGCAGCAAAATATTCAATTTAAACACGTGATTATTGCAAAAAAACATTATCAAAAGAAATTATTGGAGTTCACATTTTAAATTACATCATAAATCACTTAAGAAATTGTTGCTTAGCAAATATTTTTAGGAATTGTTTCAGCCGTTCAATAAAAAAAATCTTCAGTAATTCCATCGGAGATTCCACCAGGTATTCCTTCAAAAATTGCACAAGGGATTCCTTCGAAAAATCCTCTAGAAATGGATTCAAAAATTCTTTAATCAAATAATCCTAAGAGTTGCTTCGAATTTTCCCTCAGAAAAAACCTTCAGAACTCCTTTCATGATTTTATTCAAAATTTCCTAAAAGGATTTCTTCGAAAATTTCTCGAGAAAATCGCTAGGAAATATTTTCGTAAAATACTTTGGATATTTCTTCAGGTATTGAAAAAGGGTCTTCTAGAATTCCTTTAGGAATTTCTTCCGAAATTAATTAAAAAATTCCTTTGGAAAATTCTCAAGAAATTCCTTTAGATTTTAATTTGGTAATTTCTTTAAAGAAACTTTCCAGAAATTAGCTTAGAAATTCTTTCGGGTATTCCATTACGAGTTTCTTTTATCTATTTCCTCGGAAATGTTTAAAGGAATTCCTTTGAAAATTCCTACAGGAGATCCTTTGAAGAAAATTTTAGAAACTCGTTCGGAAATACCGTTGATGCAAAAGTATAATATTGCTAATGTCGCTCCCGTTCACCTGACCAGCATCTAGTTTGCTTGGACCTAGCAGCCAAAGTACCGATGCTATAAATGTCAAACCGATGTTGGTGATAAAACCAAACTTGCACTACAACATGATGAACAACAAGCGGCCAGGCTAACTTGAGTTTTTAAGTTGTTCGGTAGTCCTTCCCTTCATTAGGATCAAAGCTGCTAATTCCTCTGTGATTTGAAGATGATCCTCAATTCCACTTATAAAGACACCTGCATGTGCCATTGTTTTTTACATTACAAGCGGATGGCTTTTTAACATAACGTAGTTTTGGAATATTCTGCGAGAACTTTAACTCTACACCGACCGTGCTTTACGACAAATTTATACTACTGGAGGAGGCTTTTCCCTAGGGCACACGATATCGCCGATATGCATTTCCTAACAAGTTCTCCGTCCTAGAATGCTTTATCCGTATTGCCAAAATCTCATTAACAGCAAAACTGGCCGTACTGCATTATCCGCCTTCGTGCTTGCCATGATTTATTTTCGCCTTTCTCATATACAAAGTATACGTAAAGACTATATGTGCGTTCCAAAAACGAACTTTTTATAGGAGGCTCGGAGACCCATAGTGTTATATACCGATCGACTCAGCTCGACGAATCGAAGTGATGTCTGTGTGTGTGTGTGTGTAAGTGTTTTTTTATAGAGAGATGAAGGCAAATCTGCATACAGACACCTGAAATTATCACTCAGGGAGTGGGGTAGCCAGACCGCCGGACCCACTAAACCCACCCATGTTACAGAGGGTTACTTGAGTTACCCTCTCTTCTAATGCCCTGTCCCCCCGGGACTACCTTACAGTATTACTTCTGTGGGGGAAAGCAGTACTGAAAGTACTTCTCCCAAAACGACACCTTTCACAGTGCCTCTTTTCGATGTTCTATGTCTGAGCCCTTTGGCTCCCTTGTTGGTGTCAGCAAGCACACAAAAGCGTTGAGCCATTTAGCCCTTTATTTTTTCCTTGTGCTAGCTCTCAGCGTACTCGCAAGCTACGCAGATAGTCCCCGGCGGCGGATCTATCCTACTCCGACGGGGAGTTCCTTCGGCGGCGAAAGCTCCCCCGATACCGACGACCCGCATCCGTGGAAGGCATTACCAACACTACACTTTCACCTGGTTGGCATGTTCATAGATCCGCTCAAGTCCTACGCACATTCTCACTTCAACGGGTGACCGGACGGATGCCGAGGTCAGACCAAAGATTCCGGATGGAGATAGCTTCCGGTTCAGTGGTGCCCCGACGACCCGAAGCCGGTGCATTCGCGCGCCACGATCTACTCAACCGGTCCCCGCCGGTGGACCTAGCCTACTCCGATTAACCGATTTTCCATGCACTGCGCCTTTTAGCTTCTTGCTTAACCGATGAGCCATATAGCTCACGCATTGGTCGCGAACTACTCGGATAGTCCCCGGTGGTGGATCAATCCTACTCCGACGGGGAGTTCCATGACGTCGGAAGCTCCCCCGTAACCGACGACTCGTCTCAACGGGTGACCGGACGAGTGCCGAGGTGAATCCAAGGATTCCGGGTGGAGATAACTTCCGGTTCAATGATGCCCCGATGACCCGGAGCCGGTGCATTCACACGCCACGATCTACTCAGCCGGTCCCCGGCGGTCGGTGGGCCTAGCCTACTTCAATAACCGAGTTTCGATTGCCTTGAGTCATTCTGCTCTCACCTTATTCGTTGAGTCATTTAGCTTCCGCCTCGGTCTCGATCGCGAACGACTAGGATAGTCTCCGACGGCGGATCTAACCTGCTCTGACGAGAAGTTCCCCGAAAGCGGGAGCTCCTCCGAAACCGGCCGTTTCGTCACGTTCTGAGGCTACGCGCGGTACTTGGCGCTGGCGTTCCCATTCATTGTCGACATATATATTCACGACTTTCGCGGCGGAGTACTCATGGTCCGCTATCCGTAAAGGTTGCCTGCTGCTGCTCTATTCGCCAACTTCGTTGTAGGATGTCGGCTATCCTAAACGTCGCTCTTGCGACCGCTCTCCACTGTTCTGAGTTCTGGCACATTTTTCTGACGATGTTATCGGTGGCCTCTCCGTTTCGAACCGGGGGCATGTGAACAGGATGTGTCCAGCCGTTTCTGTCACGTCTGGTCATTGCGGACAGGCGGGAGAAGCCGCGTGTCCGAACCTGTGTAGGTACCACTTAAAGCATCCGTGGCCTGTTAAGAAAGAACTGGGTCAAGCCAAAGTTTAGCTCTCCATGAGGACTGTTAATCCATGCCGACACACTTGAGACTAGGCGATGGGTCCACCTTCCCTTTGCCGAGGTGTCCCACTCTCTCTGCCATTTGGCTACCGTTGCTGCCTTGATATTCCTTCGAGTTATCGGTGCCCCTGAGGGCGTAGCACTCCTCGTCTTCCTCCACCACCAGTTTGATAGGCATCATGCCCGCGAGTACACATGCCGCTTCGCGAGATACGGTGCGATATGCGCTGATGACTCTCAGGCACATTAGCCTATGAGTACTCTCCAGCTTTCGCACGTTGCAGTTTACACTCAACGCCGATCCCCAGGCTGGACCTCCGTATCGTAGTATTGAAACCGCCACGTTTGCCAGCAACCTGCGCCTGCGAGTTGTTCGACATCATCCTCGACAGTGCCGCTACCGACGCGCACTTGCAGGCGTAGTCGACGTGACTTTTGAAGCTCAACTTACCGTCGAGCATCACCTCCAATTGTTTCAGAGATCTCTTGGAGGTTCTATTTTTAGCTTCTCCCCCTTCTAGAGCAGGGTGGGGTTTCGAACCACCATAGAAATATTGCTTGTCTTCAAAAACCTTCACATGCCAAATTAGGTTACATTTGCTTGATAAGTTCTCGAGTTATGCAGAAATGTATTTCATTTGAATGGGAGCGGTCTCGAACCGAATTTCGATAAAATATTTTTGGCCGTAAACCTGTGAAATAAGAGTGGAGCCTCAAGTTTTAAGAAATCGTAGTGCGGGGAACTGGACAACACGGGGAGCCAAAGAAATTTTCATCAGGTCCAGAGGGACAGTCCAGCTGATTCGTTTTTGTCAAAAGCCGTTCCTGTCGACGTATATGTGCAAATTCAGTGTTGCCCCTTATAGAAATGTGGAGCTGAACGCTGTAGAGAGGGCGCCCTTCTGCTGCTGACCTGTGCTGATGCGAATGATCTGGGAGGCGCGGCAAGCAGACCATGTTCACAGTCGATTGGCCAACATGCGATTTCGGCGGTGGACACCTCCACTCCATTGAGGTGTCTTTCCAGTCTGCTGTTTTGGTGAGGTCGAATCTATTTAACGAAATATGTCTTCTATTGGTTTTTGTTTGGGATTTTCAGTTACTGACAGTGGTTTTCCTTTGAATTTTCTTTTAACTAATGTACTGTGTTTACTCGTTGTAGCTATTTAGAACTAGCTAGAACACAAAACAAATATCAAAGCGAATAATCACAACCTAAGTGACCATGAGGTTGAGGCCCGGTTGATTGCGTGTTTGGGGAATATTTGTGGCCTGCGCTGACTGTAAAACAGTAATTGAGTTAAAGGCGGGATATGATCGCATTTCGATTACATCTCATAACTATAAAACAAATATAATAAGAGCCTTTTCCTCTTTGATTTTACTTTTATGGTGGATTATTATTTTGCATAGGTCTTGGATTTGCTTTAGATATGCAGATGATTGTGCTTCAGCCTCGTGGTTACTTGGGAAGTGCCTATTTCGACACAATCGCGTAGCGCAAATACATCCTGTTTTGTAAACATACAACTATTCTTATTTTTGTCCATATAGCCGTCAGTATTGTAAATCATTTTTGCGAGTACTTGTGAGTCAAGTCAAGCGAGGAAATTGATGCCTTTTATGTAATTGTCAAATTTCAATCAGCACCAAGCACTCGCCAGAAAACATTAAAGCATATTTTCTATGGCAGCTTTTCAAAGATCGTCGATAAAATTAAGCTGGTTTGTTTGTGCTTTAAATGTCAATATACTGTCGTGAGTCGTATATTTGTCCCATCTTTGGTAGGTTTCCTATTCATATGGGACAGATATGTGATTCACGGCAGTATAGGCACAATAAACAATTTTTCTGAAACAATGTTTTTTAATTTTGACCCAAAATAGAACCTTCTTAGGCAACGCTTATTATTTTTGACTATATAATTATTTGAATTTGAAATATTCAAATATGGTATGTATGATCGGGTACAATCTGGAAACATTGCCAAACATTTGTAATGACAATACTATACTTAGTAATATCAAAATTCCGTACGTAACAAATTACATTTTGTTATATCTTACTTCACGTAGGAAGGAAGTTATGTATTAAAGAAATTGAATGAATTTACGTTTCTATTACGTTTCATTTCAACATATTTCATTCAACGGACGTTACTACCAACATAATTTGAATAAAAAGCACAATCGTCATTCCAAAAATCAAGGTCAGATCAAATTTTAAGCATCCCTATTATGCAAAAGGTGATAATACGGTGCCTGATTGAACCACCATATAATACAAGGTGTAGGAAGCTAGAGAAAATATTTACAAGCATATTGCCTTCAGTGAACTTGTTAACCCTTAAATGCGCTATATTGTTTTAAACAAACCGAGAGTACGTTTAATGTGAATTAATTTAATGGTTATTTACGTTAAAAATATTTCCGACGAATCGCCTTGCGCCTTTAAGCCTATTGCGCCTATACAGGAAACATGTCTGATAATGAACTATGATGGTGCTATGATGTCCTAGGATCTGTAGCATTTATTACATTCTTCATATATAATTTTCTTCATGCGAAATTGATAAAACTTACTATTTTCATTTAATTAATTGTATTCATTACATGTAGATTCATCACGCACAATATTTTGTATATGATTTTTTTTTTGTATATGAATTCTATTTTGACTGCATTGTGGAACGAATGAAATAAGCCAATGTATTTGGATGTATTTTGGACCACCAAGAGGAGCACTCAGTGGTCCAAAATATGAGCCGTCGAACTGGTGGTCTAAAGTGCCTCCCTTACCCTAATTGGAATAGTGCTTGAAAGATCGTGTTTAAGTGCGCGTCGATTCGGTTCAAGTTACACGTTTCTCGGTATGCAAAAGTTACCAAGCTTACATTGTGCGAGATTTCCTCTTAATTGCGGGACAATCCAGGTAATAAATGAAAGTTGATACAGTTCTTGAGTGTGCGTCGGTTTGGTCGTAGAAGGGCGATCGTCACTATGCAGAAGCCACCGGGCCTGCATTATATTAGTTCTTTCTGTTTTTTTTTTGACGCTAAAGTTACCATGAAGGTAAAAGAGTTTTTTTAAATAGAGTTTACTTAAAAAGTAGAACGGTCTCGAGGCCACAGATTTTTGTTCTGCTTTCTGCGGTAAGTTATTCAAATTAATAAGTGTGCGATCGGACGTGTTTTTTTTAAAGAACGGTCTCGAGATCACGGAATTTTTGTTCTACTTAGTGCGGTCAGTAATTGAACTAATTAGTGCGCGATAGTCAAACTACACGTTATACACAGCATGCCGTTTACCAAGACGAACCCCGCTACATTCCCTACCCTATATTTTCCAACATCCCAGTGATTTCTCGTGGAAGTGCAGATGACTCGTCGGCTTTCATCAAAGCGAGTATCACGTCAACATTTTCATATTATTATTATTATTATTTAATCAGACTAAGGACGAAGTGGCCTGTGCGGTATATAAGAGTCTTCTCCATTCGGCTCGGTCCATGGCTACACGTCGCCAACCACGCAGTCTACGGAGGGTCCGCAAGTCATCTTCCACCTGATCGATCCACCTTGCCCGCTGCGCACCTCGCCTTCTTGTGCCCGTCGGATCGTTGTCGAGAACCATTTTCACCGGGTTACTGTCCGACATTCTGGCTACGTGCCCGGCCCATCGCAGTCGTCCGATTTTCGCGGTGTGAACGATGGATGGTTCGCCCAACAGCTGATGCAATTCGTGGTTCATTCGCCTCCTCCACGTACCGTCCGCCATCTGCACCCCACCATAGATGGTACGCAGCACTTTCCTTTCGAAAACTCCAAGTGCGCGTTGGTCCTCCACGAGCATCGTCCAGGTCTCGTGTCCGTAGAGGACTACCGGTCTAATTAGCGTTTTGTAGATTGTCAGTTTGGTACGGCGGCGAACTCTATTCGATCGGAGCGTCTTGCGGAGTCCAAAGTGCGATTTCCAGCCACTATACGTCTCCGAATTTATCTGCTGGTGTCATTTTCGGCAGTCACCAGTGAGCCCAAGTACACAAATTCTTCTACCACCTCGATTTCGTCACCACCGATGCAAACTCGCGGTGGGTGGCTCTGATTGTCTTCTCTTGAACCTCTTCCTATCATGTACTTCGTCTTCGACGTGTTGATGACTAGTCCGATCCGCTTAGCTTCCTCTTCAGTCTGATGTAGGCTTCCTCCATCTTCTAAAAAGTTACGTGCCATAATATCTATGTCGTCGGCGAAACCAAATAGCTGGACGGACTTATTGAAAATTGTACCACTCGTGTTAATCCCTGCTCTTCGTATTACCCCTTCCAAAGCGATGTTGAATAGCAAACACGAAAGACCATCACCTTGCCGTAACCCTCTGCGGGTTTCGAAGGGACTCGAGAATGCCCTGAAACTCGAACTACGCACATCACCCGATCCATCGTCGCTTTGATCAACCGTGTCAGTTTATCCGGAAAACCGTGTTCGTGCATTAGCTGCCATAGCTGGTCCCGATCGATTGTATCATATGCGGCTTTGAAGTCGATGAATAGATGATGTGTGGGCACGTTGTATTCGCGGCATTTCTGCGGTACTTGGCGAATGGCGAACACCTGGTCCGTGGTGGAGCGATCGCCCATAAAACCCGCCTGGTACTGCCCCACGAACTCCCTTGCAGTTGGTGCTAGTCGACGGCATAAAATTTGGGAGAGTACCTTGTAGGCGGCGTTCAGCAATGTGATTGCGCGGTAGTTGCTACAATCCAGCTTATCGCCCTTTTGTAGATGGGACACGACACCTTCCATCCACTCTTGTGGCAAAACTTCCTTCTCCCAAATCTTGGTAATGACCCAGTGCAGCGCTTTAGCCAGTGCCTCACCACCGTGTTTAAAAAGCTCTCCTGGTAGTTGGTCAACCCCAGGGGCTTTGTTGTTCTTCAGCCGGCCAATCTCCTCCTGGATTTCCTGGAGATCCGGAGCCGGTAGAATTATATCCTGCGCGCGTTCTCCCAGGTCCATCACCATACCGCCATCTTCGTCTGCCACATCGCCATTCAGGTGTTCTTCGTAGTGCTGCCGCCACCTTTGGATCACCTCACGCTCGTTCGTAAGAAGGTTCCCGTTTATGTCCTTACACATATCAGGCTGTGGCACGTGGCCCTTACGTGAACGGTTTAACTTCTCATAGAACTTTCGTGTGTTATTAGCGCGGTACAGTTGCTCCGTTTCTTCACGGTCTCGATCTTCCTGCTGGCGCTTTTTCCTCCGGAAAATCGAGTTTTGTCTGTTCCGCGCCTGTTTATATCGTGCCTCGTTCGCCCTCGTGCGGTGTTGCAGCAATCTCGCCCATGCTGCATTCTTCTCTTCCCCTAACTGCTCACATTCGCCGTCATACCAGTCGTTTCTCTGATCCGGGGGCACCGTGCCAAGTGCAGCGGTTGCGGTGCTACCAATGGCGGATCGAATATCTCTCCAGCCATCTTCAAGAGACGCTGCGCCTAGCTGCTCTTCCGTTGGAAGTGCCACTTCCAACTGCTGCGCGTATTCTTGGGCTAGTCTACCGTCTTGTAGCCGCCCAATGTTAAGCCGCGGCGTCCGACTTCGACGCGTGTTGTACACCGTCGAGAGTTTTGAGCGCAGGCATACTGCAACGAGGTGGTGGTCGGATTCAATATTCGCACTGCGGTAAGTGCGGACGTTCGTGATGTCGGAGAAGAATTTACCGTCGATTAGAACGTGGTCGATTTGGTTTTCCGTTTCTTGGTTAGGTGATCTCCATGTGGCCTTGTGGATATTTTTGCGGGGAAAGAAGGGAGGCTGCGAAGTTTATGCATCGTTGGCCGTTGTCATTCGATACGGTGTGCAGACTATCCGGTCCGATGACCGGTCTATACATTCCTCCTTCCTACCTGTGCGTTCATGTCACCGATGACGATTTTAACGTCCCGCAGTGGGCATCCATCCGTATGTCTGCTCCAGCTGTGCGTAGAACGCTTCTTTCTCGTCGTCAGGTCTCCCTTCGTGTGGGCAGTGCACGTTGATGATGCTATAGTTGAAGAAACGGCCTTTAATCCTCAGCTTGCACATCCTTGCGTTGATTGGCTGCCACCCAATCACGCGTTGGCGCATCTTACCCAGCACTATGAAGCCGGTTCCCAGCTCGTTGGTGGTGCCACAGCTTTGGTAGAAGGTAGCCGCTCGATGCCCGCTTTTCCACACTTTCTGTCCTGTCCAGCAAATCTCCTGCAGCGCCACGACGTCGAAGTTGCAGGGGATGTAATTCATCGTAGATCATCCTGTCGCAACCTGCGAAACCTAGCGACTTGCAATTCCATGTTCCCAAGCTTCCAATCGATCGTGATCCTGTATTCGTCGCCTGGGTCTTTGCCGATTATATCGAGTCGCATTATCTCTTATATTGTTCGTAATGATTGGTTTCTAGGCGGCTTATTGGGTCAGCGCAAACCTCCTGTCTCGTCGGAGGGCCGTCGTGTCAGGGCTGTTTAGCGTCCACCTAACACCAGGACTTGGGCTTGTGCTTTGAGCGGCACACGGTCGCTTTGGTGGGGCCTACTTGCGGATACATGCAGCTTTTTATAGAGGTTTAACAGGGCCCACTGTCAAACCCCACCACATCCTAGGCAAGCCCCACAACTCGCAGATGGCCTGGGGAGGGATCGTCAAGCCCTTGGACATAGTCCCTGCTGCTCGCTGCTGTCAACATTTTTCCCTACCCATTCCTTAATTGACCTGCATTCGGACACGGCCGGCGCTGGTATTGCTTTTATTGGGTCACCAGTTTTTACACATTGAGGATGATGTTAGTTCCAAACATCATCTGTTGGTTCTCTGTGTAATTACAGCTGGCCTGGCAATAACGGAGTAGCAACCGTGGGCGGTCAATCATGCTCATGCTCATGCTCATGCTATATGGGAGCGGTCTCGAACCATCTTAAGAACCTTCCTCGGTTCCAAAAATCTCTGCCTTCAAATTTTCACACCGATCGGTTCAATAGTTTCCGAGTCAATAAGTATAGATAACAAAAAGCAGCTTCTCGAACCAGATGGAAAAGCATGCGGGTTGGTTATGAAGTATTTTTTCTTACACGCCACGGGCCACAAAAAGTTATGCCGAGGGCCGTACGTTGGGCAGCCCTGCTTTAGTCTGTGCATTTTCTCATAGATTGGGCATATAAGACCATCACTCCATCCGCCAGACAGTTCTTCATTCTCTCATATTTTCTGGATAATGTGGTGGATCGATTGATGCAGATGCTCGCTCACTCTTGTGTTTGAGAAGCTCGATATGGGATCTAATATCCTTCCAAGCAGCTTTACTGTTTTCAGCTTGTTTAGAGCCTTCTTCACCTCGTCCAGCGTTTGTGGTTCCACAGCTTGCCCGTCGCCGACTATGTCCGTCCATGCTGCTCCTTAACACACCTTCATTTTCATCGTTCAACAAATCTTCAAATTGCTTCTTCAACCACTTTTATATGGAGCTCCATACAAGTAGAGTAACTTTATAATTATTTCCAACTAAAACGTGCCTTTTTAGTAAACATGCATAAAAAAGCATCATTATTTGAGAATTTTAGTCATTTTAGATTAGGATGCCAAATATTGTATTGTATAAAAATTATTGTATTGTATAACTCATTTCAAGTGTTCAAACAATAATAGACTCTATCATACCAATTCCAAACTGCCCAATCATCTATCGTGTATATAAACACAACCATTACTCTTCCTACAAAAAACTATCCTCTAATAAATAGGTTCCATAACTGTTGCTAGAGCCGGAAATGGACAATACACCGCTCCATACTCTCCTCAACTATCATCAATTTTCTCACAAGTTTAATACCCGGAAACTGAACTGTTTCAACCCCTTATGGGTCAAAGGCAGAAGACGGGACGCTCGAGCCTACCGGTCAGTGAATGGAAAGGTTCGTTGTGATAGAGGGAATATCATAAAGCCCGGATAACTTGGAGTAAGTCTTCCACGAGTCGAGTTCACATTGATTTTATTAGTATAGTACTCGTCACGTTGAAAATGTACAAGCCAGCAGTGTGAACATATTGCCTAGTTTTATTCAATCGGATTAACCACGGCCCAGGGATGCGTTGAGTATAACAAGAATGTCAAAAATTGGGTTATTAAGCCAAAGTACGATTTAAATCAAAACAATCCACTTTTGAGTAGTTTTGGATTTCCATGTAGGCAACAATTCTTGTGTGGAATCAGTAACCAAATACCAAACTTTGATATCGATAAAGTCTCTACTCTATCATTCCAGTTACCCTCAATCTGGATGGTTCAACACTTATTTGAGGAATACCCACCGCATTATATTAGGGGAAACCGCCAAATGTTGAACGGCTAATTTCGTCGCTTATTGTTGAACTCCCATAAGAAATGCACGTACGTTCAACAATAGGCGTAGAAATTAGCCGTTCAACATTTGACGAATTACCCTATTAGAGCTCAAGTTCGTAGAAAGTTTTTTGATTCAATAGTTCAATGCGAATTTGCTGCATAGAACATTATAAAAATTCTGGACTTACCTAACATGTTGGCCACATCCGTCTCCGTTTCATCAAACCGTCCGGTCACCCGGTAGTTTGGCGACGTTTCAGAATCCCGAGAAGTGTCCTCGTCCAGCTGCGTTTTGCTGCTGGATCGACTGCTACAATGAACGTTGTTTTCACAAATGCGTAAACAAATACAAATCATGTAACTGCAGCTCAATAGCTTACCTAGCAAAATGATTAGCCGTTGAACCGGCCGACGATCGCAGGGCGTTGCCTTTTTGACTGAGATGCCGCGAGCAGTATCCGCGTCGTTGAGATTCTTTCGAGCAGGACTCGTTCGAGCATAACCGTCGCCACTGTTTGCCGTTGAACTTTTTCCGTATACCGTTAGGGGTGGACACTACGTCACCCTTCTTAAAGCGATGCGGCGTTGTCGCCTGAGATCTGTTCGTTTGAGGCGATAATTAGCGGAATTGACAGCAATTAACAGTTTCGGGTGACTTACCTTGGAGTTGCTGGTTGAGATCTGGGAGTACTTCGCTGGTCTAGCAAGCTAGATGTACTACCACGACTTTGCATGCTGCTTCTTTTACTACTGCCTGAGTATTTTTCATTATCTGAAAATGATTTGATATTAGTTTGGGTGCATAGGCGAGACAGTAAAGCAATATTATTTACCACCATCCATCGGGAAGTTGATCTCTCCTCGCCGCAGTTCGTCGTCGCTTTCATAGTCGTAGAAGTTTCGATTTGCGTTGTGCAAATCGTCTGGACTGCCAGACGTTAATACTGAACTAGGCCCACCAGGCGCCATCAGTTCGTTCCCACCTTGCTGTTGTTGGGATAGGTGATGAGCCTGGTAGTGATTATTCGCTACCAGTGTCGTCGGTTGACCGTCGAACCCACCGGATACAGACTGACCTGCTGCCATTGGCGAAGTGGCCGCCGTTCGATAATGTTCTTCGTTCACATGAAGCGTCGGAAGAATTTGGTGGAATTGTAATGGCACATGTGATTGTTGTTGTTGCTGCTGCGGCTGCTGCTGTTGAGAATCGTAACGTGCAGCAGCCGCCACACCACGACCTTGTGTGATGCTGATGGCTTTGTACGGGGTATTACTTGCACTAACTGGCGGTACAGTACTTTGGCTGTACATGATGGCATTGGATGGAACCTGAGACATGTCCGAATTGTGATAGTTCACTGCACCAGGCCTACTGACTGGTGTTTGTTGTGATCGGTTCCGCGCATTCTCCACAGCTTCTACCATGTCTTTCATTTCTTCCCACCAGGGTGGTTTAAGTAGCCGAATATCAGCCCTCTTCACCAACTTAATCTGTGAAATATAACGAATTTGAAAAGTACATAACAAAAAAATAGCTGACCCGTATACAAACCTCTTGCGCACCTCCATTGGGTCCAATAAATTGGACCGCAAATTTCTTAGTGCTATTATGCATTTCTTTTACCACAGCCTCGACAAAAACGTTACCAGAGGGAAATGCTGGGACAGTTTTCAGTCGCACACATACCCTGCTCCCGGGGCCGACATCCGCTGCGGAAGGAGAAGCATCGTCGATGATGTCGTAGCGACCCGCGCTAAACACATCGTCGTACTTCTGTTGGCTTCCCTCGGGGTAGTCGAACACTACCACGACTGTGCTGGGCGATGGTATGGCCCGAATCAATCCAGACTCGTATAAGTCTTTTCGCCTGGCCAACACTCGACAGTTGGACCAGTCGTTAAGATCGATCAAGCTTGAAGGTGCCGCTGCCCCGCACGGCATCGCAGAAGTGGATGACGCCGACGACGATGGTGGCGGTGGTGGTGGTCCGGAGGACGAGGTAGTAACGTTACTTGAGATCAAACCGGCGACTGGCGGTGTACTGCTTGTGTGATGCGATCCCGTTTCCGGTGGGGTATTGCTAGAGGATGGAGTATGCTGCAGTGGGGTTGACTGAAGAGACTGTTGCTGTAGCGAGGATGGTGACCCCACGACCTGTTGCTGGGATTGCTGAAGCATTATTGAAGACGGAGGTGTTACAGCCGGCTTATAGATGCTGATGGGTGAGCTGCAGAAATTGAACCATATGTAGTTTTTTAAATAAATAGATAAGTTAAAGTGTGGAGGTAATATACGAATATAAGAGTGGAAGAGACATTACTTAGCCTAGATGTAAAATTTACGTCTACAAACCAAGAAAATGGCTTCGATTTCTAGCTTGACCCTTGTTGTTATCATGATATACGTATGCAAAAATGGAAACTTGGCTTAGAAACCTCACATTTTATTAAAGGTGTTTAGTGTTTTATAAAAAAAAATAAGCTGGGAGGCGGCAATTTTGGTCATCCGAGATGAAAACTGTAAAAAAGCAAATGTGACAAAAGCGCTACAGAGTCATTTGGATTTATACCGATCCTACCTCGAGACGAAGAATAAAACAGATTTATAAAATTTAATGTTTCCCTAATGACCCGGAACGGACAGACGGAAGCACTTCTATTTCGAGTAATTTTTCAATTAATCAAATCTGAACAATTTCATAAACCAAAATTATAGTTCTCTTTAATGGCCGTAAGTTCATCCATAATACTTTCACGAGTAGATGCATATCAAACCACAAACTTACTAGGAAGAAAACATTCAGACGGCAGAATTAAATCGCTTGAGAATGTAAATCTGTTGTGAAACTGACTGCTCATATGAGTGGAGAAGCTGCCTCCAATACACAAACACAATAATTATGAGCATTTACTTGCACGTAGTCAGGTCGCAAACAAGCCAAAGCGTAAAAGCATCACCGGCCGGGCGATCTTCTGCATTTTGTAGGGGATGGACCTATGAATGATTCATTTATTTGAACTAACTCGTCGAAGTCGCCTTCGTCCTCTGATCAGATCTGCCTTCTACTCTAAGCGAACGTTTATGGGTGGTGACTTGCTAACAGCAAAACCTGACGGGTTTATTTAAATGAGAAAAATACACACATCGCTTTAAAATGAAAAACAATTTGAAAAAAGTGTTTTGAGTCGTTGTTTCTACATTGTAAACAAACTCCATGGAGCATCAGCGTATTTGATGTTGAAAAGAGAATGATTACAATAACTAATCCAACTTACCCATAGGAAGTGCTGGTGTAGATTTTCTTATTGCTGTAGTACCCATCGGCAGTTTGCTGTATCCTAATGGTTTGCTGTTGTTGTTGTTGTTGCGGCCTTGCCGGATCTGAAGAGAGTCTTTGCTGTTGCAGAATTTCAAAGCTCTGCTGTGGATGGAGCCTTGCTCCCCCCATAGTACCGTTGTTGCTGTTGTTACTGGGACTACTGCAGCCTAAATGCTCGTTCATCACCACCGATTGCGAATGATGTTGCTGTGCCATTGAAGTAACCGTTATTATTGCACCTAGATTGTTACCGCTACAACTGCTGTAGGCCACCGAAGGGGACGCCGAAGAACCCGACGGTGGCCTACTGATTAGGAGTTCCGAATGACTCGATGCCGCCGGAAAAGCCTCGCTCGCATCCAGCGCAGTGTGTTCGTTTCCTACACTAACGTTGTTGTTACTATTACTACTATTATTTACATTACTGTTACTATTATTGCTCCCGTTTAACAATGATGTTCCTCCCGTGTCGACGGGTTGCGATGGCGGCCCGGAGGAACCAGCACTGCCCCGGTGGGATTCCATCTCCTCGAGTTCTGCCAGATCAAATTTGCGCTTTTTCGGATGCTGGCGGGGTTGATTTGTACTTCCGTTGCTTGTGTTGGCTGCGGCTGCTGCAGCAGCTGCCGCAGCCGCCGCCGCTGCCACCGATACTGCAGAAGATGTTGTCGTCGCTGCCGCGGAACTGTGAATAGCCGTCGAGGAGCTACCGGTGTTGACCTGTGACATCATCTTGTAGCCCTCGCTGCCGATGCAGTCGCTATCGAATTGACGATAATCGTGATGGTGTTGCTGTTGCTTCTGATGTTGGCGGTGATGATTGGCACTTTCACTACTAGCACTGTTACAGTAGGGCTGTTGCTGACCTTTCACATTGCTGTTACCGATAGCGACGCTGTTGGTGGCGTTGAAGACAGTACCGGGACTGCCTCCGGATCCATAGCCGCCAACCGGTGCCACAACGTACAGCTGCTGCCGGACCGCCGCCGACGATTGTTGATAGTTTACCGCGCCAACGCTGCTGATGACAGAGGCCGGGATCTGGAAGTGATTGGAGAAATAGATCAGGTCAGATATGTTGCAAAATGAAAAGTTGATTTGAAATAGGGTATGACGGGGCAAGATGAGCACCCTAAGAATGATACTTAATACCTTGTTAGCAAGCACGCTTACGCTTTACAACAGTTCTTTTTTGTTGCATCTTATCTACGCTTTACAACAGTTCTTTTTTGTTGCATCTTATCTAAAACTCTGTTTTTGACTGGTTCAAATATACTACGAGGCACTAAACTAAAAAATATTAGAATTAGTGAAACAATATTAACAAAAATAGTAGCTTTTAATGCGCATTGGCAACATTAAATCAATAAAATTGTTTTTGGGATCGAGAAGTTATTATTTCTTATTAATACCATCAAAATCACATTGATTAATAAAAATCAGTTTGAAATTTCAGTAAATTTGATAATATACATACGTTACTCAACAGATTCAGCGCATGATAAATTACAATTGTAGGTTGTGCAAAAGAGTTTTGTGTATTATTTGAATGTTTTAAACAGGGGTGCTCATCTTGCCCTATTTGAGATAAATTATTTAAATCTTATTAATCATGGTCAAATACTTCACTGTGAATATTTTAAATGGCCATCATTTTCTTTGGAGACATATAAAATGTGTAGTAAGTCAAGATAAACATAGAAAAACGTTTGTTTTGAAAAACTATATTTTTAAATGCTGATTTCTTATAAGAAAATCCAAATTTTCACCAACTTTGCTAATTTATCTGTATTTCTGATTCATTTTATTTTTATAATATCTTCTGTCTCAGTCAATTCTTTAACATACTTAACATCAGCTTTTCCGAAGAACCCATAATCTTTCATGGCTTTACCCAACAAACATTGGAAGCTGGTAAAGCTCTTATTTAATAAAAATATATTTTCTTCAGCTTATTCAGCTTGAATTGCTTGTTGAGTAACTATTTTAAAAATCGGAAGTTGACCTCATGACCTAAATTAAAGAATTGATAAAACGAATAAAAGTTTTGACGGAAATAGTTTATTTGTTTTATCATCACTTAATATTACGTTGGGCATGTACCAATATTGTCCTCCAACAACTTCATGTGATTTATTGCTTTTTTCTTGTCCTCTATTTTCACTTCGTGAGACTTTTTGTACAGTGACTAGGTGTTTCGGGTGGGTGTAGTGAATTATATTAATTGCAGTGGCGTCGCGTAACCTCACTTTTTACCTGTGCACTGATACAAAAAATGAAAATTTGGATATTTCTAAAGCCCGAATGGAAAATAAAATGATCAGAGTCGTTTAAACTAGTCGAAATCTAGTTATTCTATACATTTTCGCACGAAAATTCCTTAAATTTAAGTCCAGTGCACAGGTAGATTGAGGTTAGGGAAACGCCACTGATTAATTGATTTGTTTATTTTTTCATACTGTTACACATCCTGATCATTTTATGGCACCGCACTTCATTTTTTATTTATGCAAATCTTCCCTCAATCATTATGTTAATTAGGACTAAACACTGTTCATTATTCTAAAACAATTCTCCACTACAGCGTGATTACACCAGTATCATGTAATAGAATCAAGAAGTGGGCCACAAATGACCAGATATTATTGAGTTGTCTGCCTGGAATTGAACATAATTGCCCACACTCAACTCCGGTCAACAAAAGTCTCCAGACAATACTTGAGTCGCTTTCAAAAGCATCTTCTTTAGGAATCCACAAGCTGCAACAAAATGCTATTAGCTGCTATTTCTCGGAGATTTCAATTGTCTCAGAAACCTTCCGAAGAGTAGGTGGCATGTTGCTTTCCATCATCACTACCCAGAAACTCGACATTAAAGAATTCTGGTTCCAATTGCCCTTTTCATTGTACTTTTGACAAGACCAAATAGTTCCTCAAATGAAAATTATGCCATTGGTCTTGCATTTGGAATTCACGTACAAATGGCTCTATGGACGCCGCCGAAGTATTGAATTAAGTTGAAATAAACTGATGTAAGGAAAAGTGTACATGTTTGCACTGCTTGAACGTCAAAACCTTCGTACACTTCTATTAAAAAATGTTGATTGACAAAAAGCTGTTTTCAAACAATACATGAAAATTCATTGAAAATAGAAAACCTGAAAACATGGTTTTCACGTGAATAGAAAATGAATACCTGGTGATTTTTCTCAATTTTTTTACAATGTCGAGAAATTCCCAACTTTTTCCCGCATTTCTCGCACGGAATTCCAATTCCCGCTTATTTCCCGCATTTCCCGACTCACTGGCTACCCTGGTCCTTCCATGTGAATTATCCTGCCGTCATATTCGCGTAGCTTTGCTCCAGAGTTGAGAAATCTTCAACAGGTACAGGTTTTGCGTTGAAATGGGAGCTTATTCTCGAGCCTCCGTGTAGGTGAGATTTTTCCTTGCCACGAGATTCTTAATTCGCAGCTCTGTCTTTTCTGTTCTGGGCATTTTGCATCCGTTGAATCGTGTTCTGCGCAACGACAGTGTACACACTTGCGTTGACTTTGACAGTTTTGGTAGTCCTGATCTTCCTCGTGCCTTTGACTGCATCGGTCATAGGGCAGTTGTCTGCCTGGAGCCCAAACCTTATGTCGTTTTCGTTTATTCGCACCGCTTGCACCGGTGTAGGCAAACTTGCACTGGAATCGTTCGTTTTTAAAAACGGTGCAGTTCCATTCTTGCACCTTTTTGCCACCGGTGCAGAAAAATCTACACCCTGCCCGAGGCGAGTGTAGCGGGTAGGCATCGCGTGGCACCAATACTTGTGTGACGCGGAGCTGTCATAAGCTTCCTATTAGGTTTCTGATTAGGTCTTTCGGGTAGCTTTGTTTTTATTTCATTATCTGCTGATATCTATGCCTCATTGAAATTATATTTGATAAATATAATTTGTATCAATGTTGTTGAAGTATGTAGAATTGAAAGCTGCAAGGAATCTTTATCCAAGAACTTTTTATAAATGTACAATTTGTTATAATATTTATAAATTATCAGTGATTAAAATAAATGTTTAAAGTGGTTTAAAAATCAATAAAAATAGGCAATAGTTTAAATGGGGTTGGGAATGGGTCACTGTTTCAACAACTTAGAATGTTTTTAGTAGCAAGAAAACTAATTAATTATAAGAGTTATTTTAAAATGATTTTGTCATCGACCTCTTGGCTGTCAGTAACAGCAAAGAATCATTCTTAACCCATCGTCACCCCCGATGGCGGTATTTGAATCAATCTTCGTTCTTATTTGTTTTCAAATAAATATAAACAAATAATATTAATGAATTCCAGTAACTTTTCCACAGGTAGATTTCATAAATTTCTATTATTCACAATTTATCAAATCCTACAAGAAAGGGCTTTTTTGTTTTGTTGTTAAAGGTTCAACATTCAAATAAATATGTTACCAACAATAAACAAAACACATAAGAAACTACTTTTACTTTTCAATTTGCAAAATTAAATTACAAGATCAGTGTAATAATTTGTGCAATATAAAAGTAGATATTAAGAAACATTTAAAACAAGAAAAAATATAACATAAATCTTTGCATAAATCTTAATAATATTTGCTTGCTATTTGATGTTCGATCAATTTGATTGACGACATCACCAACACCATCGAAAACATGTGTTGGCAGTCAAAAAGTTGCACCCAAACCGTTCGTATTTGCGGTGGCAAATGTTGCACCGCCGGTGTACACCGTTCGGAATAAACGAAAACGACATTAGACATCACCACCTTCGGAGTAAATGCGCGAACTCGACTGACGCAACAGAATAGTTTCACCAACGATGGTAGTTCTTTTGCTCGGAATGTGATCGTGTCATTCGGGAGAATTGGAACCTCACAAATAATGTCTCCTTTTATCTCTCCAGCATCGATGTCTGTCGGTGCTTGGGGATGTACGCTCGGTACAAGCTGCTTCCAGTGTTGATTTCTTGCACTAGTGCGTTCGCCTTGGAGTAGCTACTTACAAAAACGATGATTTTGTGCAAACCGACGTATTTCATGTCCGTGATGAATTGTTTGTACTGGTCCATCCTACGAAGCGTGGAAATAAGCATGTTCTGTGTGTAAAAAATGGAGTTTGCGTCTATTTTCTCACACTTCAATCACTGGCAGGGTTTGCAGAAATCGCTCGCAATAGATAACGAACAACGATAAAAGAGAGGCAAAAACTGTTCCGAATCATAACAAGCCATGATAACAAATTTATCAAACTTGTAAACAAGTGCGAAAAAACAAAATCGGATAGGCAGCCCCCACAGAAAAATGGTGATTCTCGCTTAGTTTTTGCTCCTTTCGTGTTGGTTACTGCACCAGATATGTAGAATAAGTTGAAATGCATCATCAGAGCCAGTGATCTCTGCATTTGGAGCTTTCTGAAAGAAATTTATCATAGGGTATAACATCCTGAATCAGTTCTCTATCATGACAGCTTGCGAAAAAAGTTTCTCGCGGTATGCTACATATCGTAAATGTATACAGAGATGATAAGTGAGAGACTTGCTCTTTCTCTTTAGGATTCAATCCCAGGTTGCGAGTAAATCGGACACACACACACACACACACACACACACACACACACACACACACACACACACACACACACACACACACACACACACACACACACACGCGCGCGCCTGTCTAGCACGTGGGGGGGTTTGACAGTGGGCTCTGTTAAACCTCTATAAAAAGCTGCATGTGTCTGCAAGCAGGCCCTATCACAGCGACCGTGCGCCGCTCAAAGCACACAAGCCCAACAGGTGTGCCAACCGGCACATCAGGATTCATGCCAGTAAGATCCTGATTATGGTATACTGGTCACGACAAACGACATTGGACGAATTTCGGTTTTTGGATAGGATTAGGCGTATATGGGCTGACAGTCGAGCTATTCTGTTTCCTGAGTAAAAAGAGTGACATCTTTTTGAAATGGCAAGCAGGCTTATGTTTCGTCTGCCTCCGTCCTGGTAAACAACCTGACAGGCCCCTGGTAACGCTTAAAACCTGTCACCTATTCCGGTGGGTAGTAGGTGCAGAAGCACCACTCCTGATTTATGCGGATCCGCCTCTGAACACGATGCACAGAAGTCAACCCTTGCATAGACCTCACTATTTACAAAGTAACCCATGGGATCACAAGAGGCGACTATCTACAACAGGTAGAGATAATGGCCCGGAGAGGACCATTTAACATGGAAACCAATTCTACAATCAACGAAGGAACAGGCGGTGCGAATGTTTTCGCAAAGAGTGGAGGCTGCAGCGATCTCCAGTGATGGCGCAGGCAGCAGTAGCAAGTACCAGCAGTATGGCCAAGGCTGCTGAGAACCAGGCAGGCCAACAGGAGCTAGGATCCGGGAATAGGGTGTCCACCCCAAAATCGGAAAGTAGTGCTATTCAGGAGGATCTACAATTCGGGAGGTCCAACCTGATGGAGGTGCGGAAGCGAGTCAACGAGCTCTATGACTTCGTGAAGGACAAGCACAATGTTCACACGAAGATCAAGCTTCTAGTGACGAGCATCAAGTCCGCCGTTAAATCTGCTGAGCACGAACAGAACGCGCTCAAAAGAATAGCGGAAGCAGCTGGAAAAGCACTGAAAGATGCAGCGGAGCATACAACAGTCGACGTACTGCAAACACCAATGAGCTTCTGAAGTACTCACACGGAAATGCGAAGCAGGGACTCGTCAGGAGAGCAGGAAGTTCCGAAGAAGCAGCAGAACGTGCAGGATTGTCCTAGCGTACTAAAGTATGGCGTCAAGAACGGTGACTGATAAACCGTGGAAAGTCAGCGTGAGAAGAGAAAGAAGCAGAAGGAGTACGTGGAAAGAAGAAGGAGCAGAAGAAGAAAGAAAAGCATCGCTCTTCTCGTGAGCGGGTCAAGGGGACGCCTTGATAGTCGAAGTGAGCGACAAGACGACATACGCAGCGATATTACGGAAGGTGAGAGAAGACCCGGTGCTCAAGGACTTGGGTGAAAAAGTGGTGAGGACTAGGCGTACTCAGAAGGGGGAATTGCTGTTCGAGCTGAAGAAGGATCCCAATTCCTTAGGTAGTGAAGGAAACGTAAGGGCTTTAACGCAGGAGGCCGTGGTCGAATGCAGAGACCTGGACGAGATCACTACGATAGACGAACTGAGGGATGCACTGACCTCACAATGCACGCTGGGCGAAGTTCAGATGACCATTCGGTTGAGGAAAGCGTACGGTGGTACACAAATAGCAGCGATACGACTACCGGTAGACGCCGCCAACAAAATTATGGAGGTGGCCAAGGTGAAGGTCGGATGGTCTATGTGTCCGTTGAGACTCACCCCTCGAATCACCAAACAGATGGAGCGATGCTTCAAATGTATGGCATTTGGACACCAGGCGCGAAACTGCAGTGGCCCAGACAGATCCGGTCTTTGTAGGAAATGTGGTGGAGAAGGACACGTTGCTAGGGACTGCACGAAGCAACCAAGATGCCTGCTCTGCAAACCGGAGGATGGAAACGACCACATGACGGGTGGCTTCCAATGCCCTGCCTACAAGAAGGCGATGGCGGGCCGAGATTAATGGAGATCATCCAGTTGAATCTCAACCATTGCGACACCGCACAGCAGCTGTTGTGGCAGTCGACAACAGAAGCAATGTGCGACGTGGCAATTATTGCTGAGCCGTACCGGATTCCTTCTGACAACGGCAACTGGGTGGCGGATGCTACGGGATTGCGGCTATCCAAGTCCTGCGCACATTTCCTATCCAAGAGGTGGTAGACAGTTCAAGCGAGGGTTTCGTAATCGCCAAATTAACGGGATTTTTGTGTGTAGCTGCTACGCACTCCCAAGGAGGACTTTGGAACAGTATAACTGGATGCTGAACTCACTCACGGAGAAGCTGATCGGCCGAAAACCGGTGATCATCGGAGGCGATTTCAATGCTGGGGCAGTGGATTGGGGGAGCAGACTGACTAATGCCAGAGATTACAGCTTGCTGGAGGCGCTGGCAAAGCTGGAAGAAAGATTGTGCAGCGAAGGTACCGTTAGTACATTTCGCAGAGATGGCAGGGAGTCCATCATCGATGTCACGTTCTGCAGTCCTCGTCGATGGCGAGGAACATGAACTGGAGAGTTCGTGAAGACTACACCCATAGCGATCCGATATAGTGTTGGAACACGAACGCCGATGGTACGACGGGAGATAAGGTCTAATAGGCGAAGATGAAAGACGAAGGACTTCGATAAGGATCTTTTTATCGAAGCACTTCGAGCAGACAACGGCGCTACAAATCTTGACGCAGACCAGCTGACGGAATCGCTAGCGATGGCTTGCGATGTGCGATGCCGAAGAAATTAGAGCCAACGAACAGCCGACGGCCAAGTTACTGGGGGAATGAAATTTCTTGCCAACCTTCGCGCTGCCTGTCTCAGAGCTAGGAGACACTTTCAGAGGGCACGGTCTGAAATGGTCAGAGAGTAGCGAAAGATAGTTTTCCGGCTTTCAAACGGGCGATCCAAATCAGCAAGTCTAACTGCTTCAAGGAGTTGTGCCGGGAAGCTGACGCTGATCCTTGGGGTAACGCTTATCGAGTTGTGACAAAGAAGATCAGGGGTCCAGCGACGCCAGCCGAAATGTGTCCGGACAAGCTGAAGATCATCGTGGACGGTCTTTTCCCGCAGCATGGTTCTACGACGTGGCCGCGTACGCCGTACGAAAATGAAGACCGAGTAACCGCTGCAGGTATGCAAGTCACCAATGACGAGCTATTATCAGTGGCGAAAGGTTTGAAGTTGAAAAAAGCTCCGGGTCCGGATGGAATTCCAAATGTGGCTCTAAAATCCGCGATTTTGGCGTTCCCGGATCTGTTCAGGATGGTGCTGCAGAAGTGTTTAGTAGACGGTGGTGCTGCTGCCGAAACCAGGAAAACCGCCGGGGAATCCAGCATCTTATAGGCCCATATGTCTGCTGGATACACTGGGGAAGCTTCTGGAAGGGTTATCCTTAATGAAACACACAGTTCACGGAGGGTGAGACTGGCTTATCGGAAAAACAGTTCGGATTCCGCAAAGGCAGATCGACGGTGGATGCAATCAGGACAGTCATTGAAGATGCAGAGAGGGCGTCCAAGAAGAAGAGGAGCGGCAATCGGTTCTGCGCGGTAGTGACGATTGACGTCAAAAACGAATTCAATAGTGCCAGCTGGGAGGCCATCGCCGCAGCGCTGCCTGGAATGCGAATCCCCGACTTCCTGTGTAAAATCCTTAAGAGTTACTTCCAGAACCGGATTCTGGTTTACGACACGAAGGCAGAAGTCGATGAGGGTTACGGCGGGCGTTCGACAAGGGTCCATACTAGGCCCAGCGTTATGGAATGTGATGTACAATATGATGCTGATGCTGAAGTTGCCCAAAGGTGTAAAGATTTACGGATTCGCGGATGATGTCGTCCTAACGATAACCGGTGAGTCACTGGAGGAGGTGGAAATGCTGGTGGCGGAAGCGACCGACGCTGTAGAAACCTGGATGAATGGAGTCAAGCTGCAGCTGGCTCACTACAAAACGGAAGTGATGCTGGTCAGCAACTGCAAAGTAATCCAGCGGATGCAGATTACCATCGGAGGGCACGACATCCCGTCGGTGCGGACTCTGAGACATCTAGGTGTGATGATTGATGACCGGTTGAACTTCATCAACCATGCGGTGGACTATTCCTGTGAAAATGCGGCTAAAATGATCAGTGCGTTAGCAAGGATCATGCCGAACGTCGGCGGTCCGAAAGGCAGCAGTAGGCGTCTTCTTGCGACAGTATCATCCTCGATACTAAGGTATGGAGTTCCAGCCTGGGGAGCTGCGCTCAAGACGAAACGTAACCGGAGGAAGCTGAATAGCGTGTTTCGTCTAATGGCCATTTGAGTCACGCGTGCGTACCGAACTATTTCGTCGGAGGCAGTTTGCGTTATCGCAGGGATGATTCCAGTCTGCATAACCCTAGCAGAGGACATCGAGTACTACCAACGGAGGGATACCAGAAATGTGAGGAAGGCGGTGAGACTGGACTCTATGGTGAAGTGGCAGCAGGAGTGGGACAATGCGGATAATGGAAGGTGGACCGATCGGCTCATCCCCAATGTGTCGACGTGGGTGAACAGGGAGCATGGTGAGGTGAACTTTTACCTCACACAGTTCCTGTCCGGACACGGTTGTTTCCGCCAATATTTGCACCGGTGTGGCCATGCGTCATCGCCATTCTGCCCGGCGTGTATCAACGTAGAGGAGACTCCAGAGCACGTGATATTCGACTGCCCGAGGTTTGCGGAGGCACATAGGAGAATGCCTGCCACAAGGGCGGACAACATCGCAGAGCGAATGAGTCGCGATGAAGGTACGTGGCATGCGGTAATCAGAGTCGTGACACAAATAATGTCAGAGCTGCAGCGTCGATGGAGAAGGGACCAGCAAGCAAGCGTCGGCTCGGAGGAAAATCCAGCGCACTGAGCAGTGTTTGGCCTCAGGTCGTCGGTGAACCGGAAGTCTTCTGCCAACCGGAATCGTCGGACCGACTTCGGCACTCGAGCAGCCAGCCTGCTAAAGAAAGAAGAAAGTAGAAGGAAGTGCTTCGGGTATGTAGGGCACCGCCAGTGCGGACGTCATCCACCACCGGAACTGTCGGACCACCTCTGCAACCCGAAGACGAAGTCGGCGCAATGCGCGAAAGCGTCCCCTGCGATAGCCGCCGGTAGTCGGGGCACCATCAGTGCGGAAGTTTCCTTCACCGGAACTGGTGGACCACCCTCGACGCCGGGGGAAATCAGGAGGATTCGAGTGAGGAAGTTTGCGGCACGACCGCCGAGGGATCGAGACAACGTAGCAGTGGATCTCAGTCAGCCAGTCGGCGGACTAGCATAATCTAGGGGCCGGAATTTTAGAAGAAGTGCATGAGCATAGACATATAGTCTATAGACATATGTCTATATGTCTATATAGACATATAGACATAGTCTTTCCTTAATCCTTATGATGGTTTACGACCAAACACTACACAATAATCCACATAATTTTCCAGTACAGCATTTCTTTGTGATACAATCAAAATGTTAACAACGAATATGTATGTCTGGAATTAGGCATAAGTGCCCAGATTTGACTACGGTCGACAAGTCTCCTTACAAGACTTGAGTCGCGTCCAAGAGAATCGATCCAGCATCTTCATTAGGCATCCACAAGCTGCAACGAAATGCTAGTTAGCTTCTTCTCGGAGATTTCCATGGTCTCAGAAGCCTTCCGAAGTGTGTTGCGTTGTGTTGCTTTCATCGCCACTAACGAGAAGAGCTCTAGACTCGACCATCAAGAATTCCTGTTTCAATGCCATTTTCAATAAACTTTTCACAAGGCCGGACAGTTCCTCAAATAAGCATGGGACCATTGGTCATACTTTTTGGAATTCACGCACAAATAGCTCATGGCACAGCTTGAGGTACCCCCTAGTTTTTTTTAATTAACTGGTAAGCTCAAATGTAAAAGAGGGCTTTTATCAAACCTAATAATTCAATTTGATTGCATTTTCAAAAACATAATTTTGGGCTTCTGACGAGTTTACGTACATCGTCTTATCAATTTTCAACCTTGCTACTTCCACAGAAAGGGTAAAGTTGTTTAGGGTTTTAGACAAATGAAACAGTTCTTGAAACTTTTAGTCTTCTGATGCAAGACCATGATGAAGGAGGCTGGGTTCGATTCCCGGTTCGGTTCAGAAAGTTTTCTCGACTGGGCAGTTTTATCGTGCCAGCAATGCAAAATAACAACAAAGTTCCGAAGCATCGAAGTTAATAATATAAGGTACATTCAAAGTTAATTGCCTATGTTCCGGGTTTTAAGCCACCCGGAGTGGACATTAATTACTATGTCTGAAACTCGATTATGCCTTTGCACAACATGTGATAAATTTAGTTTGGAAAAGGTATTGGAGGGTAACCGCTCCCTTCGGTGGGATTTGATCCCACCGAAACCAGTACGCCAGACAGGTGCTAAGGAAAAGTAAAAGAATTTTAAAAACTCTGCAAGGATTTTGATTTTTTTACTAGGTCAAGAAAATATCTTTAAAATGTTGGAGCCTGAGTGAAATTTTGCAATTCTCATCAAAATTCTAGAAATGAAAGAAAATGTTAGGTGTCAGTGTTTGCGTAATTTGATTTTCTGTTCTCAAAAAAATATAGAAGTTTTTGCAAAAATTTTGAGAATTTAGAATCTTGAGATTTAAAGCATTGAGTGAGAAACGGAAAGTTGATGTAAACATCGCGTTTTCATTGAAGATTGAGAAGAGAAATTTTATTCACCTTGACCATAAAAAAATAATTTTCCTTAATTTTAAAATTCCTATTATTTTTTATTTGATTTTGAAGGAATTTTAACGAGACCAAGCATTGTACGAAATGAGATATTTATATAGTAGCATTAGTTTGTCGCAGAACATGATGAAGATCAAAAATTCTCGCAGAAAATTTGAAAACTACGTTATGTGAAATGACTCCTGCCTTAGATTCTATATTCCCGCAAGTAATGAAAATACTGATGTGAAAACATGCTACCGTGTGGGACCGAAATCCGTACAGCACCGAAATCCGTCCACCTCATGAGATATCAATAAATTTAAGGAGGTTAAAGGTAATCAATGTAGGAATAATTAATCTTATCCTGTTCAGATACTTGACAATAAGCTTTTAGGGCATAGAATTGGAAAGAAGGCTTTGAAATTAAAACCACAAAAATCAAAAACAAATCTCCACCCACTAAACGCGGAGTTTGTGCCGCCATTTTGTTTTCAGGTAGAGCATAGTTGCACCAAAAGTAACTGTGTTTTAATTGCTAATTGCAAATCATTACATAACATAAGCGGAATACAAATCGAAGGAATCGCTTCTTAAAATGCATATCGAACTATTTACAGAGGTAGTTTAGTCAATCAGACTGTTTCAATTTAAATATTTAGTTAAGAAATAGCTGTACGGATTTTGATCCTTTGATTCGATATCCGTCCACAGTGGACGGATTTCGAGTCAGGAGGAGTTGATTTAATTCATTATTTTATCATGTTTTTCTTAGTTTTTAATGAGTAAATGTGAAATACTTCAAAAGTAGAAGCCTTCATGCGCCTGTGTCAATGACTAATGTTTTATTTACATTCGATTCCAATTTTCTAATGACTTTTTCATATACTAAGGTGCTTAAGTGTACGGATTTCGATGCCCCACGGTACAGCTATCTTCTCAAGAGGAATTGTAGATCGTCTTCAAATCACAGAGGAATTGGCTGCTTTGATCCAATGAGTGCAACGACCACCGGAAAAGACTGTACACGAAAAAAAAGTACCCAGCGTTGAGTTTTTTTAAACTTATGTTTGAGTTATTTTTTCTTTTCTCTTTCATCCACTCTTTCTTCTGTTGTCAAAAACAAAAGAGCTAAACAATCCAACGACGCCAGTTCAATACGGGAAGCCAACTTTGAGTTTATTGCCTGAGGTCGAAATTGAGTGAATTAAACTTACAATTGGGTAAATACATTTTCCGATGGGTACTTTTTTTTAACATGGGAGTAAGGGCAAACTACTTCGACCCTACTTACTCAATTTTGGCTTCCCGTACGGATGTTCGAGGTTGGGTGAATTGAACTCACTAGTAGTAGTTTATTTCTTACGTGTAGAAACATTGTTACGATCTGTCTGAAGGAACTTGGACTCTCCTTTAAAAACTGGCCTTACTAATGTGGACGTATACTATACACATGTGGAAGTGTTGGCTTAAGAAATGGATTGCGAGTGATTTGACTATGCGTCCAATTTGGGAATCTCGAGCTCGTTCAGTAGCCGCTAGGTTGCGAAGGCCGACGGAGGTCCTTCGTAGTTTAGTTGGTTAAAGCACCAGTCTAGCGTACTGTAGGGTCATGGGTTCGAGTCCCATCGAAGGGAAAGTGGTTACCTCCAATACATTTTCCAAATCAATATCTTCCACATAACGTACATATTCACATACGAGTTTTCATAACATTGTAAATTAACGTCCAAGTTGGGTGGTTTAATCCCCGGAAATAGGCAATCAACTTTGATTGAACTTAATCTGTTTATTTTTTATTCCTAGGGATCAACGATTTTCGCCTGAAGTAGTGGAAAACTGAGCAGATTGACTTTGCCTGAAAAAAAACGAGTTTTCGAGAATTGTTTACTACGAACAAACCTGCATACTTCAAGTAATTCCCAGAAATTTGGAAAATTTCTCAAACTTCTCAGCAGTAGAACTGTTCGACGATAATCTGTTAACAAATTTTCTGTGAACTGACAGCAGAAAAAAAGGTGAATTTAAAGAAATAGTACTTCTTCTTTTTCAATGGCTCTACATTTCAACTGAAACTTGCTCGCCATTGCATGAGTATTGAGTATGTATCTTGTGTGGCAAGTTTAATGGATACATTATGTCCAGGGAGCCGAGAATGTTTCCCACCCGAAAACGTCCTAGGCCGGATCGAAAATCGAACTCGCCATCTCCAGATTGACAATCTTACGCCTTTGGCGGCAAGGCTGACTGGAGATTTTCAGTACAAAATCGTCTAAATGCAAATGGATAGAAAATCTGTAAAAAAAAATATAATTTTGTTGTTGAAAGTTCGGTGACATTTAAAGAAATCTGCGAGAGGATTTAAAAGGTAAGAACTGAACCCCTTTGGGACAGTTTTTCTCTGTATTTGTGTGTCTCACCACTAATCTAAGAAAATCCCACAACGAGTACCAAACCATTATGGGACGAATAAACAGGGAAATAGTGAACCACATCATGTTTTCAATTCTCTGCGTTGGTGTGCGGAGCCTTGTGTGAAGCCATGCATTTAGGGGATTTAATTATTCATTTCTTCACAAGGAGTTAGTCAACCCTACCGTTTTATGCAGCCATGAAACGCACTTCATAAATAAGTGAGGCTGCATCAAGTAGCTTTAGCTTCAGCGATGTGGCATCGTTCGTTCACATACAAAGCAACGCCTACATCCACTCTACGACTCATGTTGGACTTTTTCGCGCAAAAAAACATCATTCACCTAAAAGGCATTCGATTAGCTTCCTCACAAATAATCTGAATAAGAGGATTGGCTACGGATCAAATTCCTCGACCAGGGTGCCAGTCATTTTAAAAAATCTTATGCTGCATTCCTACATCCACCCCCATTCCAATCAATTCGAAAAGTAAAAAGGATAAAAGGTGAACAAAAAAGTACATGCTCACTTGTACTTCAGTATCCTGACCAGCGTGATCAGACCAGGCCTTGGCTACAGCGGGTAAAAATATCCAACCCACTCGGACGGACCCGCTCCGTCTCGGGGGTTGATTTTCCCAGTGCGTGGGTGGTTACCAAGGCATCATCTTGTGCGCATCATTACGAGTCTGCCTAACCCAATGCGAAGTGCCGTGCAACGACAGAAAGGATGCTGCTGGTTGGCGGGGGTGTTTGTTGAATCGATGCCGTTGGTAGTGGATGAAGTTATTTATGAGTTGTGTTCAAGCTTGTTATTTTAAAATTCTGATACCACCAAGAAAAAGTTAAAACAAAGCACATGTGGGTGGTTTTTGTATGTGTTTGTTTCATTGAGATTGCTAACAGCCTCGTTATTGCAGCAACAGACAGTGGATGGTTTTTTTTTATAGGGAAAGCCCATTTGTTTGTATACGCACCCATTAAAGAGTAAATCTGGTAGGTAAAATGTGTGTAAATGATAAGAAATGTGAATATTTTTTTAGACTCTCTGAGTTTGGTGTCGTGTCGTGGTTTGTTTACTTCCATCAATTCCGTTCGTACCTACATTTGTTAATTGGTTATCGTTAAAACTTATAAGAGTTAAACTGTTTATGACAGGTTTCTGAGTTGCCGAACAGCAAACCGGTGACATGCCATCGATTGCGATTAATGCCTTCTTTGGAAGATCACGTCTGCCTTCAACTGAACACGTTTTCCCAGTATAAGGGGAAGAAAGAAGATAATTGCTTCAAACATGAACACATCTATCCCGTATAAGGCAAAGAGAAAAGAAATTACCCTCTTTACAAGAATTATCCACTCGCCGTTTTTCATACAAAATGGTCAACTTTGGAGATCTAGATCTCGGTTGTGTGTGAACCAATTTTGCTGAAAATTTGACCAGAGCTCAGATATAACTTGAATTTTATCACACCTGAGTTTCGACCATATTAATTCATAGGGTAAAAAATTATTGCGGTAATACTAAAATGTTGTTTTCGGCAAAAACTTATTTTTTAAATATCTTGAATTCTATAGGTTGTAAACTGATGACTTATTCAGCAAAAACGCGTATTTTGGCAATACAAAAAAGTTTGCGTAATATACTTGTACACTAAGAGTTGTAGTTTTCAAAATATTATAAAATCAATTTTTTGCCAAAAAAATCGTTTTGGTATTACCGCGATAATTTTTTACCCTACGAATCAATATGGTCGAAACTTAGGTGTAGTAAAATTCAAGTTATATCTAAGCTCTGGTCAAATTTTCAACAAAATTGGGATGGTATAAACTCGTCTTATGACAAGTGAAGACATTCCACTAAAAAGCTCAAAATAATTTTCTTAACAAAATTGGTTAACACGTAATCGAGATCTAGATCTCCAAAGTTGACCATTTTGTATGAAAAACGTCAAGTGGGCTTTTTATTATGCAGGTCAGTGACCTGAGGTCACTGTACATCTGACTTCGATGCATTTAGAAGATAAAACAAACAGCCACCAAGAAGTGATGAACTTCTTATTTTTGAAAAAAATCACTATAATAAAGAATATAAAAAAAATTAAATAAACAGCCACCAAGTCGCTTACCCAGTTTTCAATGGGACATTCGGCACAACCTCGAGCTATTTTACTCACAGCTCAGCTTCTCATTAATTATCTGCCTTCAAAAAGTCAACAGACTCTCAGTAGCTTTAATGGACCGCACAGTCGGTGGCGATCGGGGTTCTGCAGGAAATCCCTTTTGACATCATTGACATCAACGTTAATATTGCGTATATCCTCTGTGTTTCCGTTCCTGGTGCAACATATCAGGTGATTAATATCGTTATCAGATCATCCCTTGCTCGGAGAATTAAAAGTTTACTAATCTGTATGGGGCGTGCCTGGGACCGATCCTCTCGGCGTTGCAGAACTTGAAGTCTTTAAAAAGGAAGACCTGGCCATTCATAATGATGGCTCCCCCACCCTCTTCAACGGGTATTCTGCTACTTCCATCAATGTCGCCGCAGCCAGCAGATCCCTACTCCAAGCTCTGCAATGAGAGGCAAGTAGGGACCTATTCGGGAGCATTTACTACCGCATATTACGCTGACTGGGAGAGCTACCGGATTCTCCTACGTAACTCGTTAGAAACTCACAATTATCAGTTAGTCAGTAGGCTTCGTTGGATCCTCTGGCTTCACTGTGTTAAGTGAAGCGACCGGTTTTTTTCACAATGATTTTATGAACGAACTATTATTCGGCCGCACAAAGCAGGACGAAATAAGAGGCTGCGCACCGGGCAGGAACACGATCCAACGCGCACCAATTACTCTTTACCAGGGTATCAATTTTTCGTCGATGCGCATACGAAACAAACGACAAAAGAGAACCAATGACAAAGCTTTGTTTTTGACGGAGATAATAATAAAGATTCGAAAAATTTTGACCACAACAAAAAAGAAGACAATTTTGTTGCTAACTTTTCAATCCGTTATTTTGCATTCTCTCTAGAGCAAATTTCGGTTTTATGCTATCGTAGTTTCTACTTTCATGAAAATATTCGAGAATCTAACGCTGATTACAAAAATAGCCTCGTATTCTCGGAAATATCAGAACATGCAAAGCAAATGATTCTTGTCATATTGTGTTCAGGTTCGTCAAAGGCTTGTTGCAAGGTGCGTTTGTCAGTAACAAACTCTGTTGATGACAAAGGGTATATTTTTAGGCGTTGCTCGAATACTATGTATGACCGATGGAGGATCGCGCTTTGGAGGACCGAAACGACGCGCAACAGTAACACAAGATGCGGAACATTCGTAAAAGTGATCAATTCATGAAGCTTATCCTAGATGAGCGCTGTTTTTTTTTCAAAGCTTTTCATTATCTTGCTCTGAATAACAATTGATTGTAGTGTCCCATTTTTGTGAACCTGAGTGGACATCGCAGGTCCTCCGAAATATCCGAAACATTCGTAAAAGTTATCAAATAATAAAACTCATCATTTAGCATTTCTGGATCAACATTTGAAAAGGGTGGAATTCCATTGACATGAAACCGAGAAAATCGTTTGCCGAGTTGAATTGTTTTATTGAATATTTACTAAATAGGAATTGATTTACAAGCTTAAAGGTAGATCAACATATGAAAAGGGCGTAACAGCCAAAATCAATTCTATTTCATTCTTGGTCTACGTTTATATGATTATGTACGCGTATGAGGAATCGGAAAGAATAAATTTTCTGTTACGCCCTTTTCAAATGTTGGTCTAGTTTCAAGTTTCAATGAGGATTACTACACCTGGCCACGCCCATTTTCATCGTTACTTGGCCCTCGACTCAGCGACACCCTCATAAGTACCACGGAGTTGGATATTGGGGAAGGTATTCGTTGGGTCAGGATTTGTCTGTAGCTGACAATGTGACCGTGGTAGATCTTGTGGTGGTGTCTACCCAGCATTACGGGGGTAAGGAGTGCTCCCATACAAATGAAGCATAAATTTCTGTATAACTCAAGAATCACTCAGAGAATAAATCAATAGGCGAAACGAAGTTCGTCGGGTCTGCTAGTCTATATAATAAAATTTAAATGGTCTGTGTTCGTATCCGCATAACTCGAAAACGGCTGGATGGATTTTCCTCATTCCCTCAACTGATATGTTCGTTATCATTTCCGACGGGTTTATATGATACTCCCTTATGCAAAAATCATGGGTAAGGTTGAGTAAATTGTAAAAAACTAAAATTAATATTCGTATGGATATTTCTCATACGAAGGGCAGGGATTGACACGAGTGGTACGATTTTCACGAAGTCCGTCCAGTTATTTGGTTTCGCCGACGACATTGATATCATGGCACGTAACTTTGAGAGGACGGAGGAAGCCTACATCAGACTGAAAAGCGAAGCTAAACGGATTGGACTAGTCATCAACACGTCGAAGACGAAGTACATGATAGGAAGAGGCTCAAGAGAGGTCAATGTGAGCCACCCACTACGAGTTTCTATCGGTGGTGACGAAATCGAGGTGGTTGAAGAATTCGTGTACTTGGGCTCACTGGTGACCGCCGATAACGATACCAGCAGAGAAATTCGGAGGCGCATAATGGCTGGAAATCGTACGTACTTTGGACTCCGTAAGACGCTCCGATCCGATAGAGTTCGCCGCCGTACCAAACTGACTATCTACAGAACGCTTATAAGACCGGTAGTTCTCTACGGACACGAGACCTGGACGATGCTCGTGGAGGACCAACGCGCACTGGAAGTTTTCGAAAGGAAAGTGTTGCGTACCATCTATGGTGGGGTGCAGATGGCGGACGGTACGTGGAGGAGGCGAATGAACCACGAGTTGCATCAGCTGTTGGGAGAACCATCCATCGTTCAAACCGCGAAAATCGGAAGACTGCGGTGGGCCGGGCACGTAGCCAGAATGTCGGACAATAATCCGGTGAAAATGGTTCTCGACAACGATCCGACGGGAACAAGAAGGCGAGGTGCACAGCGGGCAAGGTGGATCGATCAGGTGGAGGACGACTTGCGGACCCTCCGCAGACTGCGTGGTTGGCGAAGTGCAGCCATGGACCGAGCTGAATGGAGAAGTCTTTTATGTGCAGCACAGGCCACTCCGGCCTTAGTCTGATGATTAATAAATAAATGGATATTTCTCATGGGCAGTTCACAACGCGCATTTTCGCCTACTATGCTTATGCAGGACAACGTCTGCCTGGTCAACTAGTATTCAATAAAAATTGAACTTTATGCATATAAGTAGATAAAAATCAATTTTCTATTTGATGTGCTATGCATAAAGGATTTTTATCATAGATTAGGCGAAAACAGTATCATTGTACAAATTATTTTACTAATTCAACTATTTACACAAATTAAACTAATTTAAAAAGCATATGGTGAATCACTTCTAAAGGTGACTGATTCCTAATAAACGTCTCTCAAATTATTGGTTGTAAATCTTGTCTCAACTCAGTATGTATACTGATCCACTCACTGAAAGGCACGTCGATGAAGTTATAATTTTTAATTTTTGTATCAGTTAAACCTTTGGTCTATGCCAGGGCTGCCCAACGTACGGCCCGCGGGCCGGATGCGGCCCTTGGCTCCATTTTTTGTGGCCCGCGGCGTGTAAGAAAAAAATACTTCATATGCGGCCCGAAAGCCTTTCTATCTGACTCGAAAGCTCCTTCTGTAGGTTATTACTAATTATAAGAATTAAATCTGGGCCAGTTTTGCTGTTAATGAGATTTTAACAAAACTGATGAGAGCTTTCCAAGACAGAGAATCATCTTTAGATTAC
Organism: Armigeres subalbatus; assembly: GCF_024139115.2. Taxonomy (NCBI): domain Eukaryota; kingdom Metazoa; phylum Arthropoda; class Insecta; order Diptera; family Culicidae; genus Armigeres; species Armigeres subalbatus. The sequence continues at coordinate 91,113,528 of NC_085141.1, read as the reverse complement.
AAAGGAATTAGCAGTTTTGATCTTAATAAAGGTAACAACTACTTCAGGTATATACCTGAGAAAAGCTTTTAGAACCCGTATGAAGGAGCTTCAACTCTTCTTGGAAAACTTAAGGCCTAAACACATATGAGGCACCGGCGATGACGGGAAAGAACACAGGCGTTGTGACACTTGAAAATTAAAGCAATTTGTTTTTTTATACGATTGTTAATAAGAAACAAAAGTTATTCTGTGATAAATCTTTGCACATTGCATTTTTTACCAAAAAAATTATATTTGCAAAAACTATCAATATTCGTGATGCAGTGACGCTAGTTATTAGAAAAATCAACTTTACCTATGCGAGGAAACTTAACCACCACTTATTCCAAATTATGTTGAGGGAAATGGAAGTGATTTGCTGTGTTATTGTGAAGTTCGTTGGCTATCCCGTGGTACCTTGCTTGAGAGATTTTATTCTCTTTGAAAGGAAATTACACCATTTTTACAAGATAAAGCAAATCCAATGCCCAAGCTGCATGATCCTGAATGAATGAATTACTGAGATTTATAGTAGATGTCACCAATCATCTCAATAACATGAACATAAAGCTGCAAATCAAGGATCAACACATCGAACCTTTATTATCCAACATGAAAACTTTTGAAATAAAATTGAAACAATTTGGCACAATTGATTGTCGAAAACGGATACAGTTCTCAAATTCCGGTAGAAAACAGTCGAAACCTATGAACAGAAATTTTCAAACCTATTTGCTTATTTTTTAGAACACAGTTCCTCAACACCGTTCACTGGTTTGAATAACGTACTTAGAATGTTTCAAATGGAAATAATTGACCTCCAATGCAGCAACGTGCTCAAATCTAAATTTCAGAAAGACATATCTTTCGTATGACATTTTCTCTCTCCAGAAATCATATCTGTGTGAATAACTCTTATCAAGAATGAAAGCAGTAAAAATTAATTATTGATCATCATTATCTCGCTTGCGAAAATCGATCACCGATTGCGAAATCAATATGCGTCGAGTATTGGAAAGAAGCCAACAATTCCATATAAAAAGAGAAAGAAAATAAGCACACATAAAAAATTGTTCAAACAAGATTTAATTCATGCTTAGTTTTTCTTTTAAACAATTTTAACCATTCTGTAAAACTAAATGCCATTCGGGAAAAAATATATTTTATTTTGGTTATTTTGAAAATGTATAAAAAAATGTACCGAATATTGTCTGGCCCGCACGCAAGTGGCCATTTTGAAAATTGGCCCGTCTCCTAATTTTTGGTAGTTTTGGTAGTTTAGGTCATCCAAGAGAACCCTGGAGTTAAGGCCTTTGGGTCTACACGCGTGACCAAAGATCAGCCAATTTGCCGCTTATTTGTAAAATTCCTAATTAATTTTTCCGTCACAAGACAGTCCATTCCCATTAGACGACCTTTTTACAGACAGATTCAATACGGATTTTTTTTTCATAGTATTTCAACATAAATTTTAGACATACAGGTATACCTCGATTATATGGACCCTCGATTATATGGACTTCGATTATATGGACTTTTTACCTCGATTATATGGACATTTTTTTTTTCAGCTAAATTTTTTTTCGTGTTTTGGGAGTTTGAAAAGCTGTTGAATATTCCACGTCATATTTTTCATTGATTCTATATTTTTCAAGGTACACTGGGGCAAATTAGGGCCAGTATGGCATGTTTTCGAAGCTATATATGAAAGCGCATACTAAATCATATGGTCCGCTGCTAATATTGATTCACCATTTTTACATTGCAACTTTCATTGTAATTGTGTATTTCATTCATCAACAAAAGCCACGGCCACGTCCTTACAAATCTGTGGGGGAAAGATAACACGTATTTTAGGTGATCTCTGATAAAAGAAAACGTGAACCGGCTTGTCAGTCTGACAGTATGGGAAGCAAGTGATGAGATTGCAGTATTTAGCTGTTAAACCTTTACTTCCAACCTTTTTCTGCTTTTGGTGCGTGGAATTGAGTGTAGAAAAACGGATGAAGCATTACCATCCAGTAAATCTGAACCACTGAGACAGATTTTTTTTAGCAGTATGTCCAGGAAACTGAAAGAGTTTTTTTAATGACGGCTACCAGCGATCATAATGCTCACTTATATTCACGAGCAGAAGATGCTCACTCACATGCATATTTTCGCCGAGAAATTATTTTGCGGAAAAGAAAAACGGTCTGGTGAGAGATTGCTATTTTCCCCCACTGTCAGTGCCGCGAAAATCTACAAGAAGACTTTCAAAAAAAGTTATCCAATATCCCGGTATTTATGTTCGTTCATCACAAAGCTTGCGGATTATACTGATGCAGGCTGGCTGAGGCAGGCTGAGAAATTGAATATCGGGAATGAAGTTAGCAGTTCTTAAATGAATTGTTGTTTAAAGAAAATTACCAATGGTACAGGCAGCAAGAATTATTTGAATTTAACCTTTCGTCCCCAACGTCTGTTTTTAAGGGCTTTCAAAAATATAAACTGCTGTAAAAATCGCATTTCTTGACCGATTCTTTCGCAACAAGTTGCATTCCATCCGGATGGATCCCAATTTTTGATTTATACTAGTTTCGAGGCTATCCACAGTAAGGGTCAGGAACCCTAAAAACATCATTCTCATCATTGCTTCGTGAAATTATGAAGTTTGAGGTGCCGCACGACCTATTTTTGAATCAATTTAGAAAATGGCCATTCCGTAGGTCCTCCGGATTGTGGCCCGAATGGATGCGAGTGGGACAGGAACCCTAAAATATCCATTCCCATCATTGTTTGTAAAATCATGAAGTTTGAGGTGTCGCACGACCTATTTTGAATCAATTTAGAAAATGGCCATTCCGTTGGTCCCTGGATTGGGACTGATGTGGCCGGATTGAATCCGAGTGGGCCAGGAACCCTAAAAATATCATTTCCATTATCGCTTTGTAAAATCATGAAGTTTGAGGTGTCGCTCGACCTATTTTTGATCAATTTAGAAAATGACCATTCCGTTGGTCCCAGTTGGGACTGATGTGGCCGGATTGAATCCAGGAGGCCAGAACCCCAAAACATCATTCCCATCATTGCTTTGTAAAATCATGAAGTTTGAGGGTGTCGCACGACCTATTTTGAATCAATTTAGAAAATGGCCATTCCGTAGGTCCCCGGATTGTGACCGATGTGGCCAGATTGAGTCCGAGTAGGCAAAGAACCCCAAAAATATCATTCGCATCATTGCTTTGTGAAATCATGAAGATTGAGTGTCGCACGAACTGTTTTGACTTAAAATTGTAAATGGCCACTTATTCCGGGGACAACTGACTCCAACGGAATCTGGAATAATTCTGGAACCGTGCCGTGGATAGCGTCGAAACTAGTATAAAAATTGGGATCCATCCGGATGGAATGCAGCTTGTTGCGAAAGAATCGGTTAAGAAATGCGGTTTTTACAGCAGTTCAGATTTGTGAAAGCCCTTAAAAACAGACGTTGGGGACGGAAAGGTTAATAATGAATTTACATTGATAGGAAGGATTCAATTGCGACAATATAATCAAGAATATGCTCATCTAGATTTTCCTATCATTATAACCGTGACTTCTGGTTACGGTATCCAGCTCTTCATTCCGTTGTTCAATTAGAAATTGACGGCCAATAACAAAAGCACCCAGGTACATACACGCAAAATAATCTACTCGTAAACTTTACAGGAAAAATCACGTAGCCACTAAAGTTCACCAATACCACTAATTTCACCTGATGCATATAAAACATAAGGGTATAGCGTGAAAATTGAACAAATTGTTCATGAAATTCACCAAAATATACTATACGATATACGTGAATTTCATGTCATTGATGCATTGGCTGAGAACTCACTCAGCTGTCAAATTCTAGGCAAGTGCCAAAAACGGCAGCCTTTACCGTGCGAAATGCTGGATATACAAGTCAGTGTTGTAAAAAGCAACAATTATCAATCACGCAGTTATCAATTTCTCCATAAGGTTAGTACTATTTACGATATCTTTGATCTGTTCTGCAATAATGCATTCACATATGTTCGCAGCAAATTGATCACCTTCATCATGGAGGAAATCTACCAACCTAAATCCAACTTTCCATCCCACAACATATAAACAACGAGTTTTTCAATTTGCTTTCTGCGGCGCTCTGCTTCGGTTTCGGACACCAGAAGATGACACCAATTTTAACAATAAAAACAAATTTCCATGTGTAATTAAAAGTTATATAATATGTTTGTTTCCTTTCTTAAATAAAACATAAAGATTTTTATTGTTTATTATTCTTATTTGTGGAAGTAGAAAAATAAACAAAGTACATTAAATGAACCTTCAAAGCCATGAAGCAGTTACGTAGCTTTTACGTGAAACGCTGGTGACATCCGATTGAGTGGAACTGAGTTCCCGTACTTTTGAGTCACTTAACCGTTACGTGAAAAGTGTTGTGGAAAAAATCCACGTATATATTCACGTAGATATGACGTTACGATTATTTTGGGTGTAGTTCAAAATATAAACCTTGATATCCACTTTGAAGGTGTGAATGCAATTGACACTGGTAAAAAATGTCACTGATAGGGGACTGAGGATCCATATTTACATGCATTTAAAATAATTGTAAGAATCCCCATCAACCGCAACTTGTTGCAAGCGGATCGGTTTAAAAGTGTCAGACAAGTGTGATTGTTTATAGGCGTTTTTGCATATAAAGTATTTAGGCCATAACATCAGAGCCCATAGTCCGATCCGGCCAATTTTCAATAGGAGACAATGGGAAAAAATTTCCGTCGAATTCAATTTGCTGCGATCAAAACGAATATGGATAAGTGCCAGTGCTTCCATATAAAGCTTGTTTTTGAAGCGAACATATAGCTCTCCGTACACTGTATTTATAATTTTTAATCAAGTGTAATTTTCTGTCCACAATAAGCTTGATGAAGTCTTTATTACTTCTGTTTCTCTGTACCGTGTACCACGAAACTCTGGCCATCCGAAAGATGCTCCCTAACAAACGAAAATCGAGCGTGACGCCACGCAAAACTGTTTTCAACGTCAAACGCCCGGATGAGTATACTTGAGAATCGTGGCTCCGCAAATTGTCACACACGACTGAGCCTACCAAATCAATGAACTGGTTAAAAAAAAGTCTTATTACTAACTTAATCTTAGAACGGTTTGCAAACTAGCGACCTAAAAACGGTTACGATCTGATAAAAAAATCAAAAATTTCTGAATCATCATAAAATGGGCCCAAACATGCGGATTACACTGTAAAGCAATAAATAGATATTTTCTTTTATTGTATTAAAACTATTTTCATCGTTTAAAAAACATTTTGAGATTTTTTTTTTGCTTCGATTATATGGAAAATTCGATTATATGGACTTTTTTGCATCGAAAAAGTCCATATAATCGAGGTATGCCTGTAGTGCTTCAAATACGGATGCAAACGATAAAAAAGTAGAAATAGGGGGGGGAAATATTTTTTTGAGATCTCTCAGGGCTTCCAAACCTTCCTTGAGTTCACATCTTGATGATCTACTATGAAGCTGGCAATGGTACTACAGTCATAATTAAACTATTTTTATCAAATAGCAGTGTTACCAGAACATCAACGGTACTCCAAACTATTCTTGAGTTCGTATCTTGGAGGTCTACAAGATCAACAGAGTAATTCATAGGTTCCCGAGCTTGTGTTAGTTGAAATTGTTAGTTGGAACATCATTACACCAGTATATACAAAATACAACATTCCAGGGGCGTCTCGTGAACTTTTGGTACACCTGTTCTACCAGCCTTCTAAAAATATGCATCAAGCTGAGTGGTTTAGAATGAAAGTTGTGTATTTAATCTAATATTACAACCTTTTCTTGTACAACGTAACCAAACATTAGAAAAAAAAATTTAATAGAAAGGTTTTACAAAACAATGAACAGCTTATTAACCTCTTTTGTTCCAAAAATGTTTTAAATTAAGATGCACTTTAAATTTAAAACTCTCCTGGGTCGTCCGACATCTAACTTGCTAACAGTTGACGATAACTGGATATTGCTCAGAATAGAGATCTTTCAAATCGGCTCTTTCCACCATTCGGGTGTACAGGACCCATCGCCTCTGGCATTTAAAAACATTCACATATTTTGTTGTTATGAAAGAAATGTAATTAACCATTATTAGCATCATCATTTGATGCGACCCCAGTCCACTGAAATGTTTTCGTGTTATTTAGTTTTTCAAATTTTGTGAAAACTATGCCTTTTTCTCTAAGTTGATTTATTTGATTATTTTGGGAAAAAACATTAAATAATTCAATTTTAAAATATTTTATAATAATCAAATTTTGATGCCTCGTCTCGTTCGAAAACTCAAACAATAATTTAATATTGTTCTTGATGCTGAGTTGTTTATGATGCATAATCATCAGCAGAAAAAAGAAAAACAAACCGTTCCCAATCATCGAAGTATGAACGAAAGCGTGCGCGATGCGCCTTTCGGCAAAGCTCGGCCGGACACTCCGACCGAGTCTATGACAGTATGACAGGTATAGGCGATTTCCATATATCGCTCATTGAGGTAGCTTTCACGCGGACGCTTCGCTTCCCTCTCAACTCTTCTAATCGCTTCTCTTCTCTCCCAGTATGGCATCAGCCTAACCCAAGGTACGTCGCGTCGTTGATTGTTCTCGTAGCGTGTCGAACGGGTTGGACTCCTGCGCAACATAGCAGAACTTGCATCCAAACGTGCCTGCTTCGCATTCGAAAGAGGATGATGCGAGGAAACGAAGAGAGCTGGCAACGCTCACGCTGGTTCTCCGCTCGCCGTGAACGAGTGAGCATACCAAGGAGGAAATTATTTCAAAACTTTTGTCATAGCGCAAGACTGCTGCTGCTGGTTCTTTATCATGAATCGTACGACTGGCAGAAGCTTTCTATGTGATGTGGTGTGCTGTTATCCGTTGGAGAAACACATATTTAGGTGCAACGCGACTGTTATTGTACGCCAAGCATGTCGCGTTGAGTTGTTGATCTGTCTACGCAATATTTTGTTTCGTTAGATATTGAACCATCATTGTAATTTACTGGGTAATTATTTGCCCTAATAATTAATAGCTTAGAAATTAATTGTAAGGATATTAGTTTCCTACTTCTGAACTAAAAATGGTTACCTGTTCTATGAACAGGTAGAACGTATGGACGAGGCGCCTCTGATGCCAGAATATCTACGGTACTCCAAACAATTCTTGAGTTCAGATCTTGGAGATTTTCAAGACCAACAGAGTGATTCATAGGCTTTCGAGCTTGTGTGTTAGTTGGATAAGCCCCATGGGACATCATTACATCAGTATATAAGAAATTAAATATTCCCAGAATAGCTACGGTACTCCAAACCATTCTTGAGTTCAGATATTGGAGGTCTACAACACCAACAGAGTGATTCATAGGGTCCTGAGCTTGTATGATAGTTGGAGCAACCCCATGGGACATCATTACACCAGTGTACACAAATCACAACATTCTCAGAGTTCCTGCGGTACTCCAAATCATTCTTGAGTTTAGATATTGGAGATCTACTAGACCAACAGAGTGATTCATAGGTTTCTGAGCTTGTGTGTTAGTTGGTGAAGCCTCATGGGACATCATTAAACCAGTATATATAAAATACAATTTTCCTAGAATATTTATGGTACTCCAAACCACTCTTTAATTCAGATCTTGGGGGTCTACAAGACCAACAGATTGATTCAACGGCTACTTAGCTTATGTATCAGTTGCAAAACCTCCGTGTGACATCATTACAACAGTATATGAAAATTATAACATTCCCAGAATATCTACGGTACTCCAAAGCATTCTTGAGTTCATATATTGGAGGTCTACAAGATCAACAGAGTAATCCATAGGTTCCCGAGCTTGTATGTTAGTTTGAGAAGCCCCATGGGACATCATTACACCAGTATATACAAATCATAACATTCCCAGAATATCTACGATACCATACATGAACTATTCCAACTCATAAAAATAGTTGAAACATCGAAGATTCTCATGTTGATCCTTTTGAATATTAGGTTCTGTACTCAAAGACATTTTGGAGTTTCGTAGATATTGAACGAATTCTGCAGTGTGTCTGTAATGGTGTATTGAAGTCCCGTGGAGCTATTTCAACTAATAAAACTAGTGGTGACATCGAGGATCTTCATGTTAATCGATTTGAATATTAAGATCTGTACTCAAGGATAGTTTGGAGAGTCGTAGATATCGAACGAAGTCTGTAGTGTGTCTGTAATGGTGTTACGAGGTACAGTGGAGCTATTCCAACTCATAAAAATAGTGGGGACATCAAAGATCTTCTTGTTGATCGATTTGATAATGAACTCAAAGACAGTTTGGAGAATCGTAGAAGTTCAACAAGTTCTGTAATATGTCTATAATGGTGTAACGAAGTCCCGTGGAGGTATTCCATCTCATAAAAATAGTTGAGACACCGGAGATCTTAATGTTGATGGATTTTAACCAGGGTTTGCAGAAATCGCTCTCAATAGATAACGAACAACGATAAAAGAGAGGCAAAATCTGTTCCGAATCATAACAAGCCATGATAACAAATTTATCAAACTTGTATACAATTGCGAAAAAATAGAATCGAATAGGCAGCCCCCCACAGAAAAATGGTGATTCTTGCTTTGTGTTCGCTCCTTTCGTGTTGGTTTCTGCGCAGCTGTGTAGAACAAGTTGAAATGCATCATCAGAGCTAGTGCTCCCCGCATTTGGAGCTTTCTAAAAGAAATTTATCATGGGGTATAGCATACCGAATCAGTTCTCTATCATGACAGCTTGCGAAAAAAGTCTCTCGCGGTATGTTACATATCGTATATGTATACAGAGATGATAAGTGAGAGACTTGTTCTTTCTTTTTAGGATTCAATCCCTGATTTGAACATTAAGATCTGTACTCAAGGATAGTTTGGAGAGTCGTAGATGTCGAGTGAAGCCTATAATGTGTCTGTTATGATGTTAAATACAAGGTACTGTGGAGCTATTCCAACTCATAAAAATTGTGAGGCCTTCGTAGATCTTCTTGTTGATCGATTTGAATATTAAGATCTGAATTCAAGGACGGTTTGGAGTATCGTAGATATTGAAAAAGCTCTGTTAGACCGCTGGGCAGGCGCAGGATTTTATCATTAAGCATTTCAATTTCAAATATTTAACAAGAATATGGTTGATTCCTAAGAATCATCAAAATTACAACTCAAGGATAGTTCGGATGCTCTATATCATCGTAGTGCCCGTAGCCTGACCTGTGTAATATTTTTCCTGGATAGAGCAGTTATTTTGAACATTTTTGCTGAAGAAAGCAAGGCTCTATCTCTTAAAACTGATTTTTGACAGCAGATTTTCGTCTTGGGTCATATATGACCCATCCGTAATCGGTTAAGACATTATTTTTACAAATTTGAAATTTGTGCGATAGGAATATTTAAAATGTAGAAAATTCCATACATCGGAATATCTTGAGTAGTCTAAATTAATGATTTCAAATATACCACCACCTAGCGCCCAAGTTCGAAACTAATCAATACCTCGTGTCAAAGCACACGCCTTTCCGCATAACTTTTCTGAAAAGGTGCAGCTCAAAATAGGTATAATTTTCAGACATTGGTTAAATAAGCATAAAAAATTACTGCTTTTGTACCCTTTTTTACGGAAACTCCTCCTCGCGGGGTACCCGCCCACCACCACTACTTATTGAAAATTCTAGACCCCATTTCCCCCCTAGGAAACCTGGAACGTCATTATTGAACGACCCCTTAGGAGCAAGAATTACTTGGGTTCTCACAACCAGTACTGAAAATACTTAATCTCAATTAGACAAGTCACGCGATGCCCCTCTTTCTATTTAGGAATTTTGGACGCAGTACAATAAATTCCACAAACATATTAATTTTTGTGTCCTGATAGGGCATGAAAGTGAAAGTGTGCAATATTGTGCATTATTATTGCCTTTATTACCATATTCAACTCGGTGATTTGAAGAAATATAATTTATTCGTTGACTAGTCATTGTTCTTTGAATAATTTTATTCAAATAATTGGTTTTAAAGCAAAACACAAATTACCGTTATGCGAAAAAGATCAAAAACCTGATGATGATCACGACAGTACTGCTCACTTCTCATTCAGAGTACTTAAGTTTGTTTCCAAATTGCATAATGTATATATCAGCAAAAAGATTTGTCAACTTCGACAAACAAAATTTCTCAGAGTCACTTTAAAATCAGTAGAACCGGATTTTGAAAGAGAATCTCAGTTTAGATGGTAATTTGTTTTATTTAGTGCTACTTTTGAATTATGTATCAATAGTTGGAAGTGCTGCTACGATTGGAATAATATTTAAATGTCGGACCGATGTGAAGTCCTTGATAGTTTGATGAACTTAGTTATCGGAATATTTTAATAGTATTATCAATAGTGCAGGAGCGTGCGCTAAGAAAAGTACCACTTTCCATTCTTACACTTTTTCCTTTAATTCGATGATCCAAAATCAGTAATATTTCCATCGAAAATCATAAGACAGCCAAGATCTATTGACTGAAATATGAGCCACATGCGATTGAGTATGATATCATATTCCATTGTCCGAGACCGATAACAATGGTTGCAAACAATCATTTGATTCGTGGAACCCCATTGTCATCACAAACCCCAATGTAACGCACCAATTGAGCTCGTAAAACTCTAACAAAACAATAAGATTTTTTCGTGACACCAACACCAGCATCCTTCGCCCAAGTGGCTCCCAACTTTTTAGCTTGCTGGCGATCCCCCATCAGATAAGGACTGCGATAATTACTATGCTTTATGCACCATAGCATCCAAAACAAAATAAAAAGAAAAAACACCAATTTGAATACCATTTTCTCTTATGTCTTTCACTGATCACACCCTTCACGTCACACATTTTTTAGAAGGTATGTTTGTTGTGTCGACTTCGAGTCAAGTCAATGCTCGGATAGGTAAATCCAACATTTTTCACATTTCGTTGGGCACTTCAGGAAATCTCTCCTTTGCTCGGCTCTTGGACCAGAAGCGAATCTCAACTCAACACAGGTTTCAGGCTTCACCGTCAACAACAGCCATTCGTGGTCGGTTGAATCGGATCAAGCAGCACTTCTCAAACTATGCGCCGCAAAGGTTATAAGATTGGGGAACCCAAAAACCCAATTTTTCCTTTGAAAGTAGAAATGGAAAGTATTGTATTTGAACACCAGAGGGATGTCTTAACAAGTTTCTTAAATAGGTTCCTACGGAAAAGAAGTCTGAGAAGATACGGATTATTTGAATTTAGGGTTATTTAAGTATGTATATTTTTTTAAAGCCAGAAGAATAGTTTGACCTAGTATTTATCCTTGAGAAGCTAAGGGAGTACACCTTAACAACTTAAACCAGTAAGCATTTCTAGAAAAGTACAAAGGGAGGTAGCATGCATTACTGCGACATTTTTATCAGTTCACTTCAAGATATTTCACGATGACAAACAAAAATGAGAACCACTGAGATAATCATAGGAACGCACCCAGCGCCAGCGTCTCACTATCGTCGTCTTTACACTCCGTAAGCGTTTGGTGGGGACGCTAGCGAGCGCGGTATCGCGCGAAGACGGCTCCCCCAAAGGCAACGGGCGCGTATCATCTCAAGAGGCGTAAAACAGAAGCCAAATTCATTTCGAAGCTAAACAAAATATATTGCTGTTGTGTTGTTGTGTCGCTCTCTCGTCGCGTTTACCACCCGAGACCTCTCCTCTCACACTCTTACCGCGACCGGCCTATCCCGGTGCGGGGCGAACAACGGCAGTACGTGGAGAAGGCGGCGACGCGACTACATGACGCACGAAGGGGTAAAACCAGTTTTATTTTGCCTCTTTGTGTTTATTTGTGTATCCTTCATCAACGACAAGTTCAACTTTCTTTCGCGTGTGAGGCTCACATTTTGGAGATCTGCTCTTTCTTTTTAAAAGGGTTGACCACAAAGGCGATGCTAACGGTGTGTCAATCGGAATGTTTTCGTTGTGGTGTTTTAGGGAAGACTAATAAAACGATTATCGCAGATTAGTTTATAGCAGGTTGTCAACTCGTGCCCTACATGCCCAACATCAAAATTAGAAAGCAATTGGGAAAGCATTTCTTCAATAATTCTATCGTCAATTTGAGCATGCTGCCAATTCTATATTTGTGTGTGAGGAAAATAAATGACAAACCATTAACACAATAATAGTAAATCAAATGGAAATTGGTGAGATATTCGGTAGTTAATCGTCATTAATAAAGGCAGCGAGATATCTAATTTCGAAATTTCCTGAGAAGCCATCGTTCTCAATAACCTTTACATTCTTTTATTAGTAAGGTCAAATGAAATAAATAATAGTCGCAAGCAGTACGGTTGTAAAAATAGTAGGTTGTAGCGAGAAAACTCTCTGAATTTCTGATACTACGAGATCTTACTGGTACCATCGCATATGTAATTTGGGTTTCGGTAGCAGAGAGGCCTTCCTCAACCGTGCGGCAAGACTCGCGGCTATGAAGCAAGACGTGGTGGTTGCTGGGTTCTATCCCCGGTCCAGTCTAGGAAGTTTTAGGGATGGAAATGTTCTCGACTTTCCTGGGCCTAAATGTATCTGCGTGTCAGCCTCATGATATACGTATGCCAAAATGGTAACCTTGTTGATAACTGAACTGTGGAAGTGCTTAATAAACACCAAGCTGCGAGGTGGCAATGTTCCAGTCGGGGAATAGAAAATGGCAATTCAACAGATTTTTTTTCAAGAAATGTCAATGTGATTGGAACTCAGCAAAAGATGTTCGCTTGTTTCAGTATGAAAAACTATGATTTCGGTTTGATCAAATTGTGTACTTTCGAATAGCATCCGCAGCTCCATACTCCGTTGGCACCCCTCATTATCATGAACGGATAGAGACTCATTGCCATTCACACCTGTATCTCCACTTCCATTCAGACGGGCACACGAAACGGTCCCGATAGGGTACCGGCAAGCAGTCGAAAAAAAAAAGATGCCTTTGTTCGGAGGACACTTGGACGGTCCAAGTTATTTACCCATCCCCAGGTTTTAGCAGTTGGTCAGTTACCTTTGGTAGTGTTTGCTTGGCCCATCATACCATTCACCGCCATTGGGCTGAAGTGCACGTTCGTTATCAGCACGACGGAATCGGAGTCACGATCTAGTTTCTACTACTGGGATACAATTTTAATGAATGCGCAACCATTTTCCGCTTTTTTCACGAATATTGCATGTCATGGAATAGCAAATATAATGCATATTTTTTTATGAGTGAATTTGATAAGTTTTATAAAATTTACATTGTTAATTAAGACAGACAAATCCTTATATCATACACAAAGTGTACGTAAAATCTACATACATGATGACTTCAATACCAAAACTTTTGTAGAAGTCTCGGAGGCCCATAGTGTTATACACCAATCGACTCAGCTTGACCATTACTGCCGTACAGTGGCGTCGCGTAACCTCACTTTTTACCTGTGCACTGACCCAAAAAGTGAAAATTTTGATATTTTGACAGCCCAAATGGAAAAGATAATTATTAGAGTCGTTTATACTAATCAAAATCTAGTTATTCTAGGCATTTACGCACACCAGTTCCCTCAATTTAAACTCAGTGCACAGGTAGATTGAGGTAAGGGGAACGCCACTGCGTGACGTATATTGAGTCGGAATCTGCTGGGAAAAAAAATTGACAATCGAATTTCAAAAGCGGGTAGTGCTCAAAAGTTTCATCTCCTCGAAAAAAGTCCCTATGCTAAATTTCAGTTCAATCGGACTTCGTTAAATGTTTGATCAAAGCGGTCAAAGTTTGACTGTTTTGAAACGCGAATAATTTCCCAAAGGGTAGGAGGGTACGAGATTATTTCGAAATCAATTTTTTTTTCAGTGCGTGATTTCTCTTGTTTCGGACAGCAGAACGATCGTGCGATCGGCCGAAATATTGTGTTCTGCATTGCGAGGCCGGTAATAAAAATCAGTTCAGTGCGTGGTTTCTCGTGTTTAAGTAATCAGAGCGATCGCCCGATCGTCGAAATTAAGTTTTGCTTTGTGCGGAAAGCAAAACGATCGGCTGGTCACCGAAATTTTGTTCTGCTTTGTGCGAGTGAATAGCAGAACTATCGCGCGATCGGCCGAAGTATTGTGCTCTGCATTGCGCGGCCGGTAATAAGAGTAGCCATCGAACAAGTAAGTGCAGTGCGTGTTTTAGTCGTCGGGAAAGAAATAAAATATCTATCTTCGGTGTTCGGTGGCTCATGCGCGAGTTGCGCGCGGTTGAAAAAAGCGCGTTCTTCAATAGTTTGCTGTAGCCATCGAGCAAGTGTGTACAGAGTGCTGCGCTTCCGTGCGGTCGTCCAAAACGCGAATCTCCTCAGTTTTCATATGCCACCGGGCGTGCATGTTTTAACTTTTAACTCGAATAAGTGTTATTTCCCATCCCATATATCGTATCGCTTACCAAAGTGAATCCAGATAAATTATCCTTTATAACTAAAACGATATCCTATCCCAAGACAATCGTGGAGATGCAGAGGTATATTCGGTCTCTAGTAGCAACGAGAGACGGACTACAGGGTGGCCACTGAAATTAGATTTTCAAATTCCCGGTTTTTTCCCGCTTTTCCCGATAATTTTTGTCAATTTTTCCCGGTTTTTATTTAACTTAAAAAAAAAACAGGGAAAGAGTTTTAAAGCTTTGATTGGGTGTTTTATTTTATGTCCAAACCGGAGGCCGGAGGTTTTATATCGAAGCGACTGATAATTTGTAACGAACTTTTGAAATAAATACATATAATTACCAACAACGAGTAATGCGAAATGCTTTAATCAACAGACACACTTAAATTGTGCGCTTTGTGGCCATGTAATGGTATTGTTAACCGGCATTTAATCACCACAATACCACATTAGCACCTTATTACAAAGTTTCTATTCTTTTATTGGTTGCAAAACTTTCGCAAGTTTCTGACAGAACCAATGGACATTGCATGCCAGTTTAGTTTTATTCTTATTTCTTAGTACATAATGATCACACAAAGCAGTACAAACGTATAGTATCTTATAGTAAAGCAGAACTATTTTCAATGTTCAGTTCCCTATTTGATCTTATTCAGACTATAGTAGTGACAGTAAAGACAGTAAAGCAGTATTTAACCTCATCATAGTTATTGGTATTATATTTTTTTTAAAAGCACAAAATTATAAAACAACTAATTTCAACACAGCTTAATCTGACGACCCAAATCTTTATTTCCGATCAAAATCAATATTTTATTTCCAAAAATATATTTACCAACATTTTGGGTAATTCTAGGCATTCGTAATTTAATCAATATTACATTTAAAATTTCTAGAATTTGGCGTTCTTGTTTCTAGTTCTATCCATTAAAATAAAATCTTGAATTTTTTATTAAAAAGTTATGCAGAAATGTGTGTTTCAATAGTATGGGAGTCCCCTTCTAGAGCGGGAGGGGACTTGAACCATCGTAGAAACATTTCTTGTCTTCAAAAACTTCGACATGCAAATTTTAGTTTCATTTGCTCGAATAATTCTCGAGTTAAGCAGACGTTTGCGTTTTATATATACGGGAGCCCCCCTCTTAGAGCGGGTAGGTGTCTCGAACCCATCATAAGAACCTTGCCTGGCCTCAAAAATCCCTGTATTCAAATTTTCACGCCGATCGGTTCTGTAGTGTCCATGTATATAATGGCCAAACAGGAGGTCCTTCGTAGCTTAGTTGGTTAAAAGGTTAAAAAAAGTCGGGTGGCCTAATACCCGGAAAATAGGCAATTAACTTTGATGGAACTCAATATTTATGATATACTTGCAGACCCGACAAACGAACTAAATTTGATGTATTCTCTGATTGATTCTCGAGTTATGCAGAAACTTTTGCTTCATTTGTATGGGGCCCCTTTCCTAAGCAGGGAGGGGTCTCGAACCATCTTAAGAACCTTCCCCGGCCCCAAAAACCTCTCCATATAAAATTTTCATTTTCACGAGGTTCAGACAGACAGAAATTCATTTTTATGTATATAGAAGAAGAAGATGTCATTTGAAATTGATATCAAAATGAGCTAGTGGCAATACAAACTGGATTAGGGAAAAGGTCTACTTATTTTTTGTACCTCACACATACCATATATTAAATAATAAATCTGAAGAGTTTTGAATGTAACTTGACGAAAATTTATTTTTTCCCGGTACATGTCCTGAATTCCCGGTTTTTCCCGCTTTTTTTCCCGGTGACTTCAATTTCCCGTCTTTTTCCCGCTTTTCCCGTTTTTCCCGGTTCGGTGGCCACCCTGGGACTAACAATCCTTCCATTCCTATATGACCACAAGGACGTGGCCAGCGCCGTTATTGACTTTAAACATTTGAGCTCCCGAAACGTGTACAGGTCGGACTCGATTATCCGGAGTATCGATTTTTTTTCACTCCGGATAATCGAATCACTAGAAAAAAAATCAAATCTGCAATTAAATGACGAAAAAATTATGTTTTATTGTATTTGCAGTGGTGTAGTCAGAAATTATTTTGGAAAAACCCTGATTAATCCGCCTAACGGTATCGATGATTTTCTGGTATACAATGGAAAATAGTATTTTTGCCATAACTTTTGAGTCTATAGTACGATCCAGCCAATGTTCAATATGAAATGATGAGACAGGATTCCCTTTTGAATCGAATTTGATGGTTGAGAATAGGTGCCAAAAAAAATAACTAGACTATTTACGCACTTTTTGTACAAAAAATAGTATTTTGGTCATTATGTCTGAACCCAAAGTTTGCTCTAGTCAATTTTCAACAAAAAGCTATGAAACTTTTGAGTCAATTGTCCGATCTATCCATTTGTCAATAGGAAACAATATAAAGGCTCCCCCAGACCTGAGTAGGGCTGGTAGCGATGAATGCCGTACAAAATAGTGACTTTAGTGACCAATGATGACGAAAAAGTGACCAAATAGTGACTTTGAATTGCAGAAAAAGTGACTAAATAGTAACTTTTGTATGAAATTTTGAACCGGGTATCCAGTTTTCCGCGAGCAGCCGAGCATTCTGACCAATGTGGCATATCTTTGGTAGGACCATTTGTTTGAAAAATATAAATTAATGAAAATAATAAAGTAATGTTTAAAATACGATTTTACCTGTTATTGAAGTATGGTTTAATAACAAATTCAAATGAAGTTTCTGATATTTTGAGCTCGACGTGGCATTCTGAGGAAAATTTTGAAAATCCAATAAAACCATGGTCTTTTATTAGACATCCAGAAATTCTAATAAACTTAAATTTCTAAATGGCAGACTTTAGTATTAAAGTTGATTAAAAATGGGTGGCAAAACAATCTCGAGTTAAAAAATCCTTTAAATCTAATTAGTTTTTTGTTTTATTTTAGATTTTCAAAATTCGACTAATTCATTCACCTTCACACTAGTTTTTGGGTATCTTTTCTTAATTGTTAATAAACAGAAACTTTTTATAAAAACGTGATATTTCTAAAATAATTTCAATTTTGAATTTAGTGGCTTGTGCCAGAATTACTTCTATCATAACTTACATTTTTTTTTTGAGACTTATCTCGAAGGGTTGCAAGGCGGATTTAACAATCATAAACGGATTTAACAACCATTTAACAATCATAATGTACTTTCTATTATCGACGCCCTTAGCATTCATTACTGTCCCTGACGTTGACAAAAATCAAACATCATTGTCATGTGATGAAACTGTGGTTGTTAATGCTCACCAACAGACGTGGTTCTGTTCCAATAATCCTCAATTCTGTACTCTTTATTTGAGGTTAGCCTTTCGCATACAAATTCTATTCGTGAAAAGAAAGATCATAGTTGACATCAATCAGAAATAATGTCACGATTTTCACAACACACTTGGAACTTCTTTTGGTGCATATTTCCCAAGTTTAATATATATATCTATCAGATTCACATTTCCCGTAACACGGTAGATCACTTTGACGTAGTGTGTTGTGGTATAAGATCTACCAAACAGAGCCCTAGCTTAATCCATTTTTCTAGCTAGGGCAATAAGTTGTGGTAATTAAGGATTCATCGTATTTAGGGAACCCCGCTACCAACAGCAGTCTCAGAAATAAAACATATTAATGTTACCTTGCAGACAGTTGAAAGACTCTAATTCCTCTTGTTTGAGGAACTGTATGCAGCGGAAACAACTTTTCAAGCAATTAGTTAAAAAACCTCGGTACCCGGTCCTAGGCTGAACTGACTGCTGGAAAAATAGAGTTAGGGGTTTAAATACGTACTAACTCTTCATGAACTGGTGAAAAATGGTAGTGAGAGGAACACACGGAAGTTTTTATTACTGAACAAATTATCTTGCTTGAAATGGTCTTGTAGACAGAGCTAATTCCGATGCATGGTCAAAAACAGTATTACTGTTCTGTTTTCTCAAGAAAGGATTGATTTCCTATTGATAAGGGGCGCGCCTTCAATGGGATTGCTCTCTATGAAGGGTCTAAATAGCGGGACCTTGTCATGATGGTCTTAAGAAAACAAAACAACTGTATCGAAACCGATACTACATTGCTTCTCAATAGCACTGGAGCAATTCGACATGCACTTAAACACTAAGGATATGGGTAACGCTACAATAGATCTGGTCGCAGTGGCACACCCGAACAGGAAAAAAAATCAGATTCACATTTGATTGGTTGAAGTACAAAATTTGTAATAAATGATTTTTATTTTGAACTTTTTTACAACAGGCAATGCAAAAATAGTGACTTTAGTGACCATTTTCCGAAAAATAGTGACTTTAGTGACTTTTGGATGCAAATAGTGACTTTTTAGTGACTAGACTCAAAATAGTGACCAAGTCACTATAAAGTGACTCGCTACCAGGCCTGCCTGAGTGATTTCATCGCCTCAACGGCAAAAACTAGTCGCCGCGATTTTATCGTTGGATCGACAAAAAGGGGTCTTTTGAATCAAATATTAGGCAACGATCCTCGCAACAAATAACCATTTACAGGTCCTTGCAATCTCTTCTTGGTAACGTGTTTCCGTTTGTTGCTGAAGATTTTCTCCTGGAAATTCGCGATTTTTGCGTTACGTAATTAATGGATTATTCCTTAAAGGGTGATATTCTGCAAGATAAATTCCTTTAGGATAACTCCAATTGAAAGGTCATTATTGGTGCTGATGGAGCATTTTGACTTGTTTTGCATCATCTTCAATGGCAGATGTACTAGAACGAAGCGTTTTATCACAACGTCGGTGGGGGAAATATTTCTCTGCCCCTTTTCTCACATTTGTATCAGGTGACGACCAATTTGTTTTCATGTCTTGATATGATAAAGAAAAAGCCTTATGCTTTATGTCCATCGTCTTTAATTATAAATTGAGAGCGAATTCTGCAACCAATGTTATGCATCCAAACACATCGTTTCATGGTGGCAAGGCTTCCACGGAATTTTTTTTTTCTTTCTTTATTAGGGAGACTTTTAGCCCGAGACAGGCTCGTCTCCGACCACGGAAAAGTTCTTGAAGCGAGAAGTTTGTGGACATGTTCTGAAGAAAATAATTGATTCCTTGACCTGAGATAAAGTAATAACTAACAGGCTATCGTAGAAATAAACATAAGACATAATACATAATACATAATACATCTTCTTGAACAACTCATCTTTAAAATGCGTGCATCCTTCTGAAAAAAAAATACAAACATCAGCCCGTGTCTGAATTATTCGCCTTTCTTTTCTTTGCTTTTGATAAAAATGAATAAAAAATTAATATAGATGTGATTCATCCAAATAAAATAAATATGTAGAACAACCCTATTTCAGTCCCTCTCCAAGCTACACAAGCTACGTTCATATTTCTTCATAAAATCCTATTTTGTATGAATATAATAGTAATTCATGAAGTTGATATACAAGCCTATAGCCCAAATTTCGATATAAAAAACGACCCCTTTTTCAACCCCCTCCCACAACCTAGATACGCCACATCGTTAAAATAATCATAGTGTATATTATCCTACTGAAAATAAAAATTTAGAATAAAAAAATTTGAAGAAAAAAAAATACTCCGGATAATCGAGTCTAAAATTCCGGATAATCGAGTCTCCGGATAATCGAGTCCGACCTGTATATTGAGAATGGGTAGCTATGTAATCCCAAGCCCCATTTATTGTGTTCTCTGTACAATTTCGTAAGTTCAGTCAATCACGGAGTAGCAACTACGAATTGTGCGGTCATAATGCTCATGCTCAACAAATATGATTTGGAAAAAGTATCAGCGGCGCGTGCTTACTCGCAATCTACATGCTGATACATTTACAGTTACAACAAACTACTGAAAACTGAAATACGCCAAAGTTACGAGGCGATAATGCTAGAAAGAGACAAAAGATAGGAAAAATAACACGGAAATATAAAATAACAGAGTTTGGAAATCTAACGACAGACGAGACGAGCCAGCCTCGGGCTGAAAGTCTCGATAATAAAGACAAAAAAAAATCTAACGACAGGTACAACAGCGCTTTTGAATAAGGATAAAGGAAACGGCAGCTCTTGGCTCTTCAAGTTTCTACCTAAGCAATAAGCTGTGTAGGTAAATAAAGTAGGCAAATAAGATTAAATTATGTACCTAGCGTAGTATAAATAGTCGGAGACGAGCCAGCCTCGGGCTGAAAGTCTACCTAATAAAGACACAAAAAAAAAAAAAGTATAAATAGTGTAAGTTGCGACTGTTTTCTTCTAGTCGAGTCAAGCACGAGACAATGAAGACAACCACACAGTTGCAGTCAAAATACGTATCTGCAAAGATAACAAAACGTAGTAGAATTGAATGGAGAGTACTAAACTAGTCTTAGACGGTTGAATACATTCCACTATGAAGAGCTTGAAATATTTTTTATGACATTTTTTGTCAGTTCAATCAAAGGTAATTGCCTATTTCCGGGGATTAAACCACCCGACTTGGACGTTAATTTACAATGTTATGAAAACTCATATGTGAATATGTACGTTATGTGGAAGATATTGATTTGAAAAATGTATTGGAGGTAACCACTTTCCCTTCGATGGGACTCGAACCCATGACCCTACAGTACGCTAGACTGGTGCTTTAACCAACTAAGCTACGAAGCATTTTTTGTGTTTCAAAACAGTCAAACTTTGAGTCGAAAATTTGCGTAGAGAATTTTTTTTCGAGGAGATGAAACTTTCGAACAATATCCGTTTCTGGAAAAGTCGGTTTTCTTTGTCCCTTAGGGTGGATATTCTACGTCTACAGTTCGTACAACCAATCATAGCACTGTCCCTTGTGTTTTTTCACAAGTGACATGATAACAATAAAACCCCGATAATCCACCTAGCGGTGATAGTGCCTTTCTCATGGTAAATAAAATATGACCATAACTTTTGAGTCCATAGTGCGCTCTGGCCAATTTTCAATATGAAACAATGGGACAGGATTTCCCGTTGAATGCAACTTGTTGCGAGTGGAAATCGAGCAAAATTTCCCGTAGAAATCCGGAAGAGAAATGCACATGGAAATCGAGGAGAATTTCCATGAAAATACAAAAAACAGTTTTCCGTGGAAATTCGGGAAAATGTTCCATGGAATCTGGGAAAATTTCCAGTGAGATCTGGAAGAAAATTTCGGGAGAATTTTACGTAAAAATCCGAGAGAATTTTCTTTGGAAATCCGGATGATTTTCTTGCGGAAGTCCGGTCCGGAATGATTTTCAGAAACACGAAAGAGAATTTCCCGAATTCCAGAAAAAAAATCTCGTGGAAAATCGGGACAATTTGACGTGGAAATCAGGAAGAATACCGTTAAGGAAATCAACAGAATTTTCCTTGAAAAACCAGGAAAACTCCCCGCGGAAATCTGGGAGAATTTTTCGTGGTAATCCGAACGAGAATTTCCAGTGCAATTAGGGGAGAATTTCCGTGGAAATTGGAATGAAGATTTTTTGTAGAAACCCGGGAGAATTTCTGTAAATTTGAAAGAATTTACCGTGGAAATCGAGAGGAGAATTTCACGAGCAAATCCGAAAGAAAATTTCTTATGGAAATCCTCTTCGGAAGTTCTCTTCGAAATCCGAGAGATTTCACGTGAAAATACGTGTCCCAAAAATATAAAACCGAGATGATTTCTAAAAAATAATATTCCGTGAAAATTTTGGAGAATGTCCCATGAAAGCTCGAGAGAACTTTCGTTGGAAATTCAGTGAAAATCCGAAAGAGGATTTCCCGTGGAAATGCGGAAGAATTCCCTGAAATCCATGAGACTTTTCCGTGTGAATCCGGAAGACTTTTCCGTGAAAATCTGGGAGAATTTCCCGAGGAAATCTGGAAAAAAAATTACGTTGAAGTCCAAGAGAAGTTTTATTGGAAATCCAGGTGAGTTTTCCGAGGAAAAATAAAAAAAAACTTTTTGTGAAAATCAGGGAGAATTTGCGTGGAAATCGGAAAATTTACCGTAGAAATCCGGAAGAGAAATATATGAAAATCCGGGAAAACTTTCCGTGAAGTTTGAAAGAAATTCTCGTGAAAATCCAATAGGAAGTTTCTTTCGAGTTTCTTTGAATTTTTCTTTGGAAATCCGAGAGAAGTTTTTGTGGAAATCCAGGAATATTTTTCAAAGAAATCAGCATGCGAGAAGGGGAGGGGAAAATTTTCGTGAAAATCTGGGAGAATTTCCTGTGGAAATGGAGGAAAACTTTTTGAGGAAATCCGGAAGAGAATTTTCTGTGGAAATTTGCAAAAAATCCTTGAAAATCCCTGAAAATGTTCGGTGAAGTCCGCAAAAATTTCCGTGCAAATCCTATAGAAATTTCCGGGGGAATCCGGGAGAATTTTGAAAATCTGGAAGAATTTCCTGTGGAAATCCGGCATTTACCTTTTGAAATAAGGAAAATCTGAGAGAAATTCTCGTACAGATCCAGGAGTTTCTCTTGGAAATCATGGAGAATTTTCCATGAAAATCCGCTAGAATTTTCCATGAAAATCCGCTAGAATTTTCCATTAAAATCCGGAAGAATTTCCCGTGGAAATTTGGGAGAACTTCCCTTGGAAACCCGGGAGAGAAAATTTGAATATTGAATATTGAGAATTATTTTGGGAACCGGAAAAAAAATCCGTTGAAATCCAGGAGAATCTCCTGTGTAAATCAAGGGAGAATTTTCCATGAAAATACGGCAGAATTTCCGAGAGAAGTAGCTTTGGTAATCTGGAAGAATTTCCCAAGGAGTTATAGTTATAGAATTTCAGACGTAGTAATAATCGTTATCCAGGAAGTTTACTGGTTAATCCAGGCAAGGATGTCAAGGTTATTGAGTTAAAACCCAAGCCATTAATTCAATACGGATGCAGTCTTGCCTACATCAAAGAAATCGACCAGATACGACGAAGGCAGTATGTTTCATCGTGTAACGAATCATCATATTAATCCATGGGAAGTACTGGGCCTGTTGACGGTAACGACGATGTCTTTTAGGTATATGTAGTAAGATGATTCTTAGTTGTTTGAGGTTAAAAAAGTAAGTCGTAACCAGAAGAGCAATGTTTAAGTTATTAGAGACATATTCAGGGCTGGTAGCGATGAATGCCGTTCAAAATAGTGACTTTAGTGACCAACGATGACGAAAAAGTGACCAAATAGTGACTTTCAATTGCAGAAAAAGTGACCAAATAGTGACTTTTGTATAAAGTTTTAAACCGGGTATAGAACTACAAGTTGCATTAGCATTGTTACGGTATAATTCGTAGATTGCAAACTAGTGTTTTATTTTTTAAATACTAAATCTAAAATGCTATCAGAAAATAAGAAAAGACAAAAACAAGCAAGAGACCCTCTCATAAGTACCACGGTGTTGGATATTGGGGATGGTATTCGTTGGATCAGCCAGAAGCTAATAATGTGACAATTGGAACCTCATATTAAGTTACACACCACGAGAAGGTATCTGCCCGGCGTCATGGGAACGCGTAGTAAGTTACAAGTTGTGTCACAAAATTATGTTGATAATTACAACAGCCAAACAATGATATAAAATAGTTGATTCCTAGACGGTGAACTATTTGCACTCACAAGGCTTATAAATCTTTGATGGGAAAATTTGTTAAAAAAATTTAAAGTACCTAATTAAAATAACTGGGAAATTTAAAAAATATGATTTGAATAAAAATAAGTATGAATTAATAACAAATTTAAATTAAGTTTTTGAGATTTTGGAAACGACGTGGCTTTCTGAGAAAAAAAATTGAAAATCCAATAGTCTTTTATTAGAAATTCATAAATATTAATTTACCTTCCGGGACTCGCATTGTCCTAGATCGCTCATGCAGTCCCGATCGTCTTGTGAGTGACAAGCGAGGTTTTTTCGAAGGTGTTGTACTTTTTACAACGGCACGAGTCCCGGAAGGTTAACTATAGTTTCTAAATGACAGACTTTAGTATTAAAGTTAATAAAAAATGGGTGGCCAAATAATATCGAGTTAAAAAAAAAACTTTTGAATATAAGGGAACTGTTCCATTTTCCATCGCACATCTCACAGCACCAATCTTGCCGTTTCTTTTTGCTAACATGCGTGTTCACTGTTGAAAAAAATCACAAAAATAAATATCAAATCAAATACCTTTTCATTGCTGTGTTTTTGATGGGATGGAAATAGGAGCTATGAGATGAAGTGTCGAACCGTTCCCCTAATTATTCTTAATTGCGGATTCAACTATCATCAACTTGACATTTAGCCTTAGTTTCGCGTACTCCATATTAAAATGTGTGTATTCCAAACCTAATATGAAATTATCTGCCTTTAAAATTTGAACACATTTTTATGTTATGCGACATTCCCGCTGAACGATAAACCGTTATCCGAGAAAATTAGCCCACCTTTTGCTACTGGCGGGGTTAGATATATTTATTTGATAGAGCACCCCTTGGCGTAGGAACACTGCCTTTGTGAACTACAGCGTGCTTGCAACGAGTGGTGCCACCTCTGGCTTCGCCAATGTTCAAGGGTAAATTCTGCTCTGTGATGTGTATATGATCTTTCTTATGTTCATTCAATCTTCATTCTTTGATTATTACTTACTAAATTTTCCGAAAAGATATAATTTGCTTAATTATTTCGACTATATAAGTTAGTCATCGGATAATATTAAAGTCCCCGGATAATGTTTGGAAATATCAAATGGAGCCAATATATATGGAGTGCTGTTTAATTGCTTTATTCCTAATACCGTCGTCGGGTGGACAATCGGTCTGGGGGGTCAGCGCTCTCACCGACAGTGCGGAGGTCAGATAACAAAATCGTTCAAAAAGGTCTCTTATAATTCAGTTTCTTGTCCTCAGATATATTAAATCTTTTCTACAAGCATTCTATGTAGTGACAGTGGAACAGTGACCCATTCTCACCACCATTTGACCCACCCGCACCCCCGGCGGCGGTAGCTCTTTACATCCGTGGTTCTGGTTCCAATACTTCTCAATTCTGTACTCTATACTCGAGGCCAGCCAGCATTTTAACAAATTCCATTCGTGAAGAAAAAGATCATAGTTGACATAAATCGGAAATAACCCCACGATTTTCACAACACACTTGGAACTTCTTTGTTGTATATTTTCCAAAATTAATATATTGATTTACATAGATTTACATTTGATTTGCCTGATAATAATAGTACCTAGGTACAAATTTTTATTTTGAACTTTTTTATAGGCAATGCAAAAATAGTGACTTTAGTGACCATTTTCCGAAAAATAGTGACTTTAGTGACTTTTGGATGCAAATAGTGACTTTTTAGTGACTAGACTCAAAATAGTGACCAAGTCACTAAAAAGTGACTCGCTACCAGGCCTGCATATTTATCAAAATCATGCAGATCAATGTTTAAATTTGGTCCGCGACGTTAGGCGTACGGAGGCTTCCGAGCCTCTTGAAAGGAGGCTTCCGAGCCTCTTGAAAGAAGGCTTCTGAGCCTCTTGAAAAGAGGCTTCCGAGCCTCTTGAAAAGAGGCTTCCGAGCCTCTTGAAAGGAGGCTTCCGAGCTTCTTGAAAGGAGGCTTCCGAGCCTCTTGAAAGGAGGCTTCCGAGCCTCTTGAAAGGAGGCTTCCGAGCCTCTTGAAAGGAGGCTTCCGGCCTCTTGAAAGGAGGCTTCCGAGCCTCTTGAAAGGAGGCTTCTGAGCCTCTTGAAAGGAGGCTTCCGAGCCTCTTGAAAGGAGGCTTCCGAGCCTCTTGAAAGGAGGCTTCCGAGCCTCTTGAAAGGAGGCTTCCGAGCCTCTTGAAAGGAGGCTTCCGAGCCTCTTGAAAGGATGCTTCCGAGCCTCTTGAAAGGAGGCTTCCGAGCCTCTCGAAAGGAAGCTTCCGAGCCTCTTGAAAGGTGGCTTCCGAGCCTCTCGAAAGGAGGCTTCCGAGCCTCTTGAAAGGAGGCTTGCGAGCCTCTTGAAAGAAGGCTTCCAAGCCTCTTGAAATGAGGCTTCCGAGCCTCTTGAAAGAAGGCTTCCGAGCCTCTTGAAAGGAGGCTTCCAAGCCTCTTGTAAGGAGGCTTCCAAGCCTCTTGAAAGGAGACTTCCGAGCCTCTTGAAAGGAGACTTCCAAGCCTCTTGAAAGGAGGCTTCCAAGCCTCTTGAAAGGAGGCTTTCGAGCCTCTTGAAAGGAGGCTTTCGAGCCTCTTGTAAGGAGGCTTCCGAGCCTCTTGAAAGGAGGCTTCCGAGCCTCTTGAAAGAAGGCTTCCGAGCCTCTTGAAAGGAGGCTTCCGAGCCTCTTGAAAGGAGGCTTCCGAGCCTCTTGTAAGGAGGCTTCCGAGCCTCTTGTAAGGAGGCTTCCGAGCCTCTTGAAAGGAGGCTTCCAAGCCTCTTGAAAGGAGACTTCCGAGCCTCTTGAAAGGAGACTTCCAAGCCTCTTGAAAGGAGGCTTCCGAGCCTCTTGAAAGGAGGCTTCCGAGCCTCTTGAAAGGAGGCTTCCGAGCCTCTTGAAAGGAGGCTTCCGAGCCTCTTGAAAGGAGGCTTCCGAGCCTCTTGAAAGGAGGCCTGAGCCTCTTGAAGGTGGCTTCCGGGCCTTTTGAAAGGAGGCTTCCGAGCCTCTTGAAAGGAGGCTTCCGAGCCTCTTGTAAGGAGGCTTCCGAGCCTCTTGAAAGGAGGCTTCCGAGTCTCTTGAAAGAAGACTTCCGAGCCTCTTGAAAGAAGACTTCCGAGCCTCTTGAAAGAAGGCTTCCGAGCCTCTTGAAAGGATGCTCCCGAGCCTCTTGAATGGAGGCTTCCGAGCCTCTTGAAAGAAGGCTTCCAAGCCTCTTGAAAGGAGACTTCCGAGCTTCTTGAAAGGAGACTTCCGAGCCTCTTGAAAGGAGGCTTCCGAGCCTCTTGAAAGGAGGCTTTCGAGCCTCTTGAAAGGAGGCTTCCGAGCCTCTTGAAAGGAGGCTTATGAGCCTCTTGTAAGGAGGCTTTCGAGCCTCTTGAAAGGAGGCTTCCGAGCCTCTTGAAAGGAGGCTTCCGAGCCTCTTGAAAGGAGGAGGAGGAGAAAGCGGCTACTCATGTTGTTCGTAATATTTCAATAAACAAAATCACTTTTAAGTTTTTACTGACTAGTTTGGTGTCATTTGCTTGACTGAATAAAAAAATTACTATAAGATCTTTAACAACCTTAGTAGTAGTAATTTTTTTGCTTTTTCGTGAGCATTGTCATGGTATGTACCTATCATGCATTTGTTGTTGTTGAAGATACCCGTTTCCTCCCGATCATAAAGTCTATTCTCTAAGAGGTATATTTTTTGCAGGTAAACTATAGACGTACACGTGTATATAAATCTTTGATTTTGCAGCTTTTGTCTTAAAAATAACATTTCTGATATGTTTCTATCAACGTTATTATCAACAGGTTTCAACACTATTAAAAGAATTTTTCGCCAGTCACGTGCAATGAAAATTATGACACTATCAATACTTTTGATCACAACACTGGATCGTGTCTAAGTTTCTTATAGATGCTATGAATAATTAAATCAAAATATCATGAAAACAACGTCCCTTAACAATAAAATCTGCATCAAACTGCAATTCTCGAAATAACTTACACAGAAAAAAAATTTTTTTTACTAAATGTGAAAATTGTGAAATGTTTGAAATGTCATAACTTTTTTGTTTATTAGTTTACCATCACCAAATTTTTATGGTAGATAGCTAATATAATGGACCGTTTCCCCCTAAAAAAATACGTTCGTAAAAAGATAGGGTTTTGAGATATTTGAGTTTTTGTGACAAAAATAATATTTTTAAAGGCAAAAAAAATTTTTTTTTTACTGTGCACATTTTCCTAAGAATCACCATTTAGTTGTCTAACTTTGCTGAAAAAATCATAACAATCGAACATTCCGTTTTTGCTGTGCAGCTTTTTAAATATTTTTGAACCATTTTCACATACACCCTTTTCAAAAGTTAGTCGTGACTCAATATGAAGATTTGATATCGAAAAATGACGATTTAGATGAAATTGAAAAACTGTGCAGAGTTTCAAATATTTTCGAAATGGTCGCTCAGGATCGACTGACATGCCCCCGTGGAATGCCTCGGCTTCCGAGCCTCTTGAAAGGAGGCTTCCGAGCCTCTTGAAAGGAGGCTTCCGAGCCTCTTGAAAGGAGGCTTCCGAGCCTCTTGAAATAAGGCTTCCGAGCCTCTGAAAGGAGGCTTCCGAGCCTCTTGCAAAGAGGCTTCTGAGCCTTTGTAAGGAGGCTTCCGAGTCTCTTGAAAGGAGGCTTCCGAGCCGCTTGAAAGGAGGCTTCCGAGCCGCTTGAAAGAAGGCTTCCGAGCTTCTTGAAAGGAGGCTTCCGAGCCACTTGAAAGGAGGCTTCTGAGCCTCTTGAAAGGAGGCTCCCCAGTCTCTTGAAAGGATACTTCCCAGCCTATTGAAAGGAGGTCTCGTCTACGAGTTGCTTCGGTAGGAACATCTTGAAAGAAGGCTTACAAGCTTCTTGCAACGAAGCAACTGAGCTTTTCAAAGAAAGGCCTTCATGTTTCTCAAATAGAGGCTTCCGAACGTTTAGATTCTAGATTAAGTCGAGTCAAGAACGAGACACTGACGACGACCTTACTGTTGAGGTCGAAATACGTATCTGTCAAAGGTACAATAAAGTAGTGGAATTAAATGAAATTGTACAAACTCGTCTTATGACAAGTAAATACACCCAGGTTTTTTTTTCCACGGTTGGAATTCATTAATTTCTCGGTTAACCTGAACTTTTACAGCTTTTCAAATACCCCCATAATTTTCTTTGATTTTTGTGAATTTTTTCGTGGGGCTATCTCATTTTTTCGTTAACGCTGAAGGTCTTGAACGACTAAAACCAAACCGTGTAAAAAAAATCTGGGTGTATATTCCACTAAAAGCTTGAAATAAATTTCGTATCAATCATTTTCAATTTTTTTTTTTGATAACTTCATTAAACATCTATCATCATTTTAATTTCGCCATTCTAAAATTACCCATTTTCTTGCTCAGATGATCGTGTAGCAGATACAATTGATCACAAATCGAGTCGGATATCCCTCCACCCTGAAGCTGAGGAATCCAACAACAAATGTAGGAATGAATCTATATGAATTCATTTCCGTTTTAATTCTACGAACAAAATATCACGGGTTAGTTAAAAAGTTGCGGTTGTGCTGAACCCCGACAAATTGAACACCCATTCTAAAAGATCAGATAAGAAAAAACTAATACTGTTGTTTATGAAAAATATTAGCATTAGCATTTTTAGCATTAGCATTGTTAGTTACGGTGTTATTCGTAGATTGAACACTTGTGATACCCATGTTTTACTTTTGAGATCCTTATCTAGAATGCTATCAGAAATCAAGAAGGGGAGTGGTCCTTGATTCCAGTCTTAAACAAAAATAACAAAAGCATGAGGATTACTATTCCTGGCCACGCACATCTTCACCGTAACTAGGGAGAGGAACGAAATGTTGATGTAGTACTTACTTAACGAGAGGCCACCGACTTAGCGACACCCTCATAAGTACCACGGAGTTGGATAATGAGGAAGGTATCTTACCCCGTAACACACCACGTAAAGGTGTCTACCCAGCATTACGGGTCTATACTGTTGTTTATAAAAATATCTGTACTAATAATAAAATAGAAACTGCTTTCACATCACTTTCCATGGTGAATTCAGATCTATGTGTCTGATTACCTGATTACCCCACTCAACTAACACAACTTCCTTTCCGTGGTAATTGTGGAGATGCAGAGGTATTCTCAGTCTTTAGTAGCAACATTAACCACACACTGACCTTCGCTTCCTTTCACAAATTAACGGTAAGGACTTGGCCGGCGCCGTTATTGATCAATATCGAGCAGAATTTTCCGTGGAAATCCGGAAGAACTTTTCGTGAAAATTTGAAAAAAGAATTTCCCCTAAAAATTGGGAAGATTTTCTTTATCCGACAGAAATTTTCCATGAAAAAACGGACAGATTTTTTGGTGGAAATGAGAGAGTTTTCCGTGTAAATTGGGAAGATTTTTTTGTGGTTAACCAGAAGAACGTCCCATGGACATCGAGAAGAATTTTCATTGGAAATCAAGGAGAATTTCCGTGGAAATCCGGAAGATAATTTTGCTTGGAAATCAGGTCAAATTTCCAGGAAAATCTGAATAAATTTCTTGTGGAAATTTGGAAGAATTTCCATTGGAAATACGAGAAAAGTTTCTTTGAAAATCTGAAAAAAGAATTTCTTGTGGAAACCAGGGAGAATATTCTTGGGAAATCCGGGAGAAAATAAAAAAAAAAACTTTGGAAATAGAGAACAAATTTTAGTGGAAATCGGATATGATATAAATTTAGGGAGAAATGTGACAAGGGGCCTGACGAGCTCGGTGGTCTAGTGGCTATCGCTTCTGCCTTATAAGCAGGAGGTCGTGGGTTTAATTCCAGGCTCGTCCCTTTCATACTTTGTATTTCTATCTTAGTTCTTTCTGTGTTTCACGTTCTACCAAAACAATTTCTACTGTTATAACCTTCCACACAAACCCAAAATTTCCCGTGGCACCTATGTATGAGAGGTCGTAGAGTTCTCAGCATCTTTCTTAAGTAGGTGTCCAACTAACCATCCTTCCCCTTCCTCAGCATTCGCAAGGACGTGGCCAGGACAGATCTCGACTATTGGAGGGTGCATTGCTTTCATCTAAGAGATAGTGATTAGTCCCAAATCAATATCCTGTGGTAACGGATGAAAGTGATGCTACTCTCGTACAATAGTCTTGGCTTGTACCACCTACGAATTTGTGCGAAATGCTCAATGGTAATGTTAAATGTGACAAGGGGCCGTACACTAATTATGTAAGCATTTTTTCGGGGTTTTTCGACACCCCCCCCCCCTTGTATGATTTTTCTAATACTAATGATTTTTTGTTTATATGGAGAGTAAGAAAATGACAGACCCCCCTCCCTCCATAAGTGTTTACGTAATTAGTGTACCGCCCCCAAATACGCGAAATTATTTTCAATTTTCAACTTACATCACTAAATGAACACTCTCGTTATTTGTTGTCGTAAAGGCTAATAAAAACCTTGACAGACGCTTAGAAATGTTTTATTATAAACACCAGATGGTGATAGTTATTTTATAAAAATCGTTTGTTGTTTGCATTACTATAGTTTACTTTTTTTTAAAAAGATTTTGAAAATTTTGACACACATAGTTAAGTTTGCCATTTTAAGGTGTTTTTTATTAGATAGTGCGAAAAAAGATTCGGCTGCCGGTGGAACTTGAACCCACACTATTCCATTAAGTACACGGACGTATTATACAACAGCTGCCCTTGCGAGAAGTTGTTCCATAACCAGCTAATACCGATGGGATATCAGTCAATTCCCCGTATCCATCGAATCTGCTTTGGCAAAATTTTACAAAACCTGTGACGTCATTTTTGAACGATCCCTGACTAGTTTTATAATGGTGCAATATTAGCCATATATAGCAAAACAGCGACATATAGTGCTAATGGTTTTTTATTTTATTATGGTAACAAATTTCTGGTCATATTTGCAGGGCTGTTACAAACTGACCGAATTCCAATCCGCGAAATCCGCGGCTAACGAAATGAAATCCGCGACTGCAAAACCAAAACCAGACACATTTCAATGCAAAATTTCAATACGGTTGCTTTTAATCTATCGAAACTTTGATCAATAGAAAAAATAAAATAATTTATGCCGTATAATGTTTGGAATGGCTACATACACACTCGAACTGATATCGACATGAGGTTTATTGTAAGTTGTTCAGATGACGTTGGGTCACACGTAAATTACAAAAAGGTAAAAAAACAAGCTCCGCACGACTATACCCAGTCGGAAGGATTGCATTGTCTATTGACATTCTATCTATCGCGAGCAGAGGATCGTCGGATTTGCTGCAAATCGTTCTCATGGAGTCTCGATTTGAGAAAAAAACATCCACTCTCAAGCCTCAGATGTTATATTTAAAGCAATGTAGCTTCGGTTAAAAGTTATGAACTTACTTAGGCTTTTAAGAAAAGTTATAGACAAATAAGTCTGACATGCAGATGACCTCTTACAACACTAGGCACAAGCAAACGAAGAAACGTGGAATTATTGGTCGCGAAACGTTTTCAACCGAAAAAATATCTAACCAAGCAATGTTGGTAATTAAGCTATCAAAGCTGCAGTTCAAAAGACTAGATTAGCAAATAGTTGGAATAAGCCGCCTGGACTACTGGGAATCACTATGGAACAGAACAGAGTGCAGTACTCAGATCAGAAAGATGAAGAGCCACTCTATCGCTCAACCGAGTGGATAGAGTTGATAACCGACAGCCAGCATGCTTTAGATCAGTTCTGGCGTTCCCATGTGCGAATTTCAATGCGTTTGATCCGGACAATAACACCCTTGGAGAGCAAAATAGACAAAGTGTCGTTCCCCAAATTGTAATAATAATTCGCGCTTTTCGCACAACACTCATGGGAACCACTGTCAATATTAAAAACTTCTAAACAAAATTCAGCGGAAATCCAGAATAACAATATGATCACATTGTCAGGACAACAGATAGTCTATCAAATATCGTTTGAATATCAATCAACAATAATACGATAACTAAAATATTATTGAGATATAATGTGTTTGAATCCTAAAGTATTCCTTACTCTCTATTCACTGACATAAAAAATAGCATTTCGAATTTATCCAATCAATTTCAATTTCAATCAATTTCTAAACCCACAATTTTCGAGAGAGTGTAAATATAAATCCGCGATTTTCGCGACAACATTTCAAGGAACCGCCATTTTCGCGACTGGAAGAGCAAATCCGCCAAATTTCGCGAAATCTGCGACTGTTGTAACAGCCCTGTATTTGTTGCAGATAAAATTGAACAACATTGTCTTTGTACTCTGCAGATAGGAACAACGACGAAATCGACAGTTTGTTTTCACATTTTAAAAAATGCTCACGCTCCCTTCTGGATATTTTGTTTCGCATGAGGAAGAATTGAAATAAATTCAAATTAATCCGGCCATGGTTACACAATGAGGATCGGAAGCACTGGATTTGTAACCGAGCAAGACGATTACTGGGATGTAAGTTAATCTGCCACGAAGGTCCTACTACAGAATACTTGGTATTAAAAGTACTAGTACTGATTCGGTATTCATTTTTTGATAAGTTTAATTTAGTAGAAAACATGTATTTGCATGTTGTTTATATTGTGGTCATGCAACATACTGTGAAAAGTAACTTCACTCAGGTCACTAATTTAGCAACGCTGTGACCTGAACATTTTTGTGGCAAACAACCAAATTAAGTCCAAACATTCAAAGTCTGCGCGAGAGCGTAGTTCAAAAATCAGCTGCACCGAATACCCCTTTCCTAATAATACAAGTTCATCCATCCACCTCTCGAAATCAGTCAATAGTGATGATGACTTTTCACCTCAATATTATATTGCCGTTGTTGATTATTTTGTTGTACTTTAGTATGAACAGGCATTTGTACTATACGGGGTTTCAGTTTTTTTTTGCTGTCAGTCACGGCGATAAGAACCGGCAAGCTGCTGGCAAGCTAAGCAACCTGCCTATAATATGCGATTGCTTTTCGATTATTTGTATTTATCACCGTACCGTTCGACCCCACGAAACAATTTCGTGCGCACGTCCGCGTCACGCGAACCAACCCTACAAACAAGCGAAACGAGCCCATTCGTCTTCGATGGTTGTCTGCCTGTGATCAATCGCGTGACTCACCTCCGCTTCGGTATCACATTCTGTTGTGATGATTCCGCCACGTTGTTGCTCCTGCTGTTGACTGTGACCTTGGCTATCGCCGCTACCAGTGCCAGCCTGGGTCCCGCCGATCAAATCCCGCTGTTGCACTGGATGCTCCTGAAGCTGGTAGAACTGACTTTGCGGCGGGATGTTCTGTTGGCCGGATTGCGAACTCTGCGGACTGTAGCTAGCTGCCGATGCACTCGTCGTAGTCGTTTTAGTCGTCGTACTGCTGCCCAACTGGGTTACTGATAGGTGCATATTACTTCGAACGCTGCCTCTGATAAGAGATTTGCAGTTCTGTTTCGCTCTTTTTCTTCGTTATTCCTTAACCCTCACACGGCGAGCACCATCGCATCCTCGTCCGTCCATCACGGGGTGAACATCACAACAAAAACACAACGAATCAACACTACACTCTACGACTTTGGGACGTACACTTTTCACCTTGCGATTAAAATTGGCCATTGATTCACACAGATACACTTTTGGGACACGTTTGATTTTGGCTTGGAATTTTTACTCTTCCCGGAAAACTACACAAAACTATATACAAACTCTTCCTGCACCATATAGATTGGATCCACGATCGGGCTGATACTGCTTCGCCGGCTGTCGTCGCCGCCAGTGGACCTTGCTATGCACGACGGGTCGGAATGGGAGTGTCGCTGGAAGAAAATAGAAAACGGAAACAAACATGATTACATATTTGCTGAATAAACATTGGCAGAATCTGCATCGGCCAGTCAGTGTGGTTATTCATTTGATGATCTAATAGGTTTAGATAGCACGAATGGTTACTGGTACCACATCGTCGAGTGGGGTTAGAAAAAATCTCGCGTATATACTACTGCTGAATATAATTAATGGTCTTGAAGCAATGTTATCAGCTTCTGTGGCTTGCAGTGAATATCTATGTTCAGGACCGAGTCCAAACAATTAACAACCCGAAAATTTCATTGTCTAGATTAGAAATCAAATCCAATCATCATTGGCATGGTTTAGTTTTGTAGCAGTACACAAATCAATGAGATAAGATTCTCATACGTAAGTTTAATACCTGTTCGTGCAAAAAATTGTTTGCAAAAAGACTTTTTGACGCGATATGTAGTACGTTTCTTCTTGAAGATTTGGTTAGATACTACGCATGAGCAAACATTTGAATTTTCAATCAAGTTACATATAAACTTTATAAAGTGAAAATGATTTCAAAACTAGAGAGAGAATCGGAGCTGGCCTACTGATTCCAGAATAATCACGGGGTCAAGTGGGTTAGGTTTTTTTTTTATAATCCTAATAGATCCTAATGACCTTTTTGAACGTCTTAAAACTCATCTTTTGGTGAGTCAAACTACATGATTTCGCAAGACATGTTCAATAGATTACATTTGGTTGATTACATTTTTTTCAGGATTTTATTTTTTGAAATTTATTGAAATATAAAAATATCACATTTTTTAGGCAATTTCTTCGGAGTTAGTATTTCGGGAAATTTCCCATCCCTGACGTCTGTTTTTAAGATCTTACAAACATTAAAACTGCTGTAGAAACCACCGTCATTGACCGGTTCTTTCGCAACAATTTGCGTTCCAATTATTCCAGAATCCGTTGGGGCCAGTTGTCCACGGAAAAAGTGGCCATTTACAAATTTAAACTTTGATTTTACAAAACAATGATGGGAATGATGTTTTTAGGGTTCCTGGGCCACTCGGGTTCAATCTGGCCACATCGGACACAATAAGGAAGACCGCTGAAATGGTAATTTTCAAAATTTAGTCAAAATAAGACAGTCTTCAGTGCCTCGTAAGTTAAGTCAAGTAGTTTGAAAAAAAAAACGATGAAACGTGCCGCACTCATGTCATCAAGGTCAGGACGGCGCCAAACCGGAACGACAAACAAAATGCGGTAGCCAAAACCCGCCCCAAAGCAATTGTCGGCGTCGGGACAGGAGTTTTACGTTGCCACATCACGATTGACAGTTCGGAGGGTAAAAGGAAGAAGAGGGTGGACAAAACCTCCAGAAAATTCTTGGTGTTGCAGGCTATATACGGGTGTGACAAGGTGAATCAGCCGTACATCATCACAAGTGCCATCAATGGACAAATCTTCCGAGCTGGGTGCCCCTAGAAGCGCTTGCTGCCTTTCCTGGGGTCTGACGGAGGCGAGACGCTATTTTGGCCGGATTTGGCATCCTGTCATTACACGCTGCCGGTGTTATACAGGTACAAATAATGTTGCTTTTGTACCAAATGACATTAACCCACCGAACCCGCCGAAGCTTCATCCAATTAAAAAAAAAAAATAGAAAACCAAAAAGAACAAGCGGAATTTGAAGAAGCAGTGGGAAAAAGTATCAAAATAAATCGGTCCCACCATTGCGCAAAACCTTACGAGACGTGTCAGGGCAAAAGGCGAGCATTCGGTTATAAAGAGGAAATCTAATAAACCAATATACACTGGAGTCGCTTTTTACGCGATTTCTGTGATTTACGCGGTTTTTATTTACGCGATTTTTCAAAAAAGTCTTGAAATCACGTGAAAATCATAAAAAGTGAAGTCTTTTTCAGGGGAGCACACTTAGAGCAGAGGTTCCCAAACTTTTGGATATGCGACCCACCTAGCAGAATCCCATATTGCTTGCGACCCACCAGGTATCAAATGTATTGATTTTGTGAAATTAGATAAAAATGAGTTCGCGTTAGATTAGACATATCATAATAAATTGCCTTTTACCCCATCATTGTATTTGTCCAAATTTCGTCAATTTTTTTAATTGGATGTGGATTGCATTTCGATGGGATTTGAATTGAATTTGAGTTGGTTTGGATTGGATTTGAAATTTATTCAGATTGGATTTGAATTGAATTTCGATTTGATTAGGATTGGATTTGAATTAGATTTGGATTGGATTTTAAATTGATTTGGATTTGATTTAGATTGGATTCGAATTGGATTAGGATTGGTTTTGGAATGAGTCTAAGCCCCAATTAGATTTGGATTGTATAGGACTTCTTTCTACTTGCCCGAATATCGTATAACAAAAAAAGGCCGTTGACCTCGTCAGGTTTGTTGTTCATATCATATCATCATAATTTAGATCCTAATTTAAATTATGGATTAGTTTTGGGACAAAATAGTAACAAAATTATGAATTAGGATTTGTCTTTCGCGACCCACCACTGAACAGCCCACGGCCCCCTGGGGGTCGCGACCCACAGTTTGGGAACCTCTGACTTAGAGTATTTAATGGAGATACGATGCAGGGTCATTAGAGCGAAGGCCATCAGTCCCGAAGGTCATTTGGCCACAGCCATTAGGCCGAATGAGAAGTGAGAAATGACGAGTATTATGTGAGATGTGAGAAGCAAAAAGGGAGAAGTAAGAAGTGTGAAATGAGAAGCGAGAAATAAGGAAGTGAGCAGGGAGGAAGTGAGAAGTAAGAAGTGAGAAGCGAGAAGTGAGTAGTAAGAAGTAAGATGTGAGAGGTGACAAGTGAGAATTAAGAAATGATATGTGAGAAGTGAGAAATAATTCGTGAGATGTGAGAAGTGATAAGTGAGAAATTAGAAGTAATATGTGAGATGTGAGAAGCAGGAAGTGAAAGAAATGATGAATTGACAAGTGAGGGGCAAGAAGTGAATAATGAGAAGTGAGTAATGAAACTGAAATGTGCGATGTGAGAAGCACAAAGTGATAAGTGAGAAGTGAGAAGCGATAAAAAAGAAATGAGATTGAGAAGTGAGAAGTAACAAATGAGAAATTAGATTTGATAAGTTAGATTCAAGATGTGAGAATAGAGAAGCTAGAAGAGAGAAGTAAGAAGTACGAAGTGGAAAATGAGAAGTGTAAAGTGAGAAGTCATTAGTAAGAAGTGAATAGTGAGAAGTAGGAACTGAGAAGTGTGAAATAAGGAATGATATGCGAGTAGTGAGAAGTAAAAGAAGAGAAGTGGAAACTGATTTTTGAAAAGAAAAAAGTGAGAAGTGAGATATGAGGCGTAAGATGTAAGAAGTCAGAAATAAGAAATGAGAAATAAGAAGTGAGAGACGAGAAAAGAATAGTGAGAAGTAAGAAATTAGATAAAGATGTGAGATCTAAAAAGTTAGAAGTGAGAAACGAGAAGTGATAAGTGAGAGCGGAGAAATGAGAAGCTACAAGTGAGAAGTGAGATTTAGAAACGAGAAGTGTGAAATTCGATATGAGAACTGAGATGTAAGATGTGAGAGTGATAAGTGAGAGCCGAGAAGTAGGAAGCGACAAATGAGAAGTGAGAAATTCAATACGAGAAGTGAGATGTAAGATGTGAGAGGCAAGAAGCGAGAAGTGAGACGTAAGAAGCAAGAAATGAATGGAAAGGCAAGAATGGTGAAGTTAGATGGGAGAAGTGGGGTGAAAAGTGAGAAATGAGATAAAGATGTGAGATGAGAAAAGCGAGAAGTGATAAGTGAGAGCCGAGAAATGAAAAGTGAGAAGTGATATTTAGAAGTGAGAAATTCGATACGAGAAGTGAGATGTAAGATGTGAGAAGCGAGAAGTGACAAACGAGAAGTGATAAATGAGAGCCGAGAAGTGAGAAGTTCAATACATGAAGTGAGATATGAGAAGTGAGGAGTGAGAAATAAAAAGCAACATGTGAGATGTAAGAAGCAAAAAGAGAGAAGTTAGAAGGGAGAATTGAGATGTGAGAAACAAAGGGCTGAGAAATGAAAAGTGAGATGAAAGAAGTGAATAATAAGATAAAGATGTGATATGTGAGAAGGGACAAGTGTATCACGCGAATTTAACGTCACATATTCCATTGCATGGATTGCAATCGTGACGTCATGCTCGTTTGGCTACACAAATTGAGAGTTCGTTCGGCTACACTCGTCCTCGCCTCAGATTTGGGTACAATTTTGGTACGATTTTTGTACAATATTTAGGCCACAACCCGGGATGCGGGTGGTCGTCGAGCAACTCGATAACATTATCGAGTTGGCAAGCGGAAAGCAGAACATCTCAGTAAGGAACTGAGACAGAACCTGCTGGTGCAGCGCCATGATGCTCGAGTCGTAGGACAAGAAGAGAACGCTTTTATCAGCCACCCTGGGGAAGCGAGAAGGCCGACAAAGGTGCCACAACCAAGGCCTTCTCCCATCCTTGAAAGAGCGACTTTGGCCCAAGAGACGATTGATTTTTCCCTTAAGGCAAACGAGGAAAATGCTGCGTCTAATCAAAAACGGCTCAGGCATTAAACAGGCTCGGAGCAAAACAAACCGTAGGCGACCATAAAGGCCAAAAGTCAGAGTGGTGGAGCCTGAAGGGCGTGTCAGCCGGCCGGTGCCATCGGTACAAGGGATCGAGAATCCCTGGCAGCTGGTCAGTAGCTCAAAGCGGAAGTCCAGAAAGTTAAGGACAGAGTAGAGGCCATGTTGGTGAAAACTGATAAGGATAAGTACGCCGACGTCGATGCGGGCGACCGAAAAGCTTTCGGCGCTATCTATATATATAAAACTCAATGTTTGTATGTATGTTTGTATGTATGTTCCAGCATAACTTCTGAACGCATTGGCCGATTTCAACCAAATTTGGAACACACATTCTTTATCTTAAGGAGACGACGATAGGGGGGTTAGGGATGCTCTTTAGAAAAGTGGGACGGTGTGGGGGGAGGGGTATTGCTAAGGTATCGATCAACTCAGTGTACCTTCTGAACCCCTTGGCCGATTCCAACCAAATTTGGAACACACAATTTTTATCTTAAGGAGACAACGATGGGGGTTAGGGATGCTGTTTGGAAAAGGGGGACTGTATGGGGGGAGGGGTATTGCTAAGTCATCGATCAACTCAGTGTACCTTCTGAACCCTTAGGCCGATTTCAACCAAATTTGGAACACACATTCTTTATCTTAGGGAGACGATGATGGGGGGTCAGGAATGCTCTTTGGAAAAGGGGGAGGGTGTGGTGGGGAGGGGTATTTCTTAGTTATCAATCAACTCAGTGTTCCTTCTGAACCCCTTGGCCGATTCCAACCTAATTAGGAACACACAATCTTTATCTTAAGGAGACGACGATGGGGGTTAGGGATGCTCTTTGGAAAAGAGGGAGGATATGGGAGGAGGGGTATTGGTAAGGTATCGATCAACTCAGTGTTCCTTCTGAACCCCTTGGCCGATTCCAACCTAATTTGGAACACACAATCTTTATCTTAAGGAGACGACGATGGGGGTTAGGGATGCTCTTTGGAAAAGAGGGAGGGTATGGGGGGAGGGGTATTGCTAAGGTATCGATCAACTCAGTGTATCTTCTGAACCCATTGGCCGTTCTCAACCAAATTTGGAACACACATTCTTCATATTAAAGAGACGACGATAGTGTGGTTAGGGATGCTTTTTTAAAGAGGGAGGGTATGGGGGGAGAAGTATTGTTCAGCAATCGATCATCTCAATGTAAGTCTTGAATCTAATGACCGATTTGAACCAAATTTGTATCAAATATTGTATGTCCTAAGGAAACAATTTTTACTGGATGTGGGTAGGTCATTTTAAAAGAGGGAGGGTGTGAGAGAGGGGTTTTGTTTAGTTATCGGTCAATTCAGCATAACTTTTGAACCCATTTACCGATGTCCACCACATTTGCAACCCATATTCTCAGTTTAAGGAAGACTATGTCAGACTGGGTGGGAGTGTCATAGCTGAATGAGAGAGAGGGTATATTTAGTAAACGAACAGTTTAGTATACCTTTTTACTGAATGGGTCAATTCACACAAAATTTGTAAACACGTAATCTC
Organism: Armigeres subalbatus; assembly: GCF_024139115.2. Classification (NCBI taxonomy): domain Eukaryota; kingdom Metazoa; phylum Arthropoda; class Insecta; order Diptera; family Culicidae; genus Armigeres; species Armigeres subalbatus. Next base: position 91,072,374 of record NC_085141.1, on the reverse strand, counting down.
TGCCCAGAACTATTATAGAGAGGTTGGGAGACACTTTTGGAATGCGGGAGGTTATTGGGGTTGGGTATTGTTTAGAAAACGACTAATTTTAAAATCCCTCTCCGGTGTTGAACTTAGTCTGTAGATTAAAAAAACCACCTTAACAAAGATTAAAAAAATAAAATAAAATAAAATCCCTCTTATTTAGTTCATTCGAGGTTCTTTGACATTGTACAAGGCTCCGAAAACAAATTTCCTGAATTCCTCAAAAATAGCAAATCTTCGACAATAACATTTTCCCGGTAATAACATTTCCCCGAAAATGACTTCAACGAAAATGATATTTCCCAAAAATGATTCTTACCGATACACATATTCCAGAATATGACATTTCCCTGAAAATGACATATCCCTGAATGAAGCAGGCCATTAACATAACACTATTTGGCCTAAGGTCATTCGACATGAAGGGCATTTGGGATATTTATGAACAGCATCAGAAAAACCTTTCATAGAAAGCATGATGGGTATAGAACCATGGTAATTGTTACCCTTCATCGGAATCATGGTTTGCCCAGTGAAAAGCAATGATTCATTTGTTTCCTTCTGGATGATGGATGTGATTGCTTCTTTAAAAGTAGGCATTTGCCCGGAATAAGGCAATGGTGAGTGTGATCCCTTCTTTAAAAATGGGAGTTTGACCGGAATAAAGCATCGGTGGATGTTTTTCCTTCTTTAGCAATTGACGTTTGCCCGGAATAAGGCTATTCAAACCAACGATCTCTTTTTTAAGATCAGTCAATGCTTCCAAAAGCCTTCTTTAAATCAAATGATGAAGTATCAATAAGTTAACACAATTACTCTGTTGACCAATTGGTTTTATCTTTTTTTTATTGTGAAAAAACTGAAAACCAAACTGGCAATTCCGAGCAAGGCCGGGTACATAAAGCTAGTCTACAATAAGGAGCATGTACCATATTTGAAACAAGTCGACAGACCTTTTGTTACGCGTGTAGATCTAAAAGTCTTACTTGAGGATTTTTTTTGAAAGCCAAGAAGTTATATTGTGTACATATTCTATTCTATGTACTACAAGGAGCCTGCACCATATATGAAACAGGTTGAAAGACCTTTGGTCACGCGTGTAAATCTAAAGACCTTTCTTCTAGGATTTTTTTCTTTGGTAGCCATGAAGTTATGCTGTAAAATATATTTTATTCTATGTCCCACAAGAAGCATATTTGAAAGAAATCGATAGACCAATTCTATTCTATGTAGCACAAAGAGACTTTAGTGTAGTAGAAACCTGCCCATTATTATTTTATTTATTTCCTAAAATTTCGAAGAAAATCCGACTAAAAATAAATTGTTGGCTACTTTAGTGACTTGAGGTTGAAACAAGAGACTATTTAGTGACTAATTCGAAAAATATACCAACTCGCTAAAAAGTGACCGCTAAGCACGAAGCTCCATTCAATTTATATTACAAGCGTTATTGGAGTTTGGTATACTTATCAGCTCCGTACTGCTCAAGAAATTTTATAAGCGGAATCGCTTTTTGTCCTTTTTGTACAGCACTTTAGAAGTCCATACCACCTATTAGAATGAGGAAATCGAGACCCCCCCTAATAGCCCCTCGAATGCAAACCCACTATCATTCAATTGAGCCAAACCACTCAACGAACGCAACGAACACACGAAGCAAAGAAATTAATCCAAACAAGAAATAAACAACCGTGCTTATTATTTGTGACAGTTGTGCTAAAAAATGGGCAATATAAACACAATTCACACATGTGTAGTTACAATAAGAACAGCAAACTTTGGAATTTTACCAGCTTTACTATCAATATTGCACATTTTAGTGCTTGGAGCTTCCCTTCCCTGTACTCGGCCGTCGCCGCTGTCCACCGGAACACCAACACAACACGATGACCGTTGGTTGGCTCTCAAGCTTGCGCGCTGTTCTCGGTTTCGGACAGTGAATGTGTGACACTGCTTTATACCTTCTTCGCAAAGTTCAGTCATCGCTTCGGCGTTCACGCGCCACACCACCAATATTCCTCCATTGTTGTAGAGACGCTGGCCTCGAGCGTTCGGTGGGTGCTTGTTGCTGCTCCCGGAGCTGCTCGGCTATGTACGCTATCGCACGTTGGTATCCAACGTTCTTTCTCTCGGCCCGGTCTTAGAGCTGGCAGTGTTACAGCAACGGCAACAATCCAATTGTCGGAAAAAATTTCATTCAACAAACTGGTCTCCCACTTTTCTCGTGCTCGCGCGGTTGTTGGAGTTGGAGAACGTTGTATGTATCCATCCGCGCTTACTGCCAACGTCTCTAGACGTCGCATCCGTCTTCCGTTCCGACTTGGTTCCTTTGTTGAATCGAGATTTACAATGGGACGTTCGCTCAATGGGAGATTAGTGTGTAAACATATAAACTGGAAGGTGCAGTAAGTAGAAAAGCCAATGGCTATTTTTCAAGAGTGGAACGTAAGCTGAAAAAAGCACGGGCATGTAAATCTATAAATGGCACTTTTTGAATGATTTGTTCGATCGTGGAATATATAAGATCTTCGAACTTTTATTAGGATAATTATTATAATAACAATTCAATAATTCGAACTTTTGTCTTTATTTTTTTGATTTTTATTAAGTAACTAGTCGACCCGGCAGACGTTGTCCTGCATAGTAGGCGGAAATGCGTGCTGTGAACTGCCCATGCAAAATTTCCATACGAATCTTTATATTAGTTTTTCACGGTTTACTCAACTTAAGTCGTGATTTTCGTAGGAAGAAATGTCATATAAACCCGTCGGAAACTATAACGAATGTAACTGCTGAAGGAATGAATCAAATCCATTCAGCCGGTTTCGAGTTATGCGGATACGAACACAGACCATTTCATTTTTATTACATAGAAGATAAGTTCATCACATAGGAAAATTTGAACTTACTCGATATTGTAGGTTGTATCGAGTACCCTCCAAAGGCTTATCGAGTTAGATAAGTTTTTTTTTTAAATTGGTTTGAATAAATCAATCAGAATGGCATTTTCTCCCATTAGCGCTTGTAAAAATAAAACCCATAGTTTTCTGCCTCAGCTACATTATTGTCTTTCACTATTGAAATCTTGATAGCACATTTACCCGAACTCATACTGTTGACCTCTATGGGAAAGTTTCTCCTATCAAATGTCTTTTCATAGGGTAAAACGACCTATTATGGAGGGGTTAAGCACCGTGTCAAAACCAAAATTGATTTCAAAAATTGTTTAAAAATTACCTGTAGCATAATCGAAATTTTACTAATAATATTAGTAGAGTAGCTTGTAACTTGTATTTTTCTGTTGCATAATGAATCTACAAGTATGAATTTACAAGACTAATATTACAAGTAAACCGCACTAATAATATTAGCGGAATTTACAAGTATTTGTTGCATAAAGAAAATACAATTAGAAATTATTAGCGATGGCTTGTAGTTTCTTTTACAAGTATGAATGGTGCTGTAATTTAATTTACAAGTAGCTTTTATTTTATTATTTTAGCTGTGCAAAGTAATTATGCATCGTTTAATTGTTTTTAACGACTTAACAGAGAAAGAAACTATTATTCTAGTTGATTCAAATTACCATATAATGAAATACTGTGCTTAGTGCATAACACTGAGAATTATGAAAATTTTCAAATGACTTATATATACTTATATATAGTAGAAGTACTTTAAGTGCTGACATCAAGTATTCAAATGGTGGAGCGCTAAAGATCATTAGCAATTATGCAGTACACAGAAACCCGAAACTTCTCAAAAGTGGGTTGTTTTAGGTCAACTCCGTACTTTGTACCAAAACCCCAATTTGAGTAAAATGAGTTTCCTAACACTTAGTAGTTTAACTTAATCCTTTTAAAATATATTACCAAAGCTGAGTTTAGTTTATCCAAAGTTGACTTTATTTATCTCAAACTTGAGAAATTAATTTACTGAAATTTGTATTATTGTATTATTGTACTAAACAATTTCGTTTAAGACCATGCATATTTCTTTATTTTTGACAACAATCATGGGAAAGAAAGGAAAAACGTAAAAACTACCTAAATTCTGAATAGAATTTATTGCGATAGGGTAACAGTTCCGATAGTCGTGGGTGTTCCTATAGTTGCGGTAGTACGGTTTGCAGGGAATTTACAAATTAAACGCAGTAACCCACATCACCGATCAATTAGTCGACCTGTCATAACACGATGGGAACAAAAATAACATTGGAATCTCATTTAAACTGGTAAAGTATCTTTGAAATACTTTATTTTTTTCTTTCCCTTGCACCAATAGTTGCGGTAGTGTTCCAATAGTTGCGAATCCCGTATAAAACCTATGGGATTCGCAACTATAGGAACGCGAATTATAAAATATCGCAACTATTGGAACACTGTACCAATAATTGGAGGATTAATTTTAGGTAAGAATAAAGGATTTTGATGAAATTATGGCACGAAAAGATTATTTAGTTACTAGATAAAGATTGTCGCTGTCGTCGCTGTCCGGAACATCTTTTGCTGGCGAGGATAGGGGAGCTAAATGTCAAAGAAGGAAAATCCATACGATTTGACAGGTATGTACCACACATGTTCCGAAAAGCAGAACAAAGGGAACCGAAGCGACAATCTTTATCTAGTAACTAAAATATCTTTTATGGCACGTTTCGAATAAAATAGAGATAATGAGCTTTCGGATGCACTATAAAGGTAAAGGAAATGAAGTATGGATTAGGTGTTATGGAGAAATTTGTGTTGGAACGTCCTTAGTTCCTCCACTATCGGGTCTTTTGCCCTATTCTCATCAGTTAGTATTTTGAACTAAAAAAAATCGTTCAAATTTCATAATCGAATTAGAAGCAAAATCCAAACTTGCATAAGTCTCACAATACACGTAAATTAAACCCGTTTCAAAAACACACCACAAACAAGTCTATCGGGATTCGATTTATCATGGAGGATACGTACGCGTAACTTACAAATCGCCCTAATAAAACTTAAGTCAATCCCAAAGACCACGTAAAAACGACTCCAGTGTGCATTACATTGGCTTGGTTAAAACTGCCAATACCACGAAGCCGGCTTAAACCGCGGAATCAATAAATTTACAAAGATAATAATTCGTGTTTCGTGCATATTTATCGCAGTCAAAACATATATTATATCCACAAATTTGCAAACAAACGTAAACAAATCGTTTACCTCCGCATTGACAGTGAACTGTCGGATGAATTTTGACAGGTAAATGAACCTGACGGACTTGTAATTTCAATCTTACTAATAATACAAGTACTAATATTATTAGTTGGCAAAACATTATTATGCGACGCAAATTACAAGTACTTGTAATTTGTTGACTTGTAACTTGTAACTTGTAGCTAATATTATTAGTCTGATTATGCTACAGGACCCTGTTGGTCTTTTTCCACATTGCAGTAGTTGAATAGGTTGCTCGTTAGCTATAGATTTGTAAATAATACGTCAGTTGTGCTAAACTTATGTTGTTTTGTTTTTATCAGAATAAAAACAAACTACCGCAATAATAGGACGCAGCTGAGAGAGAGAAGACAGCTCGCTTTATTTACGTTCATCCTAATGTCACCGCGATCCAGTCACTGCGAATCGAAAAAGTAAACACTGCGATGGAACTTCAAATGGTCGTAACCAAAATTATGTATTTGGCAATTTATGTTCGCAACTTTTCTTATATCTGCTGCAGTGAATTGAACCCGTAATTATCTATGTGAATGATCCCGTATTATGAGAAATAGGTTTTGTTCCACGTTAGGAAGTTCATAACCATTAAAATCAGCTAATTCGAACAAGTTTTTATTGGAGTGAAAAATGTTGCTTCCGACGTTATGAAATGTTACTTTGATGTTACGGTTTCCACACAAATAAAGAAGAAGAAGACATAGTAAATAAACGATCTGTCAGTGAGCTGGCTTCTCTCTCAGGGAAGCAGTTGCCCATCGTTGCGACATTTTTTCAAGGTCCGTCCTATTGTTGCGGTATTGCATGCAATTCTTATGGAAATCGATACCACAACAATAGGACCTTAGCACTACCGCAATAATAGGCTCAAAGGATTCAAATTTTTAATGAAAAATGTTGATTTTTCATAATTTTGAACGGAATTTTGTCAAACAAAAGCTGTTCCAGTCGTTAATTCGATGAGTTTTAGCGTATCCAAAATTGTTTTTAATGCTATTATATCCAGAATGGATTATTTTAACACTACCGCAACATTAGGACATACCACAACGATAGGACGTTTTACCCTATTTGAAAAATCAACAATCAAGTAACTGTTAGTTTAAAAAAAGCAGACTATTCGATATTCCTTGAAATTATATAACAGCTTAATTAACAGATCTAAATCATTTTGGGCTGAAGTAAAATGGTTTTCATCTGTAAAACTAATCACGTCCAATATCGCTCTACTAATCGACCAAAGTGTGACTACCGAGCACTACAGTATTCCACATTTCTTGGAAGGGCGCCAAAAAGAATCGACCGTCGTGTGGAAAAAAACAAAGAGCACCTGAACGCTTGGGTCCCCCGTTGCATCGTGTACGAGCGAACGGAGAAAACACTGAATCATTAATGAATAACACACATCAACAAATATATCACCGCCCCCGTCGTTGCCGAAACTACCGTTCCGGTACGATTAAACGATAGCAATAAAAAGACTAACATATATACGCTCTACATATAGTATGATTGATATGTCTAATAAAATAATGTAAAGAGAGCAAAAATAAACAAGGCTCAAAGTTATAAAATAATTCAGTTGAATAAATGAATTGAAATTTAATATCAAATCATTAAGAAAAAATGTATTAGAATAATAAACATTTCAATTCTTATCAAAATTCAGATAACTAATAAAACATTAGACAAAGATTTGGCATTTTTTTCCAAAAAAATCTCAACGAAAATAACAGGAAATAATATGGCTACCTTTGCTTTATATGCAGGAGGTTGTGGGTCCAATCGCAGGTCCGCTCCACTCTCGTACTAAGCACTTTTCTCTATTTTTGACATGTTGTAGTCATCGCAAGAACTCTAAATAAATTACACACAATTTCTTCAATACCTTCAACTTGACTTGAGCTCTTGGCAAATGTAGAGATGTTCTCGGTCTATCCGCGATAGACAGTAAGGACGTGGCCAGGGCTATTATTGGCTTTTTGAAATCAAGAGCTCTTAGAAGAAGCGAATCCTATGTCTCATCTATTGGTTCCCTGTGCAATTGCTATGGTTCTGGTCAATCACGCATTACAACTACAAATTGTACGGAGATAATCAAGGTTTTATTAGGATTTTTTTTTATTAAATTGTATTTTTCATTTTATTATGTTTATTTTTCCAGCTGTCCACAACGTAGAAGGGTTGGTGTTGAATCTCAATAAGAAGATCATCGTCGGTAGGTCGGCCCTGTTGGTTGTACGTAATGTAGATGGGTGGGTGTGGTACCGTTTTCACTTACGATTAGAATGGGTGTGCGTGCACTGTACCTACCTAAGGGACGATGTTCGTCGTCACTCGGAAAGTGGTAGTTATCCGCATTCATAATGTGCCATGTGTGTTTTTCGACATTATTGGGCCACACGTAGTAAAAAAATAAGTCATCATGTTTGTGCTATTGGTACTGTGTAATAATAATAAGGGACGGAGTAAAACTTGTAATGAACGAAATCCAGGGATATCAGGGCTGGTAGCGATAAATGCCGTTCAAAATAGTGACTTAGTGACTAACGATGACGAAAAAAGTGACCAAATAGTGACTTTCAGAAGCAGAAAAAGTGACCAAATAATGACTTTTGTATGAGCTGAGGTGCATTCGTATTGTCACTGTGTAATTCGTAGTAGATCGGAAACTAGGGATATCATATTTTTTTCAAATCCTTATTAGAATGCTATCAGAAATCAAGAAAAGACAAAAATTACAAAAGCAGGAGGATTACTACTGCTGGCCGTGTGCATTTTCACCGTAACTAGGGATAGGATGGATCTTAGCAGGGGACAACCGACTTGGCGACACCATCATAAATACCACGAAGTTGGATATTGAGAAAGATATAAGTTAGGACATCCAGAGGCTAGCAATATGACCATAGTGAACCTTATTCCGTAACACACCACGTAATGGTATTGACCCAGTATTTACGTAATGGTATTTAACATGATTTTTGATAGGTTGTCATTAATACCAATAAGGAACAAACGTAAAAAATTCAATGACACATAATGAAGATAATATTAAAGAATATTCTAAAAATGTATATACCATGCAAAACTTCGAAAAACGAGAATGGGTTTTTGGCCAGCCATTTGTTCTAGCTACCCCATCGTGCAGCGTCACGGGTAAATCAAGTTCTACAGCATTGTGATAATGAAGTTTAACATGAGCTCGAAGTTTTTCGTGAAACTGCAGTTTGTGTATGAACCGGATTATTGTGTTCTGCTTTGCGCGGCCGGTAATAAAAATCAGTTCAGTGCGAGATTTCTCTTGTTTCGGACAGCAGAACGATGGCGCGATCGGCCGGATTATTGTGTTCTGCTTTGCGCGGCCGGTAATAAAAATCAGTTCAGTGGGAGATTTCTCTTGTTTCGGACAGCAGAACGATGGCGCGATCGGCCGAAATATTGTATTGTGCTTTGTGCGGCCGGTAATAAAAATCTGTTCAGTGCGAGATTTCTCTTGTTTCAGATCGCGCGATCGGCCGGATTATTGTGTTCTGCATTGCGCGGCCGGTAATAAAAATCAGTTCAGTGCGAGATTTCTCTTGTTTCGGACAGCAGAACGATCGCGCGATCGGCCGAAATTTTGTGTTCTGTATTGCGCGCCCGGTAGGCCGGTAGTTAGTTAGTTCGCGCCAGATTCATGGCTAGGTAAAATCACTGTGTATAATGAATGGCACGGTCGTATCGCTTATCAGAGTGAATCCAGATCCAACGATGCCTACCAATTAACTAATAATCCTTCCTGTGGTTTTTGTGGAGACGCAGAGGTAAACACGGTCTTCAAATAGCAAAAACCACCTACTAATATTCCTTCCTTCTTCCTAACTGACTACAAGGACGTGGCCGGCGCCGTTATTGATCATTTGAATTTTAGAGTTACTGAAACTTGCACACTGAGAATGCTTGAACAATCCCAGTCAATCATTCAGTTGATTCTTTGTGCAATTTCACTGATTCTGGTCAATCACGGAGTAGCAACCATAGATATGTGTAGTCAGTCAAAGCTAAGCTAAGCTAAGCTAAACTGCAGTTTGTGTATGAAAAAGGCAGAATGAAATATAACAAATTTTACGCTGTCTTTTACTACCGTTCAAACAATATTGTCTCGTCAAAATATATTCCCAAAAGTTTCACCATATATAAATTATTCAGCTGCAAGACAGTGAGGAAGAGTGCTAGAACGAAGCCCAATCCAAAAGGCTTTCGTTTATTTTTATGTAGTTAGACGTGTGAACATTCGTTTTGGCACGTTGAAAAAATAGCACGATTCGTCGGTAAAAAAGCAATACAATGATCTAATCAACTACTAGACAGTGAATTATTTGGAATCTTTATGAATCTTTATTAGGACGAATTGTTTAAAAAAACTTAAAGAATTAAGGCCTCTTACGGTGTCATTCAGAATGGTTACCCTGTGGCTCACCAACACAATCTTACAATTACCCACCTCCTCACTGCGAATAGCACCGATCACATTAATTTTATTATAAAAAACCAAACCTGACCACCATTCCACAAGAAAAAGTATCAGAACTAAGTTTGAATGTAAACCTGCTTATTGACAAAATTATCGAATCATTTTGTGCACATTTGGCGTCGATTCAATGAAAATAAAACTAAGTGAAAAAATTTCCTCTTCCCACCGCGCATGCCAACGACGTCGTCGGTTGCTCGTCGTAGGCAGCGTCGTATGCAAGCAGTCATTATGATCATTACCTATCGCAGCAGGCAGTGATGTCAACATGAAATTCTGTGAAATCATAGTGAAAACATGTAAAATATCGAAAAAATAATAAATCTCTCTCCAACCTGTTATCTATTAATGTCATAATTATATCTTCATTATTCTACTTTGGATCGTCTTGAAAAATTAAAAAGAAAACGCAGTAAATTTCAATTATGCTATTGGTGTGTTTGAACAGCTGGCAACAATGTCACGGTATGTGAACATAAACAGCTAGCATGAAAAAATAAAACATAAATATCAACGTAAATCAAAGCTAATCTGATGATTTTCGGACACATTTCGTTAGTTTATGTTATAGTTAAACCATATTGAGTAATCCTGCGTACAACTCAGACTGAAATCGTTCACATTAATGCAATGTTTACGGTAGTCGGATGTTAACAAAACAAGTGGTTATTTTTGTCTGCCTTGTAGATTGGTAGGTGTTGGTAGTCAAGTTTCTCACAACTACTAATCTTAAGTTGATGATTTTTGAGGTACAACTACAAAGAGATTGGAGTGCCACCGCAAGTCACCTTAAAAATTATGATGACATTTTTAAAATAGGATTTTTAATTTTAAATAATTTTTAATCGTGACAAATTCAAATACATACATAGTCCATTTGCCATTTGTTTTTTCGAGACACTGATCTCGGTTATATTAAAAACATTAACCAGAACTCATATATAACATGAATTTTACCACACCTAAGTTTCCTAAATTTCAAGTTTCGTAAAATGTGATCCAAAATCTTGAATTTGATGCAAAAATTGCTTTGGAAAACTCTGATTTTTTTTTTCAGAAATTTCAGCGGAAGTTGTTTTTTTGTGGAAAGCCTTGTGGAAATTTCTAGGATTTTTTTTTCAGAAATTGTGCGGAAAATGTGAAGATTTTTTTTTAGAAATTGTGCGAAAAAATCTTGTGAATTCTTTCTCTAGGAGTTCAAACGGAAATTCCAACAGAAATCCGAAGGGGAATTTCAGCACAAAAACTTCCCGAAATTCTTTCATACCAGAAATTCAAGGCAGAATATTTTGTAGACATTCCTGCTGTCTTTCAGGAATTTCCGCGGGAACTGCACGTAAATTATTGTAAAAACTTCTCCGCGAATCCTTGAATTTTTTTTTTCAAATTCAAGCGGATTTTTTCATGAATTCCGGTAGAAATCTTTTAGGGAATTCCTGTAGATATTGTTTGGTGAATTCCTAAGTAAAACCTTCCAAAAATTATTTACCAAATTCAAGGCGGAATTTTACACAAAGATTTTGCGGTCAGCGCTACGATCCCGAAGTCCCGACTTCCGAATTCTAATGTGGTGCTACGCCGACAATATCATGCTGTGTGGTTCGTCGTAGAGTCATGCTGTTTGGTTCGTCGTTGGGTAAGCATAGACATCAAATGTGGAGTCCCTTCTCAACAACATTTTGCTATCGAAAACAAAAGCCTTTGCTCCTTATTTATTAAATTTCCACCCAAAACTAAATCCGCGCGAAGCCTCAAAACCGTTATGTAAATCCGAATCAAATCCGCGAAAACGGCAAAAACAGTGAAAATCGCGAAATCCACGTAGTCGTAAAAATCCTGCACGCAGAAAAATATATTGTAAACTGAAAAGGATTTCGTATCGATTCAACAAATTTTATTGTTGACTAACGGCTTACCAGTAATTCTTATTGATTTGAAAAAATATGATCAGTTACTTCGAAAATAAATTTTGTTGTTTCTAAAAATGATTCACCTTAGCTACACGTCAGAAACAAAAATAAAATTTTGTAGAAACAAATAATTTTTTTTGTCGTCGCAAAAAAATTAATTGTTATTTCAAAAATATTGTATTTTTCATTTCTAAGCCTGGATTTTTTTACATTTCAGTTGTCATTGTTTTCTTATAAAAACATAAATTGTTTTACTGCATTTTTTGTCCTGGATTGAATTATATGTCATACTTCTGTTGTAGTATTTTTGCCTCCATCCTCAGTTCTAAAAAAAAGAAAGCAATAATTCGTTACTCGAATTAACTATGTATTGTGCTATAAATTTACCTTTAAGCGAACAGGAATGCGAGAAAAATGAGTTTTTTTTATTTTTATGAGTTTCACCTAAGCATGAATCTGAAGGAAATATGAGAATAAAATTATGAAAATTCTTAAAAGGTACAAAGTTTAAAACACAATAATTTATTAACTTACCTTGAAAACTTACACACTTATGTTTCATCATTATTTCTATTTGTCAATATATGATTCTTTTGGTTAAACATGGCGGAGGCCTTTTTTTCAAACAGGCAGATTTAAAAGTAAAATATCCTTGAGTTCACAATGTAAATTATTGTTTCCACAAAATTGATTATTTGAATCAACCTTAGTCGAAAATAGGAATAGCGACGGATAGCAAATTTTGTTTTCGATTTAAAATTTTGTTGATTCAACAAGTTTGGTGAATAAATGTAAAAAAATATTTTTATTAGTTTTATGCATTAACAGTTTGTTGATTCTACTCATTGTAATTTTAGTTTCAATGAAGCTGTATTTTTCTGCGTGTGCGCTTTATAAACGGAGTTGCCTAAACGTAAGCCCAAGCTTTGCTGTGTGGTCTGCATACAGGCCTCTTGATCCCGAAGTCCATGGTTCGAACCCACTCTGCTTTCATAAGACGGCCTTGGAGCAATTTCTCAAACTTTATATTTTTTGCTAACAGATTTACATTTGATTTGGTTGATGATAATGGTAGGTACAAATAATTTTTATTTTGAACTTTTTTTTTGCAAACGGTGGTGCGAAAATAGTGACTTTAGTGACCATTTTTCGAAAAATAGTGACTTTAGTGACTTTTGGATGCAAATAGTGACTTTTTAGTGACTAGGCTCAAAATAGTGACCAAGTCACTAAAAAGTGACTTGCTACCAGCCCTGGGATATACATTGCAGAAGAAACAATCGGTCGGGTTTTATGAGTACATAGGGTTGCTGCTCCTGGACTTCATCTCATAGCTCGGATGAACAACGATCACGAAAAACAAAGCACTCGATAGCTATCTGAGAACAACCAGTCATGACCTTACAAGAGTTCATGCGTTTGATATTCTACTCAGCTTTCCTGAAACCAGGTATTATCGGTTCTCAAAACTATTGTGGACTTCGATTCAAATTGGCCATATCGCAACTGTTACCTATTTTCGACTACGGTGATGTTCTTTTTGGACTTTTTTCCCAGAGGAACTTAAAAAAACTTAATTTAGCCTTCAATGCCATTACTCGGTGTGTTTTGCCTTTCTCGTACAACGAAGTTGCACCGAAAGGCTATCTTTTTTATAATTCTCGGAGGCACATAGTGTTATATCGGGACTGATTTGCGATTTGGGCGTAACTTATTTTGTAAGCAAACATTGCTTTATGAATTCCGAAGAATGCAAGCGAATTCCCTTATTAAGCTTAATTATTAATTAATTATAAATTAAAATTAATTATTAATTATTAATTAATTATTAATTAAAATTATTAAGCTTAATCTGTCGGATCCATACCGTGGTTTCCTCATGAAATGCTTGTTTTAGAAGGAATTCGCCTTCCAATGTTTGTTTACAAAATAAGTTACGCCCAAATCGCAAAGCGGTCCCGATATATCAATCGACTCAGCTCGACGAACTGAGCACATCTGTCCGTGTGTATGTGTGTGCACAAAAGCTAAGAAAAACATTAGACAACTTTTCTTATAGTAATCCTTAACCGATTTTCTCGCAACAAGTTTTACTCGACGAAGGACAAAGGCTTGTTGATCACTATTGAATTTGATAACGATCGACCTTAGCGTTTAAAAGTTATGAAGAAAATGGTACATCGAAGCCCCATATAAGGTTGGTGTCTTGAGTCTTGATTAAGGTGATTATACAATCAAGCCATGTGGTGAATTTTAAATTCACCACACGGTTTTCTACTTCTATTATCAAAAGCTTATATCTAGCAAAATAATTTTCGTACAATGCTGAAATTAAAGTCGATTGTTTAGCATAAGTAAGCAAACGATCTACGGATGTTTCATCCCCATGGGCGTTGTGGTTCTCTCAATTCGTGCTCCTGAAAAATCACTAGAAAAAGCACGTGGTTTCCAAGATGGCCGATTTGCGGCTTTGTTGTATAACCACCTTAAATACGAGAAAGGCAGTGTCACTACTCGGTGAATCCAAATGGGTTTTTAATCTTAAAAAGCATGTAGACTTGCTGTTAGGTTGTACGTATAATCTTCATCTTAAGCTGCGTACCGGCACCTAAATTAACAAAATTCTAAATAATCCCCAAAAATACCTTGAACTTTTTTACGTATGGGCGATCAACAAGAGCATCCATACTGATTGTGTCACGATGCCTGACTAATTATTTGAAAGATTCCTATCGACATAGAGCCGTTAGCATTTGGAATAATTTGCCAACTAATTACCGACTTCAGCGCAGTCTTCATCTGTTCACAGAGAGTGTGTCTAATTTTATAAGAAATAGGTAGAATACATTGGCATTTGTGAAATAGTTATACACTGAAGTTTTTTTTACGCGGTTTTTTTAACGCGGATATTTTTACGCGGTACCGACGTAAAAAAAACCGCGTTATTTAAAAAAAACGACGTAAAAAAAGCCCCAATAGGTTAAACTTAGAAAATGTTATATGTTGGTGCTTACTGGGAATTAAAATGCAACGGCATTTTATGCCGGTGCCTACTGGGGATTTAGAAAATTTTAAATTGGGACTTATAATGGCCCTGTCCCCGTCTTCCTATTTGTTCGCTTGGTGTTGTTTGTAGGTCATAGTACGCTAGTATGGATCGTGATATGGTACATGGTATTTGGTTATTTGGTTACGCGTATAGATCCAAAGGCCTTACTTCGGAATTTGTTTTTGGATGACCATGAACTTATGCTTTGAACACAATCTATTCTATGAACCACGAAGAGCACGTATTATATTTAAAACAGGCTGATAGATCTTTGGTTACGCGTGTAGATCTAAAGGCCTTACTTCAAGGATCTCTTGGATGACCCAGAACTTACGCTCTGAACACAATCTATTCTATGAGTCACACAGAGCATGTACCATATTTGAAACAGGTGGACAGATCTTTGGTTACGCGTGTAGATCTAAAGGCCTTACTTCAGGATTTTTTTTGGATGACCAATAACTTAGGTTTTGAACACAATCTATTCTATGAGTCACACAGAGCATGTACCATATTTGAAACAAGAGGACAGATCTTTATAGATCTCAAGGTCTTATTTCAGGAGATTCTTGGATGAGTTTGAGCATAGATCGGAACACATTCCTGGTTTCATATCACAAGACCCATGTACCATAACACGATCCATACTAGCGTACTATGACCTACAAACAACACCTAGCGAACAAATAGGAAGAAGCCCCGTCTATTATAAGTCTCAATTTAAAATTTGCTAAGTCCCCAGTGGGCACCAGCATAAAAAAACCCAGATTAATCCACCTAGCGTTGGTGGTGCCTTTCTCGAATTTAGTTAAGACACCAACCTTATATGGGGTTTATATGGTCCGATGTACCATTTTCTTCATAACTTTTGAACGCAATGACCGATCGTTATAAAATTCAATAGTGATCAACAAGGCTTTGTCCCCTGTCGAATGAAACTTGTTGCAAGAAAATTGGTTAAGGATTACTGTACGAAAAGTTGTCTAATGTTTTTTTTATAACTTTTGTGCACACACATACACACACACATACACACATACATACACACGGACAGACAGACATGTGATCAGCTCGTCGAGCTGAGTCGATTGGTAAATAATACTATGGGTCTCAGATGCTTCTATAAAAAGTTCGTGTTCGAAGTGAAATGATAGCCTTTCGGTACAACTTAGTTGTACGAGAAAGGCAAAAATGTTCTAAGTCCCCAGTAGGCACCAACATATAAAATTTTCTAAGTCCCCCAATAGGTTTTTTTACGTCGTTTTTTTTAAATAGCGCGGTTTTTTAACTTCAAAAAACGCGGTTCGTTTTTTACGCGCTACATGGAGCGACGTAAAAAAAACCTTAGTGTAGTTCCATATACTTTGAAAACCAATAGAGGTTACTTATGTGGCTATGTAGATCAATAATAAATAAATCAATTGGTCTACTAGATAAACTGCGCTTGATGCAAATCTGACAGCAGACGAATTTCGCGCCAACCCTTCTATGGGGCTGGCAGCACCATCTCAGAATCGACTGAAACTTGGTGGGCATAAAGATATGGTATTTCTAAGCCACTCTGCATACTTAGTTTTTCAAAAAATGCCAAGAGTAACATTTGATGAGGGCCTAATTTTTTTTCATGGATTTTTTATAAATCGATGTAACTCTAAAATGACAAGACCTACAAAAAAGTGTTGTATGGCGGACTGTCGTGAAATTCCCAGAAGTTTTATGGAAAAATATCCAAAAAATAAACAACCGATTTCTACACTGAAAAAAAATAGTTTTAAAAATTAAAATCGATATTACAAAAAAACCTCATCTCAGAAATCGATGAAATTTTTTCTGCAGATAGGTATTTTAATTATCTAACTTTTCTGGGAATAATTTTCCTGTGACATATTTAAGGAAAAAAAGTTTTTCTAACAAAAACTTTGTTCATGTCCATATTGAGTGAAAATTTATCAGCGTGTTTTATGCCTACAGCGCCAATTATAGGTTCATCATCAACCAACGACACATTTTGGACGTATAAACATTTGTTTGGGAAGCAATTTAGCATAATCTAACATAATTGTGGACCAACATTTGAAAGGGTCTATGTTTTATTTGACTTTTTTTTATCGAAGTAACAATTACAAAAAAATAATTACTTTGAAAACGGGCAATGTTGCCGAAACGAAACTGAAGTGATATTTAATTGTAATAGTGGAAAAGAAGATGTTGTTTTTCAGCAAAGGCTAACCACTGAACGGTGTAATTTAGAAACCGTTATAAAGCCTGTAGATGATTTTGTATCGCATTTTATTGAAAAAATGGATAAACTTCAAACTTATGACATTATTTGCAAACAACAAAACACTTGTACTGTTAGATTTATCTGAAAATTATCCATTCATTATCCAAAATGCTGCTCAAGGTTGGAATAATTCGCAGGCAACAATACATCCATTCGAAGTTTACTTTAAAAGAAACGGTTAATTAGAAAATGTTAGCTTTATTAATCAGAAGTAATGACCCATGACACAAAAGCTGTTCACTTATTCATTTCAAAATTAATTGACTTTTTGAAACAGTCGATCGATTTTACAAAAATTACTTTTGTGTCTGGGTGAGCTGCAGCACATTATAAAAATAAAAGGAACTTTGCAAGTCTGTGTAATTTAAATTCAAAACATGGCTTAGAAGCAGAATGGCTCTTTTTTACAACATCGCACGGAAAAGGCCCTTGCGAAGCTATTGGTGGCACTCTCAAATGAATGGCAAAACGAGCAACTCTTGCCAAAGATTATGGAAATACTATCAAGACTCCTCGGGAGTTGTACAAATGGGCGAATGGGCACGTTTTCAATCAAACAAAAATATCACTATATTACATTTCTGTTATATCACGAATGAGCAATATCGCCATCGGGGGTGGCAATGGGTCTGAGGGTGAGAATGGGTCATCGTTCTCACCGCGAGCATGGAGGGCGTAGAGCAAAATCGTTCAACAAGGTCTCTTATATTTTTGTTTTCTTGTCCTCAGATACATCCATTCTGCAAGCATTCTAAGTAGTTGAAACAGTGACCCATTCTCACCCCCATTTGACCCATTGTCACCCCCGACGACGGTACTCAACAAAATTTTGATGAACTATTCAAAAAAGCAAAAACTATAATTGGAACACAAAAGCCTCATTCTTTTATACCAATCGCTCATAATAAAATCCTGGCTAAAAATATTCCAACTCAGATGAAGACCCAAAAGTCTTTGAATTGTTCGACTAAGTTTACAAATTAAATTAAACAAATAAAATAGAAGAAAAAATAAAAAAAAATGCGAAAATTTATTATTCTTTAAATGTGCGTTTACCGGAAAGCCCCCTAATGAAATTACCTACCGAGCTTCATCGTTTGGAATCAAAATGTTTATCTGATAAAAAAATCGACCTCCAATTTTTATTTTTGCTAAACCAATTTTAATCTTTACATTCATTAATTTATTTTCTCGGTGAACGAAACGCTCTTTTATGTTTCAGACTTCATAGTTCAGACAAATTTACAATAGTCCATCAAACATCACAATTTTGTAAATCTGGTCATTTGTGTGTAACATTGATATAAGCAGTCTAAGAAAATATACGCCCTTTCCAAATGTTGGTCCACATTAATGTTAGATTATGCTAAATTGCTTCCTAAACATTTTTTTATACTTCCAAAATGTGTCGTTGGTTGATGATAGGCTGCTGAACCCATAATTGGCGCTGTAGGCATAAAACACGCTGATAAATTTTCACTCAATATGGACATGAAAAAAGTTTTTGTTAGAAAAACTTTTTTTCCTTAAATATGTCACAGGAACATTATTCCCAGAAAAGTTAGATAATTGAAATACCTATCTGCAGAAAAAATTTCATCGATTTCTGAGATGAGGTTTTTTTGTAATATCGATTTTAATTTTTAAAACTAATTTTTTTCAGTGTAGAAATCGGTTGTTTATTTTTTGGATATTTTTCCATAAAACTTCTGGGAATTTCACGACAGTCCGCCATACAACACTTTTTTGTAGGTCTTGTCATTTTAGAGTTACATCGATTTATAAAAAATCCATGAAAAAAAATAGGCCCTTATCAAATGTTACTCTTGACAATTTTTGAAAAACTAAGTATGCAGAGTGGCTTAGAAATACCATATCTTTATGCCAGAGCATTAGTGATTAATCATAGATTTAATCATGATTAATGAATAATGGGTGTTTTAATCATTATTCATTAATCATAATCATACAAAAAATACGATTCAATCATTAATCATTAATCGTTAATCATAGAATTTTACATTTAATCATTAATCATATTCATAATTTTTTGAGTTTATTCATTAATCGTCAATTTTAATCATTGCATACATCGCTTTTATTCATTAATATTTAATCATAATCATATAATTTTAATACCTTTTAATAACCCAATTTGAAATAAAGGTTACTTGCTTTTAGATCACTATACAAATCATGTAATTTGATTATTCATAATCATTAATCATTAATCATACGCATATTGTGTCCACATATAATCATGATTGGTAATCGTTAATCACACTCCAAACGTTTTATTCATTAATCATAATCGTTAATCATTGTCAAAAATTAATTTAATCGTTAATCATAATCATTAATCATTGTCAAAAACGAATAAATCATTATTCATAATCATTAATCATAGAGTTGAATGATTTAATCATAACAAATTTAATCATTCACTAGAAGCTTTATTCATTAACGCTCTGCTTTATGCCCACCAAGTTTTATTCGATTCTGAGATGGTGCTGCCAACCGCTGGTCGAGTTGGCGCGAAATACGTCAGCAACCAATCGTATCCATACAAAACACTGGAAGCATATGATTTGAATCTCAGTAAAACCCGAACCAAATCTTCTAGGTTTTTCCACTGTTCTGAAGTTTGGATAAATTTGTCGAATCAATTGGAATTCCTCCGGGAGTTCCTCCACGAATACCTCTGGAAGTTCCTCTAGGAATTCATCCGAAAATTCCTCCAGTAATACCTCCGGAAAATCCTCCAGGAATTCCTATGGAAGTTTGGATAAGAGGAGTGTTTCCTGGAGGAACTTCCAGAGGAATACCTGGAGGAACTTCCGGAGGAATTTCTGGAGGAACTTCCGGAGGAATAGCTGAAGGAACTTCCGGAGGAATTCCTGGAGGACTTTCCGGAGGTATTCTTTGAGGAACTTCGGGACGAATTCCTGGAAGAACTTCGGGTGGAATTCTTGGAGGAACTTTCGGAGGAATTCCAGAAGAATCTTCCAGAGTAACTTCCTGAAGAATTCCTAAGACTTCCTTCGTTAATTCCTTCAAGAATTTCCTGGAAGTTCCTCCAAGAAGTCCTCCGGAAGTTCCTCCAGGAATTACTCCAAAAGTTCCTCCAGGAAGTCCTCCGGTAGTTTCTCCAGGATTTCCTCCGTTAATTCCTCTAGGAATTCCTCCGAAAGTTCCTCAAGGAAGTCGTCCGTAAATGTCCCCATGAATTCATCCGGAAGTTCCTCCAGAAGTTCCTCCTGGAATTCCTTCGGAAGTTAATCCAGGAATTCCTCCGGAAGTTCGTTCTAGAATTCCTAAAGTTTCTTCTGGAATTATTCCTAAACTTTCTCCTGGAATTCGACCAGAAGTTTCTTCCGGATTTTTTTTCTGGAATTCTGCAGAAAGTTCCTTCAGAATTAACACTGAAAACCCTTCTAAATTCCTCCGTTAGGTTAATCTGGTAGACCAATTTAATCAAACTTTAGAACAGTTTGGAGAACCTAGAACATATGGTGTGGGTATATCTGAGCTGCAAATCATACGCGTGGGCTCTACGGACTTGTATGAACATGACTGGTTGATTTCAGATAGCTTTCGAGCGCAGTTGACCTTGTAGACCAATTGATCCAAACTCCAGAACAGTTTGGAGAGCCTAGAACATCTGGTTTGGGTATATATGAGTTGCAAATCATACGCGTGGACTCTACGGACTTGTATGGACATGACTGGTCCAGTGTTATAAGTATGAGGTATATCATGTAAAGTAAATTTTACTATTTTTGAAAAAAAAAACCATCCTTACTCACGCCCCTCTAGGGAAAAAATGAACATTCCCAAAAACATTAATCACCAGCAGTGAAACTAGATGAGATGGGTAAGACATCCGTAAAACAATTGTGAAAATCGCTCAAAAGACGGCTGAGAACCAGCTGTTTGAAAATTTAGATCCCATGATTTTCTGATCACGGTTGTCCGCGTTAGTAATTTTATCATGGTATTCGTAGTGTTAAACGACTACTCAGTCCTGAATGTTCACAAAACGTTTTTTTTTTATTTGGTCGACGTTTCAACACGGGAATTGTATCGTTTTCAAGGGGAAAATATTGAGAAAGATACAGTGAGAAGCCGGTCAACAAATATAATTATAACGTGCAGTCGATCCATAATCCGGAGAGTTCACGATTCTTTACGATTCTTAAAGCTCACGATTCTCACGTACAGTCGATCCATAGTCAATCAACGATCGTTCTTTTATTCAATTCTGAAATCCAAATTTCATCCCCAGCAAGGATCTTTCTTCAAGCAGCACAAGTGAGACTAGAAAAGTTTACAGGAATTTGATTTTAACTGAGTCTTGTTACATATTAGTTGCAGTAACATATGTGAAACATGTGTGCTACTAGAGTTAGTACAAACCCGCTCAACTTTTTCCTACTGCAAGCCGCCAGATTAAAAACAATTGTAACTATGATGTAGTCGCTTTTGGTTGGAGTTTTCAAATCATTACAGAAAAATCTCCTGATTTTGAGTAAAAATAATGAATTGATATTTGTAAATACATACACAAAAATAATATAGTTATATCGCGGTCGCGGACCACTGGTTGGGAAACACTGCTGTACATGCTTTGGTATTTCAATAATTCACGACCAATTACGATGCCAACCACATCAACAGCTTCCCCCGATGATTTTTGTCCAATTTTCCCGTTTTTTATTTTACTTTTTTTTTTTTTTTTTTTTTTTTTTTTTTAACTAATTTTATTTGCTAATTATCTAATACATGCATTCATCTCTTAGACTAGGTGTTCCGTGTTTTCTTAACACTATCATCCTTATTTGCTATGTTACGCTTTTAGTTATTGTTAATACATTTCAATTGCCTCTAGCAGTTAGAATTTTTTCCTCTGGTTGAATTGAACCATGTAGGAATTACAATGTTTTCTACTTAAACTAAACTTAACCTAATTTTTATTTTACTTGAAAAAAGAAACCAGGGGTGGCCAAAACGAAGGCAACTGATCATTTGTAACGAACTTTAGCCTCATAAAAGTGTATAAGTTGGTACAATGAAATGCTTACCATATCCAATTCGCATACTTTTACGTCGTTTCTCTAAACTTAGAATTCTTGTTGCAAATCGTCGTGGAAGCGAAAAACAAATCGTCGAGGAATCCTTTTGGACTTGCGACAGCAGAGACCAGATCCTGACGAAAATGCTTTCCGGATAGCAACGGATGATTCTGAAAGAAATCCGCCTGGGATTCCGAAGGGAATACACTTTTCAGGCACTTATCCTTAACTGATTTGCTCGCAACAAGTTCACGGAGTATCCTGTCCTATTGTTTCCTTTTTAAAATTGGCCAAATCGGACTATGGGATCATAAATTATAGCACAGCATAGCATAGCAAAGTCACGGTATTCTTCGTAGATTGGACACTAGTGATACTCATGTTTTTCTTTTGAAATCCTTATTCAGATTGCTATCAGAAATCAAAGTGGGTCCTTGATTTCAATCTAGGATAAAAATCACAAAAGCATGAGGATTACTACTCCTGGCCACGCACATCTTCACCGTAACTTGGGAGGGGAAGGAAGTGTTGATGTAGTACTTACTTAATGAGAGGCCACTCAGCGACTCCCTCATAAGTACCACGGAGTTGGATATTAGGGAAGGTATTCGTTGGGTCAGGATTTGCCTGTAGCAGGGTGGCCACTGAAATTCGATTTTCAAATTCCCGGTTTTTTCCCGCTTTTCCCGATAAATTTTGTCAAATTTTCCCGGTTTTTATTTAACTTGAAAAAAATAGGTAAGAGTATTTGGACCTTAACTAGGTGTTTTTTTTTACCATACCGGAGTTTAGCTTTATAATTTGAAATAATAGCAACTGATAATTTGTAACTAACTTTTGAAATAAATTCATTTAATTACCAACAACCCGTTATGCGAAATGCATCAAATCAACAGACACATGGGAATTGTGCGCCTCGTGACCATGAAGTGGACATTTAATCAATATGGTAATACCACATTAGCACCTGATTACAATGGTTTGAATCTTTTATTAGATGCAAACCCGTCATATTTTTTTTGTTGGTTGCCAATTTCGTGCATAGGTTCTTTCTTCTTAGAGAATAATGTTCACAGAAAGCATTAAAATAGTATCATATAGTGCAGCCGAAACTTTTTCAATGCTTACATAATTATACAACAATTAATTTGAACACAGATTGAACCCGAAGATCCAAATCTTTGTTTCCGATCAAAATCATTATTTTGTTTTTTTTATAAATATATATCAAAACAAAATATACACCCGGTTCTTTTTTTACACGAGTGGGTTTTAGTTGATTACGACCTTTAGCGTTGATGAAACTATGAGTTAATCCCATGGAAAAATTCCCAAAAAATCAAAGAAAATTCAGGTTATATTTGAAAATCTGTGAAAAATCAGGTTAACCGGGAAATTAAAAAATACCAACCGTGTAAAAAAAATATTGGGTGTATACTATTCACCGTATTTATTTTTTGTTTCGAATTCTATGCAATTGAAAATTGCTAAAATAATAATAGAAGTATTTTCGTCTTAAGATGAGCTTGGAGATCAGAAGAGCAACTTCAAGATGAATATTTAAATATTCGATTCTAAGCTTGCCTCGTAACTGCGCGATGAATTTCTAAAACATAAAAATTCACAATAATAAAGATTAAAAAATGCCTCGTAACACGATATCCATGATATTTGTCAGTAGAAATTGATATCAAAATGATCTAGTGACAACACAAACTGGCTTTGGAAAAAAAATCTACTTAATTATGTATCAAACACCATGTACTGAAATTAAATAATTCAGTCAGAATGCGACTGAGTAATAAATATTGTTAAGTTTTAGTTTTTTTCCTTATATCAACATAATTGAAAAGAATTTTGAATTTTTTCCCGGTACATGTTCTGAATTCCCGGTTTTTCCCGCTTTTTTTCCCGGTGACTTCAATTTCCCGTCTTTTTCCCGCTTTTCCCGTTTTTCCCGGTTCGGTGGCCACCCTGCTGTAGCTGACAATGTGACCATGGTAGATCTTACACCGTAACACCCACGCAAAGGTGTCTACCCAGCGTTACGGGGTCGGATTATGGGATCATAAATCATGGTCAAAAGACCATTTTTTTAACAAAAGATACAAGTCTCGCCAACTTCTCAGGCACTTACCCTAAACAGATTTTCGTCGCAATTAACGGAGAATCCTGTCCCATGGTTTTCCTTTGAAAATCGGACTATGGCCTCGAAAGTTATGGTCAAAATATTATTTCTCTGCCGTAATCTGGAAAAGTGACGTAACAGCCATTTTACAACATGTATGTTTCCCATTTTTCTTTTAAAGAGCTCGATGAGCACTCGTTAACACCATTTTTGGAAAATGGCGTATGCGTCACTTTTTCAGATTACGGCAGTTCTATGATGCACGAGAAAGGCACCATTACCTCTAGGTGGATTAATCAGGATTTTTGCCTTTCTCGTATACAAAGTATACATAAAGGCTATAGGATCACTTCAAAACCGAACTTTTGATAGAAGGCTCGGAGACCCATAGTGTTATATACCATTCGACTCAGTTCGACGAATTGAGGTGATGTCTGTGTGTGTGTACAAAAATGTGAGACACACTTTTTGGTACCGTCAACTGGGGGGAAGATGATCATTGAGGTGAAGATGATCATTTGATGTGTCAGTCAAAAGTGCCAAATTTTTTTATGAAACGGTAGTCAACAATATTCTCCGTTCAAGTAATGTTACCGCTAGGTAGAAATCCGAGTTTTTCGATTATAATCATGAAAATGTATTTTGTGGAAGAAAGAGAGAGATAGTCATAAATGACGCTATTTTTGTTTCAAATATTGACTTCGTAGACTTCTTTAGGTAGTAAATTCAACATTCATACAAATAACCTAGTGTATTTTTACTACTAGGTCATAATGATTTTAGTAGAGCTGTCTTGATCAACTTCACCCCAAACCAGATTACTCAAAAAATGTGTGATAATTTAATTTATTTTAATAAATGCGAATGCATTTCAGAAAACTAAAGTTGTTGATTATTGCAACGTATAGCAGTACATGTTTTGAAAATATTTGTTTCGATTTAAAATGTAAACACACATTGTTATTGCATGTTTTGTCTTAAAAATGATCATCTTCCCCCCAGTTGACGGTACTTAGCATTTTACAATTCGCTCGCAACAAGTTGTAATCGACGCGGATTGCGGTCTAGTTAGAGGTGTGCGCCGCCGCCGACATTTTTGCATCGGCGCGCCGCCGTTTAAAATTTGCCACACCACTGATCTATAATTTTCCACGCCGATTCAAATTTAAAGGCATCCGCATTCCGTAGAAATTCCAAAGATTCAGTAGAATTTCCAGACAACATTATGTTAAAATTGCAGAGATTTTTTTTCTTGAAAACAATGATTACAATTTCCCGTGAAAACTTCGTAAAGCTCTTCGTTGAAATTAAGAAAAACTTCGAATGGAAATTCTGAAGGATCTCCCGTTCAAATCCAAAGAATTTCTTATCAAATAGAACAGTGAAGAGTGGTTCGGCAGAAAGCCATTTGGCTGGAGGCCACTAGGCCAAAAGTTGCTTTACGGAATATGTTTTTTGAACGAACATACCATTTGGCGGAAGCTCATATAGCCTAAAGGCAGTTCGCCAAAAATGTCATTTGGTCAAATAGTTTCTTTGGCCAAAAAAATGGCTGGCCGAATAGCTCAATTGACCTTTCCCGTCAAAAATTGTATTTCGTTTTATTGTCTCAGTCGATTTTTTGGCTTATTTAAGGTCAACCTTCCCAAAGAACCCATATTTTTTGAAGCCTATAACTGCTATAAATATTTTTAAAATCAAAAACAAAAACCGAAAAAGTGCTGCACGTGTGAACCGGCCTGAAAAATTCACCCGATGTTCGTACAAAATCGAGCCGATCTTAAAAAACAGCACTTTTTCCGTTTTTTGTTTTAAATTTTAAAAATACTTAGAAGCGTCAAAAAAGATGGATTCTTTGGGAAAGTTGGAAAAGGAAAAACCTTAAATAAGCCAAATAATCGATTGAGCGAATACAAATTTTTGACGGGAAAGGTAAATTGGCCGAAAAAATCTCATTGGCCGGAATAGTCGTTTGGCAGAAAGAGCCTTTTGGCCGAAAGTTTCATTTGGCTGAATTGATTATTATGCAGAACAAACATTTTCGGACCAAAGGGATCTTTCTTCTAAAAGACCATTTCTATCAAATGGCATTTTCGGCCAAATGATCTATTCGGTTAAACGACTTTTTCGACCAAACGGCATTTTCAGCCAAATGACCTGTTAGATCCAAACACAAAACAAACCAGTTCGGCCGAATATCCCTTTTGGCTGCTTGTCGCTTCCGGCCACATGACATTTTCGGTAAAAATATTTTCGGCCTAAAAACCGCCAAATGGATTGACTTCCAGATGACTTCCGGCCTTATGCGTTATTCGGCCACGTAGAATTCAAATAAATGGCTTTTCGCCGTGTGACCGCCAAACGATGGGAAGCCGAAGACCAAAATACCGAGAAGTGTTTGGTCGTGTTATTTGGCCAAACAAACCATTGGGAGAAAACCCAGATGGCCGAAAATGTCATTTAGCCGAATTTTACATACGGTCACTAACCAGATATCCAGGTAGGTAATATACGGTCCTTTCTTTCAAACGGCATATTCGTTTTGATGACTCGGTCAAACGATATGTTAGAGTAAACGGCTTTTCGGCCAAATTATCAGTTCGGTCGTATAAAAAACGTTACGTGGGGTGGGTGGTCGAATTTTGTTTTATGTAATTTGTGAATGAACCCTTACCATTTCGGCCAATGGCAATTTTTGGCCAAACCGTTTTCGATGAATAACTATTTTGCCCAAACGTTCGTTTCAGCCAAATGCAATACAGCTAGATGACTTTCGGCTTAACGTGTTATTCGGCCAAAAAGTAGCCCAAATAGGATGATTTCGGCCAAACGAGCGTTCTCTTTTTTTTAATAATTTCCCATAGAATATTCGAAGAACTTTTTATGAGTAGTAAAAAGAATTTCCAGTCGAAATCCAAATATGTAAATTTTTCAAAATTTCGAATAATATTCCGTAAGTATGCCGAACAGTTTTCTGAACAAAAATTATGAAAAAATTTAGTGGAAATTACGTGAAAATTTTCCATTAAATAAAAAAAATCCTTGCAATTTATAATCAATTCCATCTGGAAATTCCCAACAATCGTTGAAATCCAAAGATTTTTTTTTATTGAAATCAGCTTTTTTAACAATTTGCCGAGGAAACTCATAAGAATTTTGAAAATTCCGGAGAACTTCTCGTAAATAAACTGTCTTGAAGTTTTTCCTGAATCTTCCGCGGATATTCCGGACATTTTCAGAGTAAACGTCGAAGAATATTCAACAGACACTTATCAGGAATTTTCCATGAATATCCAAACATTTTTCTGTAAAAATTTGTAAAATTTTGCAGGGGAATTCCAAGTTACTTTTCTTGTGAATTCCATAACGCTTCTCTTGAAAATTACAACAATTTCTCGAAACTTCTAAGTAGTTCTCGTGGGAAATCCGAAAATAATTACCAAATGAGATTTTGGAGAAAAAAAATCTCGGAAAATGAATCATCTTTAAATCCCTTTGGAATTTAAAGATGATTCACTTAATTTCACTGAATTTCAAGAGGACTCGCTAGGCCAAATCTCAAGAGGATTCCTTTCTTAATCATAAATGAATTTCATTTCATTCAGAATTCCAAATGGGTTCCCTTCAGAATCCTAAATGGATTTCCTACAGAATCCCATGTTAATTCCCATCGGACTCTCAAGTCATGCTATGTAAGTTTCCTTCGAAATATCAAGTAAATCCAAGGAGAATTCCCTTCACAAGCCCAAGAGCGTTCCCGAAAAGATTCCCGTTGCACCCCAGTAAGAATATCCGTCGCTATTCGGAAAGGATTCCCATCAGGATCTCGGATTGACTCTCGTCGCGCTCCTGAAAGAATTTCAGTCACGATCCCAAAAGGATTAACGTCACGATTCTGAAAGTATTCCAGTCATGATTCCGGAAAAATTCCCGTCGCGATTATAAAAGGATTCTTGTCGCGACCCCGAAAGGATTCGAGTCACGATTCCGAAAGGATTCCAGTTACTATATGAAAAGAATTCCAATCGAGATCCCGAAGGTATTCCCATTAATATCCCGAAAGTACTCCCGTCGCGCTCCTGCAAGTATTCCGATTCCAAAAGTATTCCAGGCGAAAGAATTCATTGAGCTATGACAGCACAAAGGAGATGGCAAATAGTTGGAATAAGCAGCCTGCAGTATGCACTGGGAGTCACTATGGAGCAGAACTGAATGAGGCAGAAGGTCGGAAAGATAAAGCGTCTCTCTATCGCTCAACCGAGTGGACAGAGTTGATAACAACCAGCATAACTACGTGCGACAACCAGCATGCTTTAGCTCTTTTCCTGCGATCCCATGTGCGATTTTCAATTCTTTTAATCCGGTCAATACCACCCTTGGCGACAAAGACGAAAATAGAAAAGAAAACAAAATAGACATAGTGTCGTTCCCGAAATTGTAATAATAATCCGCGATATTCGCAACAAAACTATTGGAAACAAAGACTAGTTTCTAAACACAATTCGACGTCCAGGCAATCCAGAATTACAATATGATCAATTTGTCAAGTCAACAGACGGTCTACCAAATATCGTATGGATCTCAACCAACAATCATACGATATCTAACATACTATTAGGATATACAGGCCGGACTCGATTATCCGGAGCCTCGATTAACCGGAGAAAATGGCTCGATTATCCGGAGTAATATTTTTCTCGATTTTTACCCATCATACAAAAATAGAAATATTATCTTTGTGTATCCGTAACGTATCCAATATGTGCAACGTGCAAGACACCTAGTAATGCTAGTGCCTTTCTCGTTTTCCTATGGGACTGTTCACAATTTAGTGGGAGGGAGGAAGGCAGACCAAGCGTTACGGTCCGTACAAAAAAAGAGGAGAGGAAGGGTGGGGAATCAAAATTACCAAATTTAGCGTTACGGATTTTGTGAAAGAACCCCAAGGGAACGGAAATGAAGAATATTCATAAAAATGGCCAATTTATGAATTTCAATTCAAAGCACCGATATTTTTTTAAAGATTCATTCACAAATAACGTAACGCTAAATTTTAAGATTTTGGACCTCCATCCTTCCCCTCGTAACGCTTTTTATATGGAAGGTTTAATTGATTTGTATGAATCGTAACGCACGGCCTGACCCCCTCCCTTTCCTTCCAGCGTTACGTAATGTGTGAACAGCCTCAATATTTATATGAAAAAATAATTATTTCACATACATATTTTTAGATACCTCATACAAAAAGTGTGACATAGGGGGGAGGGGGATTGAAAACGGCCATTTTTGCGTTACGTAATTAATGATGAAATGAATATTTTCATTTTCAAAAGAATCACTCGGTGGCCAAGGTGATCCATATAGAATGTCATGCTCAGAATGTCGGGCAATAACCCGGTGAAATGGTTTCTGATAGGGGATAAGAAGGTGAGGTGCGCAGAGAGCAAGGTGGATTGATTTGAGGTCCCTCCGTGGAGTACAAAGTTGGCCACGTGATAAATACTACAGACCGAGCTGAATGTAGATGAGTTTTATGTATTGCAGAGGCCTTAGTTTGAATAAATCAAATGAAATAAATTTCTATGTTAGAATGTCAAATGGTGCTATGCGATAAAATTCATTAGTTTTAGTTTTATTTCATGGATGTTTTTGGAATTTTTGGAAGGCCACGACATGTATAAGCCACAACATCAAGTGCATCTGAAAAATGTTGGTGCTTGACGATAAAATTTGGAAGTTTTCATTTTTTCGGATCCTACAGGTATCCCGTCGACAGTTCACGGCAATCCCGTTAAAACTCCAGAGGATTTCTCGTGAAAAAAGCAGGATTTCCTGAAAATTCCATACATTTTTTCGTTGAAAAATCGAAAAAGCTTTTCGTAAAACTAAGAACTTTCATTGAAAATTCTGAAGAATTTTCTTCGATATCTCGAAAATTCAATCGTTAAAATTCTGAGTAAATTTCCTTAAAAATTTGGAAGATCTTTTTGTAGAATTCGAAAGAAAGGAAGACAGGATCACCGTCTTTGACCAGAGGTCGCACCGACTGAATACTTAACATTTACCATTAGACAACGGACAGGACATTCACACAGCACCCAGTGAACCAGCGGAGCGTTTTCTGCTTCACGAAATGTTTTACTAGGGCTTGCAAATACGCTTAGACTACTGACGCCACTAACCGCACGGCCACGAAGCCCACCAGGTGCAAATTCCAGAAATTTCCCGGGTAAATCTTAAAGAATTTTCTTTGGGAATATCAAAGAATTACCTACGGAAATTTCCAAGGATTTCCTGTTGAAATCCACAGAATTTCACGTTGGAATCAAATGTTTTGACGGGGAAGGGCCGTTTGTTGTTTGACCGAATATATTAATCTGAAACTCGACTGGCATTTGGCCGAAATAGACATATGGCCCATAATGTCGTTCGGTCGAACAGGTCATTTGGCTGAAAAGTCGTCTTATCGAACATGGCATTTATCTAAAAAGGCCTAGATGGTCGTTTAGCATAAAAGGGCCATTTGGCCGCCAGTGTTGTTTGCCCGAGATGCCGAAAAAAATTGTTTGACCGAAAATGCTGCTTGGATGGACGAGGTGACATAAGGTCGAAAACGGTTTGGCCAAAAATGTAATTTGGCTGAAAGCGACGTACGGGTGAAGACCATACGGCCAAACTGATAATTTGTCCGAAAAAGACGTTTACTCCGACAACTCATTTGCTCAAAAATGTCGTTTAGGTAGACGTTTTTCGCCATATAATCCGATCAGCCGAATAACAATGTCGGCCAAATTGCCCTTCCTGCTAAACTACCGTTTCGGTCAAATGGAATTTTCGACGACAAGGCCTATTCGACCAAACGACCTGTTAGAGCACATAGCTTTTCAGCAAAATGACTAGTTTGGTCGTAACGTCAAACTGTTTTCTACATAATAACTGTATCGAACAAATGGAATTCGGCTAGATAGCTTTCGGCCAAGTGGTATTCGGTCAAATGACTTTCCACCGTATGATTTTCTCGTAGAATTTCCGAAGAATTACTAATGAACAACATAAAAATTTCACGTAGAAATCCAAAGGAATTCCGAAAAAAACAGTTTTTGTGAAACTTAATAAAATCACAAGGAAATTCTGTTTAGTGGAAACTCTGGAAAATTCTTGACAAGAAAAAAATCGAAGCATGCATGCCCGGTGGCATAGGCAAACTTCTAAACAATTTCCCGTGAAAATTTCAAAGAAATTCCGGTGAAAACTTTAGAACATTTCCTGTTGAACATTCGAAAAACTTGGAAGAATCTCCTGGGACAGTTCATTAGATTTCTCCGGCGAAACAAAAACTTTACGTTACGAACGTAATAAATAAATCGCCAAGCCTTCGCCGACCAAAATTAAGACAAACGCCGCCGCCGACTATTTTCGGATCGGCGCTGACTTCTAACGGTAGTCAGAACCCATTAACGGCCCAACGGGATATTTTGTTAGATTTTATATACCGTGGACCCCCGATAATTTGAACGATACCTCATTCAAATTAACGGGGTTTATTTTTAATTTGAACTTCTGGTTACTCTATAAGCATTAGAAAAACTGGTTTCTGGCTGCTCTCTTTGCTGGTTTGTTTTGATTCTGCGTTCCATTTCACGATGTTCCATTTTTCTTGTCTCGATTCCACGTGGTAAATGACGTTTGAACCATTTTTAATTTGAACGATGTTCAAACCAACGGGGTTCAAATTAAAAAGTGTTCAGATTAAAAACGGTCATATTACCGGGGGTCCACGGTAACTAAAATAAAGATTATTAGAGAAAAGTTAAATTTTCAACGACAACAAAAAATGGCTCGATTATCCGGAGGGTTCGATTATCCGGAGTGAATTTTTTTTCAACACTCCGGATAATTGAGTCCGGCCTGTAGTGTATTTGAATCCCAAAGTATTGCTTACTCCTCATACACTTATATAAAAAACATTAACATTTTGAAAGGGTGTGAATAAATATAAATCCGCGATTTATAGGAACCTGGAAGAGCAAATCCGCGAAATTCGCAAAACCCGCGATTGTAAATAGTAAACGGCCACGGTTCCGCGGATTCGCAGGGTGGTATCGAAGCGCACACTTTCTTCTGGTCGGGGTCCGAGCGAGCTGACACCATACTTTGTGGCAAGGTACAGTCTTTACGGAACGTCACGAAAACACATCGCCAATTCCGACCACTATCGCTTGGATTCTTTGTACGTTTACGATCTATGATGGCCTGACAACAGTTGTGGTTTTGGTTTACCAACAATGATCCGTACTCACTATTTATATCAATTTTTAATGTTTTTGAACTGTTCGTGACGTTATAGCTGTTGCAACAAACTTATTAGTACTAGTATTAAAATTAGGGCACTACCAAGCGGAACTTTCCCGGTTCGTTTATGTAACGGACGGAACGGACGCTTTTCTTAAGGAGAATGGCTTCCTGAAGTTTCTAGAAGCCATACAGAGAAAATATAAAATAAGGTGACGGAATTTCAAGTTTGGTCCGGAGCGGTGAAGTAAAGAGGGGTCACTTCACCGCTCTGAACCAAACTTGAAATTCCGTCACCTTCTTTTATATTTTCTCTGTATGGCTTCTAGAAACTTCAGGAAGTCATTCTCCTTAAGAAAAGCGTCTTATAACGGATGAGTTTTTGAAGCAACGATGAGTTTCATACACACTAAACACATTTGAATAAATAACAAGTAGATGTCATGTCAAACTATTTATTTTAATTTCCGACTCATGCCTACATGCAAAGACTTCACAATCCTAACCGACGTTTGCTTTCCATTTGATTATAAATAATTTCTAGCATATACATTTTAGAGGAAAATATAAATAAACCATTTTAACCATAACTAAATGAAATAGTGAAATAATTAGATAAATAAATAAATAAATAAAAAGCATTATAATAAATAAAGAAAATCTGCAATCGGAATACATAACAACAATAAACAAATGATAAATAAAGACACCTTAAGTTACTAAGCAAACAATAAACATCATACACATAAATGTGTAAACAAAGCATTATTGTAGGCTTAGCTAGGCCATCCAAACTGTTCTGAAGTCTGTATTCTAGGAAGTATCAGCAAAAAGTATATTAAAAAACAATGCGCCAAGTTCAAAAACATGGTCTAGTAAGGCCAAGTATATCCATTTGAACAGACTACACACAACTATTGGCACTTGAATGTACGTAGAACTTTTCAGGTTATCCAAAACGTTTTGAAGTTTAAAATATTCTATCTATACGATCAACCCAGTCTTGAATGCACTATCGATGCATAAAAGAATGGTGGTGAATCCGATGCTATCTGCAGTGAGACATGCAAAAGCCCAAACATAGTTGAATCCATTCAGCTGTCCCCTGTGATGTTAGCTGGAATCTATCCGACAAACAAGCAGTTTAGGATATTCGTTGCTGAAATGAAAATGTTCTTCCTCCTGATGAAACATGAAACACTTTGAAGGATCAACTACACGATATGGTTGACAATGTGGTGCATACCCGACACGGAGTCGGTTGGAACGACCCAATTGCGATTCAGCAGCGATGCAATAGGATCCGGTTAGCCTCAAAAGGCTGTACTACGTCAACTAACAAATGAGTTTGTGTAAGTATCTAAAAAAACAAATTATGTTTTTAGTGCATGGAACATACAATAATGAAAAACCTCCTGCTATTTAATTTCTTAAATAATTGATGTACCTCTTTTTATTATCTTTTTCTGTTATTATTTTGAACAATTTGACATAGTGTGCCATTTTTTAACAAGTGATTCGTAATTCACTGCAAACATATCAGCTCGATCGATCATCGGGGAACAAAGTTGCAGCATGCCAAAGTTGGCCATTTCGTATGAAAATCGGCCTCTGTTGCAATTATTCCGAACACCACTGATTGAAACTGGAATTATGCTTGTTTTGATCACTTTCAATCATATTTTGATTGATCACAACCTAAAGGTGATTTTTAAAAACACCGAAAGCCGATTATATCGCTACTCACACGACAAATGACCACATTTCGATTGTATGCGACGCATTTTTTGCCATGTCATTCATCGTTTAACACAGTTCGATTTTTACATTCGATAATTAGGCTGGAACAATTCTCAAAAATTATAGTTGAATAAAATTTTAGAAAAAAAAATTGTCCAAAAAATCCTAATCATAAAATTATATCAATACTTTTTGACCCTTCCTTCGGAAGTGTCTATAATTTCACTTTGTATGCGTTACGCAGGCGTGTTATGTATTAATCTATCAATAAACCTCTTGAATTATGAAATAAAATGTATGGCAATTGAAACAAATTCATTTTAATATTGAAAATATAATTGCAACAAGTGATATGATATGAAAATATGCTTATTTTTCGGATTTGTTTCAACGAATCAATTGGTTTTAATTGAGGAACAGATAGTAGCATGTACCACAAAACTTTCTCAGAAAAGCAAAAACGTAAAAATTTGAAGGAATTTCAAAAATTTCTTTAGTGGAAGCTAGATAACAAATGTGAGCATGTTTTGAGATACTAATAGACCACTTATATGCATGTATGTGTGCGTATGTGTGCAAATTCCAAAATTTACTACCATATAAATCTCGCTCATTTTTAAGGTATTAAACATCATTAGTTTTACAAAATTAGGCAGCCATAAGGCAAAATATATATTATTATTGAACGCTATTGAGTTTCGTTCAGATCAATGACTGATTAAGTTAGTTCTGGATTAATTAATATCAAGGTCTCTGGAAATTACGAGTACATATACATGCTGCCAGCGTTACGATAGTTTCTAACCAGCCATGTCACTACATGTTACAATGGCTATTCAATCCGACGAGCGCCTGATAGATAGGCAACCTGACGTACAGTGCGGAATCATTCATTTTGTTGTCACTCAACCCATGGAATCCGCCTTTTGGTAGGCAATTATTTTTGTCATTTACACTTTCAATCGCCGTGGGAGGTTGAGTAGTTTTATCTCGTTTTAAATACTGGAGTCTGAAAATATTTCCTTTTAATTAAGGAAGGGTCATAATCTCACTGTAGGTGGATTAATCTGGGTTTTTTTGCATGATCATTAGAAGAACGCTAAGACATATTTTCCGAATAATATTTGCAACGGTCTTCTGCATATCGTTTTAGACGATATTGCAAACTATCTCCATCTCCAACCGTTTAGAATAATGAATTGAATACAATTGGATTCATGTTTTTAAAGGTTTTTGACAATCATTCTTATTATCACCCTAATGAGCAATATATACGCAAAACGTTATCACTGAATTGGTTGGGGAGCGAGTAATCGTTGTTGGTTCGTGCACCGGTTAGCATGGTGACACGAGATACAACAATAATGAATGAAAGGTTTTTTTTCCATTTCTGCCCTGAACCAGTGCTGACCAGATGACGCGAATGTGTGTAAATAACGTAAAGATAAAATGTATTCGTTTGAATGTTACAAATCGAATGGTGATTATGAATTGAATTGAAAATATCTACAATTACTTAAACGAAATGGTATTTTTGCAGTACAAAAATGTCATTTCTCAATTCTGGATCAACAATTTGAAATAATTTAAAATGCATAACACTAGTCGAAAAGTATGAAGTAATGGTGATGTTGCGCAACCAACGAACAACCAACGAGTCATATCGCGCTGTCCAACATGTGCCAGTCCAGATTTGAGCTCGCAGAGCGATTGATCCAGCACTGACTGGTGCGGTGGTATACACAATTACAGTACTGCGTCGTATAAACGGGTGGTAATTCCCGAGCAGACAAGTGGGTACGCTTACGCTCGGTTAGTGAGCTGCGTGTCAATGCTAACAAACGCGTAGGTATTCGGATCGGTGGCAGTCAATTTTCCATTTTTTTAGCGCTTTCGCCGACGCATTCCGATGCGTGGTTCATTTGCACAAAACAGTCCATCAAACGGTGGTTGCTAATTTTGATTTTATTCCCTGGAATTGAAGATTGGTACGTCAGAGCTTCTTTCTTCTGATAAGCAAACTACGGAAAGGCAACAAGCATATTCGTTCGAAATTTTGTAAAACAAATAGCCTAATTCTCCGGAGTCAAGCAAAGTCTCCAATATTTCGACCATTTTTGCCTTTCTCGAGCAACGAAGTTGTACCGAAAAGCTATCATTTTCATTTCAACTTTTTATTAGTTGACCACAAGTTGCATTTGACAGGCGACAAAGCTTTGTTACGATCAGCTATTGCGTTCAGAAGTTATTGTCGAACGAATCAATCATCTCCAGCTGCTGGCCGAACCGCAGCAGATCGACACCGCACAACCTTGTTCTATGTAATATTTCACAAAACTGAGGGCTTACTCGAGCCACCTGTCTCTTTTCACCTGGTTGGTACTCCTGGCTATCAGTGTTGGTAGAATCATACTCAAATCTCAATCACCGAGGCTTCATACACTCACTTGCGATTCTGTAGGGAGAGCATCGCGCTTGAGTAGTTTCTCGGACAGAATCGCATCGCTTCGCTCACTCGGCGAAAAATAATTTCACTCTAAAAAGCGTCAAAATTGATGCAATAATGCAAATCGCGATTCGAATCATGAGCGATTCTCTGGGCCATGATTCCGATGGGATTTGACTCACATGATTTGAATCGCCGATGAGATTTAAGAAAATTGCACCGGGAATCGAACATAGCCACCCTCAGCATGGTCTTGCTTTGTAGCTGCGCATCTTACCGCACGGCTAAGGAGGGCCCACGGATTTCCTATTAATATGCGACAAATATGCGATTGTGGGCAGTATGGGAAAACGAATAAAAAATACAGCAACTATTGGAACATTACACCAATAATTGGAGGTACAATTTTAGGTAAAAATGATAGATGAGCCTTGGGTTGCATATTTGAGGTAAACGAGACTTGGTGTGAGTAAATAAACAGTGGTTGAACTAGGGTCTTCCACCCTACTGTATATGACGTTCCATATAGGGAACGAACTATGAAAGATTCTATTACTTAATTGTCTACTGTCATAAAAGTTAAAAAAAATGCAACTGGTTCTCGTGGTCTAATACCTTTTCTAACTTGTACTGCCACTATCCGAAAGATGGGTACATTTTTGCTTGGTTTTGTATTCACGGTCCCCACAAGTTCCTATCTCACGCTTCCACGGGTCGTCCGATGACAAAAGACCGCCAGCTAAGGGTTGTGCACTTCGCTGGTAGTGCAGCCTGGGCACTGTTGTCCTTCTGATATCAGTGAGAGTGAGAAGGTACGCCTCGAGCGTCTGTTCACCAGGACGCGCGGCTCAAACAGCGTCTGACGCAAGATGAATACACTACTAGGTGCTTCAATCTGCCAAGTTTATGGGAGAGAAGAAGGCGGGAGTGAAAAATTCATTTTCAGTGCAAAACATATTCATTCGGCTGGCTCTCCCATACTAAAATCCAAGATGGTTGAATCGTAAATTTGGCAGGTTGGAACACCTAGTGGTGTATTCATCTTGGTCTGACTGGTACCCAGCGGCTGATCAACGAAATGCTGTATCGCGTCAGCTATACCTAAGGTAACAGCCCCACCAGCGTGATGTCGGTAACGCGACCCCGGTAAGGTAGCTTACTGAAGCCTCAAGTACCACGAAAAATGGAGATAGAAAAAAAAGAGAACGTTATTTTTGGCAACCGACCCGGTAACGAAATAAGGACTATGATTGGAAACTCGGTACCTGGAATGTCAGGACCCTAAATGAACCTGGACGAGTGAGCCTTCTGGTTCGTGAACTGCAGAAGGTTGCAGTGAACGTGGCCGCTATTCAAGAAGTCCGATGGCATATATCCGGAGAACGCGAATTCCGAACCGTGGACCCCACGACCAACACTACATTCAAGTATAACATCTATCACAGCGGCGGCGGAAAAGCAGAGCATGGAGTTGGTTTCGTAGTGATGGGCAAGCAGATGAAGCGAGTGATGCGGTGGAAACCCATTAGCTAACGAATCTGTGTGTTGAGGATACGGGACAAATTCTTCAATTACAGCCTAATCAACGTTTACGCACCGACAAACGATAAATCCGACGACGTGAAGGACACGTTATATGAATGTCTTGATAAAGCCTATGGATGAGAGTGCCCAAAGCATGACGTGAAAATTGTTATCGGAGACGCTAACGCTCAGATCGGTAGAGAGGACTTTTTCTGTCCCATAATTGGTAGGGAGAGCCTTCACTCCGCTACCAATGACAACGGCCTACGGCTGCCAGAGGGATGACCATTAGTAGCACCTACTTTGCACGAAAGAATATCCGAAAGCACACCTGGAGACACCCAAATGGTGAAGTCGGATGTTGGTGTCAGATACCCGATCGAATAGAGATCGGTACAAGGTAGCAAGAGTAGCCGAAAAACGAATCCACCGCAGGAAGAAGAAAGAATACGAGAAGAACAAGTGATTAGCAAGGCGCAAGAAAAAATGGAGCAGAACGATATGCGGAGGATCTATGAGTCTGTCAATGGCGTGCGGAGAAAGACAGCGCCATCTCCCGTCATGTGCAACGACCAAGAAGGGAATTTGCTGACAGATAAAACCGAAGTGGCTGCCAGGTGGAAGCAACACTTCGAGACTTTGTTGAATAGTGGAAGTGACGGTGCAGCGGTGAGCAGAATAAATATTAGCGACGATGGACAAGCTGTGGAGTCGCCTACACTACATGAGGTTAAAAAATCTGTTAATGAGCTGAAAACAATAAGGCTGCGGGGAAGGAGTAGCTCCCGGCTGAACTTCTCAAACATGGCAGTGAGCAGCTTTATGAAGTTCTGCACCATATTATGTCGAAAATATGGGAAGACGAGGAAATGCCTGCTAGCTGGTTGGACGGCCTCATTTGCCCTCTCTTTAAGAAAGGGCACAGACTGGAGTGCGCCAATTACCGAGGAATAACCCTCCTTAATTCGGCGTACAAAATTATGTCCCGTATTCTGTTCAACAGATGTGGATGTGGTGGGGTTTGACAGTGGGCCCTGTTAAACCTCTATAAAAAGCTGCACGCCCGCGCACTAGTCAAGTGACAAGACTAGTGCGACATAGTGCGCGGGCGATAAATCTAGAGAAGCTTTTATCGCGAGTGTAGGTGGGATAAAGCTCAAATACCACAGGAAATATTTCGAAAACCACAGTGCAGTGCAAAAATAATGAGACGTATGAACCGTAGTGAGACGCCATTGTTAATTGACAACGTTATGTCAGACAGGACACACACATACACAACAAAACGTAGCCTCTAAATCCCTGAAGAAGGTGAAATATACACCGAAACGTCGGAAAATAGATGCAATAACGTTTTAGCTGCTTTATAAGACTGAAAGAGCCGATAATAGTCAAACAAAATTGAGCACAACAGTCGAAAGCATCCTTTCAAATCTATGTTGTTCGTAATAGTTGTTTTTAAAGGCGGCTTATTGGGCCTGCGCAAACCTTCATAGTGCTGGGAAACATGCGCCAACGCGTGATTGGGTGGCAGCCAATCAACGCATGGATGTGCAAGCTGAGGATAAAAGGCCGTTTCTTCAACTATAGCATCATCAACGTGCACTGCCCACACGAAGGGAGATCCGACGACGAGAAAGAAGCGTTCTATGCGCAGCTGGAGCAGACATACGATGGATGCCCAATGCGGGACGTCAAAATCGTCATCGGTGACATGAACGCTCAGGTAGAAAGGGAGGAAATGTATAGACCAGTCATCGGACCGGATAGTCTGCATACCGTATCGAACGACAACGGCCAACGATGCATAAACTTTGCAGCCTCCCGCGGAATGGTAGTCAGAAGCACTTTCTTCCCCCGCAAGAATATCCACAAGGCCACATGGAAATCACCTAATCAAGTAACGGAAAACCAAATCGACCACGTTCTAATCGACGGTAAGTTCTTCTCCGACATCACGAACGTACGCACTTATCGCAGTGCGAATATTGAATGCGAATCGTTGCAGTATGTCTGCGCTCAAAACTCTCGACGGTGATCAACACGCGTCGGAGTCGTCCGCCGCTGCTAAACATTGGGCGGCTACAAGACGGTAGACTAGCCCATGACTACGCGCAGCAGCTGGAAGTGGCACTCCCAACGGAAGAGCAGCTAGGCGCAGCATCTCTTGAAGATGGCTGGAGAGATATTCGATCCGCCATTGGAAGCACCGCAACCGCTGCACTACCACTTGATTTCATGTCTTGCTTGGAGAAAGCAGTTACGAAAAATAGACGCTTCAAAGACGGATACGATGTTCCAGAACAGCGCGTTTTAATCTGGGCGGTTTGCTTCTCCGGTGCCAGGAAGACAATGTTAAGGAAATTCAGCGCGGGTCTTGTACTAATCTCCGAGGGTGTACGCTACATGGAACCAAATCTGCTTTCCGGATTCTAAAAGTTTGTAAAATGTATTTATTGAACCCTTTAACACCAAGAATCTAGAATCCATAATCTAATTATTCATTAGATGAAATCGAATAACAGTTATGCAATAATAATGGTTTCATTTGACAAAAACTAATGTTTTTCATACATTATAAAACAAGGTCAATAAATAATGAGTCGAACGACATGAGTTATACAACTTTTCACGAGATATTTGTTTTACTCATAAACGTTCGCTATCGACTTATCTTCGTGGATTCTTCCCGGCATTGTTCGGTTAATGGTTTAAAAGCGAAAACAGAGAATTGTTGCTAAGTATAGCTGTACCGGGGGACGTATCAAGTTTCCTGCATTCAGCTTTTTTTCGCTCTTTCCTTTACGACCGAACGTTCACAAATAACACCAATCATGAAGATTCAATTTTTGCAAACAAAGAAAAAGTGAACGTAAGAACCCAAAGAAGAAGATTGCGCACACCACACTACTGTGAGAGGTTAAAACCATTCATAGCTGTTGGGAAGAAGCTGCGCCAAACAGAATGTAATTCGAGTTGTGTTCGATTGTGTGCATCCCGACGAGTAAGACAAATAAAGATTATATAAAAATGAATTATGTGTTTTGTTATTATCATTAATTAAAAAATATATATAACCAGATAATTTTAAATCGTGTCATATTTCTAGCTTATGTGATATTCTTTCCAACTAGTGAGATCTAATTATACATAGAATCTGTTTCGAGCGTCTTAGAAGTAAAAACACAAATTTTAAACCTGTTTCTTTGTTCTGCTCGGGCCTGTACCATGTTTACGGGAATATACAACACCGTTCGATATTTTTGATAATCTTCTACCGACTGAAACCCTGGAACAGCAAGGGGTGTGCCCGCGGCAAACAACATGTGCGAACCGAACCGGGTTTTCCTCAGCAGTGCCCAGCAGCGAGCGAATTGTTGTAATATGTGTACAAGTTTGCCATCGACAACAGCAAAGTTTGACGTCAGCGTGGGTGACAGACACTCCGCACAAATGTGTGAATGATCTGGCCGACTGACTGGGGCGCGCATCTATCTTCTACTATACGACAGGAGGAGAGAGCGTGAGTTTCGGTTAGCGGCTGACTGACAGTGTACAAGGTCAAATGTGTATCACACTGGCTGACAATGGTGTGGTCGTAGTAAACAAAGTCAATTGGAAATGTTTTGATGTCGGGTGACAAAGACATAATTGTATTTCGACTAGTCCGATTAGGTGGATTTGAATTATTGTTTAAACTTTTACTGTGTTGTCGACCGCATTATACATGCATATAATATTACTTGTTTGACAAGCAAATAACATTTACTTTCTTGACATGTTATACAATACAATACAATAAGAAAAATTAATTGTTTTACAATAATTAACGAATTACGTTAGATGTTTCATTTGAACATTTCATCAATTATTTCACTAAATAAAATAACGTTATCCGATGTGTGGTAGCCTAATACTTGAGTGCAGACTATTCCTGAATTCCTAATCTTCAAAGAAATTCTTTCAAAATTCCATAAGAATTTCATCCGAATTTCCTCAGGACTAAATTTTCAAGGAAAATTTGACAAAGACTTAAGAAAAAAAATCCACCAAATTTCGATGGAATTTTTTTGTCCGCATTTCCATGGGAAGTTTTTAAAATTTCCAAAGGAATTTATACGAATTTTCATTAAAATCAATTAAACTTCCATGGAAAATATATTTAAATTTATTCAAATATCCACCCAAAATTCATTCGGATTTTCACTTGACACAAATCAAATTTCCACTAGATTTTTTTTTCGATTTTCATTCCAATTTCCAAGCAAAATTCATCCGAATTTCCATGGGAAATTCATCCGAATTTCCAAGGGAAATTCATCCGAATTTTCATGGGAAATTCATCCGAATTTCCAAAGAAAACTCATCCGAATTCCCAAAGAAAACTCACTCGAATTTCCATGGGAAATTCATACGAATTTTCAAGGGAAATTCACCCAAATTTCCAGGGAAATTCATCGGCTTTTCCAAGGGAAATCCATCCGATTTTCCAAGAGTTAATTCATTCGATTTTCCAAGGGAAATTCATCCAAATTTTCAAGGGAAATTCATCCAAATTTTCAAGGGAAAATTCATCCAAATTTCTAAGAGGAAATTCATCCAAATTTCCAAGGGGAAATTCATCCAAATTTCCAAGGGGAAATTCATCCAAATTTCCAAGGGGAAATTCATCCAAATTTCCAAGGGGAAATTCATCCAAATTTCCAAGGGAAATTCATCCAAATTTCCTAAGGAAATTCATCCAAAGTACCTAGGGAAATTCAACCGAATTTCCAAGGGAAATTTATCCGAATTTCCAAGGGAAATTCATCCGAATTTCCAAAGAAAACTCATCCGAATTTCCATGGGAAATTCATCCGAATTTTCAAGGAAAATTCACCCAAATTTCTAGGGAAATTCATCCGATTTTCCAAGGGAAACTCATCCAAATTTCCAAAGGAAATTCATCCAAATTTCCAAGGGAAATTCTGACAAATTTCCAAGGGAAATTCATCCAAATTTCCAAGGGAAATTCATCCAAATTTCCAAGGGAAATTCATCCAAATTTCCAAGGGAAATTCATCCAAATTTCCAAGGGAAATTCATCCAAATTTCCTAGGGAAATTCATCCAAATTTCCTAGGGAAATTCATCCAAAGTTCCTAGGGAAACTCATCCGAATTTCCAAAGGAAATTCATCCGAATTTCCAAAGGAAATTCATCCGAATTTCCAAAAGGAAATT
Organism: Armigeres subalbatus; assembly: GCF_024139115.2. Taxonomy (NCBI): domain Eukaryota; kingdom Metazoa; phylum Arthropoda; class Insecta; order Diptera; family Culicidae; genus Armigeres; species Armigeres subalbatus. The sequence continues at coordinate 91,028,970 of NC_085141.1, read as the reverse complement.
CATCCGAATTTCCAAAAGAAATTCATCCGAATTTCTAAAGGAAATTCACCCGAATTTCCAAGGGACATTCACCAGAATTTTCAAGGGAAATTCATTCGAATTTCCAAGGGATTTTCATTCAATTCATTCGAATTTCCAAGGGAAATTCATTCGAATTTCCGAGGGAAATTCATTCGAATTTCCAAGGGAAATTCATTCGAATTTCCAAGGGAAATTCATTCGAATTTCCAAGGGAAATTCATTCGAATTTCTTAGGGAAATTCATTCGAATTTCCAAGGAAAATTCATCCGAATTTCCAAGGGAAATTCATCCAAATATAAAGGGATATTCATCCAAATTTCCAAGGGAAATTCATCCAAATTTCCTAGGGAAATTCATCCAAATTTCCTAGGGAAATTCATCCAAAGTTCCTAGGGAAACTCATCCGAATTTCCAAAGGAAATTCATCCGAATTTCCAAAGGAAATTCATCCGAATTTCCAAAAGGAAATTCATCCGAATTTCCAAAAGAAATTCATCCGAATTTCCAAAGGAAATTCATCCGAATTTCCAAAGGAAATTCATCCGAATTTCTAAAGGAAATTCACCCGAATTTCCAAGGGACATTCACCAGAATTTTCAAGGGAAATTCATTCGAATTTCCAAGGGATTTTCATTCAATTCATTCGAATTTCCAAGGGAAATTCATTCGAATTTCCGAGGGAAATTCATTCGAATTTCCAAGGGAAATTCATTCGAATTTCCTAGGGAAATTCATTCGAATTTCCAAGGGAAATTCATTCGAATTTCTTAGGGAAATTCATTCGAATTTCCAAGGAAAATTCATCCGAATTTCCAAGGGAAATTCATCCAAATATAAAGGGATATTCATCCAAATTTCCAAGGGAAATTCATCCAAATTTCCAAGGGAAATTCATCCAAATTTCCTAGGGAAGTTCATCCAAAGTTCCTAGGGAAATTCATTCGAATTTCCAAAGGAAATTCATCCGAATTTCCAAAGAAAATTCATCCGAATTTCCAAAGAAAATTCACCCGAATTTCCAAGGGACATTCACCAGAATTTTCAAGGGAAATTCATTCGAATTTCCAAGGGAAATTCATTCGAATTTCCAAGGGAAATTCATTCGAATTTCCAAGGGAAATTCATTCGAATTTCCAAGGGAAATTCATTCGAATTTCCAAGGGAAATTCATTCGAATTTCCAAGGGAAATTCATTCGAATTTCCAAGGGAAATTCATTCGAATTTCCAAGGGAAATTCATTCGAATTTTCAAGGGAAATTTATTCGAATTTCCAAGAGAAATTCATCCGAATTTCCAAGGGAAATTCATCCGAATTTCCAAGGGAAATTCATCCGAATTTCCAAGAGAAAATCATTCGAACTTCCAAGAGAAAATCATTCGAACTTCCAAGGGAAATTCGGATGAGGGGAATTTATACGAATTTCCAAGGGGAATTCATCCGAAATTCCAAGTGAAATTCATCCGAAATTCCAAGTAAAATTCATTCGAATTTCTAAGGGAAATTCATCCGAAATTCCAAGTGAAATTCATCCGAATTTCCAAGGGAAATTCATCCGAATTTCCAAGGGAAATTCATCCGAATTTCCAAAAGAAATTTATCTGAATTTCCAAGGGAAATTCATCCGAATTTCTGAGGAAAATGTATCCGAATTTACGAGGAAAATTCATCCCAATTTCTAAGGAAAATTCATCCCATTTTCCAAGAGAAAATCATTCGAACTTCCAAGAGAAAATCATTCGAATTTCCAAGGGAAATTCATTCGAATTTCCGAGGGAAATTCATTCGAATTTCCGAGGGAAATTCATTCGAATTTCCAAGGGAAATTCATTCGAATTTCCAAGGGAAATTCATTCGAATTCAAGGAAATTCATTCGAATTCAAGGAAATTCATTCGATTTCCAAGGAAATTCATTCGAATTTCAAGGGAAATTCATTCGAATTCAAGGAAATTCATTCGAATTCAAGGAAATTCATTCGAATTTCAAGAGAAATTCATTCGAATTTCCAAGAGAAATTCATTCGAATTTCCAAGGGAAATTCATTCGAATTTCCAAGGGAAATTCATTCGAATTTCCAAGGGAAATTCATTCGAATTTCCAAGGGAAATTCATTCGAATTTCCAAGGGAAATTCATCCAAATTTCCAAGGGAAATTCATCCAAATTTCCAAGGGAAGTTCACCCGAATTTCGAAGGGAAGTTCACCCGAATTTCCAAGGGAAGTTCACCCAAATTTCCAAGGGAAGTTCACAGAAATTTCCAAGGAAAGTTCATTCGAATTTCCAATGGAAATTCATCCAAATTTCCTAGAAAAATTCATCCAAATTTCCTAGGGAAATTCATCCAAAGTTCCTAGGGAAATTCATCAGAATTTCCAAAGAAAATTCACCCGAATTTTCAAGGGAAATTCACCCGAATTTCCAAGGGAAATTCACCCGAATTTCCAAGGGAAATTCACCCGAATTTCCAAAGGAAATTCACCCGAATTTCCAAGGGAAATACATCCAAATTTCCAAGGGAAATTCATCCAAATTTCCAAGGGAAACTCATTCAAATTTCCAAGGGAAATTCATCCAAATTTCCTAGGGAAATTCATCCAAATTTCCTAGGGAAATTCATCCAAATTTCCTAGGGAAATTCATTCGAATTTCAAAAGGAAATTCATCCGAATTTCCAAAGAAAATTTACCCGAATTTCCAAAGAAAATTTACCCGAATTTCCAAGGAACGTTCACCAGAATTTTCAAGGGAAATTCATACGAATTTCCAAGGGAAATTCATTCGAATTTCCAAGGGAAATTCATTCGAATTTCCAAGGGAAATTCATTCGAATTTCCAAGGGAAATTCATTCTAATTTCCAAGGGAAATTCATTCTAATTTCCAAGGGAAATTCATTCTAATTTCCAAGGGAAATTCATTCGAATTTCCAAGGGAAATTCATTCGAATTTCCAGGGGAAATTCATTCGAATTTCAAGGAAATTCATTCGAATTTCCAAGGAAATTCATTCGAATTTCAAGGAAATTCATTCGAATTTCCAAGGAAATTCATTCGAATTTCCAAGGAAATTCATTCGAATTTCCAAGGAAATTCATTCGAATTTTCAAGGAAATTCATTCCAATTTCAAGGAAATTCATTCCAATTTCCAAGGAAATTCATTCCAATTTCAAGGAAATTCATTCCAATTTCCAAGGAAATTCATTCCAATTTTCAAGGAAATTCATTCGATTTTCAAGGAAATTCATTCGATTTCAAGGAAATTCATTCGATTTCAAGGAAATTCATTCGATTTCCAAGGAAATTCATTCGAATTTCAAGGAAATTCATTCGATTTTCAAGGAAATTCATTCGAATTTCAAGGAAATTCATTCGATTTCAAGGAAATTCATTCGATTTCCAAGGAAATTCATTCGAATTCAAGGGAAATTCATGCGATTTTCAAGGAAATTCATTCGAATTTCAAGGAAATTCATTCGACTTTCAAGGAAATTCATTCGAATTTCAAGGAAATTCATTCAATTTCCAAGGAAATTCATTCGATTTCAAGGAAATTCATTCGAATTCCAAGGAAATTCATTCGAATTTCAAGGAAATTCATTCGAATTCAAGGAAATTCATTCGAATTTCCAAGGGAAATTCATTCGAATTTCCAAGGGAAATTCATTCGAATTTCCAAGGGAAATTCATTCGAATTTCCAAGGGAAATTCATTCGAATTTCCAAGGGAAATTCATTCGAATATCCAAGGGAAATTCATTCGAATTTTCAAGGGAAATTTATTCGAATTTCCAAGAGAAATTCATCCGAATTTCCAAGAAAATTCATCCGAATTTCCAAGGGAAATTCATCCGAATTTCCAAGGGAAATTCATCCGAATTTCCAAGGGAAATTCATCCGAATTTCCAAGAGAAAATCATTCGAACTTCCAAGTGAAAATCATTCGAACTTCCAAGGGAAATTCATTCGAATTTCCAGGGGAAATTCATCCGAATTTCCAAGGGGAATTCATCCGAAATTCCAAGTGAAATTCATCCGAAATTCCAAGTGAAATTCATCCGAAATTCCAAGTAAAATTCATTCGAATTTCCAGGGGAAATTCATCCGAATTTCCAAGGGGAATTCATCCGAATTTCCAAGGGAAATTCATCCGAATTTCCAAAAGAAATTTATCCGAATTTCCAAGGGAAATTCATCCGAATTTCTTAGGAAAATTTATCCGAATTTCCGAGGAAAATTCATCCCAATTTCCAAGGAAAATTCATCCCAATTTCCAAGAGAAAATCATTCGAACTTCCAAGAGAAAATCATTCGAACTTCCAAGAGAAAATCATTCGAATTTCCAAGGGAAATTCATTCGAATTTCCAAGGGAAATTCATTCGAATTTCCAAGGGAAATTCATTCGAATTTCCAAGGGAAATTCATTCGAATTTCCGAGGGAAATTCTTTCGAATTTCCGAGGGAAATTCATTCGAATTTCCTAGGGAAATTGATTCGAATTTCCAAGGGAAATTCATCCAAATATCAAGGGAAATGCATCCAAATTTCCAAGGGAAATTCATCGAAATTTCCAAAGGAAGTTCACCCAAATTTCCAAGGGAAGTTCACCCAAATTTCCAAGGGAAGTTCACCCAAATTTCCAAGGGAAGTTCACTCGAATTTCCAAGGGAAATTCATCCAAATTTCCTAGGGAAATTCATCCCAAGTTCCAAGGGAAGTTTACCCGAATTTCCAAAGGGAAGTTCACCCAAATTTCCAAGGGAAGTTCACCCAAATTTCCAAGGGAAGTTCACCCAAATTTCCAAGGGAAGTTCACCCAAATTTCCAAGGGACATTCACCAGAATTTCCAAGGGAAATTCATTCGAATTTCCAAGGGAAATTCATTCGACTTCAAGGAAATTCATTCGATTTCAAGGAAATTCATTCGACTTCCAAGGAAATTCATTCGAATTTCAAGGAAATTCATTCGACTTTCAAGGAAATTCATTCGACTTCAAGGAAATTCATTCGATTTCAAGGAAATTCATTCGACTTTCAAGGGAAATTCATTCGATTTCCAAGGAAATTCATTCGACTTCCAAGGAAATTCATTCGATTTCAAGGAAATTCATTCGAATTCCAAGGAAATTCATTCGAATTTCCAAGGAAAATTGTTCCGAATTTCCAAGGAAATTTATCCGAATTTCAAGAGAAATTCATCCGAATTTCAAGGAAATTCATCCGATTTCAAGGAAATTCATCCGAATTTCCAAGAGAAATTCATCCGATTTCCAAGGAAATTCATCCGATTTCCAAGGAAATTCATCCGATTTCTAAGGGAAATTCATCCGAATTTCCAAGGGAAATTCATCCGAATTTCCAAGGGAAATTCATCCGAATTTCCAAGGGAAATTCATCCGAATTTCCAAGAGAAAATCATTCGAACTTCCAAGAGAAAATCATTTGAACTTCCAAGGGAAATTCATCCGAATTTCCAAGGGAAATTCATCCGAATTTCCAAGGGGAATTCATCCGAATTTCCAAGGGAAATTCATCCGAATTTCCAAGGGAAATTCATCCGAATTTCCGAGGAAAATTTATCCGAATTTCCGAGGAAAATTCATCCCAATTTTCAAGGAAAATTCATCCCATTTTCCAAGAGAAAATCATTCGAACTTCCAAGAGAAAATCATTCGAACTTCCAAGGGAAATTCATTCGAATTTCCAAGGGAAATTCATCCGAATTTCCAAAGGAAATTCATTTAAAATCATTCCAAGAGAAAATCATCAGAATTTTCAATGGAATTTCATCCAAACTCACATGGTAATTTAACATAATTTTCAGAAGAAATTCATCCACATTTCCAAGAGAAATTTGTCCGAGCTTCCATGGGAAGTTCATGCACATAATAACAGGAAATGCTTCCACTTTTCCTCGGAAAATTCGTTCAAATTTCCACGGAAGATTCATCCGAGATTCCATGAATAATTCAAATTCCCATTGGCGACTCATTGACATTTCCGTAGTCAATTAATCAAATTTTTTACTCGGAATGCATCCGAATTTCTACGAAAAATTTATCGGAATTCCAAATTATTTTTGTTTTCAAATCTTGACTGTGAAAATTATCGAAACTTCCACGTAATAGCTCCATAATATGATCGTTATTGATTTTTCTGAGGTTGCCAGCACGGTGCGTGTGAGGCAAATAAACTCCTTATGATTATCGGTGAATAAGAACTTCTGACTCAGGCCAGACTCATGGATACCATCATACCATGGTACCATCTTATTCGATCAACTGATTCTGAAGCTGCTTCACTGTACATCACACAAACTAATATTCTACATTTGCAAAGCAAATAACCGATTGTCCTTAGCGAAAATAATTTGATGAATTTCTCGGAATTTTGAATGTTTTCAAATACATTCGGGTCACAAATATTTGATGTGCTTCCCGGTTTGATGACCACTTATTAGCTCACAGCAGCGGTATAGAAACGCCACCGAAACAAGTCCAATAAATTTGTTACATTTGCATTCGCGCAAATTATGAACCTCAAACACAAAGCATCGAACGCCGCCAATATTCGGGTCGTCCACGTTCATCAACCTTGGTCGCACCGAACACACACCTGACTCCGGGTGCAACTACATGCAAGTACACCAACCACACACTCGATGACCCCAATGGGAACAATTTGTTGTCAGTGCATGTTTCAACTTCATTGTCGTATGTTTGTTGCTACATTACTATACTACGCTTCGGCAGCGACACATCGCGAGGCCCCCCGGAACATGCTTGGCCAATCGAAATTTAATATATTGCTCAACTTGACAAACAACAACGGGCAACATCATTTGCGTATATTTACAATCATAAACAGCGAAACTTGCGGAATCCAGTGGCTGTGGTTCGGACACATGCATGGCGACCCTGGGCGCAGCGCAGGCCCTCAACCGAACAGGTTCGCCGATGATGGGTGCACAAACTCTTTTAGTTATAAATGCCCTTTCTTTTCGATATGCCTGATTCCTTCGCGGATCGCTCTATGAAGGCGGAGTTTTCTGATTCGTCATCTCATCGACAAAAAGACAAACGACAAGTCAATACTAAATAGACTGGTCTAGTATTCCTGTGATTTTATTCAGCGGGAAATCAGAACGACCTATGAGAATAGTAGAAATCCAGATACCTCGCAATTTTCATGCGTCCTAGCGTGCGAGGGAACCACCCGATCCCAGTTTTATGGAACTTGTCGTGACGAATCAGATAAGCATAGTGAACTCTAGTCCGGTTCACAATCTAAATCGAGAAGACCCTATGGGTAAGAGCAGAGAAATAGAATGCCATAATAGGCACTTGCAGCTACTCAATACCGCAACAAAGATATGCAGATTATTAATTGTGCACTGGCAAGTCAACGTGTGGTTGAACCGTTAATTCAGCGAGTGAAAAAGGGCACCGATTCGCTTCGTTTGGTAATTATAATTGCATTTACATTTCATTAGGTCGTCCCGTTGCTAGCCGGAGATAATAGGGCAACATGTTTATGAGTTTCCGAGCGCATTCTATATTGTTGCGAACAAAATTAGATGTTTTTCTTCAGCTTCTTTGGTTGGTTTTGTTTTCTTTTTTTCGAATCTTTTTTACACCTATTACACTAAAATTTGGCCTGGATATTTTTTGCGTATGTGAACGAATTTCAGAATGTTTGATATAAATGAATAAAAAAAACTGACAATAATAGAACAAATCCTGCCAAAGCTTCCCTTTGAGAGTTTGATAAAAAAAACATAGAAATTAAAAAAAAATCTTATAATAATTCCAAATGTACAAGAAAGATGGTGGAAGTTTGAAATAATTTCTCGGGGAAATGCCAAAGAATGTTTTGTTGAAGTTCTGAAGAAAAATTCCGTGGTAATTCCTAAAACATTCCAAAGAATTTCCTTGAAAAATGATAAAATATTTTCTACGGAATTTCAGCAGAAGTGGTGATATCTTTTTTTCGAAGTGCCTGAGAATTTCCTGCAGTATAAGCCAAAAAATCTTCCGCGGCAATTCCAAACAATTTTATTTTGGACATTCCGAGGAGTTTTCCATGGAGATCTAGAGGATTTTCTCGTGGATATTCCGAAAAATTCTCGAAAACTAATCAAAGAAATTTTAAAGTATTTTCCGTCGAAATCCCTTACAACCTTGTGGAAATTTCAAAGATTTTTCCATTAAAAAGCTTACCATGGAAATTCTAAGTAATTTCTACGACGAAACTCCGAGGAATTTCCAGTGGAATTCATGACAACAATCACACGTATTGTTTGGACACAGAATGAATTACGAGAGTTCTTCTATGAATTTCTCTTTATAACTCAAATGATTTTCTTGTAGAAGATGTATTTCCCGGCGAAATTGAGAAAAAAGTCTGTTTAAATTTCTAATTTTCTCAATAAATTTTAGAATAGTTTTATGAATAAATATTCAGGAAAGATTTACACAAATTCTAAAGAGCTTCCCACGGAAATAAGAAGATCCCCTGGAAGATTTGAAGACTTTTGGAAATGCAGAGGAATTATTATGGATATTAAGAAGAACTTCATGGGTAGATTTAAAAGATTTTCACGGGGAATTAAAGATAAAAATCCTATGGATCACAATGATTTGCGCTTCTGAGGTGAAGGTAATAACAAGTTGTGGTCTCGAATAATTACCTATTACATCCGCCACTTATGTTTTACCTGCATTTACCTGTAATGGAAAACAAAATAATCCAAGATTAGTGATTATGATTAATTTGCTATTTTCTTTAAGATCTAACTACACTGCACTATGGTCCAGGATATAGATTTACGCGGAAAGATGCATTTTACGCCCAAACTATATTTTTCAGAAAAAAAAACTGTTGTTCTACAAAATTGTTCAAAATAGTAAGGCCATCATTATGGTTCTACCAAAAAATAGGGTGGCCCATCATATAAAAAAAATTAGAAAATATTTTTTTTTCTCTCGGAATATTGACATGTTATGTTCTACAAAGTTGTAGCTTAGCTTATTTCAATCAATTTTGCTAAGAAAACTTTTTCTGTAGCTCTTAATTTAGCTGATTTAGACCAATTTTACCTAATTGGATTAGGGTGTACCTAAAAAAAACAGTATTTTTTATCTACTTTTTTTGTTTCGGTTTTCTCGAAAAAGTCGATAAGAATATCGTCTGTTTCTTCTCCCGTTGTCGAATTATATCAATTTATTTGAAAAAACATGATTTTAGTAAAATTTATAAAACTTGAGATAAAAAAATAACATTTCCCCAATTTTTTTACATAATAAAGAATATTAATTTCTCTTTCAAATACCGTGTAAATATATTTTTTTGGTCTGCCCTAACCGAAGATATCAACTTATGAAAAAAAATTAATTTTGACAGAAAAATGATTATAACTTTTGATAGGAAAAAGATATTGAGCATATTTACCCATCAAAAGTTTAATTTTTTTGAGCTCTAAAAGTCACCTGAAGACGAGAAATCTGAAACAAAAAAAGTAGATAAAAAATACTGTTTTATAGGTACACCCTATTAGGTAAAATTGCTCTAAATCAGCTGACATAAGAGCTGTAGAAAAAGTTTTTTTCAGCTAAATTGATTGAAATAAGCTACGCTACAACTTTGCAGAACATAACATGTCAATATTCCGAGAAAGAAAAAAAATATTTTTTATTTATATGATGGGCCACCCTATTTTTTGGTAAAACCATAATGATGGCCTTACTATTTCGAACAATTTTGTAGAACAACAGTTTTTTCTAAAAAAATATAGTTTTGGCGTAAAATTCATCTTTCCGCATAAATCTGTATCCTGGACCATAGTGCACTGGAGTCAGTTTTTATGCGGGAGATACGTTCCGCGTAAATCGAAATCGCTTAAAAAAACCGCGCGAGTCCCAAAAACAGCGTAAAAAACGAGTTTACTGAAAACCGATTTTCGCGTTTCCGACCAAAAAAAAACGCGTTAAAAAACTTTTGAAAAAAATCGCGTTAATCCCAAAAACCGCGTAAAAACGAATTTTAATCGAAAATTTTTGCGATTTTCACGCAATCTATCGATTTGTTTCAAATATTGTGCATACTCTTTGTTATACAGACAGTGAATAGAATATGAACACATCATAACTTCTTGTCCATCAAAAAAAATCCTGAAGTAGCTTTTTGATCTACACGCGTTTCCAAAGATGTGTCGTCCGGTTTTAAATGCGATACAAACCCTATAAGCTACGAACAATAGGATGTGTTCTAAGCATAAGTTCTTAGCCATCCAAAAAATCCTGGAATAAAGCCTTTAGATCCATCGATTTGTTTTAGATGTGGTATTAACTCTAAATGGCACGAATATTTGGATTCTACGCACTTGACATCAATTCGATACGTTCTAGTTTCACTGCGCAGTTCATATAGGAGCAGAGCGATATACAAAAGTTACTCGATTCTACCACGTATGAGCAACCCCCAGTCGTAGAGATTGCATCGTCTAACGACTGCCCATCTATCGTGAACAGTGCATCACCGGATGTTTCACCAATCGTGGTTTCCCATGGAGATTTAATTGCTGTTTGAGCATGTCCACGTTATATTTCGGCCACTCAGATAATGTCCCATTGATTTATCGTTATTTCATCAATTTGGATGACAGCCAACAATCACGTAGGAAGTTGGGTGTCCGAAATTTAACGTGGACAAGCGGGAAAGAGCAAATAAAAAACTAGAATTTTTGAACCGCGAATGAAGATATTAGAATTCTTTCACAAATTACGTAACACCAACCCTACCCCTCGTAACAGTATTTAGGAATGGTTTAATTTTTTTTGTATGAATCATAACGCGGCACGGCAAATGCTGGGTAAAGCGTACCATTGGTGCTTCGCGTACCTGAAGAAATAAAATAGGGTCCGCGACGTTAGGCATAATGGACGTTTGGCATAATTCCACCTTCTTTATGTCATGGGCTGTTCTTTGGGTCATTTAGCCTAACGTCCATTATGCCCAACGTACATTATGCCTAACGGGATATACCCAAAAAAATCTCGCGGTCCTTAGCCCCTTACCTAGCAACTCCTATTCCTACCTCCTCGACGTGCTGGCCGGGATACGAACAACCTTAGGGAAGATCGGGTAACCAACCCCGGTGGGAACGGGAACTATGGTCGTATGCTGACAGGGAAGGGGGGGTTTGCTCCTTCCCGGAGATGCAAATCTTACTTAGCGTCTGTTCTCCATGTTAGAAGCGGCTCACAACAGCGTCTGTTCTCCATGTTAGAGGCGGTTGATCATCGTCCGAGTGCCAGCGAGGGACTCTAAGTGAAACTGTGCACCGTGGTAAACTGGGAATACAGAGGAATGGTCCTCCGGAAATTTATTGGGTTTAGTGTCAGGCCCTGCAAGCCAGCAAAAAAAAACTTACGCAACGAATAATCAACAAGAGAGTACGAACCGGAATCATCGGCGAAGACCACTGCGAGGAAAAAGGACTAGCGATTGGAAACTCGGTTCGTGGAACTGCAAATCTCTCAACTTCATCGGGAGCACACGCATACTCGCCGATGTGCTCAAAAACCGTGGATTCGGCATCGCAGCGATGCAGGAGGTTTGTTGGAAGGGATCAATGGTGCGAACCAGTGGTGCAATTTATCATCAATGCCTGCTGAGTGTGATTCTTTTGTTTGTATTTTTCTCTGCTCCTCTTTGCCTATGACGGTGCCTTTCAGTCAGAAAGACAAAGCAGGAGTAGCTTAGCCAACTCGGTTTGCCAACAGCGGGCTGAAGCTGATGATCATTCGGTACAAATTTCCTGTCTTTGTCTTTCAAGTGATAGTATTCACCCATGCATTTATATAGGGCCGTCACATTCACGCCGCAGCGAGTGAACTGAATGGACTGTCACTGCGGGCTGCGTGTGCAATGAGAAAAGAGGTCTTTTGTTTACTTTATCTTTGATTGTTGCTGCTAATCATTTTCAGTTTTCACTGCTACGAAGTGAGTGTGAAGAGGCAATGGTATCAATATCCTACAAATTTCAGTCACTGAGATTGAGAATTCGCACCACTGGTGAGAATGTTTAGGGGTAATCATAGGGGAAACTGGACACACATGATCCCCGGGGACACATGATCCCCCCCTGTTTTCTCGAAAACTAATCACATTTTTATACCAGTGATATGTTCAAATAAATCCGTTAGATAGAATATTGAATCTGAGTAACATTTGATATTAGTTACTTTATGTATATGAGTTTTAGAGCGGTTTTATTATTTAAGCATTCCTTTTTCAATCCTTTTTTTTCTTCAACGGAGAAAAGATTATTAACTTCTAATATGTCCAACCAAAACGTACCAAATTTTTACTGGACAAAGTTTTATTATTGTAGAATTGAATAAATTCATTCAATTAACTATTGCTTATTTTCCATTGAATACAAAAACAAAACAAGATAAATACTCAACATGGACACACTTGATCCCCCACAGTTTGGACACACTTGATCCCGATATTGCATATATTAAGGCGTTTGTTGTATACCGTCGCATATTATTGTATTGTATGTAACTAATTAATCTGTTAGAATTCTTTTCAAGTTAAAAAGTATAAATAAATTTAATATCTCTTTAGTTTTGTCAATCAGACAATACACGCGCAATTTGAATTTCTCAATAGGCTTATTTTATTAACCAGAAAAAAGTGTAGTTGAACATGAACATACTTAGTTTTGATTAGTTTTATTAAATGCATTTTAACATTATTTTCAATGAAAAAGAGTGTAAATTAAGCTTTGAAAATACTCAACAAATCACAGGGCTTAAAATCAGTATTAATTTTTTTCCGTTTGAACTAGGAGAAGTTTGCTTACAAATACCATTTATTTGTAAATCTTCTTAAAGAATTTTTAATAAAAGGCTCATTCAACATCTTTTGGTCAGTCGCTTAAGAGAAATCGCATTTATGTAATAATAACATGCACAACAAAAATGATGATGCGTGACAGTACCATATTGATGTATGAAGTCATCATCCTGGCATGATCACGGTTGTGGTATTGATAGTAGTCTGGTGATCTCGATGTACCGTCGTCGGGAGAGGCGATGGGTCAAATAGGGGTGATAATGGGTCACTGTTTCAGCTACTTATAATGCTTGAAGAATAGATTGAATGCATCTGAGGACAAGAAGACCAAAATATAAGAGACCTTTTTGAACAATTCTGCTCTACTACCTCTAGACTGCCGGTGAGAACGATGACCCATTCTCTCCCCCGATGGCGGTATCACACTCTTTTTATATTGGTCCTAAAACTGGTACATGGCATTGGCATACTTGCCTTGCTTAATACTAACAATATTTAATTTTCGCACGACTGATATTACGGTAGACTATGAAGAATTGTTAGGATTTGAGGCTAGACCAATTCAACCTTTCGTTAGACTTGGAAGAACCTAAACATGTTCAGCTCATAAAGGGATCAATTTCCCCCTGTATGGGGATCAAGTCTCCCGCAAGTTTTGAAAATGCCAAATTTTCTATCTTTCGGCAAAATCGATTTTTTGGTAACTTTCATGAACAAAAAATTGCTTCCAATGACGTTTTTGAATAGCTTATTAAATTCTTTATCAAGTCCATCAAGAAGCGTGCAATTCTGTGCTTGTTACATCGAGAAATATCCTAAACAAAAAGTGGGGATCATGTGTGTCCAGTTTCCCCTACTATCTAGAAGAACTGTGGCAACACACACGAGCTGGGAACAGCTTTCGTAGTGATGGGCAATATGTAAAGGCTCGTGATCGGGCGATGGCCGATCAATGAAAGAATGTGCAGGTTGAGGATCAAAGGCCGGTTCTTCAACTACAGCATAATCAACGTCCATAGCCCACACTCCGAAAACACTCATGATGATAAGGACGCATTCTACGCGCAACTGGAACGTGAGTACGACAGCTGTCCAAGCCACGACGTCAAAATCATCATAGGAGACTGAACGCTCAGGTTGGCCTTAGACCGAGGAGGAGCTTAGACCGACTATTGGGAAGTTCAGCGTTCACCGGCTGACGAACGAAAACGGCCTACGGCACTTCCCCGACATTATCGACGTAAGTACATATCGTGGCGCTAACATCGACTCTGACCACTATCTGGTGATGGTGAAACTGCGACCAAAACTATCCGTCATCAACAATGTTCGGTACCGACGACCGCCGCGGTACGACCTAGAGCAACTGAAGCAACCTGATGTCGTCACTGCATACGCGCAGCATCTAGGGGCAGCGTTGCCGGAAGAGGGTGAGCTCGATGGGGCCCCTCTTCAGGACTACTGGAAAACAGTTAAAGCAGCCATTACGACGCAGCGGAGAACAACGTCGGGAATGTGGGACGAAGTCGACGGAGCGATTGGTTCGACGAAGAGTGCAGACAGATTCTGCAGGAGAAGGACGCAGCGAGAGCGGTGGCGCTGCAGCAAGGTACCCGGCAGAACGTGGATCGTTATAGACGGAAGCGGAGACATCAGACTCGCCTTTTCCAGGAGAAGAAACGCCGCCTGAAGGTGGAACAGCTGTGCCGTTCTATCAGAAGCTCAACGCATCCCGCAAAGGCTTCGTGCCACGAGCCGAAATGTGCAGGGATAAGGATGGGAGCATCTTGACGGACGAACGTGTGGTGTTCGAAAAGTGGAAGCAGCACTACGAAGAACATTTAAACAGCGCTGAGAGTACAGGCAGTGAACGTCAAGGCAGCGGAGGAAATGACTACGTCAGGGAAGTTAAGGATGTGATCCAACAGCTGAAGACCAATAAAGCAGCTGGTAAGGGTGGTATCGGAGCTGAGCTCATCAAGATGGGCCCGGAAAAGCTGACCACTTGCCTGCATAAACTGATAGTCAGAATCTGGGAAGTTACTGGAGGAGTGGAAGGAAGGGGTTATATGCCACAGCTACAAGAAAGGCGACAAGCTGGAGTGTGAGAACTTTCGAGCGATCACAATCCTTAATGCCGCCTACAAAGTGATTTCCCAGATCATCTTCCGTCGTCTGTCACCATTAGTGAATGAGTTCGTGGGAAGTTATCAAGCCGGCTTCGTTGACGGCCGATAACGGACCAGATCTTTACTGTACGGCAAATCCTTCAAAAATGCCGTGAATACCAGGTCCCAACGCACCATCTGTTCGTTGATTTCAAGGCGGCATACGACAGTATAGACCGCGTAGAGCTATGGAAAATTATGGACGAGAACAGCTTCCCTGGGAAGCTTACCGGACTGATCAAAGCAACGGTGGATGGTGTGCAAAACTGTGTGAAGATTTCGGGCGAACACTCCAGTTCGTTCGAATCGCGCCGGGGACTAAGACAAGGTGATGGACTTTCGTGCCTGTTGTTCAACATTGCGCTAGAAGGTGTCATGCGGATAGCCGGGTGTAACAGCCGAGGTACGATTTCCAACAAATCCAATCAATTTATTTGTTTCGCAGATGGCATGGACGTCGGCCGAAAATTTGTAAAGGTGCAGAACTGTACACCTGCCTGAAACGTGAAGCAACAAAAGTTGGACTGGTGGTGAATGCGTCAAAGACAAAGTACATGCTGGTGGGCGGAATCCGAGCGCGACAGGGCCCGCCTGGGAAGCAGTGTTACGATAGACGGGGATACCATCATGGTGATCGAGGAATTCGTCTACCTTGGATCCTTGCTAATGGCTGATAACAATGTTAGTCATGAAATACGAAGGCGGATCATATGTGGAAGTCGGGCCTACTACGGGCTCCAGAAGAAACTACGGTTAAAAAAGATTCGCCACCGTCATAAGACCGGTAGTCCTCTACCGACATGAAACATGGACAAACCTCGAGGAGGAGTTACAAGCACTCGGGTGCGTAGGACCATCTTTGACGGTGTCCAAGATGACGGTGTGTGGCGGCGAAGAATGAACCATGAGCTCGCCCAACTCTACGGACGCAGTATCCAGAAGGTAGCCGGAAGGGTACGATGGGCAGGACATGTTTCAAGAATGCCGGACAGCAACCCTGCAAAGATGGTGTTCGCTTCCGATCCAGCCGGTACGAGATGGCGTGGAGCGCAGCGAGCAAGGTGGGCAGACCAAAACGACTTGGCGAGCGTGGGGCGCATTCGAGGATGAAGAAATGCGGCCCCGAACCGTGTATTGTGGCGTCAAATTGTTGATTCAGTGTTATCTGTTTAGGTGTAAACTAAATAAATGAAATGAACTTAAGCATGCAACTTATTGCCAGTAAATTGATCAAGGAAAACTGCCTTAAAATGAATGCAGTTCTACACACATACATAAGCACATATACAAACTCAAACAGATATCACTTCAATCCACCTAGCGGAGTTGATTGGTAGATGAAAGTAATTTCTAAGGCGAACATATAGCATTTTCGTACAAGGAAAATAGATGAAACTATACTGAATGAAGAATGTAATGCAATAAGCGGGACTAGGTTTACTATAAACGTGCTTGCGTAAACACAACGTCGCCCATATTAGTAGCTTTCTTGCGTCACATCATCATTCAACGACCGGCGTCGTTGCCGTTAGCTGGGTGTGTGCTTGGATATTAGAACAATCGCAGTCAACAAGGCGCGCGCACTTGATTGTCGTAGCCCCTCCGCTAGGCAACCCAAGTCAAGAATACGTTCGCTCAGTTCCTATGCAGGCCGCAGGTATCCACGGGCGCCTTGACCGCCGAAGTGACTTATACACCCTCCGCACGGAACGGCATTTAGGACCACCATGTCAGCAACCATGCAAACTACTGCAGCAGCAGCAGTCACTAATTGTAACCCAGTCACCGACCGGCGGCGGCGGCGGGAACATTCGTGCCAGGCTGCACAATGTCAACGCAATTTGCATTAATAGAAGTCGCGAGTTGCACACCGCACCGGTCCGGAACGGAACGGGTCGATACGGATGTGGGAAGACATCGGGGGGGCAAAATGCGTGCATGCAGTTCCTCCTATTATTAGGTTCTGCACACAACTCGGAGAAATCGCTCGTTGCCATATCACGGGTATCTGCCACCACGGCGAATGAATAGCTAAAGAGTTAGTGTTTACCGCGGGCACATTTTCATATGCATATCTGCGCTGAGCCGTTCGTTGAAGCCCGACGAATGAGACGAAAGTGCAGTCATCAGCCGGAGCGATTTGCGATGAATCACCGTTTTTAAATTAGCCACTAACTGTACCCCGGAGACGGGATGAGCCCTTCGGTAGTATGTCGCTGACAGAGGGGAGTGGCGGTAATAGGATGTAAAAAATGCAACGTTCTTAGTTTTTCAGAATCGGCACAGGCAAAGTCGCACGCTACGGCCGGATGAGGATGTTTTGGAGTATCTTTGCCAAAAAAGAGAATATTTGCAGTGCCATGTTTTTGGTAGACATAGCTTTGCAATGTTTAGTTCACAATTTCTAATCCGTAATGCAATCTATTTGCGAGAATAACGTCTCCCGTGAACTTGTTGTCATCAACTTAATATATCATTAAAAAAAATTAAAAAACTTAATATATTTTGCTCAAGATGATAAAATCCGTTTGATTGGGTAATGATATCACAAGCCCGGAAAACAAAGTCATACTATTCGATTTGATTCCATTATGTACTTTATTTGCCGAGCTAAGAACAAGATTCTCGCAGTTAAGGAACCCCAGCCGATTATATGCTCGGAATGTTTACACATCGTCATCCACCGAGAACACTGGCGGCCGCTAAGAGCCCCTGCCAGCGGCGACGGTCGGCAGGCGTTCGTAGTGAACTTGATTGGATTGTATTCAGCGCACACACACTCACAGCACATAGCAGCGGACCGAAGGAATCGCTGCTACGCGGCTAAATCCAAGTGCATTTCATAATGGTATGTTTACTTTACAATCACCGTAGGTAGGGTGACTGGTCTTGTTTTCATCCCAAACTTTGCGCAATGAAAGACAACCGCTATCAGTCGCTTTGACATTGATTGATGTATAATTTTTGGTCGATCATGTATCAGGATCTTTTTTTTCTAGCCGTTCGTCGTGCTGCGAAAAGCATATTATATGAAATGGACGAACATAACACCTGTGCCCTAATATGAATTGATTTTGTTCTACTGGATGATATCTTTTCTTACTTCTACACATGAAATAGTGTGTAAATTACAACAACCTGTATAAGCGATAATACTGTATAAGAACTGTTCAATTTATTTAGAGGGCAGTTTAATATGACGATATAAAACAGACCAATGTGCAAATTTGATGGAGTTCGCTTTTTCGTATATTATAATACACTGTCAATCAAATGTAATTTTTGTAAAGAGATAAAACAGTTTAAATCCAAACGTCTAAGACGAGTTTAGTACTCTCCATTTAATTCCACTACGTTTTGTTATCTTTGCAGATGCGTATTTCGACTCGACTTCGAGTCAAGTACGAGACACTGAAGACGACCACAAAGTTGCGGTCGAAATACGTATCTGCAAAGATAACAAAACATAGTGGAATTAAATGGAGAGTACCAAACTCGTCTTAGACGGTTGAATACATTCCACTAAAAAATTTGGGGTTGCATACAAGACACGACCGCTCGACGAACTACGTAAAACCAAATATATGTAGTACACTGAACCTATCATTCCGCTCTATATAGAAGATTGGGAACCTTCCCACCGACACTGCTACCCAGCTTTTGCAGCCCCTCCCACTCTGTTAGGGAATAGGGACCCCACTGTCTAGCAGCGGAACACTCCATTCATACACTCCAGTTTAATAATGAGCCCCCGTAACGCTGGGTAGACACCTTTGCGTAGTGTGTTACGGTGTAAGATCTACCACGGTCACATTGTCAGCTACAGGCAAATCCTGACCCAACGAATACCTTCCCCAACATCCAACTCCGTGGTACTTATGAGGGTGTCGCTGAGTCGGGGGCCTCTCGTTAAGTAAGTTCTACAACAACACTTCCTTCCTCTCTCAAGTTACGTTGAAGATGGGCGTGGCCAGGAGTAGTAATCCTCATGCTTTTGTGATTTTTATCCTAGATTGGTGTGGTGTGGTCCTACCTTGATTTCTGATAGCAATTCGAATAAGGATTTCAAAAGAAAAACATGAGTATCACTAGTGTCCAATCTACGAAGCACGCCGTAACTATGCTATGCTATGACAAAATTAAAACAAATCTAGACCAACATTTGAAAAGGGCGTAACAGCCAAAATTTATTCCTTCTGATTCTTTGTCCACATATATAGCTTTATATGTAGACGAAGAATCGGAAGGAATAAATTTTGGCTGTTACGTCCTATTCAAATGTTGGTCTAGAAATGATCTGTTATCATATGATTAGCATTATGATGCTCATTTGAAAAAAAATCGGAATCTCCAAGTTGCTGTCAACAATCATTACCAGATCCCCTTCTTGGATTTTATTCACTGGTTAGAACCATTTTGTTCTGCGGGTTGAAGTAGGCAGGTAGAGGTGTGCACCGGTCGGAGAATCGGCGGCGGCGTTTGTCAGAATTTTGGTCTGTGGAAAGTTCTCCAGAAAAAGTTTTTCCAAAATACTCATTTGGAAATTTGCACAGTGTAAAAATGTTACGGCATTTATGATGTCTCCATTCGGTTTGATTTATTTTCTCATTACTTTTTAAAATTACAGGATGTCTATGGAGCTACTATGGAGTTTGTGTTCAGTATTACATACAAGAAAAAGTTGGATGTAAAGTTAAAGGCTATTGATCGCAAAAATATGGGTTTAAATATTTCCATAGCGTTAATCAATAAAGACAAAAAAAGAATTTTTAACTATGTAGGGTAAAACGACCTATTATGGAGGCGTTAAGCACCGTGCCAAAACAAAATTGATTACAAGAATTCTTCAAAACTTACCTGTTGGTTGATTTCCACATTGTAGGTAGTAGTTGAATAGGATTCTCGTTAACTATAGTTTCGTAAATATTACGTCAATTGTGCTGAACTTATGTTGTTTTGTTTTTATCATAATAAAAACAAACTACCGTAATAATAGGACGCAGTTGCCTATCGTTGCGATATTTTTTGAAGGTCCTAATGCTGCGGTATTGCATGTAATTCTTATGGAAAGCGATACCGCAACAATAGGACCTTAGCACTACCGCAATAAATTGGAAAGGATTCAAATTTTTAACGAAAAATGTCGATTTTTTATCATTTTGAACGGAATTTTGTTAAACAAAAGCTGTTATAGTCGTTAATCCGAAGAGTTTTAGCGTACCCACAATTGTTTTTAACGGTATTATATCCAGAATGGACTACTTAAATACGACCGCAACATTAGGGCAGCATACCACAGCGATAGGACGTTTTACCCAGTAAATCAAGCTGAGCTAAGCAAATGACCAGTCGGCCGTATGTTCATTTCGGCTAAATGACATTTTCAGCTAGATGTTTTTTTATTGTTCACGACTGAAAGCCACTCCAAAAAGCAAACTCATTGAAACAGTCTTGATAATTGGGTAATTTTAGATAGGCGGAAAGACGGCTTTGGCAGGTTTTGTTCTATTATTGGCAGGGGTGGGTTTTGTCGACCAAACTTTATGAAATTTGGCCACAATATACTATGATATGCAAAGAATGTTTAGGCCAAATTTGAGCATAATCAGTCATAAAAAACACCCCTGACAATAATAGAACAAAACCTGCCAAAGCCCTCATTCCTCCTACCAAAATATTGTATTGCACTTAATATGCATGGCGATCAGTAAATCAAATCCTATCAAATTCTACTTATTGCAACCAGCACAGTGTAGAAAAAGCTGTGGAACGACAACACTTAAAACATTTTACAGATTTCGGTGAATTTTGGTAGTGCAGCCTGGGCACTGTTGTCCTTCTGACATCAGCTAGAGTGAGAGGGTGCGTATTGTGGGGTCTGCCTAGGATGTGGTGGGGTTCGACAGTGGGCTCTGTTGAACTTCTATAAAAAGCTGCATGTGTCCCCAAGCAGGCCCTATCAAAGCGACCGTGTGCCGCTCAAAGCGCACTAGCCTAGTCCTGGTGTTGGGTGGGACTTTAAATAAATTGACCCGACTGACCGAGCGTCTGTTCACCAAGGAGGTGCGGCTCCAACAGCGTCTGTTCTGGCATCCAGCGGCTGAGTATGAAATGCTATTCCCTGGAAGCTATACCTAAGATGGTAGCCCCATCTCGGTGGATAGGGAACCTTGGGCCAACAACCTACTGTTCCCGAAACATCAATTTGCTCGAGAATCCGATAATGAAAGAATACGGACTGATTTTACGGCGACGACTCTTAGCGCGAAACAACGGACACGAATAGGAACATGGAACGTTTTAACCCTAGCCCAGCAGGGTAAATTGGCACAACGTGCCAATGAGGCACGCCGCATGAAGCTTGAGATCCGGGGACTGAGTGAAGTCCGTTGACCAAACTTTGGAGAACACCGAACGCCGTCGGGACAAGTTCTGCTATACTCTGGTTTACGAGGTGAACACGCTCCCCGGCATCGCGGAGTTGGCTTCCTACTAAGCGCTCAGGCACACTCTGCGCTTATGAAGTGGGAACCTATAAGTGAAAGGATAATCGTTGCCAGATTTAGAACACGGGTCCGAAACCTTACTATAATCTAATGTTATGCGCCAACCGATGCTGCCGATCTGCAAGACAAAGAGAACTTCCGAAGGGTGATATCAAGATCTGTTTGGGCGACTTCAATGCGAAGATTGGATCCGACAACTCGAACCATGAGCGCATTATGGGACGCCATGGTCTCGGAGAAATGAGCGAAAACGGAGAGCTGTTTGCATAATTTTGTGGTAATAACGACATGGTGATCGGGGGATCGCTCTTCCCTCATCGACCGGTTCACAAAGTCACGTGGGTCTCCCGTGACGGCTTTACAGAAAATCAAATCGACCACATCTGCATCAGCCGAAAATGGAAACGGAGCTTTCTTGATGTACGGAATAAACGTAGTGCCGATATCGCGTCTGATCATCACCTCCTCATCGGCGAAATACGCCTGCGCATTGCGCGGATTCGTCGGCAGGAGGAAAGAGTTGGACGACGATTCAACACACGCCGACTGGAAGATGCCACGGTGAAACGGTCCTTCGTTGAAGAACTGGAGACGCGTGCTGCAGATATTCCGGAAGGTGGCAGCGTGGAAGACCAATGGACCGCCATCAAGAATGCCTTCATCGCCACCAGCGAGAACAATCTGGGCGAACTACGCACCCAGAGAAAACAATGGATCACCGATGAGACCTGGAGGAAGATAGAGGAGCGAAGAGAAGCCTAAGCCGCGATAGAGCGATCGAAAACCAGAGGAGCCAAAGTTTTAGCCCGTCAACGATACACGGCTCTTGAGAAGGAAGTAAAACGCTCATGTCGACGGGACAAGCGAGCGTGGGCAGACTCTCTGGCCGACGAAGGAGAGAGAGCCGCCGCAACCGGGGACATTCGCCTCCTCTACGGTATCTCACGACGCTTAAGCGGGGCGAAGATGAATGCAACGATGCCTGTGAAAGACGCGAATGATCAGTTATTGACCGACCCAACTGACCAGCTGAAACGCTGGTTCGAGCACTTCGAACAACTTTTTCAAGTGCCACCCAGGCCATCACCACCTCGGCATAATCTGCCTAGGATCCGACGTATAACACGTGTCAATACCGAAGCTCCATCACTGCTAGAGATTCAAACAGCCATCCAAAGCATGAAATCGAATAAAGCCCCAGGGGTCGGCCGCATATCAGCCGAGATGCTCAAAGCTGACCCCATGACATCCGCTCAACTACTGCATCGTTTATTTCGCAATATCTGGGACACCGCAACTTTCCCGGTCGACTGGATGCAAGGTATCTTAGTGAAGGTGCCCAAAAAGGGTGACCTGACTGTATGCGATAACTGGCGAGGCATTATGTTGCTGTGTACCGTTCTCAAAGTCCCTTTACTTGGTATTCATTGACTACGAAAAAGCTTTCGACCGTCTCAATCACGAGAATATGTGGGGCGTCCTGAGACGCAAGGGGGTTCCTGAGAAAATCATCGGCCTCATCGAAGCACAGTACGAGGCCTTTTCGTGTAGAGTGCTGCACAATGGGGTCCTGTCCGACCCTATCCGGGTCGTAGCTGGTGTGAGGCAAGGATGTATTCTATCACCGTTACTGTTCCTCATCGTAATGGACGATATTCTGGTAGATGCGATTGACCGTGAACCAAACCGCGGGCTGTTATGGCAGCCTATAACAATGGAGCACCTAAATGACTTCGAATTGGCGGATGATGTTGCACTCCTCGCGCAACGGCACTCTAATATGCAGAGTAACCTCAACGACCTTGCCGAGCGCTCCTCTTCGGCAGGTTTAGTCATCAACGTCAACAAAACTAAATCGTTGGATGTAAACACGGCGACTCCTTCCAGTTTCACAGTAGCCGGGCAACCAGTGGAGAATGTTGAAAGCTTCCAATATCTTGGTAGCCAAATGGTGTCAGACAGCGGTACCAAGATCGACATAGGCGCACGGATCAAGAAAGCAAGGGCTGCCTTGCAGATAAGTGAACGCACCAAAATACGAATTTTCAACTCTAACGTGAAATCTGTGCTGTTATACGCTAGCGAAACATGGTGTGTATCAGTGGAGAACACTCAACGGCTGCAGGTGTTCATTAACAGATGCCTGCGGTATATAATTCGGGCCTGGTGGCCTCACAACTGGATCTCAAACAACGAGCTCCATCGTCGTTGTCACCAGAGGCCGATAACAACAGAAATTCGGGATCGGAAGTGGGGCTGGGTCGGCCACACTCTACGTAGGGGCGGAAACGAAATCTGTAAACAAGCATTAGACTGGAACCCAGCGGGACATCGCAGCAGAGGCAGACCCAGAGGCTCATGGCGGCGAAGCCTCAATAAAGAAATAAAAGAAGTCGACCGAAATCTAACCTGGCAACAGGTTAAAGCGATAGCCGGGCATCGCTCAGGATGGAGATCTTTCAAGTCGGCCCTTTGCACCACCGGAGGTGTACAGGATCCATAAGTAAGTAAGGTGAGTTTTGCTTCAATTAACTTAAATTTTAATAGCAGAATTGTTCGGTAAATAATGTGTAAAAAACCTTAATTCTATTCTTAATTCTAAAGGTTTGAAAGCCTCCATTTGAGTGGTTATTCCGAAAAGATTATTTGCTTCGTTGAAAAAGGCTTAGAAGCCGCTTTCCCAAAATTAGCAAGCTTTCTTTCAAGAAGCTCCGAAACTTCTTTTCAAGAGGATCCAAAATCTTGTTACAAGATGCTCGGAAGCCTCCTTTCAAGAGGCTCGAAAGCCTCCTTTCAAAAGGATCGGAAACCTCAAGAGGCTCGGATGCCTCCTTTAATGGAGCTCGGAAGCCCCCTTTCAGGAAGGCTCGGAAGCCTCCTTTCAAGAGATTCGGAAGCCTCCTTTGAAGTAGCTCGGAAGCCTCCTTTGAAGAGGCTCCGAAGCCTCCTTTCAAGAGGCTCGGCAGTTTCCTTTCAAGAGGCTCAGCCACTTCCTTTCAAGTGGCTTGGAAGCCTCCTTTCAAAAGGTTGGGAAGCTGCCTCTCACGGGATCGGAAGCCCCTTTTCAAGTTACACTCTTCTCAGGTAGTCTCTTCTCAAAGACTCGGAAGCCTCCTTTCAAGAGGCTCGGAAGCCTCCTTTCAAGAGGTTCGGAAGCCTCCTTTCAAGAGGTTCGGAAGCCTCCTTTCAAGAGGCTCGGAAGCTTCCTTTCAAGAGGCTCGGAAGCCTCTTTCAAGAGGCTCAGAAGCCTCCTTTCAAGAGGCTCAAGCCTCCTTTCAAGAGGCCTCAGCCTCCTTTCAAGAGGCTCAGAGCCTCCTTTCAAGAGGCCTCAAGTCTCCTTTCAAGAGGCTCAGAGTCTCCTTTCAAGAGGCTCAGAAGCCTCCTTTCAAGAGGCCTGGAAGCCTCCTTTCAAGAGGCCTGGAAGCCTTTTCAAGAGGCTCAGGAAGCCTCCTTTCAAGAGGCTCAAGCCTCCTTTCAAGAGGCTGGAAGCCTCCTTTCAAGAGGCTCAGAGCCTTCTTTCAAGAGGCTCGGAAGCCTTCTTTCAAGAGGCTCGGAAGCCTCCTTTCAAGAGGCTCGGAAGCCTCCTTTCAAGAGGCTCGGAAGCCTCCTTTCAAGAGGCTCGGAAACCTCCTTTCAAGAGGCTCGGAAGCCTTCTTTCAAGAGGCTCGGAAACCTCCTTTCAAGAGGCTCGGAAGTTTCCTTTGAAGTAGCTCGGAAGCCTCCTTTGAAGAGGCTCGGAAGCCTCCTTTCAAGAGGCTCGGCAGTTTCCTTTCAAGAGGCTCGGAAACTTCCTTTCAAGTGGCTGGGAAGCCTCCTTTCAAAAGATTGGGCCTCTCACGGGATCGGAAGCCCCTTTTCAAGTTACTCTCTTCCCAGAGACTCGGAAGCCTCCTTTCAAGAGGCTCGGAAGCCTCCTTTCAAGAGGCTCGGAAGCCTCCTTTCAAGAGGCTCGGAAGCCTCCTTTCAAGAGGCTCGGAAGCCTCCTTTCAAGAGGCTCGGAAGCCTCCTTTCAAGAGGCTCGGAAGCCTCCTTTCAAGAGGCTCGGAAGCCTCCTTTCAAGAGGCTCGGAAGCCTCCTTTCAAGAGGCTCGGAAGCCTCCTTTCAAGAGGCACACTGTAACTTACACTGTAACATTTTGGCATCAATCGCTTAAGATTTATTCGAGTTATGTCTCCGGCCGGCGGAAAAATAATCATGGCGAGTTGCTGCAGAACCGCGATTTTCTTTTCGAATTGCTCAACTAGTTTTTTTGTACTTCAGGATTCATATCATAATAAATTTTTACAGAATTCTAATAATTCCATCTGTTTTGCAAAAAATCCAAATGTAGGTAATTCCTTTATTCGATAGAGAAAAAAAAGCCAGTGGAGATATATCAGCTTCCACACGGATATTCTTCCCTCCCCCTTCATACGGGAGTTTGGCAGAAGGAAGGTCGTGTGATATGTGCCATCACAAAAATTGCCCTCCGCTCGCTTTCAAATCGACTTCTATAAAAACATTCTTCATGCCTGCCGTATCCTAACGGAACTATCAATTCTATACTTTCGCCTCTAATTCTATCATGAACATGTGCGTCTAAGTTTGGAAGATGATATTAGCATTTTCATATCATTCAAAAAAAACTTATTTTATCGGATATATACCATGATTTTCGCAGGAAGTGCTTATTTTTGTAAGAATGTGCTTACCAATTGTTTTGTTTACAAAATCATGTAGGAACGCCCAAATGTTTACAAAATCATGTACGCCCAAATGGCCTCGAAACACATTATTGAAAACATGGAATGACGAACCGATTTGAGACATCATAATTAATTTCCAAACTGTACGGTTTAGTGTTCCCCTCTTTAAATCCTGTCATAAATTTTTCCACTACTTTCTGCTCTCACCTTGTCATTATCCACACCATTATCAATCTGGCTGCTGAATTCTGCCTGGTTCTTTCGTTTGACTGGCTTCTTGCATCTAATTGTTTCCTTTCGCTACTCCTCCACTCCGTTGTTTTCAACTACGTAGTAGAGTTTGTCTGCGCACGATTTGCAGTGACACAATGAAAAACCATTCTTTCACCAAGTATAAGCAGAAGCTGTTTCACTTGCTTTTCACACAATTATTAGGACGTTTTCTCGGTCTGCTGAACTCAAGAAGACTACGCTAAATTGACGGTTGTTGTTGTTGTTGCTCATGAAAAACAAAAATCTCTCACAATCGTAAACGTCAGAATTTTTCCATCATTTACCCCCGCACCAGTTTATCGTGCAGCCACCACCATCACCAGACCACACCGCCGTGTCAATGCGCGATCTGGATTTTACGAGAAACGGACACCACCGCACCGCGCGCGTACTCTTTTTTGAGAACACCCGAAAGAGTAAAGAGAAGCGAATGAACGGGCGTCGAAAATAAAAATAACAAAAACAACAACGCTGGCGGCAGTAGCAGCAGCAGTCTACTACACGATTCATTGATTTAGATTCAGGCTATTTTACCTAAACAGCTCCCCGCGTACTACACTGCTGCACTGCACTTCAACCTGCCGTCCTCGCCGTCGTCGTCGTCGCAGCCACTGTACGAGAACCCTAGCGGCTAGCACCAACACACAGATACTCTCACCCAGTACGCTGCGACCAGTCACTTTCAGCGAGCTCGTCGTCGTCCAAACGACCAACAACACTGACTGACTGGATGGCTTACTGGAGGCACAAGCACAGGTTTTTTTGCGGTTTTCTGCTGTGTCCGTTCGCTCTCTCGCACTTGGACCCGGTTCTCCGGGGGTACAGGGTGTGACAAAAATAATAACAAGTTATGCGGGAATTATTGACACAATTTGCATAACATCAGAATCAATATCAACAAATATGCAAACAGATGTAAGCCAACAGAGCATTATAGTGAAATTATCACTTAAAATTACGGAGACGAGCCAGCCTCGGGCTGAAAGTCTCCTTAACAAAGAAAAAAAAACTTAAAATTACCTTAGAAAATTCCAAAGTTTCTGATTTTTTAAATCGAGGTCCATATAGTGCTCTCCTGGATATCATCTCATAGCTCCTATGTTCATCTAATCAAAACACAAAGCAATCAAAGATGATTATTTTCAGTGAGCACGCGTGTTAGCAAAAAGAAGCGACGAAATTGAAGCTGTATTTCTTTGCTTCGCGATGAGATGAACATATGTTTCATTGAGATGAAAAACGGAACAGTTCCCCTACACATCAAAATGAGTAAAAGTCATAATCCGCTACACAATGACTCCAGTTGCTGAACCAGCTAGGGTAACCACTGAATAGAATGAATAACGAACTCCTGTACCAAATGATGATGTTTGTTCGTACACCATAAGAACTAATTTGAATCTGAAACTCTTTCTAATTGATAGGATAGTCTTACCTGTAAAACATTCGTGACAACCTTACATAGAATTTATAAATTCCAGCACAGTCGTTAACCCCTAAATCATCTCTCTTTTCATTCCCCCGCACACTGTAAACTGTTCTCCGGTTCTGGTGCTGTTGCGCCTGTATCGTTTTCTTTCATAATTTGTGTCTCCTTTTCGGTTGATGGCTCACATTTTGCCTCATCTAACTGTTTCACACCGGAGACACTCGTCTGATTTTCCCCGTCCGATTACACTTGCCGTACACAATTGCACAATTAATCCCGTTCCCTCCCGGCACACTCGATCATGCCGCGAATGTTTCGATTCCAACTATCGTACAGATTCCACCTTTTCAACATCACTATTCCCCGTGGTGAGATCAATTCTGACTGGAACAACTGCAGCCCGTGGATTCTTCCACTCCAAATAAAGAACTGGAAAACTGGTTCCTCTAACTCCGGTTAACTCTTCTTTCACTTCTTGCGGTCGCCTGGGACCTCTGCGCTTGCCCTCGTCCACACCACTCGGTCTATGCTGATCAATGATCGTACAACTCCGCGCTCACGATCGTCTACCAACCGTACCGTTCGACGCAGAACATCACACAACATCATCGCGTATGAGTCGGCCGTCGTTAATGTAGTAACCCTCGGCAGTCAGTCAGCTCGTAATACGATGGGAAGAAATTTGATTGAGGAAAATAATTGCCTCTATGGAGCAATGGAGACGAGAGCGAACGAACAAGAGAGCCGAGCGATATCGGCTCCGAGAGCATGGGAAGCATAATGAATTGGAAGAGTGTTGAAGAAATGCAATTCCAAGGTTGCCATGTTCGATTTTGAATTTTTGTTTAGCAAATAACTTCGATGGAGTAATATTATAGAATGGGAATTCTAATCGAAAAAATGGAAAGGTGCATTAGCTGCATGGAAAAGATTTTATAAGAAGTAGCAGAACGGAACATGTGTTGTTAGCAGTAAGTGTTACGGTATGTCAATTGTTTGAATCGGTGGTAGGCAGGCTTCGGAATTATCGCTCATATGATATGAGTAAAAACCCAGGAACTCCAAGTAGTGGAGTGCGGTTTTTCATGTTGCCCTGTGACCATATATTCTCACACAATATTTTATCCTGGATGTGAGCGCCGGCTCGCCGGATAATTTAATTTTGCGCCTCCACATTCTTATTCTTGTTACTTTTCGGGATCGTTTTTACAAGAATATTCAAAAAACATTAGGGCGGCGACGGGATTCGAACCCAAAACAATTTTGAAATATTTCGAGACCCCACTATAACCACACCACCACACGAACCGATTGAGGGCAAAGAGGAAATCTGCTGTGTTGAACCTACCACTTATCGTGGCGAATCGTCACATGCAAATAGTTTGCAGAGGCAAACTGAGCGGCATATGATTTTCGCGAAACATGAGAAGAAGGATTACAAATTATCGCACCATCTCTGGTGCCGAAGTTCATCGCACTGTAAGGCTGATGACATACTGGGAGCGAAAAGAAGCGAAGCGAACAGGTTGAAGATAAGCAAAGCGAGCCATGACATACTGAAAGCGTTTTTCAGAGTGTTGATCTCGCAACAAATACAAGTGTAAAAACATGAATTCGTCGGATGGGGAATATTTTGCTTCTGTAAGCATATTTAGCACAAAACCAGAAGAGCGTTGGGGAGATTTATAGAATATTGCAATTGAAAACTGATTCTAGGCTGTGAGCGATTGATTATCACCACATACAAACAGATGTAGGATGTAGCTATGCTAAAACTTGTTGGGTCATGTTTCATTTTTATTTATATCCTAACGACATTTTTATACAATGAAGCCGATTTGTACTCGGGAAATACGTAACGGATAAAAAAACTTCCATGAAATTCGGTTTATCTCGGCTATTAAGGTCTGAGGGAAGCTATCTCGCGGTAGAGCGCTATTTTCATACTAAAATGTCTATAACTCGGATTTGGGAACGAATTTCGCTTATCCCAACTGACAATCTCTTTGGAATTTATCAAGGAATGTTCCTAGAAAATTTTGTGGCCAACTATTTACCAAATTTGAATTAAGGTGATTATACAATAAAGCCAGAAATCGGCCATTTTATAAACCACGTGCTTTTCCAATATTTTTTTCAAGAGCACGAGATGAAAGGACCATAACTCGTATGGGGCTGAACAATCATAATTTAAGTTTCGGCACTGTACGAAAACTATCACGCCAGATTTGGGCTTTTGGAAATGTATGTAGATAAACGTGTGGTGAATTTGAGACTCACCACGGACTTCATTGTATAATCACCTTAAGCTCTAAATACTAAACTATTGTACAACTGAAATTTTCGCTTCTCAGTACCTCTCTCCGATAATTTGACGCATAAAGGAATCGAATTTCGCAAAACCCAACTGACAAAAGTTTTGAAATTTTTCAACGATTATTTTGATGTAATAAAAAGTATATGTGACCGCAATAAATTTCGCAGGGAGCTCTTTTTACTTCAACCAAGTTTTCCAAATTCCATACAAAAATTACCATTTTGGGAGAGTAGTCAACACCATATTTTCTCGTGGCGCACGGCAGGAAAGGAGCGATGAGAGCGATAGAAAGTCCGTCAACTTTGTATGTAGCGTGACACTAGAAAAAAGCGTATTCCCATTTGAAAACACGGAGATACCAAATAAATAAATAGAAATCAAATGTAGGAATGGGACGAGATAAATAATTGATGGTAAATAAGACAAGAAGATACTCCAGGAATTCCTCCGGAAGTTACTCCAGAAATTCCGTCGGAAGTTCGTACAGGAATTCCTCCGGAAGTTCCTCCAGGAATTCCTCCTTAAATTCCTCCAGGAATTCAACCTGAAGTTCCTTAAGGAATTCCTCCGAAAGTTCCTTCAGGAATTCTTCCGCAAGTTCCTTCAGGAATTCATCCGAAAGTTTTTCCAGGAATTCCTCCGGAAGTTCCTCCAGGAATTCCCCCGAAAGTTCCTCCGGGAATTATTCCGGAAGTTCCTCCAGAAGTTCCTCCAGGAATTCCGCTGAAAGTTCCTCCGGAGCAATTCCCGGGGGGACTTCCGGAGGAATCCCGGAAGAACTTCCGGAGGAATCCCGGAAGAACTTCCGGAGGAATTCCCTGAGGAACTTCCGGAGGAATTCTTCCGGAGGAATTCCCGGAAGAACTTCCGGAGGAATTCCCGGAAGAACTTCCGGAAGAATTCCCGGAAGAACTTCCGTAGGAATTCCCGGAGGAACTTCCGGAGGAATTCCCGGAGGAACTTCCGGAGGAATTCCCGGAGGAACTTCCGGAGGAATTCCCGGAGGAACTTCCGGAGGAATTCCCGGAGGAACTTCCGGAGGAATTCCCGGAGGAACTTCCGGAGGAATCCCCGGAGGAACTTCCGGAGGAATTCCCGGAGGAACTTCCGGAGGAATTCCCGGAGGAACTTCCGGAGGAATTCCCGGAGGAATTCTCGGAGGAACTTCCGGAGGAATTCCCGGAGGAACTTCCGGAGGAATTTTAGGAGGAACTTCCGGAGGAATTTCCGGAGGAACATCCGGAGGAATTCCCGGAGGAATTTCCGGAGGAACATCCGGAGGAATTCCCGGAGGAACTTCCGGAGGAATTCCTGGAGGAACTTCCGGAGGAATTCCCGGGGGAACTTCCGGAGGAATTCCCGGGGGAACTTCCGGAGGAATTCCCGGAGGAACTTCCGGAGGAATTCCCGGAGGAACTTCCGGAGGAATTCCCGGAGGAACTTCCGGAGGAATTCCCGGAGGAACTTCCGGAGGAATTCCGGAGGAACTTCCGGAGGAATTCCCGGAGGAACTTCGGAGGAATTCCGGAGGAACTTCCGAAGGAATTCCTGGAGGAACTTCTGTAGGAATTCCCGGAGGAACTTCTGGGAGGAGTTCCCGGTGGATATTCCGGAGGAATTCTCGGAGGAACTTCCGGATGAATTCTTGGAGGAAATACACGGAGGAATTCCCGGAGGAACTTCCGGAGGAATTTCCGAAGGAAAGACCGGAAGAATTTCTGGAGGAACTTCAGAAGGAATTCCTGGAGGGACTTCCGAAGGAATCCCTAGAGGAGCTTCCGAAGGAATCCCTGGAGCAACTTCCTAAGGAATTCGTGGAGGAACTTCCGAAGGAATCCCTGAAAGAACTTCTGAAGGAATTCCTGGAGGAACTTCCGAAGAAATTCCTAGAGGAACTTCCGGAGGAATTCCCGGAGGAACTTCCGAAGGAATTCCTGGAGGAACTTCCGGAGGAATTCCCGGAGGAACTTCCGGAGGAATTCGGAGGAACTTCGGAGGAATTCCGGAGGAACTTCCGGAGGAATTCCGGAGGAACTTCGGAGGAATTCCCGGAGGAACTTCCGGAGGAATTCCGGAGGAACTTCCGGAGGAATTCCCGGAGGAACTTCCGGAGGAATTCCCGGAGGAACTTCCGGAGGAATTCGGAGGAACTTCGGAGGAATTCCCAGAGGAACTTCCGGAGGAATTCCCAGAGGAACTTCCGGAGGAATTCCAGAGGAACTTCCGGAGGAATTCGGAGGAACTTCCGGAGGAATTCCCGGAGGAACTTCGGAGGAATTCCCGGAGGAACTTCGGAGGAATTCGGAGGAACTTCCGGAGGAATTCCGGAGGAACTTCGGAGGAATTCCCGGAGGAACTTCCGGAGGAATTCCGGAGGAACTTCCGGAGGAATTCCGGAGGAACTTCGGAGGAATTCCCGGAGGAACTTCCGGAGGAATTCGGAGGAACTTCCGGAGGAATTCCCGGAGGAACTTCCGGAGGAATTCGGAGGAACTTCCGGAGGAATTCCGGAGGAACTTCCGGAGGAATTCCCGGAGGAACTTCGGAGGAATTCGGAGGAACTTCGGAGGAATTCGGAGGAACTTCGGAGGAATTCCCGGAGGAACTTCCGGAGGAATTCCGGAGGAACTTCCGGAGGAATTCCCGGAGGAACTTCGGAGGAATTCGGAGGAACTTCCGGAGGAATTCCCGGAGGAACTTCGGAGGAATTCGGAGGAACTTCCGGAGGAATTCCGGAGGAACTTCCGGAGGAATTCCGGAGGAACTTCCGGAGGAATTCCCGGAGGAACTTCCGGAGGAATTCGGAGGAACTTCCGGAGGAATTCGGAGGAACTTCCGGAGGAATTCGGAGGAACTTCCGGAGGAATTCCGGAGGAACTTCCGGAGGAATTCGGAGGAACTTCCGGAGGAATTCGGAGGAACTTCCGGAGGAATTCGGAGGAACTTCCGGAGGAATTCCCGGAGGAACTTCCGGAGGAATTCGGAGGAACTTCGGAGGAATTCGGAGGAACTTCGGAGGAATTCCCGGAGGAACTTCCGGAGGAATTCCGGAGGAACTTCGGAGGAATTCCCGGAGGAACTTCCGGAGGAATTCGGAGGAACTTCCGGAGGAATTCGGAGGAACTTCGGAGGAATTCGGAGGAACTTCCGGAGGAATTCCCAGAGGAACTTCCGGAGGAATTCCCAGAGGAACTTCCGGAGGAATTCCAGAGGAACTTCCGGAGGAATTCCCAGAGGAACTTCGGAGGAATTCCCGGAGGAACTTCCGGAGGAATTCCGGAGGAACTTCGGAGGAATTCCGGAGGAACTTCCGGAGGAATTCCCGGAGGAACTTCGGAGGAATTCCCGGAGGAACTTCCGGAGGAATTCGGAGGAACTTCGGAGGAATTCCCGGAGGAACTTCCGGAGGAATTCGGAGGAACTTCCGGAGGAATTCGGAGGAACTTCCGGAGGAATTCCCGGAGGAACTTCCGGAGGAATTCCGGAGGAACTTCGGAGGAATTCAGGAGGAACTTCGGAGGAATTCGGAGGAACTTCCGGAGGAATTCGGAGGAACTTCCGGAGGAATTCGGAGGAACTTCCGGAGGAATTCCCGGAGGAACTTCCGGAGGAATTCCCGGAGGAACTTCCGGAGGAATTCCCGGAGGAACTTCCGGAGGAATTCCCGGAGGAACTTCCGGAGGAATACTCGGAGGAACTTCCGGAGGAATTCCCGGAGGAACTTCCGGAGGAACTTCCGGAGGAATTCCCGGAGGAACTTGCGGAGGAACTTCCGGAGGAATTCCCGGAGGAACTTCAGGAGGAGTTCCTGGAGGAGCTTCCGGAGGAGTTCCTGGAGGAGCTTCCGGAGGAATTCCTGGAAGAACTTCCAGAGAAATTCCTGGAGGAACTTCGGAGGAACTTCCGGAGGAATTCCGGAGGAACTTCCGGAGGAATTCCGGAGGAACTTCCGGAGGAATTCCGGAGGAACTTCCGGAGGAATTCGGAGGAACTTCCGGAGGAATTCCCGGAGGAACTTCCGGAGGAATTCCCGGAGGAACTTCCGGAGGAATTCCCGGAGGAACTTCCGGAGGAATTCCCGGAGGAACATCCGGCGGAATTCCCGGAGGAACTTCCGGAGGATTTCCCGGAGGAACTTCCGGAGGAATTCCCGGAGGAACTTCCGGAGGAATTCCCGGAGGAATTCCCGGAGGAACTTCCGGAGGAATTCTCGGAGGAACTTCCGGAGGAATTCCCGGAGGAACTTCCGGAGGAATTCTCGGAGGAACTTCCGGAGGAATTCCCGGAGGAACTTCCGGAGAAATTCCCGGAGGAACTTCCGGAGGAATTTCCGGAGGAACTTACTTTATTTTTCTTCTTTGTCTAATTTGTCTCATTTGTCTATTTGTCTTGTTTGTCTTATTTATCTTATTTGTCTTATTTGTCTTATGGTCTTATTTGTCTCATTTGTCTTATTTGTCCTATTTGTCTTATTTGTCTTATTTGACTTATTTGTCTTATTTGTCGTATTTGTTTTATTTGTCTTATTTGTCTTTTTTGTCTTGATTGTCGTTTCAAAGCTTGTGTGGAAACCTTGTACAGAAATCCTCTCACGATATTTTCTAATGTTGTTCTAGAAACAGCTCATGTTTTCATTTTCCAAAACCGGCTGGAGTTTGTTTATTTTGATTTCCTCATTGCGTGATTGGTCGGCACTGTTGCGTGATTGGTCTCGCCGAACCACTGCATGAATGATAAATTTCTTCAAACACGAGGGCGAACGAGGCACGATATAAACGGGTGCGGAACAAAAAACGGGTCCGGAGGAAAAAGCGCCAGCAGGAAGATCCAGACCGTCAAGAGACGGAGCAACTGTATCGCGCTATTAACACACGAAAGTTCTATGAGAAGTTGAGCCGTTCACGTAAGGGCCACGTGCCACAGCCTGATATGTGTAAGGATATAAACGGGAACCTTCTTACGAACGAGCGTGATGTGATCCAAAGGTGGCGGCAGCACTACGAAGAACACCTGAGCGATGTGGCAGACGAAGATGGCGGTACGGTCATGGACCTGGGAGAACGCGCGGAGAACATAATTTTACCGGCTTCGGATCTCCAGGAAATCCAGGAGGAGATTGCCCGTCTGAAGAACAACAAAGCCCCTGGGGTTGACCAACTACCAGGAGAGCTTTTTAAACACGGAGGTGAGGCACTGGGTCATTACCAAGATTTAGGAGGAGGAAGATTTGCCGCAGGAGTGGATGGAATGTGTCGTGTGTCCCATCCACAAAAAGGGCGATAAGCTGGAATGTAGCAACTACCGCGCAACCACATTGCTGAACGCCGCCTACAAGATATTCTCCCAAATTTTATGCCGTCGACTAGCACCAATTGCAAGGGAGTTCGTGGGGCAGTACCAGGCGAGTTTTATGGACGAACGCTCCACCACGGATCAGGTGTTCGCCATTCGCCAAGTACTGCAGAAATGCCGAGAATACAACGTGCCCACACATCATCTATTCGATCGGGACCAGTTATGGCAGCTAATGCACGAACACGGATTATCGGATAAACTGACACAGTTGATCCGTCGCTTTGATCGGGTGATGTGCGTAGTTCGAGTTTCAGGGGCATTCTCGAGTCCCTTCGAAAAGCGCAGAGGGTTACGGCTAGGTGATGGTCTATTCAACATCGCTTTGGAAGGGGTAATACGAAGAGAAGATGCAGGAAGCCTACATCAGACTGAAGAGGGAAGCTAAACGAATCGGACTCGTCATCAACACGTCGAAGACGAAGTACATGATAGGAAGAGGTTCAAGAGAACACAATGTGAGCCACCCGCCGCGAGTTTGCATCGGTGGTGACGAAATCGAGGTGGTAGAAGAATTTGTGTACTTGGGCTCACTGGTGACTGTCGAAAATGATACCAGCAGAGAAATTCAGAGACGCATAGTGGCTGGAAATCGTACGTACTTTGGACTCCGCAAGACGCTCCGATCGAATAGAGTTCGCCGCCATATCAAACCTCTACGGACACGAGACCTAGCCGATTCTCGTGGAGGACCAACGCGCACTTGGAGTTTTCCAAAGGAAGGTGCAGATGGCGGAAGGTACGTGGAGGAGGCGAGTTGCATGAGCTGCTGGGAGAACCATCCATCGTTCACACCGCGACTTCACGGACGACTGCGGTGGGCCGGGTACGTAGCCAGAATGTCGGACAGTAACCCGGGTAAAATGGTTCTCGACAACGATCCGACGGGTACAAGAAGGCGAGGTGCGCAGCGGGCAAGGTGGATCGATCAGGTGAAAGATGACTTGCGGACCCTCCGTAGACTGCGTGGTTGGCGACCTGCAGCCAGTGACGGGAAATGTCAAAAAAATGTCGTGGGATTGCAATTACTAATTTGCTAATAACTTTTTTCAGAAGTTATTATCAATTCGGATTTTTAGATTAACATTTAATGCTTAAAAGATCCTAGAACTTTGTCGAACAGATCATTGTTCTAAATACAAAGTCTAAGCCATGAGAGCAAAATTTAAAAAATGTCACGGAATGTCATGACATTAATGTCATTTGACACTAATTCGGCTCTCACGCCACCAATATCAGATTCAGAGAAATGACCTAATAGAAAAAGTTATAGGGTCCTTTGAGGGCTACATGTTTATATAAAAAACATAATTGTAAATAATGTGTGAAAAAAGATATTAGCAAATTAGTCCCATGACATCGAAACGACATTTCCCGTCACTGCCTGCAGCTATGGACCGAGCCGAATGGAGAACACTCTTATATATCGCACAGGCCTTAGTTTGAATAAATAATAATAATAGTTAAACAAGTAAGTGGTGGGTAACGGAGTTAGTGAGATAACGAGCAAATATGTGTGCAAGTCAGTAACTAAAAGAATGAGTGAGTATGTGACTGAGTGAAAAAGTGAAAGAGTCAATGATTATATAAGTGAATGAGTGAGACAATCAGTTTGTGACTAGATCAAGATTTTTTTATGTACATAAAAAAATCTTGGACTAGATAAGAAAAAACTGCGCTGCGCTTCCGGCAATTGACAAGGGTTTGGTGAAGGAGCTGGGAATAGAACCCATGACCATTCGCCTATAAGGCGAACGTGTAGCCAACTACGCTACGGGACCCCACTCCAGTTTCCTTGGTTATAGTTTTGTGCGCAAATATTATGTGCAGTTAATGAAGGGGCGGGGCCAATGCACAATGGTTCGAAGGCAGCCAAAACCTCAAAAATCGAAATTCGTATTTCAGTCGGAATTATATTTTTCTCATTTTATAGAATACTTACGTGGTTCAAATTCGAAGTTTGAAGAAGTTCTGTTTAGTTTTGACTTTGTTACATCATTTTTAATTGAACATGAGTGTTGATTTCTAATTTAAAACGCTGTTTGACAAAGCTTTTAGATTAGCGTCGTAGGGGTTCAATTACATCGCTAACCCCAATATTATTTCACGACTTCATTATCAGGGTTTTAAATAGTATTCCTGTGTCAAATATAGGTGACAGAACTCAACTAAAGTTAACTTTATATACAAATTTAAATAAAATACTCATTATTTTGATTGAAGTGATCCAAAAGTATATGCGCCAATGAGTGCCCATTGTGATTCTATGCTCATTACAAAGTTGAAAGCAATAGCTTTCTATTAATCACTATTTTGTTTTGCAAAAAGTTGCGATAAGCTGCCTTTTCAACGTTTTAGTTTGAAATGTTCTCAGTATTTTTTGGTCTGTTCCTAATTGAAACCCTACAAATGCGTATTTTTTGTTCACAAGAACCTTAAAAATGCCTTTTTCTAATTATTAGATTGAAGTCTTACTGGTCTTACTTCCACAATTTGCTCCTGGCTTTCGAGACTCTACCAATTTTAGTTTTTTTCACATGGATTTTATTATTGGGATTTTGTTTTTGTCTATTAATCCGAAATATGTAATCATGCTGAAAACTTTTCTAGAGCATATGAAAACTCATAGTATTGGATATTAGCATGGTTCAATACTTTGCAATCAAAATGATTCTACCTATAAATAGTTTCAAGTTCTAATGTTTGAGCTCGAGCTCGGCAATTCTCGAGTCGCATAGGCAATTCCCGATCACATAAATTGGCGGATTACTTTTGTTTGTGGACTAATTGGGGAAATTTCAAGATTAGACGAGCTCGGTGGTCTAGTGGCTACCGCTTCTGCCTTATAAGCAGGAGGTCGTGGGTTCAATTCCAGGCTCGACCCTTTCCTACTTTGTATTTCAAGACAAAATTTTCAAAACGACTTATCTGCTTTTGTAAACAAAGATTCAAACGACGATTTGACGAATCTGATAGCTCTCCCACGCAAACCAAAACCATCAATAGGTAGATAAAGGTTTTCGGTACCTGTTGATGGTGTTGGTTTGCGTGGGAGAGCTAGAAGATTCGTCAAATCGTCGTTTGAATCTTTGTTTACAAAAGCAGATAAGTCGTTTTGAAAATTTTGTCTTGATTTCTATCTTAGTTTTTTCTGTGTTTCACGTTATACCAAAACGATTCCTACTGTTATAACTATACACAGAATCCCAAAACCTCCCGTGGCACCTATGAGAGGTCGTAGAGTTATCTGCATCTTTCTTAAGTAGGTGTCCAACAAATCATCCTTCCCTTTCCTCAACATTCGCAAGGACGTGGCCAGGAAAGATCTCGACTATTGGAGAGTACATTGCTTCCATCTAAGAGTTAGTGATTACTCCCAAATCAATATCTGTGGTAACGGATGAAAGTGATGCTACTCTCATACAATAATCTTGGCTTGTACCATCTACGAATTTGTGCGAACTGCTAAATGCTAATGCTAATTGGGGAAATTTCAAGATTAGTTGGTCACAACATTGGGGTTTCCGGAGCTGGGAATTTGTGGTAAGGTTTTTTTTTTATTTTGGAATATTTATTCACGTGCAGGATTTTTTATAATTAGTCAACTGTCGAATGAATAGCTTAAAAACTATAAAAAAATTAAATATTGGTCAACCAAGGAAGCATTCAGAGATTATATAAAAAGAAAATTGAAAACAATGAGCACTCTCAGGCAACACTGTCAGTCAGTTTCAACAACAATGGGAAAATGACACGAGAGCGGATCAGATTCGAAACGAAAATACCTATGCGTAAAACATACGTGTTACCAGTCACAGTCCCATTCTGAAGCTGCTACTTGCTAGGTCTCTACCGTGTTGATATCCCTGATCTTTAATTTTTTACTGGCTTTTCGCCTTTCTCTCGCTTTCAAACATTTCTAGGAACTTTTTTCAAATAGGCCTAACTGTATTTGACCTTGAAATTTGAATCGACTCATACTCTGTCTATTCACCAAATTTCGTTCAACTGACGTTACTACCGGATAGTCCGCAATCTATTCTTTCTGTTGAGTACATTAGTTGACCAAAATAGTTTGAATTAAG
Organism: Armigeres subalbatus; assembly: GCF_024139115.2. Lineage (NCBI taxonomy): Eukaryota > Metazoa > Arthropoda > Insecta > Diptera > Culicidae > Armigeres > Armigeres subalbatus. The sequence goes on along the minus strand of NC_085141.1, from coordinate 90,989,268 downwards.
AGCACAATCGCCGTTCCAAAAATCAAGGTCAGAATCAATTACGCCCATTTGAAAAAAGTTCCTAGATTTATTTCACTCAGGAAAAGGCTTACACCAGCCAGCACGCTATGTATTGGTATGCCATGATGAAAATAATGATTAAAATACACCAATACATAGCAATGACCAGCTATCTGTGGATTGCTGTGAAAAGAGCACGAGAGTAGAGCCGACGAAAAACCAGCACTTATCAAAGATTGCGTGTCAACACACTCTCGGTTCCGGTTGTTGGTTGTGTAGCGCAGAGTAGAACAAAATCTCCCGCAGTATCCATGCAATCAATGTTCCCATGTGTGAAGCGAGTGGACGCGAAAAAGGCTACAAACGTTCCCACGGACCACCACCGCAGCAAGTGAAATAAAAAAACAATGCACAGTTACGCACACAGTTGCAGTGCAGGAGCACTGGAGCAGCATCGAATCGATTCTGACGTCTTCTAATTGCTTCCGATTAATTATTCTCCATTGATTTTTCAGCACAACACTCACCACCAATGCTGCCTCTTTTACTACAACTACCAAGAACTACCCACATAATTAGTAACTGTGTTTTTCCACCATTTGGCGTCGCCAAATCCACTAACTCAACTCACTAGAAGAAAATCTGTCCGTCGGCAACGGTGAGCCAGTCCAGGTCTTGTCAAATGCTAATCAGAATTTGTGTAGGCATGGGCGAACCGCGACGGTTGAGGTGACGAACCCGTCCGAACATGTTCGACACCTCTATCTTTATGAATGTCTCAATGTCTGGCCGCTCGTTCTCCAGGTTGGTAGTTGGTTAAACATCACCGGAGCATAGCGACATTTCAGCGAGCGAGGGAACTAAGGGCCAGAGAGCCAGCCCAGCACGATGCGATGATGGGGAGAATCCGTTCATCCGTTCGCCACACGGTGCTGCGGTGGGCAACCTGTGTCTGCCAGAACCAGAGCGTCTCCATCATCTTCTGCGCTGTTTGGATGATGCTGTATGTCAGTGTTTCCATAAATAGGTATGTGATGTACCTACATGTGTATGAAGAGGAGTTGCGTTGGATCTGTCACGAGTAGGAGTAGGAACCGTGGAGCGTAGATGTTTGTTCGGACTGCCAGGTATCCCTCTGGCAATGCTTGTGGAAGGATCAAATTACCTTTTCGCTTGAATCAGTGCAGTGTAGTACGTTACAAGCTTAATCGAAAACACTTTGCCAGCGTGGAAGAAAGAGAGACAGAAAAATGAACTTTGAACTTACATCTGGAAGAACGTGATAGATGAGGATCGAGAATTAATGAATCGAAATGATATGCAAACATTTCTAACAAAGGAGAAATTTATGCTGAATTTCTTGTATACTTGTCGGCTGCATGTAAAAAGAAATGATGTTCAGCCAGAGAATATAATGAAATCTTGTAACAGAGGTTGCAACCATCAAGCGTAAGCCAGAGCCATCTACAACTCGGCAAGCTGATATGTATGGTCTGTGGCCTGTGGGAAGTGTCATCGGTAACTGTAGAACATGAATATCTTATCAACATGAAAAAAAAGTAATGATTGTTTAACAAAAACATCTTAGAAAAATGATTTAAGCTTTTTTAGTGGAATGTCTTCAACTGTCTAAGACAAGTTTAGTACTTTCCATTTAAACGTAGTGGAATCAAATGGAAAGTACTAAACTCGTCTTAGACATATGAAATCTTTTAATACCTCGACACCAATATTTAAAATGGGCGAAACTGCTTTTGTAAACAAGAGCGTCCCACGTCGCTGGTGGGCTAATTTGTGCCCACCCACGCAATCCGGCGCCATTCAATGAGAGAAGAGGTATACTAGATTTACCAATAAAAAAAATCTTTTTAAACTCATTAATAGTGCGTCACGGGTAACGGATGTACAATAAAAAATAAGAATAATTTCAATACCTTCTTGTAATTAAAGCAAAGAGCGTAGAATTTTTCTCTCCAAGAGAATTGCATGTTTCTTTTCCTCGGATGCTGTCAGTTCAAAAAATCGATACAAAATATCGATTAATCTTAGTGAAAATATCGATTTTTGATGTATCGTATCGGTATCGCCCATGCCTAGTTCAATCTACGATGGCGACGACGAAACAGCAAGCACTTCGCGCGTGTTGTACGGTTTTTAGGAAACGCATGGTCATCGTGGAAAAAAAGTTTACGGTAGACCCCTTTCGAGACGAAAAAGTGCCCGTGAGAACAGTTTACCGGATCCTGGCGTCCCTTATCGTGGATCCGGAAGGCCGATAGAGGCCGTCCGGTGAAGATAATGACGAAGAAGAAGGAAGCATTGAACAAGCTGTTCGACAACAAGGACGGAACGAGTTTGCGTAACGCCGGCCGAAAATATCACTGTTTCCACATCTTGATTCAACGAACCCTAAAGATAGAGGACATCATCTGTCCGAAGAAGGCCCCCGAGTACACGGACGAGCAGATAGCGACCGTGAAATCGCAGTGCCGGTGGATGATGAAGAACTACCGCGGGACATCGTTCGTGCTGGACGACGAAAGTTACTTTCCGCTCTCGAAGACTCACATTCCAGTAAGGGAAGATCCATTAATTACGTTACGCAAAAATTGGGCATTTTCAACCCCCCTCCCCCTATGTCACACTTCTTGCATGAATCATTTAAAATTTTTGTAAGGACTGTCACACTTCGGGCAACCTCCCTCCCCCCTCTGAGCGTTACGTAATTAATGGATGCTTCCTAGATGACAGCTACTAATCCAGCGACAAGTCATCCAACTAAGATCCAACAATTTCTCGGGTACTTATTCAAAATGACGTATGTGATTTTGCCAACAAAGATTCGAACGTTGATTTATTCAATCTGATAGCACTCCCACGCAATCCATCGCCACAGACAGGTAGGAGGAGGTTTCGGCTACCTGTTCGTTGTATTGGTTTGCATGGGAGTGCCATCAGATTGGACCAATCGACTTATGAATCTTCGTTTACAAAATCACATACGTCCTTTTGAATAAGTACCCGAGAATTAATACACTGGATTCTGTTTTTACACGATTTACATTTTCTCAATTTTTCACTCATCCTTAATGTTTAATGTATACTAATTATCATGTGATTTTTCGTTGATTTATTCTGGATTTTTTGAGAGATGTTGCGAAGAGTTTGGTGGCAAATTGAAGTCACACGATCAAAAATACGAGCGAAAAAAAAATCTCCTCCAGGAATTCCTCAGTAAGTTCCATCCGGAATTCCTCCAGGAATTCCTCCGGAAGTTCCTCCGGGAATTCCTCCGGAAGTTCCTCCGGGAATTCCTCCGGAAGTTCCTCCGGGAATTCCTCCGGAAGTTCCTCCGGGAATTCCTCCGGAAGTTCCTCCGGGAATTCCTCCGGAAGTTCCTCCGGGAATTCCTCCGGAAGTTCCTCCGGGAATTCCTCCGGAAGTTCCTCCGGGAATTCCTCCGGAAGTTCCTCCGGGAATTCCTCCGGAAGTTCCTCCGGAAGTTCCTCCGGAAGTTCCTCCAGAAGTTCCTCCGGGAATTCCTCCGGGAATTCCTCCGGAAGTTCCTCCGGGAATTCCTCCGGGAATTCCTCCGGAAGTTCCTCCGGGAATTCCTCCGGAAGTTCCTCCGGGAATTCCTCCGGAAGTTCCTCCGGGAAATCCTCCGGAAGTTCCTCCGGGAAATCCTCCGGAAGTTCCTCCGGGAATTCCTCCGGAAGTTCCTCCGGAATTCCTCCGGAATTCCTCCGGAAGTTCCCTCGGGAATTCCTCCGGAAGTTCCCCCGAATTCCTCCGGAAGTTCCTCCGAATTCCTCCGGAAGTTCCTCCAGAATTCCTCCGGAAGTTCCTCCGGGAATTCCTCCGGAAGTTCCTCCGGGAATTCCTCCGGAAGTTCCTCCGGGAATTCCTCCGGAAGTTCCTCCGGGAATTCCTCCGGAAGTTCCTCCGGGAATTCCTCCGGAAGTTCCTCCGGGAATTCCTCCGGAAGTTCCTCCAGGAATTCCTCTGGAAGTTCCTCCAGGAATTCCTCTGGAAGTTCCTCCGGAAGTTCTTCCAGGAATTCCTCCGGAAGTTCCTCCAGAAATTCCTCCGGAAGTTCCTCCAGGAATTCCTTCGGAAGTTCCGCCAGGAATTCCTTCGGAAGTTCCGCCAGGAATTCCTTCGGAAGCTCCGCCAGGAATTCCTTCGGAAGTTCCGCCAGGAATTCCTTCGGAAGTTCCGCCAGGAATTCCTTCGGAAGTTCCGCCAGGAATTCCTTCGGAAGTTCCGCCAGGAATTCCTTCGGAAGTTCCGCCAGGAATTCCTTCGGAAGTTCCGCCAGGAATTCCTTCAGAAGTTCCGCCAGGAATTCCTTCGGAAGTTCCGCCAGGAATTCCTCCGGAAGTTCCTCCAGGAATTCCTCCGGAAGTTCCTCCAGAAATTCCTCCGGAAGTTCCTCCAGAAATTCCTCCGGAAGTTCCTCCAGAAATTCCTCCGGAAGTTCCTCCAGAAATTCCTCCGGAAGTTCCTCCAGAAATTCCTCCGGAAATTCCTCCGGAAGTTCCTCCAGGAATTCCTCCGGAATTTCCTCAGGAAGATCCTCCAGGAATTCCTCCGGAAATTCCTCCAGGAATTCCTCCGGAAGTTCCTCCAGGAATTTCTCCGGGAGTTCCTCCGGAAGTTCATCTGGGAACTCCTCCGAAAGTTCGTCTAGCAATTCCTCCGGAAGTTCGTCCAAAAATTCCTCCGGAAGTTTCTCCAGAAATTCCTCTAGAAATTCCTGCGGAAGTTCCTCCAGGAATTCCTCCGGAAGTTCTCCTAGGAATTCGTCTGGAAGTTCCTCCAGGAATTCCTCCAGAAGCTCCTGCAGGAATTTCTCTGGGAGTTCCTCCAGAAATTCCTCCGGAAGTTCATCTGGGAACTTCTCCGAAAGTTCGTCCAGGAATTCTTCCAAAAGTTCGTCTTGGAATTCCTCCGGAAGTTCCTCCAGCAATTTCTCCGGAAGCTCCTCCAGAAATTCTTCCGGAAGTTCTCTCAGAAATTCTTCCGGAAGTTCCTCCAGAAATTTCTCCGGAAGTTTCGCCAGGAATTCCTTCGGAAGTTCCTCCAGAAATTCATCCGGAAATTCCTTCAGTAATTCTTCCGGAAGTTCCTTCAGCAATTTCTCCGAATGGTCTTTCAAGAATTCCTCCAAAAGTTCTTCCAGTAAGTACCTAAAAAGTTCCTCCAGGAATTTCTCCGAAAGTTCCACCAGGAATTCCTCCAGAACTTCCTCCAGGGATTTCTCCGGAAGTTCCTCCAGGAATTCCTCCGGAAGTTCCTCCGGAAATTCTTCCGGAAGTTCCTCCAGGAATTTCTTCCAGAAATTCCTCCAGGAATTCGTCCGGAAGTTCCTCCAGGAATTTCTCCGAATGCTCCTTCAAGAATTTCTCCGAAAGTTCCTCCAAGAATTCTTTGGAAATTTCTTCCAGCGATTCTTCCGGTATTTTCTCCAAGAATTCCTCCAAAAGTTCATCCAGTACAATATAATCAAAGTTAATTGTCTATATTCCGAGTATAGCCCATTCGGAGTGGAAATTAATTACTATGTCTAAAACTCGATTTGTGCAATTGCACAGTGTGAGATTTAGTTCGAAAAATGTATTGGAGGGTAACCACTTACTTCGGTGGGGTTTGATCTCACAAAACCAGTGTGCTAGACTTTACCTACTAAAGGTCTATTTGGAATACCAAACGGTAAATCAATTCAAAAAATCTTTGACAATACTTTTGACCGGAATCTCCAATATTTATGCATTTTCAAATGTTCGAATTATCATTAGAACATATTTTGAAAAAATATAAAGTACTAATCGGAAAATAAAAATATAAAGTACTAAAATGTCTAAAGTGATAAAATACTCGTTAGAACATATCTGAAATAAACATAATTTTAGATATGTTCAAATGATTATTTTAGTAGTTCCTCGCATACAAATGGTATCTAGGATAAATGATTTAATTCATTGTATATAGCTTCACAGTTTTCAAGGTTTACAGTTAACCTTGCGAATATATCACAATATAAAAAATCATAAACAGTGACATAGAGCCCCTTTAACAAGTTACTTTTATAATTTTCAACAGCAACCGCGGTCGATGAAGTAGGGTTGTGTGAGGTTGGTCCTTCGTAGCTTAGTAGGGAAAGCACCTGTCTAGCGTACTGGTTTCGTGGAATCAAACTTCACCGAAGGGAGCGGTTACTCTCCAATACCTTTTCCGGACTGAATCTATCACATGTAAGCGTTCATTTTATCTAGATTCATCATTTCATTACTAAGCCTTAAAAACCCAGGACGATGGGTACATAAACTTCACTTTATTTTATTTATTTTTTTTCCATATTCTAGGACGATTAACTTTACTAAGCCTGGATTTTGATCTTAGGGTTTAGGACCCTAAGCCTGAATTTTGATCAAAATAGTTGAAAATAGAGATTTTTTACAGAAAAAAGTGAAAAAAGAGACTTAATGACCCAAATGAAAAGTGACCAAATCACTAAAAAGAGACCCGCTACTAGGCCTGCAGTTTCCGCATTTCCTTGGGACAAACTTCCTCAAAAATTTCAAGCTCTAACAGGAATAAGGGCGAATGTCGCAAGAGAGAATTCTCTTCGTCGACTTCCCCTCTTTTTAATAAAAGTGACAAGCAGTGGATTTCTTTGTGGTTTATCACCTCAGCACGATAGAAAACAATGCGAGCTTGCATTCTAAGATGATAAATTGCAAAGGAATCCTCTGCTTGTCACTTTTATTTAAAAGAGAGGAAGTCGACGAAGAGAATTCTCTCTTGCGACATTTGCCCTTTTACCAGATAGAGCTTGATTCGTTTCTTATTTTCCCGGAGCGATTTCAAGGTATTTTCCTTATAAAATTCTTCTGTATGTGTTTGGAAAAAAATCAGATTTTACTTGAGAAAACCTTTCGAACTTCGACGGTAAATTCATTCGAATTCCGTAGAAAATTCTATTGAACTTCCGCGAAAAACTGTTTTGAATTGCTAAAAAAAAAACGAATTCGCCCAAAAAATCTCACGGGTTGGTCGGAAAAATTATTTCCTTAAAAAAACATCAAATCTCCTGAAGAAACTTTCAAATTCTCGGAATTTCCTCGAAAAATACTTCCGAATTTCGTCGAGAAATTCTTCCACATATATATTCGGAATTTCCTTATGAAATTCTTCAGGGTATCCTTTGAAAACTACTCCGAAATTTTCCGGAAAATTCATTCGAATTTCCTTGGGAAATTCTTCCAAATTCCTGGATTTTTTTTCGAATTTCATTGGAAAATTCTTCTATGTTTCCTCCGTTTTTTTTTCTAAAGTTTCCCGGGATTATTCCTTCGATTTTTTTTGAGTATTTTCCTCAAATTTTTATTTCCAAATGTTCTTGGAAGATTCTTCTAAATTTCCTCAAGATTCTTTCGAGTTATCCCGAGATTCTTCCGGATTTTCTCGAAAATTCCTTTGATTTATTTTGGAAAATTCTTCCACATTTCTTTAATCCGATTGAAATATTTGACGATGCACATTATTCAATTTCTTCGGGTATAGAATATAATTATGCTTGCCACACAATATACAAATCCATGCTCTTAATTCATAACTAAAGGCCCCTACACGCCCGTTGTATACTACTCAGTGAGTAAGTAAAATTGTATTGCCGTCTCTTTTTTTTCTCACGGAAATCTAACTAATTTTTCGTAAAAAGTGGTAAAATTTGAGTTGTTCCAATTGTTACGTAAAATGAGTAAGATTTCCGTGAAAAAAAAAGAAACGGCAATACAATTTTACTCAGTCTCTGAGTAGATTGAAACGGACGTGTACGCAATACAGCGGAACGGTGACGGAAACGGCAAAATTATTGACAGTTGGTCCATATATTTTCTATCACATTTTCCGTTTCCGTCGCCGTTCCGCTGAATTGCGTTTGGGGATTAAGGAAGTGTATCTAAATGCCATGTTGAGAGTTAACTGTTAGCCAACTACCATAGGCAATACGCTTGCTAAAGCCTAGAAGATTAGAGGAGTTTATTTCTCACAAAAAATCGCAATTATTTAATAGTTTTTGCTTTGAGAACAAAGGCTTCAACCGTCTAAGACGAATTAAGTATTCTCTACATATAATTCCACCAGTTAATTTTCGTTATCTTTGCAGATACGTATTTCGACCACAACTGTGTGGTCGTCTTCAGTGTCTCGTACTTGACTCGACTCAAGTACGAGACACTGAAGACGACCACACAGTTGTGGTCGAAATACGTATCTGCAAAGATAACGAAAATTAACTGGTGGAATTAAATGAAGAGTACTTAATTCGTCTTAGACGGTTGAATACATTCCACTAAAAAAGCTTTATATATTTTTCTGAACAGTCTAATTTTTGGACCTATGTGCCGGAGTCGTATTCAACTATTTTCGTTTTTCAATACTGAGTACCGAAAGTAAACAGTTTGTCTTTGTTGTATCTACCAGACTACAAGAAAATTGATAACCACCACCATCAGCTACATAAAAAATGTTGAAGGGTTTCTTATTTATCAACTCTATTTCCGAATTCCTGAATGTGATCTAATAAAGTCTTGAGTATAACTACATCATTTCAACAAAAACTAAATAGAATAGTACAAAGCTTAAAAGTTCAATCGAATCTCAACAATATTGAGTAGAAAATCAGAATTGAATACACAGTGAACTCCCCCTTGGTCAATGTGTATTCTAACTCCATGTATACACCCGCTTCTATTTTTACACGGGTGGGTTTTAGTTGATTTAGTGGGTTTTAGACGACCTTCAGCGTTGATGAAACTATGAGTTAACCCCATGAAAAAACTCACAAAAAAATCGAAGAAAATTCAGGTGGTATTTAAAAAGCTGACCTGGAAAACCAACCGTGTAATAAAAATATTGGGTGTATCTGGACTACACTTCTATTCTCACCCTTTTTGACCATATAATATTTACTCGACGATCTACATAATCAAAACAGTTATAAACCATATATTCACTGTATTATTAGATTGTTTCTTTTATCGATTATGTGGAGTGTAAACCTGATATAAAGTGTAAACCAACAGGATATCGTACTCAATAAAATAACAATTTAATCGCAGCCTCAGCCAGACTGGGAAGATAAATTTAAGGATATTGAATTTCATTACTTACCTTTATTTTATTTGTTTTCGATAGCAGCAACCAATCTGAACCTCGATCTCGTGTTTATCCAAAATTCATTCATCAGTTTGTGTGAAAGCACCTCTATATCTCGTTCAATGAGATAACGGAGTAACGCGTGAGAGAAAATAGCGTGAGCATTTAAAATAAAAACACTGTTCCCACACCCACACATTCGCCATTATTTTGATTCGTAGAATAGCAAAGCTTTTGCATCACACAACACAACTCACTCAGCTACGCATCGTGTTTTCTTTAAACCAAAAATTTCTCACAGTGCACTGCCAACCAACACATCACCATTCTCGCCTGTACGCTGCTACGAGAGTGTGCCTCTGCTGCTATCATCCGTACTCTTCTTCGGTTGCGTGAGAAAGACAAAATTTTCTTCACTCTCCTGCTTAGCACCACAAAAGAAACGAAAAAAATGATCCCAAATTTTGTGGTGCGCTTTTTGCACCTTTTCTTCACCTATCGATTACTGCACCACCGATGATCAACTTTTTTTTTCACTTGCCATCCGGGGCGAATAATCACCGATTTTCCAACGCACTGGCGGTACCAAACACGACGGAAGTTCACGTGCCACAGTTTTCATGCGAAAATAAACCGAAAGTCGCACTTTTCACTGCATTTTTTCCTGCAATCGCGGACGCACGACCGTAGCAGCCAAAGACCAGCGATTCGAACCGAATGAATGATGAAAATGAATGGAAAGGAGAACGACTCGAAAATGGTCGCACATCGAAAGAGCGAGCGGCACTCTGCGTGGCGATACAATTTCGGTTGGAGCAAGCGAGAAAAATGACAATACAGTTTATCACGAATCGGAACAGGGTGCGAATACTGTTGCTGTTGCGCTTGTACTCATTCAACTTTTGTTCACTATCTCTTTCGTTCCTAGGGAAATTAGCTTTGCAACCAGAGTCACGCATTTCGTCTCACATCGGGTTGCCAAATAAGCAAATTTCAGAAGTCATTTACCTACATGGTTGTTTGAAAAAACCCATTAATGCGTGAAAAAACACCCATTTTCATTAGAAGTGCCTCCCCGGATAAAAAATATAACAGAAAAACAATACATTGTATTATAACACTACCATCAACATTGGGCGGCTATAAGACGATAAACTAGCCCAACATGGAGAAACACGTTTACTCATTAATGGGTACTTTTTCTTTGCTATCTCTTTCCATCTGCTGGAAAATTTACCCATTTTGGGAGAATAAGTGGATCTACCGAGGGATCTACAGTGATCGTTCGCTAATTGGGTGCTAAAATAAAAAATCGATATTCGATTTCTCGCTTAACTTTTCGAAAGGTCCTAAGTAACATTTTTTTCATGAATTAATTTGAATAGCGCAATCAACAGAACAACATGAAAGCTTTTGATTGCTGTACTCAAATTAATTCATGAAAAAAATGTTACTTAGGACCTTTTGGAAAGTTAAGCGAGATTTTCTTTCAGGGAATGATGAAGGTAATCATCCTGAACGTTTCAGTTTGAAAGATGAAAAATGCTTTCTCGACATTTTCGGTCTTGTTTGACCGAAATGGGGCGATGCGCTATCGTTTGCAACCATAAACAAGGTATGGCTTTATGGCTGGTATGGCTGACGTCTAATTATCTTTTTCTTTCAAGGGCATTTACGGGACAACATTTGTTTTCATCGGAAAACGTTTCCCGATGAAAGCAAATCCTATTATTTCTATGCGCTTGAAAGATGATAAGACGTCAGCAAACTCCATTGGGGCACGACCTTACCTTACCCCAACTAGCGTTCGCTAATTGGGGCGTTTTGGACAAGCGTCAATGTTGTTTACTTTTAGCATTGAACAAAGGAAAATTTTACGCGCCAGAAAATATCGATCCCGCCAAACACGGAAACAAAACGTCAACCCGTTTTTGACATTACATGACGTTTAGCTGCTTTTTAATTGGGTTTCGCCCCAATTAGCGAACCCCAACTAAAAAGCGCCCCAACTAGGAAAAACCCAATAAGCGAACTTTTACTGTACTCATCTTAAGACTATAGTATAGACGTATACGTGCAGCTGCTGGAAGTAGCACTCCCAAACGGAAGAGCAGCATGGCGCAGTTTTTCTTGAAGATGGCTGGAGAGATCCGCAATTGGCAGCACCGCAACCGCTGCATTTGGCACGGTGGCCCCAGATCAGCAGCAGGTGAAGAATGCAGCGTGGGCATGGGCAAAAGCACACGAGGGCAAACGACGAACAGACGAAATTCGATTTTCCAGAGGAAAAAGCGCCAGCAGGAAAATCGAGACCGCAAAGAGACGAACCAGACCAACTACCAGGAGAACTATTTAAACACGGTGGTGAGGGACTGGCTATAGAGTGCTGCACTGGGTATTTAGCAAGGTTTGGGCGGATGAGGTTCTGTCGCAGGAGTGGGTGGAAGATGTCCATCACAATGCCCATCCACAAAAAGGGCGATAAGCTGGATTGCAGCAACTAAAGCCCCAAACGCAATACAGTAATCGTTCACTAATTGGGGCACGACCTCACCCCAACCAGCGAATGCCGTTCGCTAATTGGGGCGTTTTGACAAGCGGCAATGTTGTTTACTTTTTGCATTGAACAAAGGAAAATTTTACGCGCCAGAAAATATTGATCTCGCCAAACACGGAAACAAAACGTCAACGCGTTTTTGACATCACATTTTGACGTTTAGCTACTTTTTAATTGGGTTTCGCCCCAATTTGCGAACCCCCAACTAAAAAGCGCCCCAACTAGAAAAAACCCAACCAGCGAACGTTCACTGTACAACGGAGTGGCGACGGAAACGGCAAATTTGACAGAAAATATATGGGCTAACTGTCAAATTTTCCGTTTTCGTCTCCGTTCCGTTGTATTGCGTTTGGGGCTTAACGCGCAATCACATTGCTGAACGCCACCTACAAGGTACTTTAAAAAAAATCAGGCCGTCGACTAACACTAATTGCAAGAGAGTTCGTGAACAGTACCAGGCGGGATTCATGGGCGAACGTCCCACCACAGACCAGTTGTTCGTCGTACGCCAGATATTGCAGAAAAACCGCGAATACAACGTGCCCACACATAATCTATTTATCGACTTCAAAGCTGCATATGATACAATCGATCGTGACCAGCTATGGCAGCTAATGCACGAAAACGGATTTCCGGATAAACTAATACGGTTGATCAAGGTGACGACGGATCGGGTGACGTACATAGTTCGAGTTTCAGGGGCATTCTCGAGTCCCTTTGAAACGCGCAGAAGGTTGCGGCAAGGTGATGGTCTTTCGTGACTGCTATTCAACATTGCTTTGGAGGGGATAATATGAAGGGCAGGGAATGACACGAGTGGTACGATTTTCACAAAGTCCGTCCAGTTATTTGGTTTCGCCAACGACATATATATTATGGCACGTAACTTTGAGAGGATGAAGAAAACTTACATCAGACTGAAGAAAACCGGTTTAGACTACCCAAGCAACCAAAAGTTCACATTTTACTTAAATTTGTTCCTAACCGAACCAAATAGTTCACTCTTGGTACACATCGAGTTTCAGGCACCTTAACAGAACTTCAAAGTTTACTTTTGCGCTCCAACCATATAAAAAATTACTTAAAATGCAAGCTGATTAGGCCAAAACATCCCATTTTATTCGTAATTTTGATTGCTTGGGTAGTCATCAACACGTCGAAGACAAAGTACTTTATAGGCAGACAATGTGAGCCACCCACCACGAGTTTGTATCGGTGGTGACGAAATCGAGGTGGTCAAAGAATTCGTGTACTTGGGCTTACTGATGACTGCCCAAATATGATACCAGCCGATAAATTCGAAGACACATCGTGGCTGGAAACCACCCAGATGGATAACCATTAGCACTTTATTTCGCCTCTTCGGCTATATACGGCTATTAGAGAGCAAGTATAAATTTTGTTAGCTCTGTGATAGCGTTATAGTCGTACGTACGGCTTGTTTCAATGCTTAACGTTACCTGGGCGTACATACCAGCGTTACCTGGTACTTACCAGCGTTACCTGGGCGTACATACTTTGGACTCCGCAAGACGCTCCGATCGACTACCGTTTTGAATTTGATCATCGTTCATATTAGGCTTCCTGCGAGCGTGTACGCACACGCACATTTCACTCACACTTTTACTCAGTTTGTTTACAACCACGAGCAGCTGTCACGGCAAAATCAAATGAGATTGTTTGCAACCACGAACCGTGCGTTCGTGTTGGTGAGATATGTCGGCAAGACCTTAATTAAGAAGCATTCAAACGTCATTTAGCACGTGGGATCGAGAAAAAAAATGAAACATCGTGAACCGGAACGCAGAATCAAAACAAAACAGCAAAGAGAGCAGCCAGAAAACGGTTTGCTTGATGCTGATAGAGTAACCAGAAGTTCAACTTAAAAAGTGAACCCCGTCAATATGAAAAAGGCTTACCGTTCAAATTATCGGGGTTACACTCACGGTATCTATACAAAACGCTCATTAGACCAGTAGTCCTCTACACAATCCTTTTGATTGTTTTTGGAAATGCTAATCCGCACCAAGTGCCATTGAAAAATTACCCAATTTTACGTTCAAAATAAACTCTAGCGGTTCAAATAGTTAAAAAACCAATAGAGAATAATACCGTGGACCCCCGATAATTGGAACGGTACCTCATTCATATTAACGGGGTTAATTTTTTAATTTACTCTTCTAATTACTCTATCAGCATCAGGTAAACCGGGTTTGGCTGCTCTCTTTGCTGTTTTGTTTTGATTCTGCGTTTCGTTTTATGATCCTCCATTTTGCTTTTCTCCAAATCACGTGATAAATTAAGTTAGACAGTGAAAAAGCCACTTGGTTCGGTTTAGCAGCAACAATCATGCATGGGAAGGAAAGAGAAAACCACTAAAATTTTGAGTAAAATTTAATGGGAGTTTATCAACACTGAAAGTATTTTGAAATCAAATTTTGGGTTAATTTATTTGTCTGTGTATCTGAACTTCTTGATTTGCTTTATTTACAGCACAGAGAACAGACATTGAACCTGTACTCGCTTTTTTATAACCTTTTTCTGTTCATTTTTAAATAATTTGGAATGTCACCGTTTCCTTGTGCATAATCAGCGCTTGTGTCATAAAAATGCCACTGTACGCCACTGTTGTTTTGTATGCAAAGTTGGTTCAAAATCAGGCGAATATTAGAAAAACAGCACCTATTTGTTATTTTGGTTTCGATTTTCGAATGTGACATATACCATTGAGTCCACTTTGAAACTTACAGTTTGTTTTGAGTAGCTTATCTATTTTGTAATAATTACTTGCTAATACTTTTGTAAATTAGCCGACAAATCTAGTTTATTTTTTAAGTATGATTTAATTTGCAAATTATTTTCACAGGGACGATTATGTTTGTATATTGTTCCGATAGATGGCGTATGTCGTATAATAGTTAGAATGGTTTGTGTCCTAACTGATGGTGATTCTTTTCCGAAATTCGTCGACTAAGGGCGCATGGGCAGAAATCAATTCGGGAAGTCAAAGCCAGTGATGCCAGATTTGAAGACATGTCTTCAATTTGAAGACATTTGAATCTCTGTGAAGACATTTATTTCATGAAGACATTTTGAAGACTTTTTAAAATATTTGAAGACTTAACTTCTTGTTTAAAGATACTTGAAGACAATCAATAAGCCAGCGAATAGAAAATATAATTTGTCTTATAAACTTTGTGACTTCTATATGCAGATCATATAAATATTTCAAAAGTTATACATAATAGACCAATGTCTCGGGCTTGAAATTTTAAACATAAAAACACATTTATACTAGCCGGTTGATAAGGTTGACAACTGCAACACATTTTAGTTATGTGCTGGTTAAAAAATTCCCGATGGCAGCATTCGTTTAAATTCTCCTTGGTAGCGGTGGCGTTTTCGACGTGTCTGCTAAAAGGGCATTTCGATTATTGTATCAGAACGCAATGACCGATCTAATTTATTTCAAACGGTAAAAAAAGACCGAATTTTACTATGAGTTTAAACACCTTAATAAAGAATAAAAAAAATACTATGAGTTGTTAGGCTAGAACCATTTTTTAAAATTTATTTATAATTCAACTGATCTTTTCGGTATTCCCAGAATATCGAGAAAGAGAATAAATTTTGAAGAACTCGATGAATTTTCCGTGGATTTTAGAAAAAAAAATCAATGAAAATTCGTTTAAAAAAATTAATTTGTATAAAATAAGGAGAATTGGGTCCTCTTTTATGTTTGCAAACGATAGTGCATCGGTCAAGAACACTTGAACCGAAG
Organism: Armigeres subalbatus; assembly: GCF_024139115.2. Classification (NCBI taxonomy): domain Eukaryota; kingdom Metazoa; phylum Arthropoda; class Insecta; order Diptera; family Culicidae; genus Armigeres; species Armigeres subalbatus. The sequence continues at coordinate 90,973,765 of NC_085141.1, read as the reverse complement.
AACCGAACCGATCAAGAATACTTGAACCGAAAATTCTGGTAAAAGTCTAAATCAGTAAAATTAATATTTTTTATTTAAGACATATTAAGACAAATTTTGGGCTGTGCAACATTTCAGAACGAATGAACCATCAGCCCAAAACGGCAGGCCAATATTTTAACTGGCAAAGGTTGAGTCAAGTGCCCTGCGGTGTTTTGATAGTGCGTTTGAATCATATATACAAGACCGAAATTGTCGAGAAAGCGTTTTTAATCTATTTTTAAATTTCAAATTGAACAATGTTCCTTTCGATTTCTGGGTCAAATGGAAAACTGATGCGTTCAGGACGATTAACTTCATCGTTTTCTTAAAGAAATTGAATATCGATTCTTCATTTTGGGACCCAAAAAATCTTGTAAAATAAAGAGAATTTCCCATTTATAGTCCGAGGAATTTCTCATAAAAATTCAAGAGAATTTAAATTGGAAATATCTTGGAAATTTATAATAATTCCAGTATAGGCAGTAAATGAATTCCCCCAAAATTTAGACGGGAAATTCATCTTAATTTCCTCAAAATTATTTCTAAGTTCTTGCAGGAAAATCATCTGAACTCCTGCAAAGAATTCATGTTTATTTCCACAAGAAATTTGTCTAAATTTTTGTGGGATGTACTCCAGATTTGTATTTGAAAGTTAAGGGATGTCTCTTCGGATTTTCCATGTACCACATTTTTACGAAAATTTTCACAGGAAATCATTTTCATTTTCTCCGAAAATTTTCTTTAGTTTCCATAGAAAATTCTTACGAATGTCGACAAGAAATTGAAATTGTTCTGGAGTTAAATGGATATTACTCAGAACGACCACTGTAAATTATTTTTAATTTGTATAGAAGAATCTTCTGAAAGAAAAATCAGAGAAATTTCCTAAAAAGAATCCGCCAGAGTTTTTATTAAAGACTCAGTAGAAACTTCAGGGTAAACTCGTTACAGTTCCTTGTTGAATTCCTTTGATATTTTTTCAAGAAATATTTTTGGGCACTCCTCCACTATTTTAACTGAGAATCCCTCTAAGAATTTCTCCAGTAAATACATCTCTGAAATTCCTTCTTAAATTTTCCATGAAATTCCTCCAGGAATTCGTCCAGCAATTCCTTCAGAGATTTTTCAGAAAATTTCTCCAGAGTTTCCTTTGAAAGCTAGCAGTCTAGCAGCTCCTCCATAAGTTCGCCAGAAATTTCTCCGTTAGATCCTCCAAGAATTCCGCCCTCCAGTCGCTTCTTCAGAAATTCCTTAGTTTGTTTCTTTCACTACTTCCTCCAGCAGATCTTTCGGGAATTGATCTCGAAGCTCCTGCAGGCATTCGTTCGGAAATTCCTCTAAGAATCGTTTCGGAAGTTTCTTCAGGAAATCCTCTTGATGATGCTCCGAGAATGTTGCCGAAAGATTCTCCAATAATACCTCTTGAACTATACTATGGAATTTCTGTTATTTCCTCCAGTAATTCTTTTGAAAATTCCTGCGCAATATTCCTGAGCAATACCTCAGGAAGTTCCTCCAATCAGTCATCAAGAAGTTCTTCCGGAAGTTTCTTCAGAAATCCTTTCAGTAATTGATCAGGAAAATCCTTCAGGAAGTCCTCAGAAAAATCCTTCAGAAATCCTTCAGTAATTCTTCCAGAAAATCCCTCCGGAATTTCTCCTGTAATTCCTCCGGAAGTTCCATTAGCATTTCATCCGGAAGTACTTTCAGCAATTTATCTGAAAATTCCTTCAGAAAATCCTTTGGATGTTCCCACAGCAATAAAATTCCGGAAATTCCTTCAGGGATTCCTTTAGAAAGTCTCCGAAAAATCCATCAGGAATTTATCCTGAAGTTTCTCCAGACATTCTTCCGGAAATTTCTTCAGAAAATCTTATGGAAGTTTCTTCAGGTATTGCACGGTGAATTTTTCCGAATCCCCATATGCAATTCTTCAAAAATAAATTCAGAAGAATTCCACAAGGAAATTCAGTTAGAAAAATCCGTTGGAATTATATTTAAAGACTCATTAGAAAATCCAAGGGAAAGTCATTTCCCTTACTCATGAAGATTTAAAAGAATATTCTCTTGAATTCTAACAATTTGAGTGTTAAAAAATAAACGATACATAAAACAAGGAGATGATTAAAACTACAAACCTATTGGATTTTGAAATTTTTTCACCGTTAATCATAATTTTGATATTGAAGACATTTGAAGACATTTTTAATCGACTGTGAAGACATTTGAAAATATCCCCTGGCATCCCTGGTCAAAGCTCCAATGCGACATCTGGAAACAGTAAGAGTGACGATGACGAAATTTTAACACGAAACATATAGGAAATAAATATTAAAATGCATTTTGAAAAATCAGTACACTATTTAATTAAACATGGTTTGGTATGTGGTAGTAGACTTTTAAAGAACTTTATAATAAACTTAATAATTTGAAAATATTTGTTTTTATTAGAAGGTGTAAGACGAATTAAGTACTCTCCATTTAATTCCACCAATTAATTTTCGATATGTTTGCAGATACGTATTTCGACCACAACTGTGTGGTCGAAATACGTATTTGCAAAGATATCGAAAATCAATTGGTGGAATTAAATGGAGAGTACTTAATTCGTCTTAGACGGTTGAATACATTCCGCTAAAAGAGCTTTATATATTTTTCTGATTAGAAGGTGCTTATTTTGTACATTATTAAAATACTTCTCCTAATAGTCGATTCCTTGTTTCTATATATAAAAAATTAGTTTACATTTCCTTTGAGGCAACATATCTCACGAATGGATGGACCGATTTGCAAGTTTTCCTCACTAATCGATTCGTCTTGGGATCAGTTGTGTTTATATGTACTCAAAGTTTGCAATTTTGACGGAAAAAATTGAAAAATTGTCAAAATACTATATTAAAGCGAGTTAGGAGAAAACCCAATGCAATCGCACAAAAAATGATCTAGAGTGCCGTGCTGCAATGCCCGGATAAAAGTGTACCATAGGCTCAACAGTGTAAACAATTGAATAACCATACGCTCTACGGTATACAATAGGATATATAGTTTCTTGATGGTTGTCCATATTGTATCAACACCGTGGATATAATACGTCATATACGTTATTTTTCTAAAAAAAATCATTGTTGAACGGTAAAACCGTCATAATTAAGAAATCCAATATCGTATTGTTTTACTATTGTCACTCTATTGTTTGACAAAAGAAAGTGTATGAAAAAATCTCAGATTTTGTATAGTTACGATACTTAACAACCCGTACGTTCTAATGCGAAAACTTCATTTACAATTGAATGAATGGTTCATAACAATACTTTCTAATGTATTTCTATTATTTCATCTACAATAAAATCTATTGTAAATTTATTGTGTTTTATAGTGGTGTTACAATAAATTGTATTGTTTTTCTATAATATTTTTTATTCGGGTGAATTCAGCAATTGACAGTTAAGCCCCAAACGCAATACAACGGAACGGCGACGGAAACGGCAAATTTGACAGAAAATATATGGGCTAACTGTCAAATTTTCCGTTTCCGTCGCCGTTCCGTTGTATTGCGTTTGGGGCTTTAGAACGCAAAATAATACAACCCGAGCAAAATCGGGTACGTTCAACTAGTTAATTACAGAGTGTATGTAATTAAGAGTGGCGACATGTGCCGCATTTGACAGGTCTCCTGCTCGTTTGGAACGCGATTTTGTGTGGGAATGACAGATGAATTTTGTTCCAATTCTGACAGTGTCGCCACTCTTATTTACATACACTCTGGTTAATTATAAAGTTCTACAATTTTGTTTGCAATTACTTTAAATGAGATTCCTCACACTTCGCAATGCTTAGTTTTCGTGATGCCCTTCATGTTTGTCTGGACGACTTCGCGATTTTTAAGATATATGAATTTTAGGCGGGCTTTCGCCAAGGGATCCGAGTACTTGTCATGTCATGTCAAAGAGGTGAACCAGTCAAGGGCTGAAAACCTCTCTAATAAAGAATGAAAAAAAATTGGCATTTGAAGTAATTTGAAATGTAATTTGGGCCTTCCTTAGTCGTGCGGTAAGATGCGCTGCTACAAACTAAGACCATGCTGAAGGTGCCTGGGTTCGATTCCCAGTGCGGACTAAACCAACTTCGGATTGGACATTTTCTCGACTTCCATGGAAATAAATGTATCATCGTGTTAGCTATATGATATACGAATGCAAAAATGGTAACATGGCTTAGAAACCTCGTAGTTAATAACTGTGGAAGTGCTTAGAGCAAGATTACCGGTGGTGAGTATAAGCCGTTTAGCAGTATCACTACTTGACACATTACCGGTCACTACCTGGGTGGTGCGGATAGAATCGATTTGGTTGTCAAACTGAAGCCAAAATTTTCTATTGTGCCGGAGCCAAACATTGAAGATTGTGGTTATGTTCGTTTTAGATCTTAAATTGAGAAGTATTGTTATTATTTGGGGAAAGAAATAAAAATAAACTTATTTTGAGTTGTGCATTCTTTGTAACAAATATGTTCACATTATATTTCGAGTGGAAAATTAGTAGGAATGCACCTAAAAAGCACTCGTTACGAGATTTCACGAGATTCAGCAGCTTGTTGGTGCAGGAATGTATGTAAACCACCGTAAAGTCATGTATAGTCTCGCGCATTTTTGCGCCTTCATGCAGCGTGGAAAGAGAAATTCGAAGAGCGGGAAATGTTTGACAGCCAAGAAACTTCAAAATAATTTTGCTTATGGGATTGATTTCAAAATATCCCGCTACTCGCTTGAGAGCAGAAAAGTGGCTCTATCCGCAGCACCCAGGTCACTACTAAACGCCCTGGTAAAACAGTAACGCAACTGACAAGTGACCAAATCTGGTAGCGCGGTAGCATGCGTTGCTTCCGTATTGAGTGGTGTGCCCTTAAAATCGCGAGTACCTTTAACTTTGGATTCCGGTAGGATTGTCCTTAAAGCTAGTAGATTGTTCGGAATATGGCAACTGTGGATTTGATACTTTTTTTTCAAAAGCTTGAAATGTGATTCTTTTTTTAAAAGTAGGCGCTTGCCCGCACAGTATAAAATTGTTACAGCATATAGGCTCCGTTCGATTCGACTAATTTTTCCCTCACTTTTTAAAATTACAGCTCGTCGTTACTATGGAGCTTGTATTCAATATTGCGTACAAGAAAACTGCCGTTCTACGCATGCTTGTACCAAATTCAAACAACAACAAATGAGAAATGGCTTTTTAAATTGAATCCTAATTTTCATTGCTGAGGTATAGCCTGAATGAAATATAAGATTGTTACATCACAGAACCATTCAGAAGATTTGATTTCATTAAATCAGTGGCGTAGTCACGGGGGTGGTTTTGGGGTTAAACCCCCCCCCCCAGAGACAAAATTTTTGTAAGAATTTTTTTTTTCAAAAAAAAAATGTTCAGAACCCCCCCCCCCCCCCCCCACACCAATTTTCTGGCTACGCCACTGCATTAAATCATTCTTTTTTTCACCCACAAATAGAATTTGTGACAACGATCATGAAAATAGTTTGGCGGGACAGTTATGCCGAGAAATAGAGCACTTGTTTTGTGGTTTCTACGCATATTAGCCCCGTTCAGTGCATGATTTCGTGAATGACTACTGCGATTGACATATGTCTCCACATGCTTTATCTATGAAAGTGAACCACTTCAACCACGTGAAGTGATTATGTCGCTTAGAATGAGTATTGTACAAATTTCCCTCTATTAACCATTGGAACAGGCTAAGATGGGAAGATCTAAGCAGAAAATGCTATTTCAATTTGTGTTGCTCCATAAAATAACAGAATCCGCTAAATGATGAATTTAATCACTGCGAGACAATTATGCGTAGAAATTTAGCAATGGGACAAATATAGGTACTTGATGTTGTTTTCAATGATTTTCCGAACAAAGTTCGAAAACTGTTAGATTTCTAAAAGTATACATCAAAATAGACTGCTCTACGGTGAAAAGTGAAAATCCACAAAAACTGACATGGGACAATTATGCGTAGCAGGGCAGAAAAAGTTAGATATAAAATTAAAGGCTATTGAACACAAAAACATGGGTCCAATATTCACATAGCGTGTAATTTTCAGAATTTTTAACTTTAAGGGTTAAGGCAACGGTGGATATCAAGCTTTGTTTAAAAGTAGGCGCTTGCTCGGATTAAGATAATGGCGGATGTGATCCCTTCTTTCAAAATGAGCGCTTGCCCGAATTGGGACGACCGTGTATGTGATCCCTTCACTCCGTGTCCGGTGAATTCTATCTACAACTCAGGCAGAACTTAACTGATTATCACGTAGAAGGAGGTGGAGGCAACGGTTAATTTTGGGGTTGTATACAAGACACGACCGCTCGACGTAAACTACGTAAAACCATATATAGTACACTGAACCAATTATTCCGCTCTATATAGGATAGAAGGAACTATCCCACCGACACTACTACCCAGCTTTAGCAGCACTCCCCACTGTCTAGCAGCTGGACCACCCCATTCACACACCCCAAGCAATTACCAAGGATTGGAACGCGCTGCATAGGAGAAAATTTTCAATAGTTTAGCGTTGATACTCCAATACTACTGGCAAATTAGTGGAGCGTTTGTGAATCGATTGATATATAAATCGTTAAAATCCTTTGGAAGATAAAGGACCTATTAGTATTACATATCTTACATGATTTCGTGACGGTCCCCAATTTTGAAATTTTCATTTCACACCCTGTATCCGAGTCTTTATTTTTATATTTTTATTTTATACTCGTAATCACTAAATGGCGTTTAAAACTATAGTGAGCAATGGTTAGTAGATGATAGAATCTATTCCAATTAGTCGGAAGACATTTCGTCGAATGACATTTAGTCGAAGTGACATTTAGTCGAAAATGATTTTTTGTCCACCAGAGACGTAGGACATTTGGCCGAAAAAACACTACATCGAATGGACATTTAGTCGAAATCAGATTTTACAATGAAGAATTTCCGCACATTTGGTATAATGACGTTTTGTCGAAAGGACATTTGATCGAAAGCGGAATATTGAATAAATAACCTTGATACATTTAGTCGAATGGATATTTGAAAAAAGGAGCTTTAGTCAAGAATAATCGAAAAATAAATTATTTATTGCGGTACATATTTCAAAAATTTACATAATTATTCCTACAATATTGTTCAAAGTATCGACGCTGTAGCCGACCATGACTTTAAGTAGGTATTATCCAAAAAAACATGGGTTCGTAAAAAGAATAAATAATAGGAAAACGCTGAATTTTCTCGACGGGATATTGACTTTGGCGAACCCCTTTAACCGACTATAATGAATCTATATTATTTATTATATATTTATTCAGACTAAGGCCGAAGTAGCCTATGCGGTATATAAGAGTCTTCTCCATTCGGCTCGGTCCATAGCTACACGTCGCCAACCACGCAGTCTACGGAGTCTCCGCAAGTCATCTTCCACCTGATCGATCCATCTTGCCCGCTGGGAACCTCGCCTTCATGTGCCCGTCGGATCGTTGTCGAGAACCATTTTCACCGGGTTACTGTGCGACATTCTGGCTACGTGCCCGGCCCATCACAGTCGTCCGATTTTTGCGGTGTGAACGATGGATGGTTCTTCCAGCAGCTCAACTCGTGGTTCATTCGCCTCCTCCACGTACCGTCCGCCATCTGCACCCCACCATAGATGGTACGCAGCACTTTCCTTTTGAAAACTCCATGGTCCTCCACGAGCATCGTCCAGGTTTCGTGTCCGTAGAGGACTACCGGTCTAATGAGCGTTTTGTAGATTATCAGTTTGGTACGGCGGCGAACTCTATTCGATCGGAGTGTCTTGCGGAGTCCAAAGTACGTACGATTTTCAGCCACTATGTGTCTCCGAATTTCTCTGCTGGTATCATTTCCTGCAGTCACCAGTGAGCCTCCGTTCGATTCGACACAAATTCTTCTACCACTTCGATTTCGTCACCACCGATGCAAACTCGCGGTGGGTGGCTCACATTGTCTTCTCTTGAACCTCTTCCTATTATGTACTTCGTCTTCGACGTGTTGATGACTAGTCCGATCCGCTTAGCTTCCCTCTTCAGTCTGATGTAGGCTTCCTTCATCTTCTCAAAGTTACGTGCCATAATATCTATGTCGTCGGCGAAGCTAAATAGCTGGACGGACTTATTGAAAATTGTACCACTCGTGTTAATCCCTGCTCTTCGTATTACCCCTTCCAAAGCGATGTTGAATAGCAGACACGAAAGACCATCACCTCATTAGCTGCCATAGCTGGTCCCGATTGACTGTATCATATGCGGCTTTGAAGTCGATGAATAGATGATGTGTGGGCACGTTGTATTCGCGACATTTCTGCAGTACTTGGCGAATGGCGAACTTAGGTCCGTGGTGGAGCGTTCGCCCATAAAACCCGCCTGGTACTGCCCCACGAACTCCCTTGCAATTGGTGCTAGTCGACGGCATAAAATTTGGGAGAGTACTTTGTAGGCGGCGTTCAGCAATGTGATTGCGCGGTAGTTGCTACAATCCAGCTTATCGTCCTTTTTGTAGATGGGACACACGGCACCTTCCATCCACTCCTGTGGCAAAACTTCCTCCTCCCAAAACTTGGTAATGACCCAGTGCAGCGCTCTAGCCAGTGCCTCACCACCGAGTTTAAATAGCTCTCATGCTAGTTGGTCAACCCAGTTGTTTGGGCTTTGTTGTTCTTCAGCCAGCCAATCTCCTCCTGGACTTCCTGGAGATCCGGAGCCGGTAAAATTATATCCTGCGCGCGTTCTCCCAGGTCCATCACCATACCGCACTCTTCGTCTGCCACATCGCCTTTCAGGTGCTCGTCGTATAGCTGCCGCCACCTTTGGATCACCTCATGCTCGTTCGTAAGAAAGTTCCCGTTTATGGCCTTACACATATCAGGCTGTGGCACGTGGCCCTAACGTGAACGGTTTAACTTCTCATAGAACTTCCGTGTATTATTAGCGCGGTACAGTTGCTCCGTCTCTTCACGGTCTCGATCTTCCAGCTGGCGCTTTTTCCTCCGGAAAATCGAGTTTTGTCTGTTCCGCGCCTGTTTATATCGGGCTCGTTCGCCCTCGTGCGGTGTTGCAGCAATCTCGCCCATGCTGCATTCTTCTCTTCCACTAACTGCTCACATTCGCCGTAATACCAGTCATTTATCTGATCCGGGGGCAGCATGCCAAGTGCAGCGGTTGCGGTGCTACCAATGGCGGATCGAATATCTCTCCAGCCATCTTCAAGAGATACTGCGCCTAGCTGTTCTTCCGTTGGGAGTGCCACTTCCAGCTGCTGCGCGTATTCTTGGGCTAGTCTACCGTCTTGTAGCCGCCCAATGTTAAGCCGCGCCGTCCGACTTCGACGCGTGTTATACACCGTCGAGAGTTTTGACCGCCGGCATACTGCAACGAAGTAGTGGTCGGATTCAATATTCGCACTGCGGTAAGTGCGGACGTTCGTGATGTTGGAGAAGAATTTACCGTCGATTAGAACATGGTTGATTTGGTTTTCCGTTTCTTGGTTAGGTGATCTCCATGTGGCCTTGTGGATATTTTTTGCGGGGAAAGAAGGTGCTTCGGACTATCATTCCACGGGAGGCTGCGAAGTTTATGCATCGTTGGCCGTTGTCATTCAATACGATGTGCAGACTATCCGGTCCGATGACCTGTCTATACATTTTCTCCCTTCCTACCTGAGCGTTCATGTCACCGATGACGATTTTGACGTCCCGCAGTGGGCATCCATCGTATGTCTGCTCCAGCTGCGCATAGAACGCTTCGATGCCCGCTTTTCCACACTTTCTGTCCTGTCCAGCAGATTTCCTGCAGCGCTACGACATCGAAGTTGCGTGGATGTAATTCATCGTAGATTATCCTGTCGCAACCTGCGAAGCCTAGCGACTTGCAGTTCCATGTTCCAAGCTTCCAATCGTGATCCTTTATTCGTCGCCTAGGTCGTTGCCGATTGTATCGAGTCGTATTATCTTCTATGTCGTTCGTAATAGTTGTTTTGACGTAAACTACGTCTAAGGGGAAGACTCGGATACAGGGTGACAAATGAAAATTTCCAAATTCGAGACCGTCACGAAATCATGTAAGATTTTGAACTTTAATAGCGCCTTAATCTTCCGATGGATTTTTGAGATTTATATATCAATCGATTCGGAAATTCTTTACCAATTTGTCAATTATATTGAAACTTTGGGTTATGAATGTTAAAATAGGGTATCGGATCATTTTGGCAGCACCCTCTTTTCTTGTCCGCAAGAGTCTCGTTTCGGCCGTCGCCGTTCAGTGCGGTTGGCTTTTGGACTCTCCTTTTTGTGCGGTGTTTCGCACAAAAAGTTAAACAATGGAGCCGGACCAGTGACCGCGGTCGAAACAAATGTAACAAAAATGCATAATGTAGTGCATGGTGTATAAAAAGTGATCCAGATAGGAGCATGTTTGTGTAGGCATGAGACGATCAATTGTTATCAATGCCGATGCCTTTGCTAGTAATGCAATTAATTTATATTAAAAAACAACTTTGGAAAATGCATTTTTTTGCAAACTGAAAACTAATAAGGCCGTTACACATATTTATTAAAAATTATGGTCTCCGCAAAGTCAAGGGGGAGGAGGTAATCTTCTTCTTCTTCTACTGAATCGAGCGGCATGAAAATTTGGATGCAGAGGTTTTTGGGGCCGGGGAAGGTTCTTAAGATGGTTAGAGACCCATCTCCTCTTTGAAACCTGGCTCATATACAAATGAAACACCAATTTCCGAGCCAATTTCATTATAACTCGAGATCAAGCAAATGGAAACAAATCTGGCGTGTGGAGGTTTTGGAAGAGAAGACATGTTTCTGCGGTGGTTTGCAACGCCTCCCCCTTCTGGAAAGGAAGGCTCCCATACAAATGAACCAAACATTTCTGCATAACTCGAGAATTAATCCGAGAATAAATCAATTTTAGGCGAAGCAATGTTCGACGGGTCTGCTAGTAAAAAATAAATATTAAAGTGGGAAAAAAAAATAAAATAAAAAAAACTCCTCGGATTTGTTAAAGAATGTTTTGAAAGTTTTCAAAATTTACCGGAATTTTTTTTTGTTGCCCCTCAAGTTGTTATTTTTGAGCAAAATAACAATGTGGGTGAGACATATTAAAAAAAATATTTATATCGGCCTAATAATATTTTGTCCAATAAAATGCGCGCCTGAATCAGAAGGATTTAACTTTGATTCAGGAAGTGTGAATGCACTTAAGATATTTTTATAGTACGTGGGTGCTTCGGAACGCATACGTTCTTGAAACAGGCTATATGAGATACAATAGAGCTATCACCTTCTTGCTCCCTGATTCAAAAGTCTTGCAATGATATTAATAAAATGTTTGCACGAATATTTTATCCATAATGACACTCAGTGTTGGTAGAATCATACTCAAATCTGAATCATCGAGGTTTCATGCACGAGCTAACTCGCCTGCGATTCTGTAGGGGAAGTATCGCGCTTGAGTTTCTCGGCCAAAATCGCATCGCTTCGCTCACTCACCGAACAATGATTTCGTTCAAAAAGCGTCAAAACGCAATCGAGACGTATGTTTTGTTTATATATAATTATTAGCCATTGTTTTAGACGAAAAATAGTTAATTCAATGCATTCAACAATGAAGAACACGTAAATATCATGCAATGATGCAAATTGCGATTCAAATCATGAGCAAATCTCTCGGTCATAATTCTGATGGGATTTGACTCACGCATGGTTTGAATCGCCGATGAGATTTGAGATTTTGAGATTTTACCAACACGGCCAGACAGTAGGAGTTAGAATGTAATGACACACACACACTATCTTTTCCCGTCCGCAACGTTTACTACTCGCGCGCACCACAACCAAATTAATTGGGCTTTGGTACATGATTGACATTTTATGATTTCTTGTGATGCACGAAAAACAAGATATGCCTATGATTGGAATGTTTCTGAATAATAAATGTTGTAAACGGAAAAGAGAATGCTTCCCTAGGGCTTCTTCTATTGAAATATTTCATCAAATGCTTCAAAACTCAAATGTAGGCAATTCGGATCCAAGAAAGGCATCATTACCACTGCCCATCAAACATTGGAAGCTGATAGAGCGCTTATTCAACCAAAAATAATCTTCTTCAGCTGAAAAACTAGCTTATTCAGCTTAAATTGTTTGTTGGGTGAGGACTAAATTTGGGTTTTCATAGTAAATTTTTTAAACAGTTGTCGTATCTAACAAGTTTCATATCTTAAGATACGCTAGTTTTGTTCGAAACCAGTGACATAAGTTATCAAATGAATTTTCTAAAAATATTCATGCATGATGGCACTACAATCCTCAATGAACAAAACTGCCTTACGTAGTTTACGTTGGGCGGTTGTGTCTTGTACATAACACTTCTGATTTTTAAAGGCGGCTTATTGGGCCTGCGCAAACCTCCTGTCTCGTCGTAGGGCCGTCGTGTCAGGGCTGTTTAGCGTCCCACCTAACACCAGGACTTGGGCTTGGGCGCTTTGAGCGGCACACGGTCGCTTTGGCGGAGCCTACTTGCGGATTCATGCAGCTTTTTATAGAGGTTTAACAGGGCCCACTGTCAAACCCCACCACACGGTATACAGAAAACAAGGTAGGCTCGTTAGAAAAATGACACTTCGAATGTGACGCATATTTTATCGCCACATGTTGGAGTACAAAAGTAAGCATACTGCGACCATAGAGCATCGTCTCGGTCCAGCTTGTGCGAAGATAGCAGTGACGACACATGTTTACATTCAAACTGAATGTTTACATACGTGATGAGCCTGCCTTGTTTTTTGTATGCCGTGACCCCACCACATCCTAGGCAGGCGCCACAACTCGCAGATGGCCTGGGGAGGGATCGTCAAGCCCTTACGGTATAAATATCTTGTGGAATTATTCCACACCGCGAAATAATCGATACAGTGGAAATTTATAAATAAAGATGAAAGTTCTGAAAAAATCAATATTAATCCCGAGATTATTCTTTTTTAAAACTCAAATGTCAAACTTTTCCCAATTTGTTTTAAAAAACTAACATTTAGGCTGAATATATCGCATTTAATCTTCGTTAGATTAAACCTAAAATAATCTTTCCAAATGATTAAATTTAAAAAAATCATTCACAACTTATCGTCGAAATAAGCATTGCAATGAGTGGATGGACCGAATATGCTTTTAGATTAGAATGTAATCTAATTATCTTTTTTATTTTTATCCGTGTGACTGGGTTCGGTTGTAAATTGTACTTCCAGTTGAAAACCGAAGTGAGCTCTCGCGCCAATCGAGTTTTCTCCCGTTTCCCGGCACACGGCGGTGGCATAGATGCGCACTAGTCGCGATGCAGTTGCGACATCAGGAAATAAGGAAAAACTCAATCGTCGCGAGAGCTCACTTCGGTTTTCAACTGGAAGCACAATATAGGCCACAGTAACTCGTTTATGCAAAGCTTGGGATTCGACCAAACGTCATTCGACGAATTCAAGTTCGTTCGTTCCAAAGCTTAAATGATAAACCCTTTGGAAGGTTACGTGGCCTAATATTTATTATGCAATTTGATTCGGACGTCCGTCACTTTAAACCATTGCCCACATCTAAGCAATTCATCCAAACTTCAAACGGTCTAATAAAACGCATTCACTAGTCCAAGCCAAAATCCGTTTTCCGCTAATGAGTTGGAGCTGTCTGGCACCGATTATGTACTGATGTTATCAATAGGATCCTTGTTCTCGATTTGCCCATATACCAATTGCCCGTGCCAAGCGGCAAATCGTATGATAATCCTACTGTCATCGCTCATTATACGACTCAATATTGCGAAGCTCTTTGCTAATCATACATAACCGAAAGGCTGATCCGTCCAATCGGATTGCTACCACATGTGGCAGGCCCTCATATGCAAATAGGAAGAGGTGTACCGAGAACTCTGTTCGACTACACATAGGCAAGGTCTGGCTGAGTTTCGTGGCACTATCGATAAAGGGTTTAAAACTTGTTAATTCCAGTTCCAGTGCTGGCAATATGGTTTCGATTGACAATTTCATACTCCGTTATGCAATTCATATGGTATATGCAGTACGGTTTCGCAGTCGCAGTATCAACATGGTACAGTCGAGTCAAGTACGAGACACTGAAGACGGCCTTACTGTTAAGGTCGAAATACGTATCTGTCAAGATACAATTAATTCAATGGGATTGTACAAACTCGTCTTATGACAAGTGATGGTACAATAGTTTACCTGTAGAATAGATAAAAATAAAAATGTAGAATTTTGTTTTTAACTACCGCTCGTTTATTTGGCAGGCTTAGTCGTGTGTGATACTTTGCGGAGCCGAAATGCTTAGGTATGGTATTTTACAGCTGATATCATCTTATAATTAAAAATAAGTAGAGGAGCGACATAGACCAAAATACTCGTGCTCACTCAAGCTTAGAAAATTAAGTAAGTTTAGGTCGGACGGGGTTAGGATATAGGTTTGAGGTATTTGACATCGTAACCGGAGTGGCGTTGCGTCGTGCTCGAATAATGGCTCGTCAGGAAATATCTTCTTGGACGCCACAGGTTTGCGGTACACGGAACAAAAACACAGAGACAAGAAAAAAAAATGTGAAAGAAACTACTAGATTTATTAAACTTTCATGACAGGTGAGCAAAGAAAGGCATAATGTTGAATTTATTCAAAAGTGTATGCAGACAATATTTGTCTACTACCTAGTAACTGTCATTTTTCATTTTGAAATTTTTCGTTCTTAGATTTTAATTTTTATGATAGAACTATTGCTTCCATTTAAAAAAAGTTTTTGATTAATTATTTATTCCTCTATTTGATGTATAATAAAAATTTCAAAATGTGGGTTACATAATTCCGACACTTATATGAGCCTCTTTGTGTATTTTTCTTTCGACTAGAGCTAACAACTTAGGCACAAATTAATCAAAAGTGATTGAAGTTTGATGAAGATTCGACTACTGTGGCTTCATTTCAAGCGCTTTTCTAATTAAAAATTATTGAAGCACAGGCATCCAATTACAACACAACGGGTGGTGTATTCGGTTAGTGTTATACGGTGCAATGGATTTTCTATGGCAACATATTATCGGAAGCTGATTATGGCGGTGCTTAATGGGAAGCGCTCGCAAGAGAGTGTTTGTTTTTCATCGTTTGTTGCAACGTTTGTTTCGTGGTACGAAAGCCGCACTTTTGTACATTATCCTGCGATAACAACATTTTGGTAATCCGCACCTAGTGCGCGCTCTGTCAGTAATAAACACAAATACCTAGTTGGAGTGTAGGCAAGATTGAAGACATTTTTATCGAAAACATTTTTTCATTCCAATTTTAACCCAACAAATTGGTAATGTCTTTTTGGTTCATGTGTTAGATGAGTTTCTAGAAATTTTTTATCTTTTGGATCTGTTGATCCGATGGACACGCTCTTGACATTCTCAGTAACAAGGCTTGATGAGTATGCGAATAAAAGGCTAAAATTAACAGTTAAATAAATACATGTTCGGTTACTTTGTTATGAACAAATAACGTCAGTCAAATTACGAATGTCTTAGGCTAGAAATAACGCAGGTGGTTTTCAATTGAGCAAATATTTGCTAAAAGCATCGGCATTTGGGAGAACCGTCCATAGTTCACACTGCGAAAATCGGACGACTGCGGTGGGAAGGGTAAGTAGCCAGAATGTTGGACAGAAACTCGGTGAAAATAGTTCTCGATAGCTGAACCCAACGGGCACGAGGCGTGCAGTACAGCGAGCTAAGTGGATCGATCAGGTGGACTCCGTGTTTTGTCAACGGGCAGCCATTGACCTAAATGGAGACGACTTTTATGTAGGGTTAGTGCTCATGAATTTCATCTCATAGCTCCGATATTCATCCCACGATAAACAAATTGATTTGTTTCTTATTTTTGCGATTTATTTCAGCAGTGAGCACGCATGTTAGCAAAAAGAAGCGACAAAATTGGTCTCGTATTTCTTTGTTTCGCGATGAGATGAATATATGTACAGTGAGATGGAAGACGGAGCAGTTCCCCTTCTATTGCAGAGGCCACTCCGGCCAATCAAACATAGGACGAATCAATATGTGAACGTCATAAGTTTTTAATAAATCAAACTCACATGAACTTTTTATAAATGAGAATAAATTTCAAATGCACTCAGTTTTTCAATTCCTCTTCTAATACAGGCATAAATTCATCTATTTTTTATACATACAAAATCGTAACCGAAAACCTATTTCAGTTTCCAAAGGATTGGATCGCATGAACATCAAAAATCCTCATCCAGTCTCAAACTACGATATTGCCGACCAGGAAAAAAAATATTGGAAATAAATTAACTAAAATCCATGAAATACCGCACACAAACAGGAGGCGCCAGCTTAAATAGAGATCCTAAATAAAAAGATGATGGAACGTGGCTTTAACAAATAAAGCAAGATTGCTTCAATCAAAATGAGTAAAATAATGTTAATGCAAAGAACTACAAATTATAACACTGAGTTGGATTATTAATTGAATTGCATTTAACAAGAGTGTTTACAACTTTACGCTATAGGGAAAACAAAATGTCTCGGATCACGTTTTGAGATTGTAAAATTACACATAATCTTCAACCGATTTGCGGAAAGTGTTAATGGCATACGTTGTCCCATCGTGTGGAATAGTTTCCGCTTGCCTTCGTGAATAGAGGGACTGATCCAAAATATGTGTATAATCATCGATTGGGAAAAAGTCACATCTACGGCCTGTGGCTATCGGTCAAATATTGAAACGAATAGTAGGGAAAAACTAAGATGCATTCATCCAGCGGTGATGCTGCCTTTCTTACCGGTTATAGAATGTGATGAAAAAAATATATTAATTGGGCCTGTCATTAAAGAAGACGTTGAGTTCTACGACATGCGGAGAAACAGACTGAAAGATTGAAAGACTGAAAAACTGAAAGACTGAAGGATTAAAAGACTGAAATATTGAAATACTGAAGGACTAAAATATTGGAAGACTGAAAGTCTGAAAAACTGAAAAACTGAAAGAACGAAAAACTGAAAAACTGAATTACTGAAAGACTGAAAAACTGAAAGACTGAAAGACTGAGAGACTGAAAAACTGAAAGACTGGAAGATTGAAAGACTGATAGATTGAGAGACTGAAAAACTGAAAGACTGAAAAACTGGAAAACTGAAAGACTGAAAGACTGAAAAACTGAAAAACTGAAAGACTGGAAGATTGAAGGACTGAAAAATTGAAAAACTGAAAAACTGAAAAACTGAAAAACTGAAAAACTGAAAGACTGAAAAACTGAAAGACTAGAAGAATGAAAAATTGGAAGACTGAAAAACTGGGAAACAGGAAGATTTAAATACTGAAAGACTGAAAAATTGAAAAACTGAAAAACTGAAAGACTAAAAGACTAAAAGCCTGAAAAATTTAAAGTCTGAAAGACTGAAAGACTGGATGACTGAAGAACTGAAAGACTGGAAAACTGAAAGACTGAAAGACTGATAGAATGAAAGACTGAAAGACTAAAAGACCGAAAGACTGAGAGACTGACAAACTGAAAGAGTGAAAGACTGAAAGTCTGAAGGACTGAAGGACTGAAAGACTGAAAGTCTGAAAGACTGAAAGCCTGAAAGTCTGAAAGACTGAAAGACTGAATGACTGAAAGAATAAAAAAATTGAAAATATGGAAGACCGAAAGATTGAAATACTGAAAAACTGAAAAACTGAAAAACTGGAAAACTGAAAGACTGAAAAACGGAAAGACTGAAAAACTGAAAGACTGAAAGACTGAAAAACTGAAAGATTGATAGACTGATAGATTGAAAGACTGAAAGATTGAAAGATTGAAAGACTGAAAGACTAAAAAGCTGAAAGACTGAAAGACTCAAAGACTCAAAGACTGAAAGAATTAAAGACCGAAAAACTGAAAGACTGTAAAACTGAAAGACTAAAAGACTGAAAGATTAAAACACTGAAAGACTGAAAAACTGAAAAATTGAAAGACTGAAAGACTGAAAGAATAAAAAACTGAAAAATTTAAAGTCTGAAAGACTGAAAGATTGAATGACTGAAGAACTGAAAGACTGGAAAACTGAAAGACTGATAGAATGAAAGACTGAAAGACTAAAAGACCGAAAGACTGAAAGACTGAAAAACTGAAAGACTGAAAGAATAAAAAAAAATGAAAATATGGAAGACCGAAAGATTGAAATACTGAAAAACTGAAAAACTGAAAAACTGGAAAACTGAAAAACTGAAAAACTAAAAGACTGAAAAACTGAAAAATTGAAAAACTGAAAGATTGTTATATTTATGGATTGAAAGACTGAAAAATTGAAAGACTGAAAAACGGAAAGACTGGAAAACTGAAAGACTGAAAGATTGAAAGACTGATAGATTGAAAGACTGAAAGACTGAAAGACTATAAAACTGAAAGACTGAAAAACTCAAAGACTCAAAGACTGAAAGAATGAAAGATCGAAAGACTGAAAGACTGAAAGACTGAAAAACTGAAAGCCTGGAAGACTGAAAGACTGAAAGACTGAAAGATTGAAAGACTGAAAGACTGAAAGACTGAAAGATTGAAAGACTGAAAGACCGAAAAACTGAAAGACTGAAAGACTGAAGTATTGAAATACTGAAAGACTGAAACACTGAAAGACTGGGTGACTGAAAAACTGAAAGACTGAAAGACTGAAAGACTGAAAGACTGAAAGAAGGAAAGAAGGTCGGAAAGACAGAAAGATAGAAAGGCAGAAAGACAGAAGGATAGAGAGACAGAGATACAGAAAGGCTGAAAGACTGCAAAACTGAAAGACTGAAGGACAGAAAGACTGAAAATCTGAAAGACTGAAAGAACGAAAGACTGAAAGATTGAAAGCTTGAACACTGAAAGACCGAAAGACTGAAAAAGTGAAAGACTGAAAGACTGAAAGCTTGAAGACCGAAAGACTAAAAATCTGAAAACTGAAAAACTGGAAGACTAAAAGACTGAAAAACTAAAAAAAACTGAAAAACTGAAAAACTGAAAAACTGAAAAACTGAAAGACTGAAGATTGATAAACTGAAAGACTGAAAAACTGAAAGACTGAAAAACTGAAAGACTGAAAGAGTGAAAAACTTCAAAACTGAAAGACTGAAAGATTGAAAGGCTGATAAATTTGAAGACTGAAAAACTGAAAGACTGAAAGACTCAAAGACACAAAGACTGAAAGATTGATAGACTGAAAAATTGAAAGACTGAAAGATCAAAACACTGAAAAGCTGAAAGAATGAAAGACTGAAAATCTGAAAGATTGAAAGACTGAAAGGCTGGAAAGACTGAAAAAGTGAAATACTGAAAGACTGAAAAACTAAAATACTGAAAACTGAAAGACTAAAAGACTGAAAAACTGAAAGACTGAAAGCCTCAAAGAATCAAAGATTGCAAGACTGAAAGAATAAAAAACTGAAAAACTGAAAGACTAAGAACTGAAAGACTGAAGATTGAAAAACTGAAAGACTTAAAGACTGAAAAACTGAAAGACTGGGAAACTGAAAGGCTGAAAAACTTCAAAACTGAAATACTGCAAGACTGAAAGACTGAAAGACTGAAAGACTGAAAGATTGAAAGACCAAAAGACTGAAATACTGAAAGACTGAAAAAATAAAAACTGGAAGACTGAAAGACTGAAAATCTGAAAAACAGAAAGACTGAAAAACTAAAAGACTGAAAGACTGTAAGAATAAAAGACTGACAGACTGAAAGATTGAAAGACTCAAAGACTGAAAAACTGAAAGATTGAAATACTGAAAGACTGAAAGATGGAAAGACCAAAAGACTGAAAAACTGAAGGACTGAAAAAATAAAAAAACTGGAAGACTGAAAGACTGAAAATCTGGAAAACTGAAAGACTGAAAAACTAAAAGATTGAAAGACTGTAAGACTAAAAGACTAAAAAACTGAAAGATTGATAGATTGAAAGACTGAAAAACTGAAAGACTGAAAGACAAAAATACTGAAAAACTGAAAGACTGAAATACTGAAGATTGAAAAACTGAAAGACTGAAAGACTGAAGAACTTCGAAACTGAAAGACTGAAAGATTGAAAGAATGATAGACTGAAAGATTGAAAGACTGAAAAACTGAAAGACTGAAAGCCTGAAGATTGAAAAACTGAAAAACTGAAAGACTAAAAATTGAAAGACTGAAAGACTGAAAAACTGGAAAACTGAAAAACTGAAAACTGAAAGACTAAAAATCTGAAAAAAATGAAAGACTGAAAAACTAAAAGACTGAAAGACTGTAAGACTAAAAGACTGAAAGACTGAAATTTTGAAAGACTTAAAGACTGAAAGATTGATAGATTGAAAAACTGAAAGACTGAAAAACTGAAAGACTGAAAGACTGAAGACTGAAAGACAATCTGAAGATTGAAAAACTGAAAAACTGAAAGACTGAAGATTGAAAGACTCATAGATTGAAAAGCTGAAAAACTGAAAAACTGAAAAACTGAAAAACTGAAAAACTGAAAGACTGAAAGACTAAAAATCTGAAAAACTGAAAGACTGAAAAACTGAAAAACTGAAAAACTGAAAGGCTTAAAGACTGAAAGACTGAAAGATTGGAAAATTGATAGATTGAAAGACTGAAAGACTGAAAAACTGAAAGACTGAAGATTGAAAAACTGAAAGATTGAAAAACTGAAAGACTGAAAAACTGAAAGCCTCAAAGAGACAAAGACTGAAAGACTGAAAGACTGAAAGAATGAAAGACCGAAAGACTGAAAGACTGAAAGTTTGAAAGACTGAATGATCAAAACACTGAAAAACTGAAAGACTGAAAGACTGTAAACTGAAAGATTGAAAGACTGAAAGACTGGAAAGACTGCAAAACTGAAATACTGAAAGACTGAAAAACTAAAATACTGAAAAGCTGAAAGACTGAAATACTGAAAAACTGAAAAACTGAAAGACTCAAAGAATCAATGATTGAAAGACTGAAAGAATGAAAGACTGAAAAACTGAAAGACTGAAAAACTGAAAGACTGAAAAACTGAAAGACTGAAAATTGAAAAACTGAAAGACTTAAAGACTGAGAAACTGATAGACTAAGAAACTGAAAGACTGAAAAACTTCAAAACTGAAAGACTGAAAGACTGTAAGACTAAAAGACTGAAAGACTAAAAGACCGAAAGACTGAAAGACTGAAAAACTGAAAGACTGAAATACTGAAAGACTGAAAGACTGAAGGATTGAAAGAGAAAAAGACTGAAACACTAAAATACTGAAAGACTGAAAAAATAAAAAACTGGAAGACTGAAAGACTGAAAATCTGAAAAACTGAAAGACTGAAAAACTAAAAGACTGATAGACTGTAAGACTAAAAGACTGAAAGACTGAAAGATTGAAAGACTGAAAGACTGAAAAACTGAAAGACTGAAAGAGTGAAAAACTTCAAAACTGAAAGACTGAAAGATTGAAAGGCTGATAAATTGAAAGATTTAAAGACTAAAAAACTGAAAGACTGAAAGACTCAAAGACACAAAGACTGAAAGATTGAAAGAATGAAAGACCGAAAGACTGAAAGACTGAAAGATTGAAAGACTGAAAGATCAAAACACTGAAATACTGAAAGACTGAAAGACTGAAAGATTGAAAGACCAAAAGACTGAAAAACTGAAATACTGAAAGACTGAAAAAATAAAAAAAACTGGAAGACTGAAAGACTGAAAATCTGAACAAATGAAAGACTGAAAAACTAAAAGACTGAAAGACTGAAATATTGAAAGACTTAAAGACTGAAAGACTGAAACACTGAAGACTGAAAGACTGAAAAACTGAAAGACTGAAACACTGAAACACTGAAGACTGAAAGACTGAAAGACTGAAAGACTGAAATACTGAAAAACTGAAAGACTGAAAGGCTGAAAGATTGAAAAATTGATAGATTGAAAAACTGAAAGACTGAAAGATTGAAAGACTGATAGATTGAAAGACTGAAAGACTGAAGATTGAAAAACTGAAAAACTGAAAGACTGAAGATTGAAAGACTCAAAGATTGAAAAGCTGTAAAACTGAAAAACTGAAAAACTTAAAAACTGAAAGAATGGAAGACTGAAAGACTGAAAGTCTGAAATACTGAAAGACTGATAGACCGAAAAACTAAAAAACTGAAAGGCTGATAGTCTGAAAAAGACTATAAAGACTGAAAAACTGAAAGACTGGAAGACCGAAAGATTGAAGAACTGAAAGACTGAAAGACAGAAAGACTGAAAAGACTGAAAAGACTGAAAAGACTGAAAAGACTGAAAGACTGAATGACTGAAAGACTGAAATACTGAAAGACTGAAATACCGGAAGTCTGAAAGACAGAAAGACAGAAAGACAGAAGGACAGAAAGACAGAGAGACAAAAATACAGAAAGACAGAGAGACAGAAATACAGAAAGACAGAAAGACAGAGAGACGAAAAGAAAAAAAAAGACAGAAAGACAGAAAGACAGAATGACAGAAAAACAGAAAAACAGAAAGACAGAAAAACAGGATGGTGTAAAATGGAAAGACAGAATGTCAGAAAAACAGAATGACCGAAAGACAGGACTGGAAGACAGAAAGACAGCAAAAAAAAAAGACAGAATGACAGAAATACAGAAAGACAGAAGAATGAAAGACAGAAGGGAATAAAATGGAAAGACAGGAAATCAGAGAAACAGAATGACCAAAAGACAGGACTGAAAGACAGATAGACAGAAAGAAAGAATGGCAAAATGACAGAAAGACGGAGAGACAGAAAGACAGAAAGACAGATAGACAGAAAGACAGGAAGATAGTAAGACAGAAAGACAGGCGACAGTAAGATAGAAAAACAGAAAGACAGGAAGACAGAAAAACAGAGAGAAAGAAACACACAAATACAGAATGACAGTAAGACAGAAAGACAAAAAGACAGTAAGATGGGAAGAGATTAAGACAGTGAAACGCAACAAAAACAGTTCGTCTTCAAAAACAGTTTTCGAGTCATCATATGACCTGTTTGGAAAAATGAATTTTTTGGCCATTTGACCTGTTCGGCGAAACGACATTTTCGGCCGTCAGACCCGTTCGGAAAATTTTCAGCCAAATTTTTCTTCTTGTTAAATGACCATTTCGACTAAACGGCATTTTCGGCAATATAATTCGGTCATACGACTTTTTCAGCCAAATGACCTGTTCATCCAAATGACATTTTGGTCCAAACGTCATTTTCGGCGTTATTTCGGCCTAATGGTTTGTTCGGCCAAATGACATATTCCGGCAAACAACTTTCAGCTTGGTGGCCTTTTAGGCAAATGGTAATTTTCATTTATTTTTTTTAAGTAAGAACCGTAGGTGATTTGTCGCATGTGATAACTTCTCAAATTCAAATCGAATACAGAATTATCATTCAATTACAATACTTACTAATGCTACCTAAATGCTAATAGTCCCGTTGAATCTTCTGTTTAACGTTCTGGTTTCGTTTTAGGAAAAAATGAGTTCAAAAACTAACGGTGAATGCATTACATCAAAATGCATTTCTCAAATAATTCTTACTCGGTGGCGAGTTTTATCAATTTGTCAATTTAAAAGCAAGATCGCGTGTGAGTTTTCATTGCCCTCGATTTACGCAAAAAATTTATTTTTCCCATCCCTGAACGGCACTTTGTAAGAAGGGGAGAAAAGAAGGTGTTATAAAATCAAAATAATTCTTACGTAACTAGTGTACAATCTTTTTGGTCAAACAACACTTTCGACCAAATGATTTGTTCGGTCAAATGATTTTTTCGGCCAACTGACTTTTTCGGCAAAACGACACTACCGCTTAAAAGACCAATCTTGCCGAATGACATTTTTAGTCGTATGTTCATATGTTCTCGGAAAAAATGTATTTCGGCCAGATGGGTTTCGGCCTAATGGTTTCTTCGGCCAAATAGCTTAGATATTAGTTAGAAATTAGTATCAATATATTTAAATTAATTGAATAAATATAAAATAATCACCGTGAATGACAATTTATTCGAAATTTTCAAACAAACATGAATTTTAAATCTTCAACAGCAATTTACATGTAGAAGTTAAGATGGGCTTCAAAATGCGGTTATTCACAATTTCCACCGCACGAATTCTATAACTGCCAAACTGGTTTGTACATTTGTACGATTTTGAAAGGAGATGGAAAAACTGCAGAGCGTTTGCGTGGAAACTTTGTCTCATTTATCGAGTCGAGTGTTGATTTGAATTTGTTTCAATTTTTGTGCGTTGAAGTATTACTCATCAGAAACGGTAACAAATTAGTAATCCAATGCAGTTGAAGCTGTTTTCAAAGTGGATTCCTATTGGTTGCTCGATTAACATTCAAAGCCGACCCGTTTAAACATGATTTCATGGAATTTCAAAATACCGCGAAGCGAAGTGTTTCCTCTTTGTCTACTCCCCGTTTTTCAACCCGAATCCGGCACACCGTTCATGAACTGGCCGTTCATTTTACAATGCACTTTTTTACCAAACATACACGTGAATATCCAGCTTTCCGGGAGTGTCACAAGAAAGGTGAAATCGGATCACCACCTATCCATAAAACAGAGTTCAGACAGAGGCAAAAATCGAACGTATAGATGAAAAAAAAAATCACCCGACCGAAATATTTATGTTTATGAAAGCATTTTAGTTTTATATAGTTTGGGCAAGGCTTTTTCGTTGCCTTTGCCCCTAAATCCACACGGCTGGACTTCGAGCTGGTACGGTGAGGGTGTTAGGGAATCCAATATGTTGGTGGCTATTGGATATTTTTTTTTCCTCCTGGTGAACCCATTTAGTTTCTAATCGAAACACGACGCCGATGATGATGTTGCTACGCCAAGGCCGTAGGAGGGCGACAGCTATATGACGATGATGATGATGCATGACGATTATGGTTTGATGGTTTATGAAAATTTATTTCATGATTTTTCCACTACGCTCAATTTGTGGCGGGCTGGTGTGGTGCTGGTGGTTAGTTAGGGTTGGCCACAAAAAGGTCACATCTCACATTTTGTTCGGATTGGTTCTTATGAGGGGACGGGGATATGGTATGGCGTTCAAAGAACTCATGTTCTATGTATAAGCTTCTCATAATCCCAATATTGCTACATAATTTCAAATTTGTCATAAGAATACCAATATGTCATATCCCTATACTTAGTGAGTTAAGATTTTTAGTGGAAAAATCATGAAGATACTGACTTTTAATTTCAATCTTGTGAATCATTTGTTGTGATGTTTGTTTTTATTACTTTGAAGATGATGAAAATAGTCCAGATGTGGTAACGAAAATGTGTAGTATGATGCGTCTCCATTTATGTCTGGTAGCAGAGGAGAACTCCACGCGATAAAATATTCAAGGGAAACTTCAAAGTTGTCTATAATGATAATAGAGTACAACGTGAATCATACGAACTAATACTAATTCGTCTCAAGAGGACGGTATATGTTTTATATTGTACTCAAACGACTAAAACAGAAGCAGTTTATTTTTATGGTTTGTATGTTTTTAATATTCACAACCTAAGCTCGTAAGCTCGACATAGAGGGAATACTATTAGCAAATTGTTCGAATGAAAAACAACTGATTTTAGTGTCCTATTAATTCAAAGGTGCCAGCAGATGTTTGCAATTGGACCGAGATAAAATAAACATGATAATTTATACCCAAACGGATCCTTGAATGACGAATGTGAAAGGTCCCCTTCCGGCAAAATATGTTCACGATGGTCGTAAAAATTCGCTACCATGAATGAGGGAAACATCTTTTCAGTTTGCATCTAACGAAGCACTCGCTGGGCGTCTCGTGTTTGAAGAGATGGTCTTTCGAGAATCGAGTCGATGCATGCGGCGATATCAACAATGGGGAAGACTGCGTTGGTCTAGAATGTTCATCATTGAATGAAAATTGTGTGGGAGCTGGTAGGCTACATTTAATGCCCCGGAAGCCGTCTCCTTCTGGAGTATGGAGCTTCTGAAGAAACTGCCACCATTGCATAAACAGAATAAACAGCAAAACAACAATGGCAAGGGCGGATAAGTGAAACGAATGACGGGCCATAACGAGGACGTGTTTATGATGACGGAAAGATGTTTTTCATTGGCTTCATAACACAATCCTTATCGGATGAAAAAAAAATGGAAGATATTTATTAGACGTTACAGGGGAAGAAGCATGTGCTTGAGCTATATTTCATTACGAAGTATTTGGCAATTAAATCAGGACAAATTTTATAGGTTGTGGTATTTTTTATTTACGGTGAACTGCGTATCTCTTCGAGATATGGTTTTCCTAACAATTTATTAGAAGTCACCAAAACCGGCAAGGCATTTTTAAGATAATATGAATGGAACTACATTGGTAAGCCTGTAGATTTTTTTTTCTTTATTATTGTCAATTTTGATAAATTGGCAGTTCTTCACTTATCGTATTGTGTCAAGGCAGAAGCATTTGGCAAGGGAGGGGGCTTTAAACAAATTTGTCCCGACTGATCTTGCGTCACCAAGGAGATGCGGCTTCAACAGCGTAAAAGAATATACGGACTGATTGTCCGAGTTGATTTTGTTCCAACATTTACAAGAGAGGACAATGCCCGAGTAGCACAATTCACATTGATTTGGTTGCTCCAACTCAAATGTGACCTAATTTGGTTCTATATGAGTTACTGTAAATTCTCTACGACATGTGTGCTGCTTGGGTGTTGTTGTCATTAGCAATGTTGTTGTTTTACATTCCCTGGGCGTTATAGATGTTGAGAAAGTCGTTAAGTGTTTCATAACCGTGAAGGGAGTGTACGCATTGGAACTAACTACGTGATTTACTTTAGTTTATGACACTTTAAAAAGGCAAAAATAACTTTCGTGTTGTTTTTCTTGTAATAAAAATTTGTTCTTAGTTCAAAGAAGGAATGTCTATTCGGTTTGATATTGAGCACAAAACATCATGTTACTATTGCAAATAAATAACGGTTGTCAGAATGGCAGAACCTCTTCCCGTGAGTTTTATATCGGAATTTTGGAACAGATGTTTGCCGAGCCGAGTTCGAAAATACGTGTTTGCTGATGGTTGAAGTCGGCATGATTGTTTGTATTATTTGAGGATGTATTTTTTTTAACTTCATTAAAGTGATTTTTCTTATTACTAGAGTTCAACACTGATCAAGGATGTATTGGATTTAGATAGTTGCTGGGTTTGCATTCAATTTTCTATAACGTATTTTCTGTTGGAATATTAGGTGGTGTGCGACACCTCGCTGAAGACGGAAGATGCGTTTGTGAAATCGTACTGGGCCCATAACCTTTTGGAAAAAATAACCTGAAAACAAAATTAGAGTTTCCCTTACTCTGTTGCGATTCGTGATACCAGGTAATATCGATCTAACTCTTACAGCAGAACTGTGGACATTGTTTCAGTCTAGTTCAGCTAAAAAGCTGTAAATTTTATTTATTAAAATATTGTTTTATATACTTAAATGTACTCACAAAATCGGTGAATTATTAGGAAGGCATTAGCTTCAAACCTGACACTATCGACACTACAGTGTGCTATTTCGTCTTGTAACAGTATTTGCTTTGCTACTAATTAGGTATGTTTAAAATTAACCTTATGGAATTCAAATTATAAAAATGACTCATTTTTTACAGGTGGTGTGCGACACCTCGCTGTAGACGGAAGATGCGTTTGTGAAATCGTACTGGGCCCATAACCTTTTGGAAAAAATAACCTAAAAAACAAAATTAGAGTTTCTTTTACTCCATGACAGACTACCGACAGATACTTCTGCCCGTGGCTGGAGGTCAATCTTCAACAGATTATGGACCCAGGAACGTTTCGGATCTATAACATGGTGTCGATGGATTAGCCACAAAGACGTAATCACAATCTAAGATCGTTGGAACATGGATTGTCATGGGTAGCGTCGAACGAAATTTAGCGGGAGGTTGGAACTTTTGGTAGGTCTCTGGCTGGTCAGTAGGAGTCCAAAAAAAGCTGGCCAGAAGAAGCCGAGGAGAAGCTTTAGATCAAAACATTCTAAAGTGTGTCAGCAAAGCATCAGGGTCGGAGCACTTTTTTTATATAGAGGAATGAAGGCAAATCTGCATACAGACACCTGAAATTATCACTCAGGGAGTGGGGTTGGCACGGAAGGCAGAAGGCCAGCCCGCCGGACTCACTAATCCCACCCAAGCAACAGAAGGTTACTTGAGTTACCCTCTCTACTTGTACCCTGGTTCCCCCAGGAACTGCCTCCCAGCATTACTTCTGGGGGATAGGCAGTACTAAATGTACTCGCTCATTCACGCTCATACTGGTACTCATCTCGTATGAGTCTTACTTGGGTGCTCTCTCTAACACACCCTCTAACACACCCTGACACTCTTTCTGACGCACCATATGAGTCTTACTTGGATGCTCACCACTGACATACCATCTGAGCCTGACTTGGGTGCTCACCCATTACGCACCATGTGAGACTAATTTGGATGCTCGCCATACCATCTGATTCACGCTCTAGCACACAAATCTGAGCCTTATTTGGGTGCTCAATCTAGCACACCCTGCCACTCCTCCTGACACATGCTCTGATACACCATGTGATACTTACTTAGGTTCTTACTTCTGACATGCCATGCGAGTCTGACTTAGGTGCTCGCCCTTAACATACCATGTGAGTCTGACTTGGGTGCTCACCTTTAACATGCCACGCGAGGCTGACTTGGATGCTCACTCTACTCACCTCTGCCATGCCTCGAGGTGTCGATAGCAATAGGTACCAACAGTTCTACGCGACGACCCTCCTACCTCGGAATTTGCAGTCCATACTAACACCTATGCGGTCACTCTTGTGCCATGCCTCGTGGTGGCGCCTGCGGTTGCCACCCGCTGCGACACTCTTACCTCGACATGTGCAAACCTCTCATTCATTTCCCCGCGCTCAGCCTGTTTTCGCTCTAAGTAACCGAATCTATGAAAAAAGGTCGAAAGACATAAACTGGCGGGCTGAGCAGCAGTCGACAAGCATGACAAGCTCGTGATTGGTAAGTTAGGGTTAGGGACAAAAGGTCGAAAAGACAAAAGGCCGAAAGGACAAAAGGTCTAGAAGACAAAACATCGAAAGGGATAAAAGGTCGAAAGGCACCGAAGGTCAAAAGGGACAGAAAGTCACAAAGGGACAAAAGGTCGAAAGGGTCAAAAGGTCGAAAAGGACAAAAGGTCGAAAAGGACAAGTTGATAAAAAGTTAGGGTATACCAAAGAAATATGTGAAATGCATTTCAGGCTCAAGAAAAAATAGGCGATGAAAAGAGCTTTCTGAATGATTTACCACCGGCGGTGTGTCGTCTGTCTCTTTCCGTCCTTCGGGAAATTGTGATTGTGGTAGTGCAAC
Source organism: Armigeres subalbatus (assembly GCF_024139115.2). NCBI lineage: Eukaryota > Metazoa > Arthropoda > Insecta > Diptera > Culicidae > Armigeres > Armigeres subalbatus. The sequence continues at coordinate 90,944,263 of NC_085141.1, read as the reverse complement.
ACCGAGAAATAACACAACCACTAATTCAAAAATACGGATTTATGTAGTGGTTTGATGCCAATCTGTGTTCCCCCTTAACTTTAAGCATAAATAACACACTCATCTCATCAATCAAAGTTGAAGAATGAGCAATTTATGGATATTTCTGTTAAAGATAAAAATGATTGTTGGGAAATGAATAAAACTTGTATTGCGCGGGTCAAAGTTGGCAAAAAATGCTCTATTAGTTGTACTCACAGAATGATTTTTTTTCGACCTTTTGTCCCTTTCGACGTTTTGTCCTTTCGACCTTTTGTCCTTTTCGACTATTTGTACCTTCGACCTTTTAACTTTCGACTTCTTCTTCTTATTATTGGCATTACATCCCCACACTGGGACAGAGCCGCCTCACAGCTTAGTGTTCATTAAGCACTTCCACAGTTAGTGTTGAACTTAATTTTAAAATTAAAAAAACACTTTAATAAAGAACAAAAAAAACTTCCACAATTATTAACTGCAAGGTTTCTCAGCCAAGGGTGCCATTTTTGCATTTGTATATCATGAGGCTAACACGATGATACTTTTATGCCCAGGGAAGTCGAGACAATTTCCAATCCGAAAATTGTCTAGACCGGCACCGGGAATCGAACCCAGCCACCCTCAGCATGATCTTGCTTTGGAGGACCTAAGGACTTTCGACGTTTTGTCTTTCGACCTTTTGTCCTTTCGACCTTTTGTCCCTAATACTAACTAACTAATCACAAGTTAGTTATGCTTGTCGACTTGCCAGATTCTCTGCAAGCTGCAGGCAATCTGAGTGGTTGCAGTCGAAACCGCGTTCCACTTCAACGCCGCTTGGCACATCCTCTGGATAAGGGTATCCGGGGTTGTGTCCCGACCGCAAACGTCTAGCATAGCTCTTCTTTCGAAGTCGAAACGAGGACATGCGAACAGTATGTGCTCTGTAGTTTCGTCAAAACCTGGGCAGTCAGGGCAGACGGGGCTCTCCGCGTGCCCAAACCTGTGGAGGTACTGCTGGAAGCAGCCATGGCCTGACAAGAATTGTGTCAGATGGAATTGGGTCCTAAAATGAAGAATCGATATTCGATTTTCTTTCAGGGAACGATGTTTTTCACGTCAGTTTTTCTTTAGACTCAAAAATCGAAAAGAACATTGTTTAATTTGAAATTGAAAAATAGATGAAAAATGCTTCCTCGACATTTTCGGTCTTGTTTGACGTACGGATTCAAACGCACTAGCAAAACACCGCAGGGCACTTGACTCAACCTTTGACAGTTAATATATGGGGCTGACGTTTTGGGCTGATGGTTCATTCGTTCTGAAAGGTTGCACAGCCCAAAATTTTCCTTAAAATGTCTTAAACACAAAAATATTATTTTTACTGATTTATAATTTTACCAGAATTTTTATAACAACGGTACAAGTATTCTTGACCGATGCACTATCGTTTGCAACCATAAACGAGGTAGGGCTTTAGGACCCAATTGAACTTCCCCATGGGTCTCTCCACGCAGCTCGATATGTTAGGTATCAGCCGGTGGGCCCACCTACCTTTAGAAGAGTTATCCCACTCGCGCTGCCATCTGGCAACCGAAGTCTCCGTGATGCGTTCGCGGGCTACTCTGGTGCCACGTAGCTCGAAACATTCATCGTCTTCCCGGATGACCATCCCGACTGGCATCATGCTCGCAATCACGAAAGTTGCATCGTGCGATATCGTGCGGTAGGCATATATCACTCTGAGACACATTAAGCGGTACGTGCTTTCCAGCTTCCGCAGGTAACTGGTTACCCCCTGGAAGCTCTCGCCCAGGACGGGCCGCCGTACCTAAGAATAGCTACGGCAACGCCTGCCAGTAGCCTATGTCTACTGGCGCACACCTTGGAACTGTTGGACATCATCCTCGATAAAGCCGCAACAGCAGTCGAAGCCCATGGCTGGCGAAGGTCGACATGGCTGGCGAAGGTCAGTTTGTCGTCTATTACGACCCCAAGGAGCTTCAAACTCCGCTTTGATGCGATCGCGACTTCACCCACGTGAATCACTGCATGTTGAACCGACTTGCGGTTGTTGACGATAACCACCTCCGTCTTATGTTGAGCGAGCTGCAGGCCTCTAGCGCTCATACAATCCTCCACCGTGCTGATCGCGTGTGCTGCAGTCAGTTCTACCTCGGGAATTGACGCCCCGTAGACCTCCAAGGTTACGTCATCTGAAAAACCGACGATCCTAACACCAGGAGGGAACTTTAGCTGCAGAACCCCGTCATACATAAGGTTTCATAGTATCGGGTCCAGTATTGAACCTTGCGGAACTCCTGTGGTAATAGGTACGCTTCTCTGACCGGCATCGGTCTCGTATAATAGTACACGGTTTTGGAAATAGCTTTCTAAAATCCGGTACAGGACCACCGGCAGGCTAAGCCGGTGTAACGAGAGCGCGATGGCATCCCAGCTTGCGCTGTTGAATGCGTTCTTCACATCAATTGTCACTAACGCACAGTATCGAATACCTTGCTTTTTCTGTTGGATCGCTATAAAATTAATAGCGTCCAACGTTGACTTACCCTTGCAAAAACCGAACTGGTTGTTAGATAGGCCGTTCGTATCCTCTGAGTACGGGGTCAGCCTGTTGAGGATGATCCTCTCTAGCAACTTGCCCGTCGTGTCTATAAGACAGATTGATCTATATGCCGATGGGTCGCCCGGTGGCTTTCCGGCCTTCGGCAACAACATCAATTTCTGCCTTTCACATCTTTCGGGGTCTACACTCATCAAGGCCTCTCTGCATAGCTTGTCTGAACATGTTCGGGTTCGCTATGATTGCTGCGCTGTTCGGAACTCTATCAGGCCCTGGAGCTTTGTTCGTTACCAGGGATTTGGCCACCGTGAGTAACTCTTCGTTCGTCATCGGAGCCACCATTTCGACCGCACCCATATTGCCTTGTGGTGCAGGAGGCCAGGGACTTGTGGCTCGAGACGGGAATAATACCTCGATAATCCTCGCCAACCTATCCGGGGACCGTTCAGGGGGTGAAGAGCTCCCTTTGGTCTTGGCCATCACTATCCTGTAGGCGTCACCTCATGGATTCGCGTTGGCTCCTTAGCATAGGTTGTCGAAACACGCTCTCTTACTGCTCTTGATGGCCTTGTTAAAGGCCAGTTTCGCAGCTCGAAACACTTCACGGCGGTCCACTCTTTCATCCTCGTTGCGGGCACGTTGCATCCTTCGTCTAGCCTTGAGGCAGGTTGATCGAAGGGCCGCAATCTCGGGACTCCACCAGTATACCGGCCGTCTGCCATTTTTCGGCAGGGCTTTCATCGGCATCTTGGCGTCACACGCGCGTGATAGGACAGCTACCTACGCAACCCCGCTTAGACCTTCAGTGCTGGCTTCCAGTCCCAGGGCCACTAGTACAAGTGTATGTGCTGGAGAGGTTGTTGTACGAACGACGAATGGAACAGGCAATGGATTGGACCAAGGATTGTTTTGGAGGCACCCATTAGTCCTGTAATTTCTGACCTTGAGTCATCACGAGTATTTTTGTCTATGTCCCTTCCAGCTAATGATAAGATGATAAAAAATGTAAAATATCATATTTAACCCGTTTCGGCCCGGGCTACGATTTCAAATTGTAAAATCCACCGTTCTCTTGTTTTTCGACCGATTTGCATGAAATTTGGAGGAAAGATGCATTTAACCCTATATTTTTGTGTAGGTGTATTGATTTGGTGATTGGGTCCTTGGGTTCGGTTTTATCGAGGGGTCCCTGGGTCAAATGGGGTCAAAAATAGGTCAACTTCCTTTTAATCGTAGATAACTAGTAGTAAATGCTCTCAATAATGATGCAATCGTTTTTATTCATCATTTTGCAATAGTGGGAATAGAAACTGCACGTTTGGACCTCAAAAATCCGATTACAGATGTTCCGGGAACCTGGTTCCCCCAGGGAAGTGGTCACTTTTTTAAATGTTCTGAATCCCAGCTTGCGACACATCAAACTTCATGATTTTGCAACACAAATATAATAGAAGACATTCGCAGAGCATATGAGTACATTAGCCACTTCCGGAGGTTCCCTGGGAACCTGGTGCCCCAAGGGAAGTGGTCACTTTTTGAGTGGTTCTGAAACCAAGCTTGTGACACATAAAACTTCATGATTTTGCAACGCAAGTTCAATAGAAGACATTTGCAGAACATCTGACCACATTGACCACTTCCGGAAGTTCCCTGGGAACCTGGTACCCTCAGGGAAGTGGTCACTATTTGAGTTGTTCTGAAACCCAGCTTGCGACACATCGAACTTCATGATTTTGCAACGCAAATACAATAGGAGACATTTGCAGAGCTTCTGAGCGCATTGGCCACTTTTGGAGGTTCCCTGGGAACCTGGTGCCCTCAGGGAAGTGGTCACTTTGTAAGTGGTTCTGAAACCCAGCTTTCGACACATCGAACTCCATGGTTTTGCAACGCAAGTACAATAGAAGACATTTGCAGAACATCAGATCACGTTGGCCACTACCGGAGGTTACCTGGGAACCTGATGCCCCAAGGGAAGTGGTCACTTTTTGTTTGAATCTTAAACCCAGCTTGCGACACATCGAACTTTATGATTTTTCAACGCAAATACAATAGGAGACATTTACAGAACCTCTGAGCGCATTGGCCACTTCTGGGAACCTGATGCCCCAAGGGAAGTGGTCACTTTTTGAGTGGTTCTGAAACCCAACTTGCGACACATCAAACTTCATGATTTTGCAACACAAATACAATGGAAGACATTTGCTCAGCATCTGGGCACATTGTCCACTTCCGAAGGTTCCCTGAGAACATGATGCCCCAAGGAAAGTTCCCACTTTTTGAGTCGATTTGATACTCAGCTTGTGACACATCAAACTTCAGCTCTTTTCATCACAAATAGACATTTATAGACATTAGAGCCATTTACAGAGCATCTGGGCACATTGGCCACTTCCGGAGGTTCCCTGGGAAGCTGTAGCTCTCAGGGAAGTGGTCACTTTTTGAATGTTTCTGAAACCCAGATACAATAGAAGACATTGGCAGAGTATCTGGGCACAATGACCTATTGCGAAGGTTTCCTGTAAACATACTGCATTTCACAACCTTGGGTGGTTATGAAACCCAGCTTGCGACACATCCAACTTGATGATTTTGTAACATAAAGAAGCTGAAGGCATTTGCACATTTGCAGAGCATCTGGGACATTGGGGTCATTCGCTGAAAACCTCGCCAAACAAACACACCCCCCTCCCCCGGAAAGTCATGAAACCCTGCTTGCTATATATCATACATGATTTTGCAACACGAATACAATAGACAACATAAATAGAACAGCAAGACCAATTCAATACTTCTTGAGCTTCGCGAGATGCCTGTGCAGCCAGAAAAGTGATTACTTTTTTATGCTACTCCAGCTTGCGACATATTAAGATCCTCATGAAACCTGGTGTCTTCAGCACAGTCAGAAAATTGGACAGGGGGGGGGGGGCTTCTGAAAAAAAGTATTGTCTGAGAGGGTTCGAAAAAAAAATTTCTTCTAAAAATTTTGTCTCTTCCAAAACTCCCCCCCGTGGCTTCGCCACAGTTAAGTGGAAATTGTTAGGTGGTTTTGAAAGTTATCTAGCAGTACATCAAATCTCATGGTTTTGTAACACAGATTCAATGTATGATACTTACGCAGCATCTAGATACATTGGCCGCTAATTTTTAAGGGTAAATATGCTATATGATATTTTGGGGCCTTCCTTAGCCGTGCGATAAGATGCGTGCGATAAGATAAGATAAGATAAGATTCCCAGTTCGGTGCAAAAAATAATGCTCCAAAACACACAGTAGATTATTTGGAGAAAACCAAAACCTTTCAGTTTGATGTGTCGCAAGCTGTTTTTCAGAACCAATTAAACGGCCACTTCCCTAGGGTCATAAGGTTCCCCGGGAACCCCCGGAAGTGGCCGATGTGCCCAGATGTTCTGCAAATGTCTTCTATTGTATTTGCGTTGCAAAATCATGGACTTCGATGTGTCGAAAGCTGGGTTTCAGAGCCACTTACAAAATTACCACTTCCCTGAGGTCACCAGGTTCCCAGGGAACCTCCGGAAGTGGCCAATGCGCTCAGAAGTTCTTTAAATGTCTCCTATTGTATTTGCGTTGCAAAATCATGAAGTTCGATGTGTCACAAGCTGGATTTCAGAATCAATCAAAAAGTGATCACTTCCCTTGGGACATCAGGTTCCCAGAGAACCTCCGGAAGTGGCCAATGTGGTTAGATGTTCTGCAAATGTCTTCAAGTGTATTTGCGTTGCAAAATCATGATGTTTGTCGATGTGTCGAAAGCTGGGTTTCAGAACCACTTACAAAGCGACCACTTCCCTACCTCCGGAAGTGACGAATGTGCACAGATGCTTTGCAATTGCCTCCTATTGTATTTGTGTAGCTAAATCATGAAGTTCGATATGTCGCAAGCTGGGTTTCAGAACCACTTACAAAGTGACCACTTCCCTGAGGGCTTCAGGTTCCCAGAGAACCTCCGGAAGTGGCGAATGTGCACAGATGCTCTGCAAATGTCTTCTATTGTATTTGTGTGGCAAAATCATGAAGTTTGATGTGTCGCAAGCTGGGTTTCAGAACAACTCAAAAAGTGATCACTTCCCTTGGGGCATCAGGTTCCTAGAGAACTTCCGGAAATGGCCAATGTGGTCAGATGTTCTGCAAATGTCTTCTATTGTATTTGCGTTGCAAAATCAAGAAGTTTGATGTGTCGCAAGCTGGGTTTAGGAATCAATCAGAAAGTGACCACTTCCCTGAGGGTACCAGGTTCCCAGGGAACTTCCGGAAGTGGCCAATGTGGTCAGATGTTCTGCAAATGTCTCCTATTGTATTTGCGTTGCAAAATCATGAAGTTTTATGTGTCGCAAGCTGGGTTTCAGAATCAATAAAAAAAAGTGACCACTTCCCTGAGGGCTTCAGGTTCCCAGGGACCCTCCGGAAGTGGACAATGTGCACATATTCTCTGCAAATGTCTTCTATTGTATTTGTGTGGCAAAATCATGAAGTTTGATGTGTCGCAAGCTGGGTTCCAGAACAACTCAAAAAGTGACCACTTCCCTTGGGGCATCAGGTTCCCAGGGAACCTCCGGAAGTCGCAAATGTGGTCAGATATTCTGCAAATGTCTTCTATTGTATTTGTGTTGCTAAATCATGAAGTTCGAGGTGTCGCAAGCTGGGTTTAGGAATCAATCAGAAAGTGACCACTTCCCTGTAGGCATCAAGTGCCCAGGGAACTTCCGGAAGTGGCCAATGTGGTCAGATATTCTGTAAATGTTTCCTATTGTATTTGCGTTGCAAAATCATGAAGTTCGATGTGTCGCAAGCTGGGTTTCAGAATCAATCAAAAAAGTGACCACTTCCCTGAGGGCTTCAGGTTTCCAGGGACCCTCCGGAAGTGGCGAATGTGCACATATGCTCTGCAAATGTCTTCTATTGTATTTGTGTGACAAAATCATGAAGTTTGATGTATCGCAAGCTGGGTTTCAGAACAACTCAAATAGTGACCACTTCCCTGAGGGTACCAGGTTCCCAGGGAACTTCCGGAAGTGGTCAATGTGGTCAGATGTTCTGCAAATGTCTTCTATTGTACTTGCGTTGCAAAATCATGAAGTTTTATGTGTCGCAAGCTTGGTTTCAGAACCACTCAAAAAGTGACCACTTCCCTGGGGGAACCAGGTTCCCGGAACATCTGTAACCGGATTTTTGAGGTCCAAACGTGCAGTTTCTATTCCCACTATTGCAAAATGATGAATAAAAACGATTGCATCATTATTGAGAGCAATTACTACTAATTATCTACGATTAAAAGGAAGTTGACCTATTTTTGACCCCATTTGACCCAGGGGACACCCTCGATAAAACCGTACCCAAGGATCCAATCACCAAATCAATAAATCCACACAAAAGTATAGGGTTTTATGCATCTTTCCTCCAAATTTCATGCAAATCGGCTTTACGAAGTGTCACAAACGACCGAGTCTGCCAAATGAATGAACTGATTAAAAAAACGGTAGTACGTCGAAGGGAACCTACAGAAGGGATAGCCGGGTGTTGGTACCTACCTTGGTAACCCACTTTTATTTCTCCGAGGGATCGGTCTATAGAGTTAGAAGAGTCACAATTGACCTCCTGAAGACCATAGAGAACCATCCTTGGTTGACAGTTGAGCCTAAAAATAAGCGCTGAAAACAGATCCATCTGGTATCGCATTCATGACCGTTTCCGAAAGCCATCGACATTTCAGAAGTCGTTTCAGAATTACGAAACATGTTTTTCTTTTTGCCTTTCTCGTACAACAAAGTTGTACCGAAAGGCTATCATTTCACTCCAAATTCGAACTTTCGATAGAAGTCCCGGAGACCCATAGTGTTATATACCATTTGACTCAGCTCGATGAGCTGAACAAATGTCTGTCTGTCCGTGTGTGCGTGTGTGTGTGTATGTGTGTGCGTGTGTGTGTGCACAAAATGCCATAAAAAATATTAGCCAAATTTTCACTTAAAAACTCTTAATCGATTTTCTTGCAACAAGTTGCATCCGACAGAGACTAAAACGCTGTTGATCACTATTGAATTTCATAATAAATGCAAATTGCAAAAAATAGATAATATTAAAATAGTGATGAGACATAGTCACATAGAACAATAATGTGTTAGGAAAAATGCCTTGCATCTATGAATATTTTTAAAGTTTATCCGTGGCTTGCTTCCATTAAGAGTTTCATCGCACTATAAAGATGCTCGTGTTGCACGCATTTAGGCGTAAGTATGCTCTTCGTTGAGTTTAATAGTACTATGAAATTGTCCGAAAGTCAAAATTCAAGAAACTTTTGGCAGCGCCATCTGTCGTCTACTAGTGTAAATTTTCTATCATAACATTAGACGGTGTAACTGTTTTGCATTTATTGTACATCATCGAGGTGTAAGCGTAAAGGCTACATTTATTACCTTTTTTCCGCGAGAAAGGCGCCATCACCGCTAGGTGGATCAATCTGGGTTTTTGTTATTGTTTCACAAATACTAACAAGCGTATTCCTCAATATAACTAATGCTTCAAATAGTATTTGAGGAAAAACTTGCGCATGAAACAGCAACAAACTTGATATACCATGCGTCTCCATGTGGTGACGAGCAGAGAATTAAAATTCTTCGTTTCGGACCGTGCGAATTTAAAATATAAGCGACAACTAGCAATTTTTTTTATTTATTTGTTCAGCTTATACGTTCATAGGGAAAATTCAAGCTGCCTTGACATTCCTGTGTTCTTAATATAAGGATTGATATGCAAGCGATAAGTTGAACAATCGAAACAGCTTCCTTAAAAACATTAAATTGTATAACTAATATAAAATTAATATTAAGATAAGATTATGATCATATCATGGTGCTGAAACAACGTATTAAGTGCGTTTGTATGGCATTTCTTTTTTCACTGCGGTTGATATCAGTTCTTTTTTATTCGAAATCGAATTGATTCACGGATAAGCGTATTCGGGTTCCAAAGGTGAATATTGGAAGCCGATATAGCTGATCCGGTAGTGCATCAGACGTGAAACGAGATAGCGACTGGTACTGAATGCGAATAAAATAAGCTTTTTGTCAATCAATTTCAATGTAGCTACATGGGGATGATCTAAAATTTTCAAAAGATATTAATGAAAGTCAAATTATCGCAATGCAGCACAACTGGTGTACATAATTTATAATGACCATAATTACCAAAAATGATGCCGCCACGCACCAAATGAACGTCCTCAAATTATACCTTTGCAGTATGGTAAAGTCCGCGCACATCCCTATCGCCTGTACGTTAGTGGCTCTGTCGCACAATACGACCATGAAATGCAATCACTGGAAAACATCTGCAACATAAAATTTGTCAAGCCTTCCGGATATCATCTCGCATCCTCCCGCACACACTCTCTCTACAGCGTACTTATCCCGCACGTATCCGGGAAAATATCGCACTGCATTATTCTCCGAAACCACCGAAAACGGCAACATTTCACACGTTCCATCAAACCGCTCGCCAATCGTTTTGCAACTGCATCGGGTTACTTTACCACAGTGGACACAATATAACGAACGTACCCACCCCGATAGATAGAGATGGGCACCGACGCTGATGATCCTTCTCGCCACTCCAGAGGTCTATAAAACCCAGTAACATATAATAATACAACATTTTTGTTAGAACTTGACGAAACTACACGAACAGAAACATCAGAAGTGTTTGGAAATTGTATGGAAATCCAAATAAATTCAGAAGAATTTCACATGAAAATGAAAAACTCTAATCAATTAAGGAAATTGAGAAGTATCTAGGAAAAAACTCCGGGTGACGCAAGGAAAAAATGGCCATGGTGATTCACGTCACTACTGCCGGGGAAAATTGTGATTTTCAGTCCGGCGCACAGCTCTACCTATATATAATGAAGGGGCAAAATGAATTACGGTTTATCCCGAAAGACCTAAACTGAAATGGAGAGAAGGAAATTTCAAAAGTGGGTCGGAAAAATGTTCCGGTAGATATTGCTGTCATACATATCGGTTGTCCGATTGTACCGGACAGGTTTCCCCAAAGGTAGACTTTTTGTCCTTCAAAATGTTTCTTCGAGTTCTTATTTTATTTTTTTATGTCTAACGTTTTATTTTTATTCTACCAAGTGACGTTTCACTCAAATGGATCCCAATTCTATTGGCGTGACCGGACTTTATTTCACTCACATGTGTCGACGTTTTGTTTTGTTTTTCCATAACTACGGGTGCATGAATCGAGTGACCGGCAGCAAATGGCGCCCCGGATATGCTGCACATCCGAACAAGCACATCGGATCAAAGCCTGACGGGAGATTATCGCATTGATCCATAGAGCATAAATCTCGGAATCATTTACCTATTGAGGGGAATATATTATCTTGATTTCGGCTGGTACGGGTACATATCAGATTAGGGCAATGAACTGGTTTTAATCGAAGCTTCCAGAGAAGACTGATGAAGCCTGCGTGAGTAGATGGCTGGAGCCGTTAGACATAGAACATTAATTTGGATTCTGGGATATTGGAATTTGGATGATATAGAAAAGGATGTATTAAGAACCAAAACCGATTTGCAAATCATTCTAACCCATAATTCTATACACGAACAACACATTTGAAGGCTGGCTTTTCTTGCTTACCATACAGTGATGATATTTGCTTCTAACAAGTATTTTACTAAACAGCGTCCAGCATTTAATATGTAGGAATACGTCGTCAAATTCTGATTTTTTGCTAGAATTCAATGAAAACTTCAGTGACAGTAATTGTTACCAAGATCGAAATTTGCATTATGATGGAAATATAAACTATATTCAAGCAAACATTATTAAGAAATTATATTTGCAACAATATCAACAATTCCTGAAAAAAATCTGCATATTTGAAACAAAAAATAAAATGTAGTTTTTTTTTGTTGAGAAAACAGTTATTTAGACTTTCAGCCCAGAACTGGTTCATCTCATAGTGAAAAAGTCGAATTCAGCGAAAACAATCTAAGTGAATTAAATTTTTCACTCTTTGCACAAATATCATGCCTTGTATAAACATAGAAAAGTAAAATCAGCCGATACACATCATACCACGCAGTGGAACTGAGACCAAAATTTGCCAAATAATAATCGTTTGTTTTTCAATTAAAAATATATATGATGGAAATGGCTTGCGTATGCGAGTTTATGTGGACTTTCTCCCCAGCAGCAGCAGTTCCTCTGCCATTCACGTTTGTTCATATTTTGCGCGCCGTTCATCATCACCGCCGTAGGGCTGCTGCTTCATAAGTGAAATGTGAAAGGCCTGGGAAGCATTAACATTCCCGCCGAATTCCATAATGTTCGGCACCAATTCGCTGATGGTTGGCACCATGAATGTGGTGGGTTGGGGATGATGAACTGCTTTTCGGTGGATTTTGACTGAAATGAAAAATAAATAAATTCACGCTTGCGAATTAAACCCGGAGGAGAGTAAATTTCCAATATTTATTTATGCCACGGAACCCTGGCAACTTGTGCGTCGTATAACTTGGAGATTTTATTTTTTTGGTGGTTTCATCTCCAACTGTTTTGTTTGATGTTTGTGGGAAAATAATTTAAATTTTATCAACCGATGAAGAATAAAAACTATCGATTTGATTAAAAGTTATGATTTGTTGCCCGCAAGGCTAATGCACCATTAACAGTAACAGAACAGATCCATTTCGTGGCAATTTTAGAGAAATATTCACAGCTTTAGTTAAAATCCAATCCGAATCCAATCGAAATACAATCCAAATCCAATCCAAATCCAATCCAAATCCAATCCAAATCCAATCCAAATCCAATCCAAATCCAATCCAAATCCAATCCAAATCCAATCCAAATCCAATTCAAATCAATCAAACCAATCAAATCCAATCAAACCAATCCAAACCAAACCAAACCAATCCAAACCAATCCAACCAAACCAAACCAACCAAACCAAACCAAACCAATCCAAACCAATCCAAACCAATCCAAACCAACCAAACCAATCCAAACCAATCCAAACCAATCCAAACCAATCCAAACCAATCCAAACCAATCCAAACCAATCCAAACCAACCAAACCAATCCCAAACCAATCCAAACCAATCCAAACCAATCCAAACCAATCCAAACCAATCCAAACCAATCCAAACCAATCCAAACCAATCCAACCAATCCAAACCAATCCAAACCAATCCAACCAATCCAAACCAACCAAACCAATCCAAACCAATCCAAACCAACCAAACCAATCCAAACCAATCCAAACCAGTCCAAACCAATCCAAACCAATCCAAACCCAATCCAAACCCAATCCAAACCCAATCCAAACCAATCCAAACCAATCCAAACCAACCAAACCAATCCAAACCAATCCAAACCAATCCAAACCAATCCAAACCAATCCAAACCAATCCAAACCAATCCAAATCCAAACCAAACCAATCCAAACCAATCCAAACCAACCAAACCAATCCAAACCAACCAACCAACCAAACCAATCCAAACCAATCCAAACCAATCCAAACCAACCAAACCAATCCAACCAAACCAATCCAAACCAATCCCAACCAACCAAACCAATCCAAACCAATCCAAATCCAAACCAATCCAAACCAATCCAAACCAATCCAAATCCAATCCCCAAACCAATCCAAACCAATCCAAACCAATCCAAACCAACCAAACCAATCCAAACCAATCCAAACCAATCCAAACCAATCCAAACCAATCCAAACCAATCCAAACCAATCCAAACCAATCCAAACCAACCAAACCAACCAAACCAATCCAAACCAACCAAACCAATCCAAACCAATCCAACCAATCCAAACCAATCCAAACCAATCCAAACCAACCAAACCAATCCAAACCAACCAAACCAATCCAAACCAATCCAAACCAATCCAAACCAATCCAAACCAACCAAACCCAATCCAAACCAACCAAACCAAACCAATCCAAATCCAAACCAAACCAAACCAATCCAAACCAATCCAAACCAATCCAAACCAACCAAACCAAACCAAACCAACCAAACCAATCCAAACCAATCCAAACCAACCAAACCAATCCAAACCAATCCAAACCAACCAAACCAACCAAACCAATCCAAACCAACCAACCAAACCAATCCAAACCAACCAAACCAATCCAAACCAACCAAACCAACCAAACCAACCAAACCAACCAAACCAATCCAAACCAACCAAACCAATCCAAACCAATCCAAACCAACCAAACCAACCAAACCAACCAAACCAATCCAAACCAATCCAAACCAATCCAAACCAACCAAACCAATCCAAACCAATCCAAACCAACCAAACCAATCCAAACCAATCCAAACCAATCCAAACCAATCCAAACCAATCCAAGCAAACCAACCAAACCAATCCAAACCAATCCAAACCAACCAAACCAACCAAACCAACCAAACCAACCAAACCAATCCAAACCAACCAAACCAACCAAACCAATCCAAACCAATCCAAACCAACCAACCAACCAACCAACCCAAACCAATCCAAACCAACCAAACCAATCCAAACCAATCCAAACCAATCCAAACCAACCAACCAATCCAAACCAACCAACCAACCAAACCAACCAAACCAATCCAAACCAATCCAAACCAATCCAAACCAACCAAACCAATCCAAACCAATCCAACCAACCAAACCAATCCAAACCAATCCAAACCAATCCAAACCAATCCAAACCAACCAACCAACCAAACCAATCCAAACCAATCCAAACCAACCAAACCAATCCAAACCAACCAAACCAATCCAAACCAACCAACCAATCCAAACCAACCAAACCAATCCAAACCAATCCAAACCAACCAAACCAATCCAAACCAATCCAAACCAACCAAACCAATCCAAACCAATCCAACCAATCCAAACCAATCCAAACCAATCCAAACCAACCAAACCAATCCAAACCAAACCAAACCAACCAAACCAATCCAACCAATCCAAACCAACCAAACCAACCAAACCAATCCAACCAATCCAAACCAACCAAACCAATCCAAACCAATCCAAACCAACCAAACCAATCCAAACCAATCCAAACCAACCAAACCAATCCAAACCAATCCAAACCAACCAAACCAATCCAAACCAATCCAAACCAACCAAACCAATCCAAACCAATCCAAACCAACCAAACCAACCAACCAACCCAACCAATCCAAACCAATCCAAACCAACCAAACCAACCAAATCCAATCCAAACCAATCCAAACCAATCCAAACCAATCCAACCAACCAACCAATCCAAACCAATCCAAACCAATCCAAACCAATCCAAACCAATCCAAACCAACCAAACCAATCCAAACCAATCCAAACCAATCCAAACCAACCAAACCAATCCAAATCCAATCCAACCAAACCAACCAAACCAATCCAAACCAACCAAACCAACCAAACCAATCCAAACCAACCAAACCAACCAAACCAACCAAACCAACCAAACCAACCAAACCAACCAAACCAACCAAACCAACCAAACCAACCAAACCAACCAAACCAACCAAACCAACCAAACCAATCCAAACCAACCAAACCAACCAAACCAAACCAAACCAATCCAAATCCAACCAAACCAATCCAACCAATCCAACCAATCCAACCAAACCAACCAAATCCAACCAACCAATCCAAACCAATCCAAACCAACCAACCAATCCAAACCAATCCAACCAATCCAAACCAATCCAACCAATCCAAACCAACCAAACCAATCCAAACCAATCCAAACCAACCAACCAATCCAAACTAACCAACCAACCAACCAAACCAATCCAAACCAACCAAACCAACCAACAAACCAATCCAAACCAATCCAAACCAATCCAAACCAATCCAAACCAATCAAACCAATCCAAACCAATCCAAACCAATCCAAACCAATCCAAACCAATCCAAACCAACCAACCAACCAAACCAACCAAACCAATCCAAACCAACCAAACCAACCAAACCAATCCAAACCAACCAAACCAACCAAACCAATCCAAACCAACCAAACCAATCCAAACCAACCAAACCAATCCAAACCAATCCAAACCAACCAAACCAACCAAACCAACCAAACCAATCCAAACCAACCAAACCAACCAAACCAACCAACCAAACCAATCCAACCAACCAAACCAACCAAACCAACCAAACCAACCAAATCCAAACCAACCAAACCAATCCAAACCAACCAAACCAATCCAAACCAATCCAAACCAACCAAACCAATCCAAATCCAACCAAATCCAATCCAAACCAATCCAAACCAACCAAACCAATCCAAACCAACCAAACCAATCCAAACCAATCCAAACCAACCAAACCAATCCAAACCAATCCAACCAACCAAACCAACCAAACCAATCCAAACCAACCAAACCAATCCAACCAATCCAAACCAACCAAATCCAACCAAACCAACCAACCAACCAAACCAAACCAATCCAAACCAACCCAAACCAATCCAAACCAACCAAACCAATCCAAACCAATCCAAACCAACCAAACCAACTGAAACCAACCGAAACCAATCGAAACCAACCAAACCAAACCAAACCAATCCAAACCAACCAAACCAATCCAAACCAATCCAAACCAACCAACCAATCCAAACCAACCAAACCAATCCAAACCAACCAAACCAACCAAACCAATCCAAACCAATCCAAACCAATCCAAACCAATCCAAACCAATCCAAACCAATCCAAACCAATCCAAACCAACCAAACCAATCCAAACCAACCAAACCAACCAAACCAACCAAACCAATCCAAACCAACCAAACCAATCCAAACCAATCCAACCAACCAAACCAACCAAACCAATCCAAACCAATCCAAACCAATCCAAACCAACCAAACCAACCAAACCAATCCAAACCAACCAAACCAAACCAACCAAACCAACCAAACCAACCAAACCAAACCAACCAACCAACCAACCAACCAAACCAATCCAAACCAACCAAACCAATCCAAACCAACCAAACCAATCCAAACCAATCCAAACCAATCCAACCAACCAAACCAATCCAAACCAATCCAAACCAATCCAAACCAACCAAACCAATCCAAACCAATCCAAACCAATCCAAACCAATCCAAACCAATCCAAACCAATCCAAACCAATCCAAACCAACCAAATCCAATCCAAACCAATCCAACCAACCAACCAAACCAATCCAAACCAATCCAAACCAATCCAACCAATCCAAACCAATCCAAACCAACCAAACCAACCAAACCAGTCCAAACCAATCAAACCAATCCAAACCCAATCCAAAACCCAATCCAAATCCAACCAAACCAATCCAAACCAACCAAACCAATCCAAACCAATCCAAACCAATCCAAACCAATCCAAACCAACCAAACCAACCAAACCAATCCAAACCAACCAAACCAATCCAAACCAATCCAACCAACCAAACCAATCCAAACCAATCCAAACCAATCCAAACCAACCAAACCAACCAAACCAATCCAAACCAACCAAACCAACCAAACCAACCAAACCAACCAACCAACCAAACCAATCCAAACCAACCAACCAATCCAAACCAATCCAAACCCAATCCAAACCAATCCAAACCAATCCCAAATCCAATCCAAACCAGTCCAAACCAATCCAAACCAATCCAAACCCAACCAAACCAATCCAAACCAATCCAAACCAATCCAACCAACCAAACCAATCCAAACCAACCAAACCAATCCAAACCAATCCAAACCAATCCAAACCAACCAAACCAACCAAACCAACCAAACCAACCAAACCAACCAAACCAATCCAAACCAACCAAACCAATCCAAACCAATCCAAACCAACCAAACCAATCCAAACCAACCAACCAATCCAAACCAATCCAAACCAACCAAACCAATCCAAACCAACCAAACCAACCAAACCAATCCAACCAATCCAACCAACCAAACCAATCCAAACCAACCAAACCAATCCAAACCAACCAAACCAACCAAACCAACCAACCAACCAAACCAATCCAAACCAACCAAACCAATCCAAACCAACCAAACCAACCAAACCAATCCAAACCAATCCAACCAACCAAACCAACCAAACCAACCAAACCAATCCAAACCAACCAACCAATCCAAACCAATCCAAACCAATCCAAACCAATCCAAACCAATCCAAACCAATCCAAACCAACCAAACCAAACCAAACCAACCAAACCAATCCAAACCAATCCAAACCAATCCAAACCAATCCAAACCAACCAAACCAATCCAAACCAATCCAACCAATCCCAAACCAACCAACCAACCAAACCAATCCAAACCAATCCAAACCAATCCAAACCAATCCAAACCAATCCAAACCAACCAAACCAATCCAAACCAATCCAAACCAATCCAAACCAACCAAACCAATCCAAACCAATCCAAACCAATCCAAACCAACCAAACCAATCCAAACCAATCCAAACCAATCCAAACCAACCCAAACCAACCAAACCAACCAAACCAACCAAACCAACCAAACCAACCAAACCAACCAAACCAATCCAAACCAACCAAACCAACCAAACCAACCAAACCAACCAAACCAACCAAACCAACCAAACCAATCCAAACCAATCCAAACCAACCAAACCAATCCAAACCAATCCAAACCAATCCAAACCAACCAAACCAATCCAAACCAACCAAACCAACCAACCAATCCAAACCAACCAAACCAATCCAAACCAATCCAAACCAACCAAACCAATCCAAACCAATCCAAACCAACCAAACCAATCCAAACCAATCCAAACCAACCAAACCAACCAAACCAATCCAAACCAATCCCAAACCAACCAAACCAAACCAATCCAAACCAATCCAAACCAATCCAAACCAACCAAACCAATCCAAACCAACCAAACCAATCCAAACCAATCCAAACCAATCCAAACCAATCCAAACCAATCCAAACCAATCCAAACCAACCAAACCAACCAAACCAACCAAACCAATCCAAACCAAACCAAACCAATCCAAACCAACCAAACCAACCAAACCAACCAAACCAATCCAAACCAATCCAAACCAACCAAACCAATCCAAACCAATCCAAACCAATCCAAACCAATCCAAACCAACCAAACCAACCAATCCAAACCAATCCAAACCAATCCAAACCAACCAAACCAACCAAACCAAACCAATCCAAACCAACCAAACCAATCCAAACCAATCCAAACCAACCAAACCCAATCCAAACCAACCAAACCAATCCAAACCAACCAAACCAACCAAACCAATCCAAATCCAATCCAAACCCAATCCAAACCAATCCAAACCAACCCAAACCAATCCAAACCAACCAAACCAACCAAACCAATCCCAAACCAATCCAAACCAACCAAACCAACCAAACCAATCCCAAACCAATCCAAACCAACCAAACCAACCAAACCAACCAAACCAACCAACCAACCCAAACCAATCCAAACCAACCAAACCAACCAAACCAATCCAAACCAACCAACCAATCCAACCAACCAAACCAAACCAAACCAAACCAACCAAACCAACCAAACCAACCAAAACCAACCAACCAACCAAACCAACCAAACCAACCAAACCAACCAAACCAACCAAACCAATCCAAACCAACCAAACCAATCCAAACCAATCCAAACCAACCAAACCAACCAAACCAACCAAACCAACCAAACCAATCCAAACCAATCCAAACCAATCCAACCAACCAAACCAAACCAAACCAATCCAAACCAACCAAACCAACCAAACCAACCAACCAAATCCAACCAAACCAAACCAATCCAAACCAACCAAACCAATCCAAATCCAAACCAATCCAAACCAATCCCAAACCAATCCAAACCAATCCAAACCAATCCAAACCAATCCAAACCAATCCAACCAATCCCAAACCAAACCAATCCAAACCAATCCAAACCAACCAAACCAATCCAACCAACCAAACCAACCAAACCAATCCAAACCAACCAAACCAATCCAAACCAACCAAACCAATCCAAACCAATCCAAACCAACCAAACCAATCCAAACCAACCAAACCCAACCAACCAAACCAATCCAAACCAACCAAACCAATCCAAACCAACCAAACCAAACCAAACCAACCAAACCAACCAACCAAACCAAATCCAACCAATCCAAACCAATCCAAACCAATCCAAACCAATCCAAACCAATCCAAACCAATCCAAACCAACCAAACCAACCAAACCAATCCAAACCAACCAAACCAATCCAAACCAATCCAAACCAATCCAAACCAATCCAAACCAATCCAAACCAATCCAAACCAATCCAAACCAATCCAAATCCAATCCAAACCAATCCAAACCAATCCCAAACCAATCCAAACCAACCAAACCAACCAAACCAATCCAAACCAATCCAAATCCAATCCAAACCAATCCAAACCAATCCAAACCAATCCAAACCAATCCAAACCAATCCAACCAACCAAACCAACCAAACCAATCCAAACCAACCCAAACCAACCAAACCAACCAAACCAATCCAAACCAACCAAACCAACCAAACCAACCAAACCAATCCAAACCAACCAACCAACCAACCAATCCAAACCAATCCAAACCAATCCAAACCAAACCAAACCAATCCAAACCAAATCCAAACCAACCAAACCAATCCAAACCAACCAAACCAACCAACCAATCCAAACCAATCCAACCAATCCAAACCAACCAAACCAACCAACCAAATCCAATCCAAACCAATCCAAACCAACCAAACCAATCCAAACCAACCAAACCAACCAAACCAATCCAAACCAACCAAACCAACCAAACCAACCAAACCAACCAAACCAATCCAAACCAATCCAAACCAACCAAACCAATCCAAACCAACCAAACCAATCCAACCAATCCAAACCAATCCAAATCCAACCAAACCAATCCAAACCAATCCAAACCAACCAAACCAACCAAACCAATCCAAACCAATCCAAACCAACCAAACCAATCCAAACCAACCAAACCAATCCAAACCAACCAAACCAATCCAAACCAATCCAAACCAACCAAACCAACCAAACCAAACCAATCCAAACCAAACCGAAACCAAAACCAACCAAACCAACCAAACCAACCAAACCAATCCAAACCAACCAAACCAATCCAAACCAACCAAACCAACCAAACCAACCAAACCAACCAAACCAATCCAAACCAATCCAAACCAACCAAACCAACCAAACCAATCCAAACCAAACCAAACCAATCCAAACCAATCCAAACCAATCCAAACCAATCCAAACCAATCCAAACCAATCCAAACCAACCAAACCAATCCAAACCAACCAAACCAATCCAAACCAATCCAAACCAATCCAAACCAACCAAACCAACCAAACCAACCAAACCAATCCAAACCAATCCAACCAACCAAACCAATCCAAACCAATCCAAACCAACCAAACCAATCCAACCAACCAAACCAACCCAAACCAACCAAACCAATCCAAACCAACCAAACCAACCAAACCAATCCAAACCAACCAAACCAATCCAAACCAACCAAACCAACCCAACCAATCCAAAACCAACCAAACCAATCCAAACCAATCCAAACCAATCCAAACCAATCCAAACCAACCAAACCAATCCAAACCAACCAACCAACCAAACCAATCCAAACCAACCAAACCAACCAAACCAATCCAAACCAACCAAACCAACCAAACCAACCAAACCAATCCAACCAACCAAACCAACCAAACCAACCAAACCAATCCAAACCAATCCAAACCAACCAAACCAATCCAAACCAAACCAACCAACCAACCAAACCAACCAAACCCAACCAACCAAACCAATCCAAACCAATCCAAACCAACCAAACCAACCAAACCAACCAAACCAATCCAAACCAATCCAAACCAACCAAATCCAATCCAAACCAATCCAAACCAATCCAAACCAATCCAAACCAATCCAAACCAACCAAACCAATCCAAACCAACCAAACCAATCCAAACCAACCAAACCAATCCAAACCAACCAAACCAATCAACCAACCAACCAAACCAACCAAACCAATCCAAACCAATCCAAACCAATCCAAACCAACGCAAACCCATCCAAACCAATCCCAAACCAACCCAAACCAATCCAAATCCAATCCAAACCAATCCAAACCAATCCAAACCAATCCAAACCAATCCAAACCAACCAAACCAATCCAAACCAATCCAAACCAACCAAACCAATCCAAACCAACCAAACCAATCCAAACCAACCAAACCAACCAAACCAATCCAAACCAACCAACCAATCCAAACCAACCAACCAACCAAACCAACCAAACCAATCCAAACCAACCATCCAAACCAATCCAAACCAACCAAACCAATCCAAACCAATCCAAACCAATCCAAACCAACCAAACCAACCAAACCAATCCAAATCCAAACCAATCCCAAACCAATCCAAACCAACCAAACCAACCAAACCAATCCAAACCAACCAAACCAATCCAAACCAATCCAAACCAATCCAAACCAACCAAACCAATCCAAACCAATCCAAACCAATCCAAACCAATCCAAACCAACCAAACCAATCCAAACCAATCCAAACCAACCAAACCAATCCAAACCAATCCAAACCAACCAAACCAACCAACCAACCAAACCAACCAAACCAATCCAAACCAACCAACCAATCCAAACCAACCAAACCAATCCAAACCAATCCAAACCAATCCAAACCAACCAAACCAACCAAACCAACCAAACCAACCAAACCAATCCAAACCAATCCAAACCAATCCAAACCAACCAAACCAATCCAACCAAACCAATCCCAAACCAATCCAAACCAACCAAACCAATCCAAACCAATCCAAACCAATCCAAATCCAACCAAACCAATCCAACCAATCCAAACCAACCAAACCAATCCAAACCAATCCAAACCAACCAAACCAATCCAAACCAATCCAACCAATCCAAACCAATCCAAACCAACCAAACCAAACCAAACCAACCAAACCAACCAAACCAAACCAAACCAATCCAAACCAATCCAAACCAACCAAACCAATCCAACCAACCAAACCAATCCCAAACCAATCCAAACCAACCAAACCAACCAAACCAACCAAACCAATCCAAACCAACCAAACCAACCAACCAATCCAAACCAACCAAACCAACCAACCAATCCAACCAATCCAACCAATCCAAACCAACCAAACCAAACCAATCCAAACCAATCCAAACCAATCCAAACCAACCAAGTCCAATCCAAACCAACCAAACCAACCAAACCAACCAAACCAATCCAAACCAATCCAAACCAACCAAACCAATCCAAACCAACCAACCAACCAAACCAACCAAACCAATCCAAACCCAATCCCAACCAATCCAAACCAACCAAACCAAACCAACCAATCCAAACCAACCAAACCAATCCCAAACCAATCCAAACCAAACCAAATCCCAAACCAATCCAAACCAATCCAAACCAATCCAAACCAATCCAAACCAACCAAACCAATCCAACCAACCAAACCAATCCAAACCAACCAAACCAACCAACCAATCCAAACCAATCCAAACCAATCCAAACCAATCCAAACCAACCAAACCAATCCAAACCAATCCAAACCAACCAAACCAATCCAACCAATCCAACCAACCAACCAACCAACCAAACCAATCCAAACCAATCCAAACCAATCCAAACCAATCCAAACCAACCAAACCAACCAAACCAATCCAAACCAACCAAACCAACCAAACCAACCAAACCAACCAAACCAACCAAACCAATCCAAACCAATCCAAACCAATCCAAACCAACCAAACCAACCAAACCAACCAAACCAATCCAAACCAATCCCAAACCAACCAAACCAACCAAACCAATCCAAACCAAACCAATCCAAACCAATCCCAAACCAACCAAACCAACCAAACCAATCCAAACCAATCCAACCAACCAAACCAACCAACCAACCAAACCAACCAACCAACCAAACCAACCAAACCAACCAACCAACCAAACCAACCAAACCAATCCAAACCAACCAAACCAATCCAAACCAACCCAAACCAACCAAACCAACCAAACCAACCAAACCAAACCAATCCAAAACCAACCAAACCAATCCAAACCAATCCAAATCCAATCCAAACCAATCCAACCAATCCAAACCAATCCAAACCAACCAAACCAATCCAAACCAATCCAAACCAAACCAACCCAACCAATCCAAACCAACCAAACCAATCCAAACCAACCAAACCAACCAACCAATCCAAACCAACCAAACCAATCCAAACCAACCAAACCAATCCAAACCAATCCAAACCAATCCAAACCAACCAAACCAATCCAAACCAATCCAAATCCAACCAAACCAACCAAACCAATCCAAACCAATCCAAACCAACCAAACCAATCCAAACCAACCAAACCAACCAAACCAACCAGCCAACCAACCAACCAAACCAACCAAACCAATCCAAACCAATCCAACCAACCAAACCAATCCAAATCCAATCCAAATCCAATCCAAATCCAATCCAAATCCAATCCAAATCCAATCCAAATCCAATCCAAATCCAATCCAAATCCAATCCAAATCCAATCCAAATCCAATCCAAATCCAATCTGGCGATTTACCTCACGAACGGGTTGACCGATTGCGAAATTTACATTTTTTTTTGAATTCACAAAGCTAGTGAATTTGACGGGGAAAGGTAAACAATCTGTAGAATACAACTTGGGGTCAGTAGTTGAGGAAAACGAAACAATAGCACGGAAATTGATCTAGGGTGCGGTTCCGCAAATAGTTCAGTATGTGACGCAGTGGCGTAGCCACGGGGGTGGTTTTGGGCATAAAACCCCCCCCAGAGACAAAATTTTTAGAACAATTTTTTTTTTGAAAAATTTTTTTTTTCAGAAAACCCCCCCCAGACCAATTTTCTGGCTACGCCACTGATGTGACGTTTTCAACACAAACACCCGGGCAAGCTGAGTATTTTTCGCTAGTAAAACATAAACCAAAAGGCTTTACTAAACCTTGTTTTTGTGAGCAACATCAGATGCCGGAATCAATCACGTACCTTTAGAGGTCGAACGAATAAAAACTTGTTGCGTATTGATTCTTGGCTTGAAGCCATTAAAAGTGAGCAACATAAATTTCACAACGGTAATAAATCCGTGCTGAAAGTAAATCCTACAAGTCAACATGAGAGCGCTGGAGTTTAGTTTGTTGCTCCCCACAGCTACCTCACGTACCGATGTTGCCCGAACAATAATTGTTGGATTATTTTCAATTCTCTTCATTTTAAATACTGCATTGACTTCCTCCTATTTCATAAAAGTTGATGACACTTCGAATAAAATTTAGACTGAAAGTAAAGAAAATTTAAGCAAACTTTTAAACCAAAATATCATTCATCCTACAGAAACGGCAAAATTCTATTGTTACTCGGGCCATCAATGGCAGTCGTCAGGTTCGGAACGTGCCACTGTTATCCACATGTTTACTCACCTTTCGCCGTATGCCCGTGGGAAAATCCCGCGCCCTCTATTTATACAGGCATCTACGTGAGGATTGGCTCTTCTGTGAGTTGTTGTTCACATTGCATCCAGTTGGAATAACCACGTGTGAAAGCATCCTCCCCCTCATATTCACCAGAGCAATAACAACCAATCCGAAAGTGCCAGATCGGTGCTCACGAATACAGTGAAAACTTCATTTCTAATCAGTTCTCGGAGTCAGGTGTTGCGAAAGTTTGTTTATAGGATCGGGCTTGATGTTCCAGTTGCCGCCGTAAAAAGTTGAACTATTTTCGCATGACGCTATTCAAGTTTGGCGTTCAATTTTAAATGTCCAAAGTTTTAGGATTACACAACAAAGTCACAAATCGGTCATTTTAGAAGACACTTCAATAATATATCAAGAGTATGAGCTGAGAAAACCATAACGCCCTTCGAAGTGAAACAATGACAGATCATTTCCTTACTACCTATGCTGAACAATCAAAATTAAAAGTTCAGCACTGCACGAAAATGTTTAGGGGAAGAGGCCCCAAAACGCCACCCCCTCCAATGCAAAACGCACTTTGGGTATTCCCTCATGCCTTCCGTGTTTGAGATGTTCGTAACAAAACTAGACTTAAAATTATGTAGGTTAGGCAAACAAAAGCATCAAAATAATCGATAGGAAGGTAGGAAAACCCGAAAATTTCCACATTTTGAATTTTTTCTAACATTTTGGCGAGGCAAAACGCCCTAGTAGGACTAACCCACAATGTACTAAGCGTCTACTTTCTGATTCGCCGAAGCGTGGTGCGTTGTACCCCAAGAGTTGCCAGTTGAAAGGGGTTTTGCTTCATGAGCTTTTCGGCAACAAAATATCACCACTTTATCTTGGAAATGTTAATATTGTCAATATGATTGAGATTGTCTACAATTTCAAAATGTCATCAACTAGCTATACTGTTTAACTATTGCATGAGGCAAAAATACCCGTGTAAATCGTTACAGTTAAGTTATATTACAGGTATATTGCTTCCTTTCTACTACGTCAGATTTACGCTTTTGGAAATGTGATTAGAAAAAAAAACATGTTTTGTTCAACACGGAATTAAATAGGGGGACTGTTCTGTTTTTCCATCTCACTGTGTGGGCGTGGGGAAGTGCGAACTGGCAACCTTAATCATCGATGAAGGCAGCGCGTCAAGTTAACGCATCAAAGTAACGCGACGATGCAACGCCACAGAACGAAACGTCAACAATGGCAGTTTAGTATTGACAGCTGTCAATGGAGGTGACTGTAGAAATACATGTGCGTGTGATAAGAGTAACCGGTAGCCATCGCAGTAAAAAGTTCGTGAAACGCTCCGAGTCGTAAGCTTTTGTGTTTAAATACTCTGGAATTATAAAAGGTTCTTAAAATTGTAGACGTATTTATAAATTAGTGTAATCGCGGTATAGAAAATCTTCCACCTATAAACCGAGTAGAAAATATCTGCATAGCATCGTGAGTTTGAGGTTGAAATGTTTAGGTTAGGATCCGAAATAATCTTAAAGGACATAGTTTAGGGTTGTAGTACGCTCGTCTGGTGTCCGAAGTTCCTGAAAAGAAAAGAAGACTTGCAATAAAACCTAAAAAGAAAAATAAGAAAATAGTTAATATTTTTTTTTAATCTTTCGTTTATTTGGAAGGCTCATTTGCCGTGAAGCGTTACGGAGCCGAAATCAAGTTTAACAATACATTTCTTGATTCTTATACATAGTGTTAGTTTTGGGGAACCGAAAGACTCGCGGTTTAGTCGAGGTTAGGGAATACAATAATACAGTAAGAAAAGAAAGGATTTTAGGGTGCTTAAGTAATTACGATGCTGATGTTCACAAAGTTGACATTCATCGCATTTTTACATCTGTAACGGGACAAACAAACTTTTTTTGGGAGACAACGACGAGAGGAAGACATACGGAAGGGATTAACGACAGACATGGAAATGTACAACAAGAGGAAGACATTCGATATGGGATACGACAGACAAGGGAATGGGCAGGCAATGATTACAGTTTTACATCAGCAACTTTCAAAAATTGGTGGACCAGGGACATGTACTCGAGATCAAGGCCCGACAACACTTCCCTAATAGGCTTTGGTTGTTTTCCTCGGACCCGGAGATGTTCAGTTAGCGCAGATCTGGGGCCACGATGCTCCTCGCACGCCCACACGACATGATCGATGTCCTGATAATCCTCGCCGCAAACACAGAGATTTCCTTCCGAGAGCCCCACTCTGAAAAGATGTGCATTTAGAGTGTAGTGATTGGACATTAGACGACACATGGTTCGAATGAAGTCTCGTCCCATATTCAATTTTTTGAACCATGGACGCTTCGACACCTGCGGGCGAATTGAATACAGCCATCTACCCAGCTCCCCATTTGTCCATTTCTGTTGCCAGCTGTTCAAGGTTTCCTGACGAACTTGTGAAAAATTCATCGAAGGTGATTTTCCGATCGTAAATATCACCTTCCATAGCGCCCACTTTAGCCAAAGAGTCCACTTTCTCATTTCCCGGGATCGAGCAATGAGAAGGGACCCAAGCCATGGTGATTGTGTAAGACCGTTGTGTAGAAGATTGTGTAAGGCACTCAAAGCTTTCCGTATCCCATTCAGAAGATACGCTGAGTGCTTAACCGGTTTCATTGACCAAACAGCCTTCAAGGAACTTAGACTGTCGGTGAAGATAAAAAAGTGGTCAGGAGGTAGGGATGCGATTTGCTCGAGTGAATAGTGTATAGCTGCTAGCTCAGAAGTATACACGGAACAAGGTTCTTTGAGCTGAGAGTAGGCGCTATGAAAAACGTTGAAAACACCGAAACCAGTGGAGTCATCAATTTTTGACCCGTCTGTAAAAAAGCTTCTCTCCTCACTGGCGTGCCCGTATTTGCTTGCAAATAATGGAGGTATGACCTCCGTACACAGAAAGTCTGGTATTCCATGAACCTTCTGCTTCATGGACAGATCAAAAGTAACAGAGGAACGAGTCTAAGAAGTTAGCACGATTGGTGTCAACCAAAGATGGGCTTACCTCCAGCGTCATGTACCAGTGGTAAATACCCATGAATCGAGATTGAGGGTTTTGTTCGAGCAGCTTCTCGAAGTTGTCAATGACCAATGGATTGAGATCGACTCTATAGAAGGAGTGCTGTTTTTTGATCCCTAAAAGCACCCCTCCATATCGGTTTTCCCGATCGCGGCGGATTATGTTGAAATCAGGAAAATGAAGGTTCACATCTGGTGTTAGCCATGTTTCACATAAAGCAAAAGCATCGCATTGTAATTTGTTAACTAAAAATTTAAAAATATCTAATTTTGGAAGAATGCTTCGACAGTTCCACAGTAGAATCGAAATCATGTTACCCTTATTGACTAAGTTAGCCATCGAAGGATACAAATGACTCGAGGAGGGGCATTTGCGAAGCCAGCTGCTTCAGGAGAGGAGTCAGAATAGGAAGAACAGTTTTGACCATGTTCTTCACGGGGTCGGAAGCATCAAAGAAGTTGAGGATGAGCTCCACGATGCCAAAAAATGTGAACATTGGAGCACTCGGGAGTTCTTCTGCTCGCTCTGTATGCTTTCTTTCTGGCTGAGAAATCGCAAAAAATGGGGCATCTGGGATTTTAGATGTTCCCGGAAGCGGTGGAAACTCTCGATCATCCCGATGTGAAACCACAAAAGTTGAACGTTTTTGAGTATTTCCACCCGCTTTGAATTTGACCATGTTGGATTGGGGCTCCTTTTGAGGCTGTTTTCTAGGCTTTTTTGAGGGTCGCTGGCTCTGTTTTATTCTCTTCCTCGTTGAGCCATTGAAAACAAAGGGAACCCCATTTCCAACATCGGAGTCAGAGCTACCTTGATCGTCCAAAGGAAGAGAAGAGTAGATGGTGTCAGAAACGAGTGGAGGAGCGGCCTTCCTCAAAATTTCGGCGTAACTTCGCCGAGAACGCTGCTGAAGAAACCGCTTCTGGTGTATTCGCTGCTGTATGTACGTTGGGCAAGCTTCAAGAGCATGTGGAGGGCTTTCGTTACAATAGACACATTTCGGTGCCGTCTTGCACGCGCCCTCCACATGCTTCTCTCCGCATGATGCACAGCGATGTTTATTGCAGCAGTACTGAGCGGTGTGGCCCAGCTGCTTGCAATTAACACAATTCATCACCTTCGGTACATACAGCCGAACAGCTAGACGAAGTTTGCCAATCACTACGTAGTCAGGCAGTGCGGACCCGGAAAAAGTGACGCAGAAAGAGTCAGACGGGGAATAACTCCGCTTCTCTCCCTCCTGCGACACCGAATACATTTGTTTGCAATCCAGTATCGCAACAGGAGGCAAAGAAACGTTCTTGAAACGACCGAAACCTTGTTTCAAATCGTCGCATGTCATACTTCCCTCCGTCACCACCCCCGCGATCTCACACACTGCTGACGGTAAATACACCTTATATTCGAGAATGAAAAGCTCACAGGTGGCAATCTCGTTGGCCTGTTTGCGATCACTGACCGTGACACGGAGTTTACTGGACCCAACCATGTCAATGGTCAATGACAGACGAAAATCGCTTTTCCAGATCTTTGCTAATCTGGCTGATATTCAAACGTTTGCCTTTGGGTCGAAAGAAAACAACATACGGCCCACTAGAGTCGTGAGGGTAAACCTTGGGACGGGGGCTCGTAGAGGAAATTTTAGCGTTGCTGGTGTCCATTTCGTTTTGGTTTGGAACACCCGAATGCAACGAAACATCTGACATGGAATACGAAGTACCCCCGCCAACTTCGCCTTCGCGCATTGCGGACACGAAATGCGCCGCTGCAGCGAGGCACAATCTATTTTAAAACTAAACAATTAGCACAAGGGCAGAAAAAAAACACACACACAAACAAAATAATGATTTGGGACAGAGGGGAAGACGAGTAAAAAAGAAAGAAAAAACTATTCCAATAAGATGGAGAAGAGAGGGGAACAATGAGAGGGAGCTCAATTAAATACTTGCGTTCACACTGCTGTGTTGCCGGCTAACAGTTCTGGAAGCACACACTAGCTCGATGGATACTCGCCGGTGGTGCGGTCGAAGCGAACCACGCTATTGTTGGTGTTCTCGCCGCACCCAACACTGCAACTGGGTGGATGGATGGTGGCAGGACGGCAGCGTCTGTGTTGGTGGAGACGCACGATGGATGATGATTGTCGGCGTGGGACGATGATGCCTGCGCCTGCGATGGACGCCGAATAAACTGCAAAGTTTTGCGTAGTTGCAAAACCAACGAAATGGCTACTTAACTGCTACAGCTAAGCACCACTTCCACTCAAGCACTATGCTTCAAAACACTTTCGGAAAAAACCACTACCTGTACTTCAGAAAAAAAAAACCGAATGAGAAGCAGATCGTACGCGGACTTACAACCGTCTCGCACGGATGCTCGACGTGGAATGAAGCGCTAAAGTGTAAGCAAGATCTTCAAGTGGCAATGAAGGAGCTAAAGAAAAGAATTGAGCAGTGCGAGCCGCGCGCCAATCCAACGCCTGAACAACTCACCGATCTTCATGCCCATGAACTGGAAATGTGTCGGAAGCTTCTCGAAAACATGCAGACCAGCAAGCAACCTATTGGGCCAAGTCAACGAGCGGTACAAGTTCAGCCAAAGCCAGCGGTGGACACATCTTACATGCGGCTTCCAACTAGAGCCATTCCGAAAACGAATCGGACATTGCCGACGATTCCTGACGAAGCAGGAGCAGTTGGAGGAGTCTTCCAGCCGGATGATATCTGGCCCCTCAAGGTCCCGGTAAGCCAATCGGGCTCCTTCTCGGTAAGTCAACCAAACATTCCAATACTCCGGAAGGGATTGGCACTCCCAGGTAAGCGTCAAGCCTCGAGTAAATTCATTGAAGAAACCAACCAATATCCCATTAATGATTGCCCTACTACCAGAATTCCAACTTCTTGTGAGCAGCTGCGAAATTACGCGCGTTTGGAAGAAACATGGATTCCTCCAATGTACCCCCAAGAGCAGCTGTGAGATTCATTCGAGCCCTCAGGTAACGATAGTTCGTACAACTTTGTACGCGAACTAAATTCAACCAGTTTACAACAGAGAACCATTTCCTTGCGTGTGGTTGAATCGTCTCAGAGCCCTAGACAGTCGGAAAGTGCTCAATGTAATCAAGTGATTCATAACCATGAACTGGTACGTCCAACGCAGCAGCAGCTAGTAGCAAGGCAGTTCATGAGCTCCCTCGATTCACAGGCGATCCCTCCGATTGGCCTATTTTCATATCGAGCTACCGCTATTCGCTACAGATCCGAAGCTTGTGGATTTACGGATGGAGAAACGTGCTGCGCCTACAACGAAGTTCGCAGTCGATTAGTGTTACCAGCAGCAGCAGCACCACAGGTGATCGAGGTACTCCAAATACGGTTTTGACGCCCGGAATTACTGATCAATGCTCTACTTCGGAAGGTGCGAGATATTCCGGCTCCAAGGTCGGACAAACTTGAAGGGCTTATCGATTTCGGTATGGCAGTACAAGCGTTGTGCGACCATATCGAAGCCGCCAACGATCGTGCTCATCTTTCCAACCCATCGCTACTTCAAGAACTTGTGGGTAAACTTCCCGCAGACCAACGGATGATGTGGGCGGGCAAAAACAAACGAGGATTTCAACAAGTGGATCTCAAGACATTCAGCGATTATATGACAAGTGTGGTACAAGATGCGACCAGTGTGGTAACCATCGAACCAGAGGTGAAACACAGTGCTGCCCAGATCACCTGAAGAATTGAGGATTCGTGTACTCCTACGTCCACGCGAAGAAAACACCGGAGGAAACCATTGGAACATCGTACGAACCGAAAGAGGAGTCAAAACAGCCTGACTGCGTTCATTGCAATAGGAGTGGCCATCGAGTGCGTGATTGTCATGTATCCAAGCTACTACACGTAGACGACCGTTGGAAGCGAGTACGCTCGCTCGGCCCGTGTTCGAATTGTCTATTTAACCACGGAAGACGTTGATGCCGAGGACGGGAGACTTGTGAGATCGGTTGTTGCCAATTCCGTCGTCACCCACTCCTGCATTCTTCCAAGGGTCCTCATCGGTCTTCGGAAGCAGCGGTTCAGGTGGCAGAGAATTACATCCATCACCACTAGGGTGTCCCAAAATTGGACAATGTCTGGGATTTTGGGGGCTCAACCTTCAAATGAAAGCTTAGGGTAAAACAAAAGAAAAATTGTTCTACGACAACTCTGGGAAATGACGTTTAGGGGTGGCCCCGACGCGTTTTATGAAAAAAGTGCATTTTTTATAGGTATCATCGAAAATACCGGTATATCGGAAAGAAATTCGATGAAACCCATCCATTTTATATTTTTTACATTTAACTTAGGGTCTATACTTTATGGTAAAACTTTGATACCGCATGTTTTAGGTCTATATATTTTTCACTGATGCTTTAAATGCCCAAAAATGATTAATTTTTCTTAATATTTTTTTATTAATGCATCCAAAACGGGTATCCATCATAATGCTTTCAAAACTAGATATACATAAAAAGATGGGGAATTTTATAACGAATATTTTGCTAAAAATAGCAACCTTCTATCTCTATCCGTTTAAAAGTTATTCACGATTTACTGCAGCTTGGAAAAAGACTTTTTGAAATTTCGGTTCATAATACCTGGATCATGTTTAAGTAAAAAAACGCCTACTTTTCCATACCAACCAAATGAGCGCTTTAATAACCAATATAGTATTCATATGAGTTGCATAAAATTGATTTTAATACTTATTTGAGTGTTATAATGGAAACCCAACGATGGACCAGCAGTAACATGACTGACTACAAATTGTTCAGTTAGTCTGGGTGAGTGCTCAAATAGATTGATGAATATGGTTTCAAAACTACCCATAGGTAGGTTCAGTTTTCGTGTCATGGTTTGTCGAGCTGTGCAATGTTTCTCGATAACATGGAAATTAGTTGTTTTGTGACCATCTTGATTTTTTGCAAGAACGATCATGTGAAGCAAATCCAACTAGATCATTTTGATATCGATTTGTCATATTTTACGCCATATTGAAGCTCATTTTACGCCATTGCAAAAAATAGTGTGTGCAACTCATTGCAAAACTCGATTTTATCAGCACTCGTAGTATTTATCTCATTCGGCAAGCTTCGTTGGATAAACGTACAACCATGCTGATTAAATCATCTTTTTGCAACTAGTTACACAAATTACTATTATCATTATTATTTTATAATGCATATTGAAATATTTGGCATCTACCATCTACGGAATCTCTGGAAATAAAAACAATCTACACTAATTACGAACTATTTTGCCTACCAATACTGAATACAATGATAAATTGATTGCATCGATAAATCGGGACCAAAATGATCCAGCCGGATTAACTTCACATGATCGTGCTGGTTAAAAAATCAAGTTGGTCAGAAAACAATTAATTTCCATGTTATCGTGAAACATTGCACAGCTCACCAAACTATGAAACGATAGCTGAACCTACCTATGGGTAGTTTTGAAACCATATTCATCAATCTATTTGAGTACTCACCCAGACTAACTGAACAATTTGTAGTCAGTCATGTTACTGCTGGTCCATCGTTGGGTTTCCATTATAACACTCAAATAAGTATTAAAATCAATTTTGTGCAACTCATATGAATGCTATATTGGTTATTAAAGCACTCATTTGGTTGGTATGGAAAAGTAGGCGTTTCTTTACTTAAACATGATCCAGGTATTATGATCCGAAATTTCAAAAAGTCTTTTTCCAAGCTGCAGTAAATCGTGAATAACTTTTAAACGGATAGAGATAGGAGGTTGCTATTTTTAGCAAAATATTCGTTATAAAATTCCCCACCTTTCTATGTATATCTGGTTTCGAAAGCATTATGATGGATAGCCGTTTTGGATGCATTAATAAAAAAATATTAAGAAAAATTCATCATTTTTGGGCATTTAAAGCATCAGTGAAAAATATATAGACCTAAAACATGCGGTATCAAAGTTTTACCATAAAGTATAGACCCTAAGTTAAATGTAAAAAATATAAAATGGATGGGTTTCATCGAATTTCTTTCCGATATACCGGTATTTTCGATGATACCTATAAAAAATGCACTTTTTTCATAAAACGCGTCGGGGCCACCCCTAAACGTCATTTCCCAGAGTTGTCGTAGAACAATTTTTCTTTTGTTATACCCTAAGCTTTCATTTGAAGGTTGAGCCCCCAAAATCCCAGACTTGGTCCAATTTTGGGACACCCTAATCACCACCCATCTTCCGGAACGCTATTCCAGATTATTCC
Organism: Armigeres subalbatus; assembly: GCF_024139115.2. Classification (NCBI taxonomy): domain Eukaryota; kingdom Metazoa; phylum Arthropoda; class Insecta; order Diptera; family Culicidae; genus Armigeres; species Armigeres subalbatus. The sequence goes on along the minus strand of NC_085141.1, from coordinate 90,909,719 downwards.
AGTGACACTGCACGAGTCAAACGGTTCAATCGACACTTTCGCCTTCCTCAACGAAGGTTCGGATTTGACTCTGTCGGAGAGTGATCTGGTGGCCTCATTAGATGAAAAGGGTACGCCACTACCATTATGCCTCCGATGGACTGGAAACACTTCACGTGTTAATAAGAGCTCACAGCAGATAACAATCGAGATTACCGGACGCGGACAAGAGAAACGTCACCAGCTGATTAACTTGAGAACTGTGAACAACCTGGGGCTACCTGGGGTCAGAGCTTCCGTGAGAATAAGGCCGTAGAATGTTACCGACACGTGAAGGGGATCCCGATTGCCAGTTACCAGAATGCGATTCCCAGGATTCTAATTGGGGTGGACAACTTGCGCTTAGCGTTACCACTGACAGTGCGAGAAGGCGACGGAACAGCACCGGTAGCAGTGAAAACCAGACTGGGGTGATGTGTCTACGGTCCTAGAGGGGGCAAAAAACAAGAATCCCTCAGCTTCCATATGTGCGAATGTTCCTGCGATGAAAAACTCCCCGAAACTGTGAAGAAATTTTATGCCATTGAAGAAATTGGCTACAATTCAGCGATATCATCACTGACGAAGGTAGATGAACGAGCACTGGCCATTATGAAAGCAACAACTCAGCGCGTAGGGAACCGGTTTGAGACCAGGCAGATTTGTAGAGAAAATGAGGTAGAATTCCCGGACAGCTATTATATGGCAGTGCGTCGTCTGGAGTGTCTGGAACGTAGAATGGAACGCGATCCAGGACTGAAGGAAAATCTCTACCGGCAAATCGGTGAATAAGAGAAGTAAGCCTATGTGCACAAGATCACGACCGCGGAGATGAAAGCAGCGGATCCTAAGAGGGCTTAGTAACTCCCAGTCGGAGTAGTATTGAACCCCAAGAAACCGGGAAAGGTTTGTGTAATTTGGGACGTGGCGGCCAAAGTCAATGTATCGTTGAACAGTGAACTCCTCAAAGGCCCGGGCCAATTAACATCTCTCCCGGCTATTCTAATCCGCTTCCGATTGTACGGAGTGACCGGCACGCCCGATATCCAGAAGATGTTCCATCAAATACGAATCCGATCCGATCTTGGCACGCCAAGACGAGCGAGAAGCCAACGGTCTACGTGATGGACGTAACCACATTCGGAAGTACCTGTTCGCCAGTATCGACGCAGTTTGTTAAAAACAGAAATGCGGAGCTACACAATGAGATTTACCCGAAGGCGACGAAAGCGATTGTTGACGGTAGTGGTCGATTACTTGGCTAGTTTTTCATCATGGGAGGAGGTAGCAAAGGTGGCCCGTGAAGTACGATTCGTACACGGCAACGGCGGCTTTAAGTTGTACAATTGGCGGTCGAACAGTGGCGCGGTTCTAAAAATTCTGGGTGAAGAACAGACTGAATCGGACAAACAGATCAATTTGATCGACGGTGTGAAGTCCGAAAGAGTCCTCGGAATGCTGTGGAGTCCGTCGAAAGACGAGCTGAGCTTCTCTACTCAGATGAGTGGAGAAGTTCAATCGCTGATGCAATCTGCCATCAGGCCAACGAAGCGACAGGTTCTGCGGTGTTTGATGACGCTGTTTAACCCTTTGGGATTGCTGTCACCATTCATCATCCACGGCAAAGTAATGATCCAGGACTTGTGGCGAGCGGGGACTGCGCACAATGCCGATCAGAACACCTATCATGGTGCGAAGCTCCATATTTTCGTCGACGCAAGCGAGGTAGCGTATTCATATGCAATTTATCTGCGATCGATGGAGAACAAATCTGAATCACAGCGTTGTCTGATCGTCGCAAAATCGAAAATCACTCCACTGAAGCGCTGGTCAATTCGTAGATTAGAGCTGTAAGGTTGTGTCCTGGGTATACGATGGTCGAAGTTTGTCAAAGCAGAGCTCAATGTTACCGTTGTCAGGATGGTGTATTGGACAGATTCTAGAACAGTATAGGCCTTGATCAAATCCGGCTCTAAGAATTACCTTCAGTTCGTTGCTTCAGGGTAGGAGAAATTCTAGAACATACCACCTCGAGTGAATGACGGTGGGTTTCGTCAAAGGTCAATCCAGCGGATGAAGCCACCAAATGGGGTAGCGGAGCATACTTTGACCTCAATAGCAAATGGTTCCCAAGCCCGGATGGTCAACCTCGACGAGCGGTTGTACAAATAGGGATGAACACTATGTTGAGACCGGTGTCACGGTTAACCCTACTCGACCTTAAAGATAGCAGTGAGATCTCCGAACTACACCCGGGGGAGACTGTTAGGTGCCCGCCAGAGTAAATGCGACGCGACTCACGTGAAAGAATAACAATCATTATCAACAGGCTGTCAAATTGCACTGTTGCGTCGCGTCGCATCGCACGTCGCGTTTACTCTTGCTTCACCCTTAGCGTGGAAAAATGTGGACTAGTAACATGGTAACAATAATCACCGATGAAGGCAGCGCGTCAAGTAAACGCATCAAAGTAACGCGACGAAGCAACGCCGCAGAACGAAACGTCAACAATTGCAGGCATCATTGACAGCTGTTAATGGAGATGACTGTAGAAATACATGTGCGTGTGATAGGGAAACGCTCCGAGTCGTAAGCCTTTGTGTTTCAATCGCAAATATTCTGGAACCATAAAAGGTTCTTAAAATTGTAGACGAATTCATAAATTAGTGAAATCGCGGTATAGAAAATCTTCCACCTAAAAACCGAGTAGAAAATCTCTGCATAGCATCGTGAGTTTGAGGTTAGAACGTTTAGGATAGGATCCGAAATAGGACGTAGGGACGTAAGGAAGTAGTTTAGAGTTGTGGTTCGTCTGGTGTACGAAGTTCCTGAAGAATTTGAAAGAAGACTTGAAATAAAACCTAAAAAGAATAGTAAGAAAATCCATATATATATATATATATATATATATATATATACAGTGATTCCACGGGAAAAGAATAGAGTTGAAAAAAAAAAGTTGACCCATTTTGCACAAAATCGCTTGGTATGTTCTTCATCGAAAATAATTAGACCCGTATTTTTTTATTTTTTTATTAGGGTGACCATGTGTGGGATCAGCCATTTGCTGTTGTATATAATTGACGAGGAATTACTTACCCAAGCGTGTGCTTCCGTGGACGGTTACGATGGTGAATGCTGACGCGTGTGTGCCGCGCATGGCCTACTTCGATGTCGACCGTCGTCGCATGATGGCATGCTTTGTGAGTGCTTGTCGTGAGTGAAGCCAACACGTGGTTGGATGCTATACGCGATAGATATCCGCTTAAGGTAAATGTATACCACACATCCACCTCTCACTTTAAATAAAATAAACGCTTTGTATTTTATCATCCTGACATATATGAAATCGGTAATTCGTTTACGGAAAACGGTAATCCAAATTAAGTGTGTATATTAGCTACCCGACACTTGACCCGACAACGACACTTTTTCTTTTTTTTTACCAGAATTGTTTATGAGTTTTATGTTTACAACATTCGCAAAAAAAAGTATGCGTTAATTATTATTATTTTTTTTCTTTAATAAGTCATATTTTGTAACCGTACAATAATGTGTGCTTTTATTGATATTGTTTTTTGTTTTCTAATTTTTGTAAAAGCTCGAAATAATTTTCCTAACAAAAAAGCTATTTGCTCTTTAATTATTTATGTTGAGTATAGTTTATCCGGATAGTTGAGCCTATAGACTATACACTCATCAAGATCAACATCGTAAAAATAATCGAATTTTTCCAATTTAAACAATATTTATTTAATATGACATTACACCTATTCGTGCATAAATTCAATTAACAGTGTTAACATCGAGACATCTGATTGAAATATTTCATTGTACTAATGTCGAGTGTCAACTGATGTCGACAAAGCAATTTAAGTCAGTGTAGTCAGAGTGTATGTAATTTATAGTGGCGACACTGTCAGAATTGGAACAAAATTCATCTGTCATTCCCATACAAAATCGTGTTCCAAACGAACAGAAGACCTGTCAAATGCGGCACATGTCGCCACTCTTAATTACATACACTCTGAGTGTAGTATTTTTTGTTTACCATTCAGCTTACTGCGAGAGTGTATACGTTGCATTCCCACCCACACTCATTTAAATTAGTGTTCGGCTACTCACAAGTCACGGCAAAATCAAATGCGATTCCTAGAGTCCTGTTATAGTCACTGTAGGAATTCCCAATCACAAATCATGCATTCGTGAGAGTCAGAGTGTATGTAATTTAGAGTGGCGACACTGTCAGAATTGGAACAAAATTCATCTGCCATTCCCATACAAAATCGTGTTCCAAACGAACAGAAGACCTGTCAAATGCGGCACATGTCGCCACTCTTAATTACATACACTCTGGTGAGAGTATTAGTGTATTACGTTATTTTGTGCATTCAGTTTGTTTACATCTGTGCATCAATCAGCTGTCATTTTAATAGATAATTCGTTAATGGGCAAAACAAATTGTTTTGTTCAAAAGCTCTATCCTAATATCTGTTATTAGGCAGTTGGTTAATTTTTCTTTATAGAAATGAATTTTAGTTCGCAAGTTCGAAAGATATTTTTTAATTTACGGAAAAGCAGAAGCTAAGATGAGAGGTAAATGATGAATAAATAATTAACTTATGATTTTATTTGATTGGTTTTAGAAAATGTGCGGATGTAAGGAATATGAATGAGGAATGCTGATAAAATTAGAATACTGATACGTGCTACTGCTGTTTTTTTTCAATTTTTGATCAGCTGTACGTAGTTTTTTAGGTAGCCAGGCGGGTTTTTTGTTCTACTCGGCCGCTCTAGTTTCTTCTGTGAGATGTCCTTTGAGATTAAGGTAGATGAATCAATACGCTCCTCGAACGGTTCGCGCCAGTTGCCGACCTTCCTGGTCTGAGTTACGTGTCGCTTTACCGTTTGTCCACGATCGTTCTGTAGGAACAGGTTCCCGTTGTCCTGTTTCAAAACAGTGTACTTTTCTGGATCGAACCTGCTTTCTCCCTTAGACCGAGACATGCGCTCAATGATGACTGTGTCTCCAGGTTTGATGCAACTTGCTCGCGCTCCTCTTTTGGAGTCTTCACGTTCTTTAGATTTGAGTTTTTCTATTTTATCCTTGCGGTTCAAGAGCTCATCGTCGTATTTGGCCTTCTCGTAACGCAATAGAGGGAGTCTACGCTTAATTTTTCGGCCCAACATGACCTCCTCCGGGGGAACACCGGTAACGGAATGAGCTGCGGCGTTGTGCGCATTCACGGCAGCCTGAAGCTCTTCTTTAAAGCATAACCCATTACTAACTGCTGATGCCATCGCTTTGTTCACAAGCTTCATATAATTTTCAACGAGCCCATTCTGTTGTGGGAATAGGGGAGTTGAAAATATTGTCTCAATGCCACGATCAGCACAGTACTTCTTATATTCGTCCCCATTGAATGGTGGTCCGTTGTCGGATCGAATGTGTTTCGGGAAGCCTTCACGGGCGAAGATTTCCTCAAAAACTTGCTTGGTTTGGTCAAAGCTTGTTGACTTTACAGGACGGGCGATTAAGAACCTATCAAAAAGAAAGACATGTATAGGGAAAAAAAAAATCAATATCAAAGTCTTACCTGGATCGGTAATCAACCATAAGTAGAATAGAAATACCTCCATACCGGGCGTATGGGCCATTAAAGTCCAAAGCGATTGTTTCCCAAACAGTTTGGGGTGCAAAAATCCGTTTCATTGGGGTAGGTTTCTCTGGGCGGCCGTTAGTAGCGCAAGTTTTGCATGTCTTAACCCATTCTTCAGCATCAGTACCAATGCCGGGCCACCAAACGCGCTCCCTCAAAATGCTCTTCAACTTAGCGGTCATCGGGTGTCCATCGTGGGCTAAGTTTAGAGTCTTTTGACGCAATTCAGATGGGACCACCGCGCATCCGTTTTTAATCAGAATTCCATTATGTACTGATAAGTCATTAGACACGTTTTTAAACCGTCTAAGGTTCTCTGGCCAGGCATTCGTCTCCAGTGCATCCATTACACTTTGAAGTATCTGATCTTTGGCCGTTTCTTTCCGTATTTCCTCTTCAGTTAAAAAACGTATTGAATTTGCCTCAAGAGTTGCAATTTGCCATGGGCTGTGTTCCTCGTCAAATGGTTCATCGCGTCCTGTGTACAATCGAGATGAAGGGTCAGCGATGTTATCTCGACCGCGTATGTATTCAACGTCGTAGCTGTAAGGGCTGAGACGCAGTGCCCAGCCATCGGCTCTTGTTAAGGCTCTTTTTGAGCTTTCTCGCGACCGGTTCAAAATAAAAGCTACGCCTTGTGCGTCAGTTCTGAGCGTGAAGTGACGACCAAGAAGGAAAAACGAAAAGTGCTCCACAGCCCACACGGTTGCCAGGGCTTCCCGCTGATTCTGAGCGTACCGTTTTTCAGTGTCAGTGAGGGACTTGGACGCGAAGCTGATGATGCGGGGAGAACGGGTTGTGCCTTCTTGTATTAGGACAGCACCAAGAGCAGCAGGGACAGCAGGAACAGCATGATGTCCAAGGGCTTGACGACCCCTCCCCAGCTGTCTGCGAGTCAGGGAGAACTGCCTAGGGCGTGGTGGGATTTAGCAGTGGGCTCTGCTAAAATCCCTCCCAAAAAACCACAAGTGCCCGTAAGCGGACTCTATCAAAGCGACTGTGTGCCGCTTCAAAAGCACAAGCCCAGGGAGGGAGTGCCAACTGGCATGTGGAGTGTCCCTACTTCGGTAGGGTAGTGCGTGAGCTGCTTCGGCAGGGAGTGAGTGATCTGTTTGTGCTGAGGCAGGAGTGTCATAGCGTGTCTCCGCCGCTATTGTCACCTCAAAGCGCAGCAGAAGTCTGAGTATGGACTGCACATGCTGAGGCAGGAGTCGAGGTATCCCATCGACACCTCGAGGCATTGCAGTGGAGTGTTAGAGTGAGCACCCGAAAAGGGTCACATGGAGCGAATGGTCTTTGGAGAAGCTGCTTCGGCGGCAGGGTAGCAGTGGGTTGTACCCACACACCTACAGTTGTGCACATGTGGTGCATGGGGAGTGTCCCTGCTTCGGCAGGGTAGCGTATGGTCTGCTTCGGCAGTGGTGTGATTGATATGCTCGTGCTGAGGCAGAGTGTCGTAGCGCAATATCTGTAGGCCCAGGCAGTTACCGCTATTGACACCTCGAGGCATGGCAGCGGAGCGTCCGGGAGAGCATCCAAGTAAGACTCAAATGGAGTGAATGGGGTGCGAGCACCCAAGTCAGTCTCGCGTGGGACGAGTGCCTGTGTGAGCGATAATGAGTGAGTACGCTTAGTACTGCCGTCCCCCCAGAAGTAGTACTGCGAGGTAGTTCCTGGGGGAAACGATGGTGGAGCCCAAGGGAGTTTAGTCGGTATTACCGGTATGGTCGAGTCCGACACTCCAGTACACTTCCGTTTGGTAGTTTGGCAACTACAATGCACGTGTACTGGGTTAGTGTGTAAATGCATTCTCCCTTGTAAAAAAAAAAAAAAAAAAAAAAAAGCACCAAGAGCATTGGGCGATGCATCCGTATACAGGATAGTACGTTCACTTTCAGAAAAGTAACCCAATGCTGTCGTACAATTCGTAATCCTGTTCTTGATCATTTCGAATGCCGCAAGTTGTTCTGGACCCCAGCACCAGCTTTTGGCAGTAGTAGCTTGCCAAAGAGTGCTCGAAATATTGGCGAAGTCCTTGATGTAGGGACTGATAAATGAAGCTAGTCCTAGAAAACTTTTAAGTTCCGATATACTGGACGGCGGTCGGAACCTCCTAATTGATTTCACCTTCGCATCGTCCACGTGGAATCCGTCCTTATCAAGTCCATGGCCTAGGAATATGACAAATTCCTTCTCGAACTCGCACTTTGCCTCGTTAAGAGTTAGGTTGTTAGCTCGAAGAATTTTCAACACTTCACCTGTGGTAGCTTTGAGTTTTTCCAGCTTGTCTGCAAAAATCAACACATCATCAATGTAGATGACAATGTTATCGATTCCTTCCAATAAACGGCACATTTCTCGCTGAAAAATTTCGGGGGCGCAGTTGACCCCGAACATTAGGCGTGTGAACCGGTACATGCCATTTTCCGTCAGAAACGTCGTCAGATCGCGCGATTCTTTGCACAGCTCGAGGTGATAGTAAGCATTACTGAGGTCTAGTTTTGAAAAATACCTAGCTCCATCAAGTTTTACCTTAAGTTCGTCGATTAAAGGCATGCGAAAGTACTCTCTTTGTATTGCCTTGTTAGGAGCCCGCATGTTCACGACCAATCTGAAGTCGTTTTTACCCTTGGGTACAGCAGACATTCCGCTAATCCACTCGGGTGCTTTCAAAACGCGTTCGATGATACCTTGAGCTTCCATATCTTCAAGGCGTGCTCTGGCTGCTTCACGGTACGCCGCCGGGACGTTGTAGTAGGCGTTTTTTTCGGGTGGAACGGATCTGTCAATGCTAAACTTAACCCGAACTCCGGGCATCTTTGGAAATAGCGCAGAGGTGGGCACTTCACAGTTGTTAACCGAAAGGCCAACTTTCAGCAATTTTAATTCGCTTGCTGTTCGCCGCCCAAGCAATGATCGACGACCTTCTTCCACAACCAGGAACTTTGCAGTTACCACTGGTTTGGGTGCTCCCAGGACTTCAACCTCAGCTCTGAAAGCGCACCGTATTACTATAGGAGCATCCGTCGCGTATGCACGAATTTCCTTGGCTACGGAATGATCAATTAGTTCTAATTTAGCATGTCCGCTTCGAAATTCTTTTTCTAGGCGGTTCCAATCGGCGCCACCAACGATATTCACATCGGCGCCAGAATCAACGAGAAAGTTTAGTGGAGTGAAAGAGCTGAGACGACAACTGAAGATTACGTCGCTCAATGATAAAACAGCATTTATCTGCTGGAATTAAGGGAAAGGAGAGTGATGAGAGTAGTTTTATAAAGCGTTTTCGAATGTTCAAATATAAGCGGTTTAACTATAATGTTACGATCTTGAGCATAACAAGATTCCGCTAACGATTGAGTTTATTTCTCTGATATATGTATTTACAATAAATTCATACCTGTTCATCATAAGAATCTTTCGCCCATCTGCGTGGAAGATCATCCAACTTATTATCGCGTGGCTGTCCATGATGCTATTGATGCCAGTGTTCTTCGACTGTCTTCGGCATGTACCTGCAAAGTGTCCAATTCGTCCGCAGGTGTTACACTTTTTGTCCAATGCCGGACATGTCTTTTTCTTGTGGAATGTGAATCCACATCTCCAACAGCGTGTATTATCCCCCTCGCGATCGGTCTTCTTTCCACCAGTATCACGAGCCTCCTCGGTTCTGCGTGTTTTCGAGAAAATCTTCTCACGACTCCGCTCTCGTTTCCTGTTAATAGCATGGACATTGGATCTTTCCATACTTTGCTGGCCCGCTTCATAAGCTTCGACCCTTGTGCCTGCTTGTACTATATAACTTGCATCGTATCCGTAAGTTCTAGCAGCCATTGCCATCTCCCTGTTTCGCATGCCTTTGAGTAATTGAGCTGTTGCGAAACGGACTTGGTCGGCGGGACTGTAACCACACAGTCGAGCCTTTTGAATCAGTCTGGCATGGAACGTAACGATAGATTCCCCCGCAGCTTGGTGCATCGCTTGGAACGCCTTGTGTTCAGCTGCCGTGTCGGTCATTGACCTAAAATAGTTATTTATTCCCGTTACAAGCTTTGAGTAGCACCTTGGGTCACGATAATTCGGTTGCAGATCCGCTGCACTCATAATGTCCTGCAAGTTTTTCCCAACCGACAAGTACAATAGCTTTGCCCTATCTGCGGACCCAGTGAAAGTGGACAACGATGTGGCAATCTCGAAGTTTTCAATAAAACTTTGCCAGTTTTCCCAAAGCTTATTGGACGGAACGTCTTTTGGGAACTTGGGAATGAGGTCCCAACGAATATTTGTCCCTCTATCCGTGAACCCGGATCCGGAGGATGGTTCCAACTCACTCGTCTCGCTTTCGTCTGCCTTGTCAGTCGTCGCGAGAGTTTCTGACGAATGATGACCCATGAATTTTTCCAACATTTTTTCCAAACGAAGTAATCTTCCATTCATATCGCCAGTTGCACACGGTGCTGTAACGTCAGCTTCCACTGTTTCGTGGGCAGCTACTTCCAGATCGTCTATGTCAACTGATCCTGCGTCGCTCCGAGCATCACTCGCATCGCTCCGATTATCGCTTTCGTATGCGCCATCGTTACCTAACGGGGCCAGCACGTATTTTCCTTCGGTAGTCATACTTTGAAATCTGCGAAGGAATATAAAAAGCGAATAGATGCGGGAATGCTCGTTTTTCTCTTTTTTTTGTGTTTTGCACGTTTTGCAATTATTCATATGAAGCATGGTGGTCCTCCAGACACACCTTGAGGCGTCATTGCCACAATCGGGAATATTTGTGCAAAAAATACAAATAATCCTTTTTTTTTTTTTAAGCAAAGCATGGTGGTCTTCCAGACACACCTTGAGGCGTCATTGCCACAAACTGGAATATTTGCGCAATAATACAAATATTCTTTTTGCTATCAAGCAAAGCATGGTGGTTAGAGTGGGGCGCAGTTGTATGGAAAAACGCAAACTTCGTCCGATCAAGTGAGATCAAGGTTTTTCTGAATCGTTTTGGGACCCCAATCAACTGTGCAAAATATGAGCCCGATTAGTTGCAACCTCGCATGCCGCATCGCGTTTTAAATTTACATGGAGATTAGTATGGAAAAACGTACTTTTTTACATTTTTGCTTTTAGCGGCTTCAATTTATCATCAATCACGTGACTCAATACGTTAGCATATAGTCTGGAAGATGCCGAAAGACTTTGCCGAAGAAGGTACGTAGCTGGAAGGTCTACAAAAAATGTTATTACGTTTCGAAAATTGATTGTTCAACCCATATGCAAGAAATCAATGTTTCTGCCAGCACTACCGGACAACCTATGTTTATCGAAGGGCAAAACTCATCTTACTTCTTGTCGGATTTTTTTCTTTGTGATATAATTCCGGATAGCTACCATTAGCTCTAAAGCCCTATAAGATCAATTATTTTGGAATAACACTCAGTTAAATTAATGCTCTACGTAGTAAGGCAGTGCTGGCAGAATAAACGATTTTTTGCATATGGTTTGAACACTCAATGTTCGAAGCGTTATAACTTTTTTCGTGGACATTCCAGCAACGTGCCTTCTTCAGCAAAGTTTTTCGGCATCCTTTGGGTTATACTTTAACGCAATGTGCCACTTGGTTCACGATGAATTGCAACCTCTAGTAGTAGAAATGCAAAAATATACGTTTTCCCATACTAATTTCCATACAAACTTCAAACGCGATGCGGAAAGCGAGGAAGCAACCAATCGGTCCAAAATTCTGCACAGTTGTTCAGGACCCAGAATGGCTTCGAAAAACCATTGATTTGAAAAAATGACCATGACGCCCCACTCTAATGGTGGTCTTCCAGACACACCTTGAGGCGTCATTGCCACAAACCGGAATATTTGCGAAATAATTCAAATATTCTTTTTTGCTATCAAGCAAAGCATGGTGGTCTTCCAGACACACCTTGAGGCGTCCTTGCCACAAACCGGAATATTTGCGCAATGATAAAAATATTCTTTTTGCTATCAAACAAAGCATGGTGGTTTTCCATACCCACATTGAGGCGTCGTTGCCGAAATATTTGCGCAATATTCAAATTTTCGTATTGCTATTCAGCAGCATCTGCATGGTGGTGTTCCAGCATGGTTGGAAAAATTAAAGGAGTAAAACATAACGCACAGAACAGGAGCCTATTCGGCCACTTTTCACACTTCCACCATTCTTTAACTGTTACAAAAATAGCTAATTTCTTTTTAAAGCACAGGAGTGAAAAAAAAAATGCAAGTCTTTGAAGATTCCAGTATTATTCTGGCAGGATCGCCAATGTGGGATCAGCCATTTGCTGTTGTATATAATTGACGAGGAATTACTTACCCAAGCGTGTGCTTCCGTGGACGGTTACGATGGTGAATGCTGACGCGTGTGTGCCGCGCATGGCCTACTTCGATGTCGACCGTCGTCGCATGATGGCATGCTTTGTGAGTGCTTGTCGTGAGTGAAGCCAACACGTGGTTGGATGCAATACGCGATAGATATCCGCTTAAGGCAAATGTATACCACACACCATGTTCGATATAGGGATACCAGAAAAATCGCTATTTTTCGAATTTTTTTATTTTAAAAAAATCATAACTTTTGAACCACTGTATCGATTTGCAATGTTTTTAATCGATAGAAAGCTTATTACTTCTAGTTTTTACTAAGAATATTGGTTTGGTGTATTGGTGTACTCAAATTTGCTAAAATGGCCAAAATATTCGTTTTTTATAATTTTTGAAATGTTGGACCACAACGACTAAATATTTTTATATTTTTTATGAAAATTCAAACATTTTTTGATAACATATCAAAAAATTATAAATGTTCATTGAGCCGTTTTTGTGTTACATTTTTTTGAAAATTTCAAGTTTTCTGAACATACACACATGGAATGAGCATATTTTTCCATCACTTCAAAATAACTGCGGGAATCATTCTGTTGAAGTTATCAAACTTATTCCTAATAAATTAATAACCATGTTTACAAATCTAGTTTTATTTGTGAAGTAATGTACCTATCAAAAGTAGGGGAGGCTTGTCCAATTCTGACCCCATTAAATGTAAGAACTATAAATCACCCTCAAATTGTTTAAAAGCAGAGACCAACATTGCTAGGGTTTACTCAACCATTGTTTACGCTTTAACTGGAACCACAATGGTCCGTTAGCGTCCTAATTCAGCATGAGTGCTCATAAGGGTTGCAGAGACACTCATGCCGAATTTGAGTGGTAGCGTAAACCACGACTGAATAAACTTAACTATTTTGAATTATTCCACAAAAGGGGTAATTTTGAGTGAATCGAACTGAAACTAGAATATATTTTTTTTAGCGTGTAGAATTTTTTTTATATTTAGTGAAGTTAAAAAATCAATTTTGAAGTCCAAAAAACACAATTTTCCAACCAATGAAATCTACGTTGAAATTCTTTGTGTAATGAATGCTTTCCATTGGTATTATTAAAAATTTGGCAACCAGTGCTGCCTGAGAGAATCTTGGCTCTGCTATATTGAGGAATGGTAACTCAAATCTCAAAGCTTTAGACTACAAGCAATGGTTTTCTCTGATTACCTTCTATTAGAACTTAGCATTTAATTTGATTATTTTTATTTTTCATAATTCTTACAATCTAACACACTTTTCTTCATCTGAAAACGAAAACCGTTTCACGATAATGTAATTTTCATTTTGTGGCTTAAAGTAATGAAACGATTGTGTCCCAGAGATTTGTTTTACACGAGTATAACGGTTCTTTATTTTCTTTTCCATTGCATTGTAATTTTTTTCCGAGAAAAACTCGTAATATATTTTGGAGTCTACTTTAGAAACAGCCCAAGAGTAAAGTTCGTACGCAGTTGTAATATGATGGCCTTGTAAACTTGCTTTTGAAGCGTTTCGCTTTAGAACACCTCCTAAAGCGTCACAAGGCCCTTTTCCATGGCAAGTGGCAAAAAAGTTCCACTCTGCTTTAAGACCGAAGTCTTTGTACATGTGGCACAAATTGAAAGCAGTCATCTTATTTTTGTATTGACTGCCTGATCCATCCATTTTTTAATGAAATTCACACAATTTGTTATAAACAGCCGAACGGCAACATGGTTATGTTTAGTAAATTCTGCGATTGCTATGAAACTTGTAAACTTTAAATTTTGTGCTTCATCCTTATAATATATGGCAAAAGGATGGATTGTGCATTGAGCGTTTGCCCAATGAAAACCTTGTATAGCGTCCTGAATAACAAAAGAGTAATTTTCAGAGAAGTCAGCAATTATAATGCAATTGCTTCCAAATTAATTTTAAGTTGTTTTAAGTAGTTTCCTTGTTGCTCTGCATTAAAATTATGTGGAGATAATTCGCTTAATTTTTCTAAAAATGTTTCCACATACTCTTCTGCATCCATTCGCATTGAATTTAAATGACAACGATCTGTTTGCTTCCATTGTTTGAATTCTAAGGAAACGACATTTTCAAGAAAATTCATCAGGTCATTCTCCAGTGTCTGCGTACCCGGGCAATGATCACAGGTTTTCAACCAACATTTCTCTGTAGGATTTTCACAAATATTTTAAAAAACAAGTCATGATACGTTTTTAAATGGTTATGAATAAGTTTTTTGTCCTTAAGGGTTTTAAACATTAATTTAACATTCTGATGATAAATGCATACGCAAACAGTATGCGTTCCACTTGAACCAGCTAGAATACATTTTTTTGGGCGGCTGCTGGAAAACATTGAAAATCCAATTTTAAAAGTAAAATATTGTTCTTTGAAAATTGAATAAATTTCACGAAGGTTACATAAAAGTAACCTGCGCTGTACATGCACTTTTTCTCCTGCCATATTTTCAATAACGAAATCCCTTTTCCCAGGACATGCTCTGCTTATCTCGTCACTATTATAAAAGTCCCTAACTACAGTTAGAGTATCATCGCTCAAAGACAACATATTTACTCTGGTCTCCGGTGTGCTCATAAAACCTTTTTCAATCTGTAATTTCTTTGCACGTTGAGCAGTTCGTTGCGAAACACCGAATTCTTGCATCATTTTGGGAAGTTAGAATCCTATATCGATCGTTTCTGTCAGATATTTCATCAAATTTTGCCTTCATTTGTTGAAGAATTTCCTGACCGTCTCCGGGTTTCTGGGCACCAGCGCTACCAATTGATTCAGCACTCGTTGATTCCAAAGAAAACAAAGATTCTGAAAACAAGATGGAAAAATAACTATTAGTTAGGAGCATGTTTCTTCATATAATGTAATACATATTGTATTCGATTATTCTATTTTGTTGCATGATAGGCAACTGCTCTACAAATTGAGCTACTAGGTCGGATTAGGTAAGATTCTACGGAACTGATGTTTTTTCAATTTTCTGAATAATCGAGTACAACTAGTATAACGTAGCAAATCATGATGTCTGAATGAACAAAAAGAAGAGATTATTCTACTTACCAACACTAGGAACAGCGTCAATTTCCGATGATCCAGCGGCATTGGGATCGATTATTTCGAAACCACCATTATTGATGTTTGCTGGTGCGGCGAAATTGTTCACTCTAGATGGTCCCGCCACGGTGAAATTATTGGTGCCTGATGGTCCGGCAACGGCGAGATCATCAAGTTTCGATGGTTCAGAAACGATGAGTCAAGGGGCAACTAACTCTAAACTTTCGACAGTATCCAAAAATACTAACAAATACTAGCGAAAAACTACGTCATATCTACGGTGAATTGATCGAAGAGCCCTGGTTGGGAAAACATGAAACACAACGCTGCTCAGTCGATACAGTCCACCAAGTCTTAGGCAACACATGATTGCAGTCTCCTTTAAATTAAAAAAAAAAAAACCAACAACTATTTCTGTAACTATTACTTTTTGAGCAATCCTTATGGCCCACGTTTTGGTTTGTTGGCATTAGAAATATAAAATGCGGTTTGAAAGTTGTCTAGAATCTGCAGGAGGTAGAAATCAGGTTCTTCCAATACGGGGGAGCACTGTGTTTCATCAACTAACTGACAAACGCCATAACAACCGAACTAGCAACCGTTTCATTGTTTGACGAAAATCGTGGATACTAGAAATATCACGAAATACTATTGTCAGACAATGAGTGATATTATCGCAAAGTTTAGAGTTACTTGCCCCTTGCGATGAGTTCTTGATTTTCACATTCTATATTAACGGCACTTGGAGCTGCTGGCTCGTTTCCTTTCTTGATAATGCGATAAAGCCGGCAATAGCAGGTATTACAAATGTAGGAACAGCTTTTATCCAATTTTATTCTCCTTTCCGCTGCATAATCATACAGTTTAGGAGTAAGTTTCCTGTAACAATTACTCCAAACATGGCAATTTGAGCATTCGTGCTTCATTGTATTAAACGTTTCTTCAGTAAGGCAACTGGACAATTTCACTGATTTTCTTGACTGACATATACTTTATCTTATAGACCACTTTAAATAGTCCCTTTGGGTATCATTTAGGTAGAGTGAACAAGGAAAAGGAGACAGATGAATCATAATCCAAAAAGAAAATACAATGAATTACCTGCATCAAAAATATTGAAAACATATTAACAAAGCAGGTAACCTATTGTATGGATCGCTGAAAAACGACATATTCATAAATTCTTCTAATAAACGAGACCAAACAAACATTCTTGAATAACATTTTCATACTTTTGATTTAATTTGAGCTATTTGAAATAGTGGAGAATAACGTTCATTCCATGTGTGTATGGGCAGAAAACTTGAAATTTTCAAAAAAATGTAACTCAAAAACGTCTCGATGAACATTTCACATAACATAACATAACATTTGACATGTTATGTAAAAATATTTGAATTTTCATAAAAAAATATAAAAATATATAGTCGTTGTGGTCCAACATTTGAAAAATCTTAAAAAACTAATATTTTGACCATTTTAGCAAATTTGAGTACACCAATACACCAAATCAAAAACTTTAGTAAGAACTAGAAGTAATAAGCTTTCTATCCATAAAAAAATATTGCAAATCGATCTAGTGGTTCAAAAGTTATGATTTTTTAAAATAAAAAAACTCGAAAAATAGCGATTTTTCTGGTAACCATATATCGAACATGGTCACCCTAATAAAAAAATAAAAAAATACGGGTCTAATTATGTTCGATGAAGAACATACCAAGCGATTTTGAGCAAAATTGGACAACTTTTTTTTTCAACTCTATTCTTTTCCCGTGGAATCGCTGATATATATATGAAAACACATATATATATATATATATATATATATATATATATATATATATATAAACCAATCTATGTATGTATGTCGAGCAATCGCAGTGAGCGAAGAATGGTTTTCATTCGTCAGACTGTTCTTCATTCCCGAAAAGCGATTTCTCCCCGAAAATTTCCGAGAGGAAGCATCTTGTGCTTCCCTGAGATTGAGTGAGCATTACAAACTTTGCCACACAGATAGTTAGTCAAGAGAACTCATCACATTTTTCGAAGTTTTGTTGTTAAATATCTTGGTTGTGTATATGCACAAATTTATATGAAATATGCGAAAAAGAATCTACTTGTCTTGGAGGGACTCGAACCTTCAACCTCATACTCTCTAGATATGCGTGATAAACCCTACACAACAAGACCACTTAAAGGTGACTAAAATAAATACTCCCCCTAAACAATTAGAAAATTCCCATAAGAAAATAGAAAATTGCCAATAAAGAAATCAGGGTATGAGCAATAAATAAATATAAAATTTCCACAAATAAAACAAAATTTCCATAAACAATTAAAAATTTTCCACAAAACAAAAATAAATAAGCACTTTTAAAAGCAAAAATTGCAATTATAACAGAAGAATTTTCCATAAAAAAATTAAATGTTCCACGAAAAAATACAAAATTTCAATAAATAAATCAATATTAGCAATAAAAAATTACAAAAATTTCCACAAAATAAATATATTTATTCCATAAAAAATTCATAAAATTCCATGAAATGATCAATAAAGAGCAATAAAAAATAAGAAAATTTCCATAAAGAAATATAAAAAAGCAATCAAACTGTGCTTTTTTCCATAGATGACCCCTTCTTTAAAAGCGTTTAAAGTTCATGTAAAATTTCATCAGCTTTATTGCTTTCTTGTATTTTTTAATGGAAATTTTCTTATTTTTTTATTGCTCTTTATTGATTATTTTGTGGAAATTTTTTATTTTTTATGGGAAAAAAAAATTATTTTGTGGAAAATTTTGTAATTGTTTATTGCTAATATTGATTTATTTATGGAAATTTTGTATTTTTTTCGTGGAACATTTTCATTTCTTTATGGAAAATTCTTCTTTTATAATTGCTATTTTTGCTTTTAAAAGTGCTTATTTATTTTTGTTTTGTGGAAAGTTCTTAATAGTTTATGGAAATTTTGTTTTATTTGTGGAAATTTTATAATTATTTATTGCTCATACCCTGATTTTTTTATTGGCAATTTCCTAATTGTTTATGGAAAATTTCTAATTTTAAATGGAAATTTTATTTAGCTGCCCTTAAAGGTCCCTTAAAGGTAATTAACAGACTTGAAAAAAAATCTGAATGAGATCAATTCAAAATGTTGCAAGTTATCCCATTTGACGATTATTACAAAAACATTGGAAGCAATATTGAATGATTTTTAGGTAGACGAGCTCATCTTTTCAGGCTCCTGGAAAATCTTCTGCATGCAATGTCAGACACTAACTGCATGAAATACGAACAATAATTAAGTAGAAAAGCGTGCAATGTCCCAGCAGGACTTGCTTCATCCCAGCAACTAGTTTCTGACTCTTATCAGCTACTAGTTTTAGTTTCAGAGTTCAACTTACTGCAATATATTTGTTTTAGCTGTTATATACATACATACTTCAATGCGAGCTGAATGCCGGGGATTGTGATATGCAAATGTAATTGAAACTGACAAGATTTATTTAAAAATTTTATCCAATCAAAACGGGAATGGCTACAATCAAAATGAGAACGTACCAAAGATTATTAGAAAACTTTTGTCGCCTTTCTCGTATAATTAGTATACGTAAAGGCTATATGATCACTCCAAAAACGAACTTTTGATAGAAGGCTCGGAGACCCATAGTGTTATATACCAATCGACTCAGCTCGATAAATTGAGGTGATGTCTGTTATGTGTGTTGTGTATGTGTGCATGTGTACAACATTTTGTAGACACACTTTTGGAAACTTAGCATTGGCTATTTCATCTACATATTGTTGAATTTTCTATGAAAACATTCTCTTTTATTATGAGATGTTTATGCTGCTGCCCACTATTGCGTTCGTCATGTTGACTGCTAAAATAAACTTCGATGATTTACGCTCCTTGGAATGCTAGTTCTGAACCAGTACAGTAAAACTTTTTCGAGGGAAATTGATATCCAAATAGGTTTGCATTCGAAGGAAATTAATATTTATGCCATACGCAATACGAATGGTGAAACTCCGCCAGCTAATGTATGAATGGAAGCACCATAAATTGCAGTGGCTCGCATACACAAACCGGGAACCGGGAAGCATGGAGCAAACTCCAATATTTGCATACGAACGATGCACGGCGGTGCGATGGTTCTTGTGCTTCAGCTCGTCCGGGAGCGACGGTTTGTATGCATTCTGAGACCCTGGATGGAGCGCGTATCCGGGATGTGGTAAAAAAGTATCCTTCTCGCTGCTGTTCAATGGATATCCATCATTTCACCAGTTAGGATGCACCGTCGAGGCGTTCTGTGCCCACAATGTGGAAATGCGTTCAAATTCGTTCCACATTTTTTCTCCGGTATGTGAATTGCTTTATTTGCGGGCGTAAGAATTGTAAAGTGATCGCAAATACAAGTACAAATACAATAGATAGAAGTATTGTTTTCATTCTAGATTTGCGATGTGCAGTGGCACATGAAGCAATTCTACCACATTACCCGGAAACCATTGAACGGGATTCAGAACTACCGTTTACCGTACCAATAAACCGAACAGAAATAAAGCATAAGGCTGTTGAAACCACCGATTTTTTTTTCTGATTTTGGTGTTTGTGTTTTCTATATCGATTGCGAAAATCTAAGAGCATCACGAAAATGTAGTGGAATTCGATCGTTAATATCTCAGCCGTTTTTGGATGGATTTCGATTGTTTTGGACCGTTCAATCAATGCTTCTATTCATTTATTCATTTTCTCAATTTACTAAGGTCGGAATAGCCTGTGCAGTGCATAAAAGCCTTCTGCCTTCAGCTCGGTCCAGGGCTGCACGTCACAAATGCCGTAGTCTGCGTTGGGTCCGAAAATCGTTTTTCATCTGATAGATCCACCTTGCTCACTGCGAAAAACCTAAAAAAGGTGCCCACCTCAGCTATTTGGAATCATCATCATCCACCAACTTTAATATAGTCCACCTCGTAAGGAAGGTAATTCCTTAAGGACCAACTCGCAAACAATGTGAAGTGTAAAATATTTACTATACAAACAGATCGCACTATGGGGCCTCCCCATAAAAACAGGCGGACAAAAATATTTTCTTCCGTTTTTCGAGCTTATAAGATGTTCTTGATGTTGTCATAACAGGGAAATGTTGTTAGGCAACAATCTCAGCCATTTCGCGACTAACTTTTGACAGGGGCCTAATATTTTGACTCTTTAACAAAAAAATATTCAAATGACATTGAATTTTTATTTACTAAATAACAAGAACAAATAGGGAAGAACGTTTATTATACATAGACGTAACTAGAGTTACGGTCTAGTGGGGGAAGGGTGTGGGGGCCATGGCCCCAGTTGGTGGGGGATATTATTCTAAGGGGGTAAAGAACACTGCATGCAAAGGCTGTCAAGGGTTTTTTTTTAAATAAATTTGGCTTTTATTTGTCTTGTTGTTAACATCACTGTATATGCGAAAAATATAACTGAGTTCTGGTCGGTGTGATTTAGTCAAAGGACTGCGGCTCCTCAAAGCGTTATACACGACTGAGCGCTAGTTAAACAAATCCTAATATTTGCACTAATTTTTAAATTTTGTTAGATTTTTTTCTTTGTTTTATAATTCTGGAAATATTTAAGGGATTTTGGAAAAAAAAATCAATGAGAAGGTGTTGTAAGGTAGAAGTATTGAATGAAGGACACCCGATAACCGGAATTTTAATGAGATTTCGTGAGTAGCAAATGGTAACAGTCGTATTTTCTCCGCTTTCCGGATGTTGCAAGTTGCAACTGCATCGCGAGTATTGTGCATTTATCCCCACCCCAACATGCACACTACTCGCGAAATAGTGTAAAGTCTTCGAATTTCTTCGAAGAGATGCCTGGAGAGATGCCATTCGAACACATATCATGCTTGAAACAGGTAGCAAAAGCTTCCAAACTGGAAGAAAAGAGGTCCTGGCAGGCTATGAGGGGTCTTGGTAAATTTCGTTTAGAGCAAAATCATGGTTCAAGGAGAAAACCGGCGAAGATCTTCCACCAGTGCCAGTGGCAGTTTTCCCAATGCCACTAAGAAAACTGGATCAGCAGTTGACTGGAGTATCAAGTCAGCATTCCGTGTAGGAGATGCGCCAGGAAAGGCAAGGGCCCTTTATGCCAATTTGATACGGACAAAATACAACAGGTATAACCATGTGTTTACTGACGGATCAGTCGATGAAGGAGGACATGTACCATTTTCTCGGCGAAGGCGAAAGCTCTATGCTTAGCAATACAATCCACTGATCCCGATAAAGAAACGGTTACATTCACTTGTTCACCAGTTGTGTGTCGGCAATAGAAGCAAACTACAAAAACTACCCATGGATTAGAGCGGTACAATTAGAGATGGAGAGAAAAAACGGTTTGCTGGATACCAGGACATACAGGAATTACCGGTATTGAGAGAGCTGATGTTCTGGATAATAAAAGAAGAATAGCTGAAATCATGAACCAACACGTTCCGGCAAATGATAGAATATTGGAGAATACCTGGGAAGCCTCCTGGTTTCGAGGGCGTGATATAATATGGCAAAGGACAACTTTTGGAAAGTCGGATCTTGGAACGTGAGAACTTTGAATAAACCCGCACGTGTTGGGCTCCTGGCTCGCGAGCTGCAGAAGATCGGCGTGAGTGTGGCAGCCATCCAGGAAATACGGTGGCCCAGAACCTGAGAACGTGAATACCGGGTGGTGGATCCCATAACGAACACTCCATTCAAGTACCACATCTACTATAGCGGCGGTGACAGGGCAAAACGAGGAGTTCGAGGCTTCATGATGATCGGGAAGCAGATGAAGCGTGTTACCCGGTGGAAGCCGATAAGCGACCGCATTTGCGTGTTGAGAATGAAGGGCAAATTCTTTAACTATAGCCTGATCAGCATCTATGCCCCAACGAACGATAAGCCTGATGACGTGAAGGATGAGCTCTATGAGAGCCTTGATAAGGCCTACGGAGAGTGCCCAACAAACGATGTGAAGCAGGGGGGCAGCAGGGACTTTGTCCAAGGGCTTGACGACCCCTCCCCATGGCCATTGCGAGTTAGACCGGGACCATCGTCCCTAACCCCTAATCCCAAGGCGTTAAGCGACCCGTGCCGAGGGGATGCATGGCCAGGGGGGTGAAATAATAAGCTAGGCCTTTAACGGAGCCTGTGGGGTACCTGGGCACTCTCCACAATAATTGACCAAAATGGAAATCCAAGGCAAATATTCAACTGGTGGTAGTAGTGTAGGCGACAACCCCTTCGCAAGAGGTGGGTTGTTCAGGTCTCCGCTTAGGAGGCCAGAGGCAATAGTCGGCAGCTCAGTGCGCAGCGCCAGCGTGGGTTACTTAACCTTCATCTCGGCTAAAACACGCCGGTAGAGGGTATTGACGGCCCATGGCTTGTGGAGGCGATGAACCGCAAACGCGATGGGCTTTCGGCCTTCGAGGTGGCGACGGAACAGCTGGACGCCATCATCGACTTTGCGTCATCGAAGCATAATATCAGTAAGGACCTCAAGAGGAGCTTGCTGAAACTTCGAAAGTCGATGTTGGACGCCAAGCTGGAGAGGGCGATCGGGACGGCCAAGTGTAAACCCGTGAAATCCGTAGAGTCGAGGTCTACTCAGACTGAGGCCCAAGGATTCGCGGACTCGGGCAAGGTCGGATTGACCGAGGGCGTGCCAGCGAAGACGGTGGTGCCAAAGTCTACCAGACTGAGGCTCAAGTACTCGCGGGTACGTTGGGGGTGACTGCTCCAACGGAGCAGACACAAAAACGGGGGAGACAGTCTCCAGGGGATGAGCTCCCTGGGGGCTGCTCCAAAACGCGGAGGGTTACTACCCCGAACAAGGGTAGTGGGGCTGGGAAGCTGAGCCCCGGCCAGGTACCTCCAAAATCGGGGGAGGAAGGACCTGGAAAGGTCCGTCCACCCAGGAAAGACGGCGGTAAGGGGTTACGGCAGGCTGATAGCTCTCAGCCGCACCAGACCAGGGAAATAGAGGGGGATGACGCCTCCTGGACCCTGGTCAAGAACAAGAGGAAACCGAAGACTTCAAGGGCCGAAAAGAAGGCCCAGGCGAATGAGGGTAGCAAGAAGTCAAGGGTAGGCGCCAATCGCTCCAGGGGCGATGACCTAGTCATCAAAACGGACGAGGCTAAGTACCCGGACGTCTTGAAGGCGATGAGGAGTGACGTCAAGCTCGGTGAACTCGGCGCCGACGTACGTCGAATAAGACGTACCCGGATGGGCGAGATGATCCTCGAGCTAAAGCGGGCGTCTCGCAAAAGGGCGCCGCCTACAAGAAGTTGGCGGAGGAAGTCCTAGGCGAGACGGTCAAGGTGAGGGCATTCACGACGGAGGTGAATCTAAGGGTTAAAGGCCTGGACGAGGTCACCGAAGTCGAAGAGCTCGTCACGGCACTGCGGCGACAGTTTGAAGTGGAGACGCCCACCGCAGCCGTTCGGCTACGGAAAGGTCCGGCAGGGACGCAGGTAGCATTGGTTCGGCTATCTGCAGCGGACGCCTCCAAGGTAGTCAAGTTAGGGAGCATCAAGGTGGGATGGTCGGTATGCCCTGTGGGCATATACGAGCAACCCGAAGTTTGCTTCAAGTGCCTGGAACCGGGACACAAGCAATGGGACTGCAAAGGCCCTGACAGCAGCAATCTCTGCTGACGCTGCGGATTGGAGGAATATAAGGCACAATGCTGCACGAACCCTCCCAATTGTTTGATTTGTTCCAGCAAAGCTGTGAACAGCAAGCACCCCATGGGGGGTTCGATGTGCCCGGCTTTTAAGCGTGCTGCCAAATCACAGTGCAGATAACGCAGCTGGCTTGCTCGGCCTCGCGCGAGTGTTTGGCGTGCGCAGGTTTAGAGGAAACGGCGGAACACGTGTTGTTCATGTGCTCACGTTTTAGCGCAATGCGTGACCACATGCTTGCCACATGTGGTCTGGACGCTACCCCGGACAACCTAGTTCGGAGGATGTGTAAAGATGAAGTTGGCTGGAACGCCGTTTTATCGGCTATCGCCCAAATCGTCTCGGAGCTACACAGAAGGTGGCGCGTGGACTCAAGAATGGCTAGTTCAGGCGCAAATAAGAGGTGGTCCAAGGGATCGGAGTCGGCTTCGAACTCGATCCTTTTATCGAACAAGTGGCCGCGCGAAGAACAACATGGACGTCGGTCAACCGGGCGGGTTCCGAGCCCGAGGACGGAAAGGGGTCCGGGGCAGGAGTAGGCACCGCGTCGGCAAGTCCCTCTGTATGTTGGCGAATAGACCCTGTCGCAGAGAGGTCAATTTGGGGTGCAAGCGGCATAATCATTCTTGATACCAGTTGTGCAGAGGGAAGCAGGCGCGAAGTCGACCCTTCCCACCTTCCGAGGACATAGGGTGTGGTAAGGCCACCTGGAAAGCCGGCAATGCGCTGGCACGATACCATGGTGTTCTTCTAAAAAAGCGAGTCACGATGTTCGGTGCTGCAAGGACACGCAGCTAACCTCGAGGGTGCGTTGATCACTGGCCCCCTTTAAAGCATTACTTTCTGGTTGTACCGAAGAGACGATAGGCTTGGCGGCAATGGAAACGGTTTAGCGGGTTGGGGATGCAGTCCTGCCTCCCTCGTTTGCTGTTGTGGGTGGTCCCTAACCCCGCACTTCCTGGACAACCCAGGATGTCTGTTGAGCAGATTCCCCCTCCATTGATTAGGAAGAAAAAAAAACGATGTGAAGATTGTTTCTTTCGTTCTGTCATTGGTACGGAAAGCCTTTTTTTTTGTTTTTTTTTTTTTTGGGGCGTAGAACCACTGCGTCCATTGAGTTGAACTTTTGTGGTATACCCCTGATTACTCTTAACTATGTATTCGCATCTTGTAGGTTGATCACCATTTGTCAAGTAAACAACCTAAGACGCGTCTTTTCCCAGTCCGGTATAATTGAGTTAATAAAACCCACTACCTTTCCAGGATTTGCAGTCCAAATATCTCCTGGTTGCATAAAGCCACTATTTAGAAATTTAGATCTACCCTTGCATCGCAACTGCAAAGCAGATGTTCCGAGGTTTCACGTTCCATGTTACAGAAACGACAGATATCACTCTGAATCTGGCCAATATTTTTCAAGTGATGTCTGCTCGGGCAGTGTCCGGTTATTAGGCCAGTGAAGGTGCAAAGAGCTCTCTTGCTGAGGTCCAAGAGCTTTTCGGTTACTTTAACATTGGGAACTATAAATCTCTTTGATTGAGCACACTTTTCAGCAACCAACCAGTTGGTCACCAACCTTTGTGCTTCCCAGGATTTCAATTCCATTTTTATAGTACAGTATGATATACCGCAGAAAGGTTCTGGGCCAATAAACTGTGTGTTTGAACCTCGTTTTGCAAGCTCGTCTGCCTTTTCATTACCTTCAATGCCACAGTGTCCTGGAACCCAGTACAGATTTACGGAGTTCTCTTGGCACACTTTTCGCAATGAAAGAATGCAGTCCCAGACAAGTTTTGATGTACATTTAAAGCTACTCAATGCTTTGAGTGCCGCTTGACTATCTGTGAAGATACAAATATTTGCATATCTATATTTCTTCTCTACACAGATATTAGCACATTTCATTATAGCAAAAATCTCCGCTTGGAAAAGCCTTCATTCCGCTACCAACGATAATGGCCTGTGACTAGTAACCTTTGCTGCTGCTAGAAGGATGGCAATAAGCAGTACTTACTTCACACGTAAGAATATCCGCAGACACACCTGGCAACATCCGTGGGAGACACTTGTTCACAGATAGATCACTTGCTGATCGACGGACGACATTTCTCGGATGTTATAGATGTAAGGTCCTTCAGAGGTCCGAACATCGACTCGGATTACTACCTTGTAGTTGCAAAAAATAGGGCGTGACTTTCAATCGTCACGAATTCACTAAAAAACAGAACGATGCGTTTCAATATCCAACGCTTGTCAGTTGAAGGAGTTGCTGAACAGTACCACCAGAAGTTGGACGAGCGGATAGGAGATGCCACCGGATCTGGCGACGTCAACAGATTGTGGGAAAATATCCACGAAGCTGTGACTACAACAGCGCAGGAAGTGTTAGGTACTGCACAGCGACGCCAACGAAATGGTTGGTGTGATGAGGAGTGCCAGCAAGTGACGGACGAGAAAAATGTTGCTATGAGAGGTGGCTCGTACCCGTTCCAACAGAGAGCGGTACAGTGTAGCAAGGGCAGAAGAGAAACGAATCCACCGCAGAAAAAAACGAAACACGAAGAGAGTGTGATAGCTGAAGCGCAGGAGAACATGCATAGAAACGATATGCGGAGGTTTTACGCAACTGTCAATGGCGCGCGGGATAAGACTGCGCCAGTGCAATGATCGAGAGGGGAATTTGCTGACAGACAAGACTATGGTGGCAGCCAGGAGCACTTTAAAGATTTGTTGAACGGTGAAAATGAAGATGTATTGAGGAGCAGGATGGACATATTCGGCGACGGTCAAGCTGTGGAACCACCAACGCTGCACGAGCTTAAGAATGCTCTAAACGAGCTGAAAAACAGTAAAGCTGCTGGAAAGGACAAGATCCCGGTCGAGCATCTTAAACAAGGAATGGAAAAACAATATGCGAGTGGAAATCCGTAGAATATTTATTAATTACATGTCAACTATGTTAACAAGTGTAACGATAGTATCGATGTAAATTAATTAGCATTCCACCTAGATCTACATTTTTTAAACTGTACATAGTTTGTAAACCTTGAATTAGCAGTAACGCTATAAAACAGAATTTTAAACCACAAAAAATCCAAAGCGCGAAGAATCATGTTGTGATACATTTCTTTGTTTCAGAAAGGTCAATATGGGACGACTATGCTTAGAAAAGCAGAATGTATCAAATAAGTCGTATATCCTGGTCCTGCAAACGCTTTCGCATCGAATAGTGAGTGTTATGAACGATGTGCAAACAGTTTTGCTCGGTGTTTTTAGCCATCCTATAGCCACTTGCTTTCCACCCGTCGATGGCCCCATTAGTGGTCGGGTCGGGTGGAGCTTTATTGTGTGCTTTATAAGGCATCGTCAATAAACTGCGTACCGCTGGATCGAGGGACTGGCCATGCCGAATTATTGGAATTCTCAGTTTTTAATCATTAGGAAGAGAAAACAAATATCCGAAAAATTATAACTCATGCGTTGCGTCATTCATGTATGCTCCTTGTGACGTGCAAAAGCTGACCCGGTTTGACCATGGGCGGACATAGCGCCTACTAGAAATCAGCCCGAAGCATTGCCTTCTGTCGGAAGTGTTCTTCTGGACGAAGGTGGTAAAATGTATGTTAGTTTGCACTCAGCTATTCCAGCTATTCCAGCACACTTTTCGCACAAATCATACATACTGTTGCATTAGTTATGTGGGTTGGGTGTATTTCTGCTGCATTGAATTTATGATAGGAATTAAATTTATTTGCAACGGTCATGGTGGAAGGTTATTTTGCAGGTGCCGCTATTTTTACTTATTTTGAAGAAACTTACCTTTGAACGTTATGGTCTTGTCTAATAGAAGAAGAAAATGTCATCATATTTAGTTGAATATTATCACGAACAACAAAACACTCAGTTTGCTTGATTTTAGATTGTTACTTTTTACAGTGTTTCTTTATTTCTCATTTATTCTTCAATAGCATCAATTTTCACGTCTGATTTTTTTTATCCATCCTCCAAGTAATTTTGTTTAAAACAGTTTTCATTTTTAAAATCCGTTACTTTCGTTCTTACCTTCACGTACATGAACTGGTAATCAATTAAATTAGCTTTAATCAACATTTAACATTAGTCGGCGACTGGTATTTTCTCTTACGTTCGGCGATTCGGTTCGATCTACTTTCGTTTTGTCCATGGCCATTGAAGTCAATTCGATGGTTTGTAATTCTCTTATGAGTTGTAAAGATTTATCTATTTTTTTGTTTTGTTTTTGTCAATGTGTACATGTAATGGCAAAACATTCTTGTCTCTATCTGCGGAGCTTACCACCTCGTAATGCAAGTTATTCGCTAGCTGATTCTCTGCAACTTCGTAATTTTTTCGTTCCTAGATTTGTTTGTGTGTTTGCATGTATCGTTCCATTTATTTGACATTTCTAAATTGTAATATTATCTATAGGTTGGTTGCTGGATTTGTAGAAAAAAATAATTTACAAAGTATGTTTATACTATTTTTGAATTTCTTCTCGATTGTTTACTTAATTTGATGATCAGAGAACGATAACTTCATGTGCAAATGAACCGATTCGCATCGTCTTTGATGTTTCCGATTGGATAGAGTGAGCGTGCATTTGATTGATGTTTTTTTGTGTTTATTTTTTCAGAACAGTTCGTACTGGATGTGATTATCTAAATGTTTCTGATTTTTCGCATTGTCTAAAACTGCAGTACAAGTAAAATAAAACAAAACATTACTTAACATTAGTGTATAATTTTCAGTCCTCTATAACATAAGGTAAATAACAATATGTTCCTTATTGAAAGATGAGAAATCAAAACTACAACTTTATTAGAATTAAATAAATTTTGAACAATCACAGATTATGGTTGCGTTCTTTAAGAATTTGATTGTGAGCAGTAGTTTTGATGAACTATTTAGTTAGGGAAATTTCATAATTCTGGAAAAGTATAACAAAGAATTATTGTGTCCCAATGGCACAGCTCTGTTGATTTGATTTACCTTTTGATTTGATTGCTACTGATACTTGAACATTGAACTTCGCGATAAAAAACAGTAGAGATTGTGTACAAATATCATTTTTGCTGAATATTCCGTAGATGCAATAAATCTAACAAAATATGGGCCGAAACAAAAACCTTTTTCACAATTCCAGATCTTAATTTGTGAGCTTCGAAGCAATATGGATAACGGTATTCAGATGAAATTTTTGAGAAGGGAAATCCCTAGGAAATTAGAAGTATTTTCCTTAATTCATAAACAATAATAAAGATAAGCCAATTCCTGCTTGCAAAAGTTTCATGATGAGGATGTTATCACAAGTAGTTGTAGTGCACCTTATAACTCATTAGTTGTTTGTGTATAAATTTGCTTTCAACGTTCAAACGTTTTATCAAAGTGCATGAAATTATGGTGAAACAATCTTTATTATATTGTGTTATGAATTATGAAAGCATATATCCAAACATATACAATATACATATTTACAACTGATTGCTGTATGGAAACATTATCACTGGAATTCAACGTCCAAATGGTTATGGAGTTAATAATGTAGACAGCCATCCGCTCCTGCCATTTCTAATATGATTTCCTGGCTTTAAACTGTAAATCTATAGCCCGCTAATCGTTACTTGCTCACAATCAACCATTCAACAAAGAACGCAACTCAACCCACTGCCCGCCAAACCTCAACATAGGCAAACATCAATAGTAATAATCAATCAACAACCGGAAATGAGTACGCGCGTGCATGGGTGATTGAGTATTCATTGGCGATGAATGGAAAGAGCACCAGGAAGTTGCTTGCGCAGCACAGCCAGGTCGGTTCTTACGCGGTTTGATTATATCGAAACTGATAACCATCGCCTTTCCATACCACCTGACTTAGTTTTGATTTTCTGTTGGTTTTACCAATCGTTTCATAAAGATGGTTATTTGTCCTAACTTTCATTTCTTTCTATTTTTCGGCGTTTTCAAATCCACCGACTCTGAGTTGCAAAAACCGCGTAAAACCGGCCCGAGTGTATGTGTGTAGTTAGTAATGAACGCCTACCTCCGAATGGCCCCCCCGCTGGGGGCCCCTAACAAAACATTAAACAATTTCACCATCATCACCGCAGTAGTTGTCGAGGTCGCTGTCGTTGTAATAGTCATCATCCGTTGCTACCTTCGCCATCGTCGTCATCGTCGTCCTTGCTGGGTATGGTTGCCGTTGTCGTTGTCCTCGGTCAGGGCAGGAGGAGGCGAAATGCAATCAAACACGCATTTCACTCATGGCCGCCTGGGGCAACTGCTGCTGCTGCTGTTGTGGTTGCCCTTTGAGATTTTGCAGTTGCGTCCCGGGATCCTGCTGTTGCTGCTGCTGTTGTTGCTGGGGGTGTGAATGTGAATGTGAGTGGTGCTGGTGGGAGTGCTGATGGGCGGCAATGCTGGGCGGCGGAGGGGCCCCCGACGATGTCATTTGGGGTGGCTGCTGGTGATGGGATAACCGGATCGTTTCCGGTGAACTATTGTTGTAGGATTGCGACCTGCCGAGGGTGGCCGCCGCGTTCGAACGCATGTGGATTCCGATCGCTGTTCCGTTTGGCGGTAGTTTAACTTGTTGAGCCTCTAGAAGTAATTAGATAATGTAAATGTTGTGGTTTAAGTTGGTTCGTTTGGGGTGAAAAAAGATGAGTATAACGGAATTGTGGGAAATTCGGTACTATGAATGTGTTGTTTCTTGCCTGAACCGTTCTATAAAATGCCATGTGTCTGCGTTTTTCGCATCAGCATAAGGTACAGGGAGACTTGGTGTCTCAAAATAGTTTTATTTTAGTGTTTTGCAAGAAATAATGTTTAGACAAAACATTAAGTTTTAATATTAAACATATAAGTTATTTTTGATGTAGGATTACGTTAAGTTAAGAGCAGCAGGGACTATGTCCAAGGGCTTGACGATACCTTCCCAGGCCATCTGCGAGTTGTAGTGCCTGCTTAGGATGTGGTGGGGTTTGAGAGTGGGCTCGGTTAATCTTCTATAAAAAGCTACATGTATTCGCAAGTAGGCTCCGCCAAAGCGACAGTGTGCCGCTCAAAGCGCACAAACCCAAGTGCTGGTGTTAGGTGGGACGCTCAACAGACCTGACACGCAACTTCGACGTCGTAGCGCTGCAGGAAATTTGCTTCATAGTGCTGGGCAAGATGCGCCAACGAGTAATTGGATAGCAGCCAATTAACGCAAGAAAGTGCAAGATGAAGATAAAATACCGCTTCTTCAACTATAGCATCATCAACGCGCACTGCCCACACGAAGGGAGACCCGGCGACGAGAAAGAAGCGTTCTATGCACAGCTGGAGCAGACATACGTTGGATGCTCACTGCGGGACGTCAAAATCGTCATCAGCGACATGAACACTCAGGAAGGAAGGGAGGAAATGTATAGACCGGTCATCGGACCGGATAGTCTGCATGCCGTATCGAACGACAACGGCCAATGATGCATGAACTGTGCAGCCTCTTGCGGAATGGTAGTCCAAAGCACTTTCTTTCGCCGCAAGAATGTCCACAAGGCCACATGGAAATCACCTAATCAAGAAACGGAAATCAAATCGACCGCGTTCTAATCGAAGGTAAATTCTTCTCCGACATCATGAACATACGCACTTACCGCAGTGCGAATATTGAATCCGACCACTACCTCGTTGCAGTATGTCTGCGCTTAAAACAATCGACGGTGTACAACACGCGTCGGAGTCGTCCGGAGTCGTCCGCCGGAGTGGGCGCCTACGAGACGGTAGACTAGGCCAAGACTACGCGCAGCAGCTGAAGGTGGCACTCCCAACGGAAAAGCAGCTTGGCCTATCGTCTCTTGAAGATGACTGTAGAGATACTCGATCAACCATTGAAAGCACCGCAGCCGCTGCACTAGGCACGGTGCCCCCGGGTCAGAGAAACGAACGATGCACGATACAAACAGGCGCGGAACAGACAAAACTGATTTTTCGGAGGAAAAAGCGCCAGCAGGAAGATCGAGACCGTGAAGAGACGGAGGAACTGTACCACGCTAATAGCACACGAAAGTTCTATGAGAAGTTGAACCGTTCACGTAAGAGCCACGTGCCACAGCCTGATATGTATAAAGCCATAAACCGGAACCTTCTTACGAACGAGCGTGAGATGATCCAAAGGTGGCGGCAAAACTACGAAGAACACCTGAATAGCGATGTGGTAGACGAAGATGGCGGCATGGTGATGGGCCTGGGAGAACGCGCCCAGGACATACTTTTACCGGCTCCGGATCTCCAGGACATCCAGGAGGAGATTGGCCGGCTGAAGAACAACAAAGCCCCTGGGGTTGACCAACTACCAGGAGAGCTATTTAAACACGGTGGTGAGGCACTGGCTAGAGCGCTGCACTGGGTCTTCTTCTTCTTCTTCTTATTGGCATTACATCCCCACACTGGGACAGAGCCGCCTCGCAGCTTAGTGTTCATTAAGCACTTCCACAGTTATTAACTGCGAGGTTTCTAAGCCGGGTTACCATTTTTGCATTCGTATATCATGAGGCTAACACGATGATACTTTTATGCCCAGGAAGTCGAGACAATTTCCAATCCGAAAATTGCCTAGACCGGCACCGGGAATCGAACCCAGCCACCCTCAGCATGGTCTTGCTTTGTAGCCGCGCGTCTTACCGCACGGCTAAGGAGGATCCTGGGTCATTGCCAAGATTTGGGAGGAGGAAGTTTTACCGCAGGAATGGATGGAAGGTGTCGTGTGTCCCATCTACAAAAAGGGTGATAAGCTGGATTGTAGCAAAGCCGCATATGATACAATCGATCGAGACCAACTTTGACAGCTAATGCACGAACACGGATTTCCGGATAAACTGACACGGTTGATCAAAGCGACGATGGCCAAAATGAAGGATGTCGGGATTAGAGGATTTCCTCTAATCAACCGTTTGACTAGTATCCAGTGAACCCTTTTCCGTTAATAAATGATACTGGGATCATAACGTCAGCTCGTGGGGCACGTTTCCCCCAATTTAGGGGATTTGTGCCATCGCCTTCACTGTCTTTTCATCATTTATTTGACAGATAAGGAAATAAGAACAACTAAAACATTGCCTAGGGAGTCTTTAAATTTTGAAACAAGATTTTTATTTGTCCGAAGAAGGAGTCTTGTATGGCTGCCATTATGTTGGCAATAAACAGCATTCAATAGTACAAAACATAATGGCAGCCATACAAGACTCCTTCTTTGGACAAAAAAAATCTTGTTTCAATCTTTAAAGACTGCGTAGCCAGTTTAAGCTGAAATAACAATAAACAGTCGATCCTCATAGGCGTAACTAGAGTCCCGGTCTAGGGGGGGGTCATGGCCCCAGCTGGCGGAGGAAAATATTTTAAGGAGGTATAGAACACTGCATGCATAGGCTGCCAAGGGTTTTTAAAGCCTTTGCCGTTTATTTGTCTTGTTGTTAACATCACTCAATATGCGAAAAATTTAACTGATTTCTGGTCGGTGTGGTTTAGTCAATACGTGTCTAATTTTCATATTCATTGTACTAACTATAGATAAATGCGAGGTGTACACTGAGGATTCTCAATTGCGATGCCTTTCCTTCCATCGTATCTGGTTTGAACGTATTTCATTGTATTTTTATGAATTATGCATACGGTTGTCTAAATCTGCTTTGCAGTTTTTGGATCTCTTCATTACTGTTTGTATGATATGCGGAAAGCTTCTAGGGACCGTACTTTTTTCACAATTTTATGCTAATTGTATCATGATCCGAATTTTTTAAAGCACTTTTAAAGTTGCGAAGCCCGTGCACTAATTACGTAACCCGAGCAGGAGCGTCGACCTCGATAACAGAAATTGGCATGATTTAGCGTTGCATAAGAGGTAAAATACCAAAAAATAATACCAAAAACTTATATGCAGAATACTTGAGGCATACCATGCTTAGGTATTTCAATACCAAACGAATAATAATTGGTTATGCATTTGATATTGAAATTTAATTTAATAACTGAGTTTGTTATGGCTTAAGTATTGTGCAAATTAATTTTTGGTATTATTCTTTTGGTATTTTACCTCTTATGCAGGGTTAGTCCATAACACAGTATGGGTTCAATAACAGAATTAAGTATTATTGAGCCAATTTCTCCTGCTCTTGAACGGGAAATGGACGGGGTCGATTATTTTCTCACGCTCCATATATATTTAAAAAAATACATATTTTGAATGAAAAACGGTGAGTTAAAAAGCTCAGGAAAATTCCTCACTTAATAAAGGTAAAAACGAAGATAATTTGTTGATATTGTGGGATCCATAAAAAAAACTAAATGCAATCTACATCATATTGTGAAACTTTAATAATCCTAATATTTTCATACCAAAAAATTACGGCTCCTCAAAGCGTCATACACGACTGAGCCTACCAAATAAAAAAGCTAGTTAAACAAATCCTAATATTTGCACTAATTGTTTAGATGATGTTAGATTTTTGTATATTTTTCCTTTGTTTTATAATTTTGGAAATATTTCAAGGATTTTGGAAAAAATTCATTGAGAAGGTGTTGTAGAAGAATTTAATTAAGGACACTTGAAAACCAGATTTTAATGAGATTTCGTGAATAACATATGGTGACAATCGAATCTTCGGATGTTGCAACTGCATCGTGAGTATTGTGCATCTATGCCCTACACCAACATGCACACTACTCGCGAAATTCTTCTAGATCTGAATGAGTATCATAGGTCTTCATCGTAAATTGTGCCGTCCAACTGCAAATCACTGTGTTTGGATGTTTTTGCATACATTCTTGCATATAAACTTCCTACGAGTTTAGCACTGCCCAAACGTTGATCGATTAGGCTGAAATTTTGTCCAGAGCATAGGGAATAAATAGAACCGAATAAGATAGCGGCCCATCAATAAAATTGAAAAGATTTTTTTCATAATAATTTGAGCCACCCTAGTAGACATTCACGACTATTATTTATTAAATTCTGGTCCAAAAATTTTCCCGCTTCGTTTAAATCTAACCGTCAGCACAGGAATGTATATTTTTTCAAACAAACTTGTTTTTTTTTAACTTGGTATAATCCATAATCCAGAATTTTATCACGATTTGCAGACACTTGATTAATTATTGGCAATGAAAGTGATTGGCATTAAAAATCTGAAAAACCTGCTTGGACTTTTGAAACATTTTGCAATGAAAACAGTATTAATATCAACAGTATCGAATGTGCAAAAAAATAGATCGAAGAAGACGTATGATGCAATGAGGAATGAGAAAATATGTTTGTGGTAGGTATATAAAAATTGACTATTTTGGAAATAGATTTTCAAATTTTCTGGAGGGGGCCACAAGTGGGTCTGGGGAGGGCCAGGCCCCCCCTTATTTACGCCAATGTCGATCCTTCAATAGTGGAAGTAAGAACAAAATGATAAGAACAGGAAATGCAAATGGCAAGGAGCAAAAAACAGGCTTCTAGGGAGGGAGCCCTAGAAGAGGACTTCTCAATATGCTAAAGGCGAAACACAGAGTAGACTGTATAAAACGTATACACGGAAGAATTAATGGGGAGTTTGTGGGATTTGAGATAAATTTAATCATTTTACGCAGACAAACTATTTGAGGTCTGAAAACAATCACATTTGATCCAATGATATTTCTGAAACTTGTATGAGCTCAATGGTAAAAAGACAAAGCGAACATTTTGAATATTCGATGAGCATTGATAATGTGAGTTTGATTTTCCCTCCCAAGTATGAGTATTTAGAATGACGTCACTTATCTAACAGCATACTAAAGACACGAGATTCTGCATCAAGGGATTTCAATAATTATGGCGACTGACTTACTTAAGTCGAATTGAGATCGTCCAACCAATTCCTCCAGTGGCACCAAACTACGGCCAGATACGATTGCCTTTTTTGCTATTTATCCACCCACTCCAGAATTGGATTTTTCTTAATACAACTTGGTCCAGTCGCTATTCCGACCATCTACCACTACAGAGCTGAATTTTATTGAAAGTCCTGTAGTTCCTTGAAACCACCGACCAAGCCACTCTTGAGTTGGATTTTTAATAATCAATATGGAGTTTCTGAACGTCATGCAATCCACTTCATAAAAGGTTTTTTTTATTCGTCTAGGACCGATAGAACTCCAAGCACCGACAAGCACACATTTTATTGACCACTAGTGCACGAATTCACAACAAGGAAGTTCGGAATTTTTTGTCGAAAATCTGCGCACTACTGGTTCAAGTTATCTTTATTTGCGTAGGTTTATGGAATCCAAAAATTTCTTACTTCCTGCCTCTAAATTGGAACATATAAAGGTTATAGAAGCTTAAGGAATTCATAAATAAATTTTACACCACGCAATTAGTTGATTTTTAATCACCCTGATTTTAACGCGCTCTATGTTTAGAACATCTGCAAGATATTAAGGGGCGCCCAATAAAGTTTTGCCAAGGGCGCCGGGAGGCCACGCTACGGCTCTGACCACAAGTTGCATCAGCTGTTGGGAGAACCATCCATCGTTCACACCGCGAAAATCGGAAGACTGCGGTGGGCCGGGCACGTAGCCAGAATATTGCATTCTATGTATCACAAAGAGCATGCGCCATACTTGAAACAGGTCGAAAGGCCTTTGGTTACGAGTGTAGACCTAAAGGCCTTACTCCAGAAATTTCTTGGATGACCAAGAAGTTATGCTGCGTACACGTTCTATTCTCTGTAGCACAAGGAGTATGCATCATATTTGAAACAGGCCGATATATTGCGTTGATATATCGCGAAAAAACAATTTTCGATTAAAAGTCGTGTTTTTACGCGGTTTTCGGTATTCACGCGTTTTTTACGCTGAATTTTTCAAAAGTTTTTTTTACGCGGTTTTTCAAAAAGGTCGGAAAACACGTAAAACACGCGAAAAATAGGTTTTCAGTGAAGCCGTTTTAACACGGTTTTTAGAATTTACGCGTAAAAACCGACTCCTGTGTATGATATCGATATATCGGGTGTCGTGTAACTCGAATTGCGTATAGAACTTCAATAAAATATGTAATTCAATCCAAAATGTATTAAGATTTAATACACAACTATTTGGCTATTTATTTATTTATTTTGCAAAATTTTGCTTATTTCATCTGATTGTGTTGACGAAACGCGGATGAACTGATGTTGAAGTCGAATTGGTCCGACACCTAGTTGAAATGGCGGATCATAGCGACAAAGCAGCTATTGGCAGCATAATTGGTGTTATGCCTTTCTTCGAAGAGCAAATCTCGAGGTCGAAGGAATAGTGAGGGTGCATACAACAGAATTTTTGTCAACAAATCCGGCACGTCTTACTTGGATAACAGAAGTTTGGTGATGAAAACGGCTTGCGCCACATTTCTCCGCTTATCAAGAGTATCTAGCGCCAGCAGTCTACAGCAATCAGCATACGGTGGTAAATTTAGCGGGTCCGTCCATGAGAGATTGCGCAGGGCATATCGTACGAACTTGCGTTGCACAGTTTCAAACCGAGCAGTCCAAACAGCTTGATATGGATTCCAGACAGCAGAAGCGAATTCGAGTTGAGAGCGTACCAATGAGCAGTATAAGGCTTTGTAGCATACAGGGTCGCGGAATTCATTTGTGATTTTAAAAATAAAACCAAACTAGCAATTCGCATTGACGATCGTAGTTGAAAAATGACGTTTGAAAGTTAGCCTGTCATCCAACACGACGCCTAGATCATTATCATGATTCACACGTTGTTGTACCTGTGATACTATAATCGAAAACCACGGTTTCAGCAGTGCGATGAAGGCTTATTACGTAGCACTTTGAAACAGCCAGGACCATCATATTACGCTCACACCAACATTTGAATAAATCCAAGAGCTTCTGCATTTCTTGGCAGTCCGCCAGATTTCGAATAACGAGGTATAATTTGCGATCGCCTGCAAACATCAACAGCAGGCCTCCATGCTGCAGTGCTGCAGGATAAAAGTTACGTCATTCACGAAGAGCGAAAACAACAATGGACCCAGTGTGCTTCCTTGGGGGACTCCGGAGCCGTTCAAAAACAGTGGGATGAGTGATCTCCAATGATGACGGTCACTTGACGTTGCACTAGATATGATCGAAGCCAGTTGCAGAATGTTGTAGAGCATTCCATTTTTTCAAGTTTTGCAAGCAGTATGTCGTGATTCACCTTATCAAATGTAGATCAGTATACACGGCATCGACTTGGAGCTTTTTGCGCATATTATCCGTACAATATGATGTAAAGCTGACTAGATTCGTTTCTACGGATCGACCCGGAAAGAAGCCATGTTGATTCGAGCTGATGTAGTTTTTGAATGAGGCAAACAGTTTTTCGTAGATAAGTGACTCGAACACTTTTGATTCGTTAGTTTCTCACGTCACATTTGTCTCCTTTTTTGTACACCGGCAACATGGTAGAGCACTTCCATTGAGTAGGAAACTTTTGCTAACGAAGTGATAAGTTGAAAAGCAAAAGGATGATTTTATCCTGCTCTTGTGATGTCAGCTTGAGATGGCGTAGCATTGGAAAAGACGGTCGAAAAGTGCTCGGCGAAGAGATTGCATTTTTCCTCGGCATTCAAGGCAACATCATTGTCAAGAAACACTCTTGACGGTAGTCCGATTATTTATTTTGACGAACGACCAGAATCCCTTGGGATGATGGCGAAGATTATGCTGCTTGCGACACTCATACTGCTTGTAAAGATGCTTGTTATAGCGGCGATAACAATTACTGGCGATTGAGAAATTATCGTTTAGTGATAGCACAACGTCGGCTAGTCAGGGCGCGAAGAGTCCTAGCACGTTCTCGTTTGAGGTTGCATTAGTCCATGGTGGTTTTCTTATGCAACGTACACACCAGTCAAGCAGTTTGACGAACATTGACTCCACTCCCAAGAAAACGCTTCGGTTGCTGCTTTGTTTGAACGTGTGTGAAGTTGTTCGAACAACCATTTGACAGTTGGCGGCTCGGTTGGAAAAAAAAAATAAAACGGTTTGATTTTGGTTTGAGTTGTCGGGGGTGGAGTCAAGGCTGGTCGAACATGTTTGAGCATTTGTAGTGAAGTTGCACAAACCCCCATATATTTTTGATGGTTGGTGCTCAAGTTAGTGCTTCGGTCGTTCGTGTGTGATATTGTTAGTCGAATAAATTGATTGTTCGTGCCGCTGTTGGTGAAACTTGATGGATATTTGAATGAACGAGAAGTGGAGTCAATGTTGGTCAAATTGCTTGACCGTGTGTACGTTCCATCAGAGGTTGGCGCTTTGGTACGGAGGCAAATACGCAGTCACTGAGGAAACAGTTAAAACGGCCAACCGCTGTGTCAATGTCCGAGTCATTCAAAGCATTCCAGTCAAATCGAGATAATTTGCGCCGGAGTAGTTCGAAATCTGTCTTGCGAAAATTCAAACAGTCAGCATTCGAGCTATCATCAAATCTGACATGATCACTGTTCGCAATAGATATCACGAGAGCAGGATGATAATCATCGAGCGGAACGATGACATCCGGTGCCTCGTCGACCGCACAGTCAGGAAGTAAATTTTCGCTTACAAACACCAAATCGAGGAAGTGATATTGGAAATTTGATATCAAACTAATCTGGCTTAGTCCAAGGAAAGCAGTTCCATCGATGAGTAGACGGCTGGCAGGAGTAGTCAAGCTTTCATGTGGCGTGCCTCATTGACAAGTTGTGCCAATTTACCCTGCTGGGCTAGGGTTAAAACGTTCCATGTTCCTATTCGTGTCCGTTGTTTCGCGGTAAGAGTCGTCGCCGTAAAATCAATCCGTATTCTTTCATTATCGGATTCTCGAATAAATTGATGTTTCGGGAACAGTAGGTTGTTGGCCCAAGGTTCCCTATCCACCGGGATGGGGCTGCCATCTTAAGTATAGCTTCCGGGGAATAGCATTTCATACTCAGCCGCCAGAACAGACGCTGTTGGAGCCGCACCTCCTTGGTGAACAGACGCTCGATCAGTCGGGTAAAATTTGTTTAAAGTTCCAACCAACACCAGGACTAGGCTAGTGGGCTTTGACACATGCAGCTTTTTATAGAAGTTCAACAGAGCCCACTGGCGAACCCCACCACATCCTAGGCAGACCCCACAGGGCGCACCCTCTCACTCTAGCTGATGTCAGAAGGACAACAGTGCCCAGGCTTCACTACCAGGTAAGCACGCAACCCTTAGCTGGCGGTCAATTGTTATCGGAAGACCCGTGGAAGCGTGAGCATCGGAACTTGTGAGGACCAGAGCTATGTTAGGCGCTCCTTCCCGGATGTCAACTCACCATTTTGTAGCCCCAGAATTATGGATCATATGAGTTTTATGGATCGACATATAATGTTCATGTGAAATTAGCAAGAATTGTATTGTTTTTCTTGACCATATTAATGGAACATATTTCCCTATTAATTGCTACATTTTAGCTTAGTTATGGATCGAAAAATTATTCTTTATGGAATCTCCTGAACTATTTTATGGATTCATGGTAGCGTTTTATGGAACATTCAGATGTTATTTATGGATCGTTTTTCATTTTTTTATGGATCCGTCTTTACTGTTTATATGCAAAAGTATGTTTTGCCGCTCCGATACAGCGTGTGCGCAGTGTTGACGATTCATATAGCAGCTTTGGACAGAAGCACTTCGTTCGCAGCTGATGACTTCTGTTGAACAGCAGGATTTGTAGATCCACTAGGAAGCAGTGGACGATGGATGCTGTACTCCAGTTGTAGTGACTCATTTGGGACACCTCCACTGCCGTTTACGCATAACTGTCTCATGTACATAGGAAATCCCAGCAAACATGGGACAATTATGCGTATGACGGCAGTCTAGTTCTTATTCGCAGTTTCTTCTATTACCCCGACGCAGGTGAAATGGATCCATCTGTCACACTTGTCACACTGAACCATTTCGTTGTTATATAACTCCTGACAGAAAGAAATTCCTGGATTTCTACAAAACTCTTTCGAAAATATTTAACTCCAAGAATTTCTTCGGAAGATTCTCTGGGATTAATCAAACATCTAGGAAAACCAGTTTTTCTTCAGAATACTTTTGGCGTATGTAATTAAATTTCAGGAAAAATATTCGATTTGGTGTGTCTCGTACCCCATCGTGCTTCAGCTTAACTCCACCAGTGCTGAAATTGACCATGGGACTGAGATGAACATTCAATCCAACTTACCCTGAAAACAAAAATAGGTTGCATTGGATTGATTGAATGATGCTTCAGACAACAACGACGATCATTCGCTACTTTCAAACTTTTTAACACAAAAACAATGCATCTAAAATGATGTCGGAATTTAATCAGCGCGAATTCGATAACGAAGTCATTACCGTCGTTCACCCGACAATGCTTCATTATTGGGAGCATGTATGGGGTCCCGGACAATCATTTGTAAAACCCACGTGCCTCGCCGGAACCAACCGTGTCCTGTTGCTGTGTCCGGCTCTGCTGGTGCCCCCGGGGAGGAAGAGCAGCGCAAATTGAAACTGACAAATTTCGGTGGGTCGTAAATTTCGCTGCAGGTTCCGACAGTGATAAAATTGTTACCATCAATGTACACAGCATAACTCCTAACCCCACAGGCCGACCGGCAGCTGTGCGGTACCCTCCAGCGTGGATGTTGGTATTATATTTCATCGGATGAGATGCGATGGCGACGGTTGGGGACAAATAAAATATGAAACTACATATCTCTTCCCTGCCACGTCCGTCCACGATTCTCCAGCCTAGATCAGGACGAGCAGCGTATGCTGCCATTTGGATTGGTGACCCAAATATGCGCAGAGAGCCGTTCCTGTCGTGCTGGTGAACCGGTTTCGTTTAGGGTTAGGAATGTATACGCAATATAATGTGATTTGAGGTTTGAGAAATGAAGTCTGACGTTGGTTTCGGTAGGCGATGATGGGTCACATTTTTTCCTCGAGAGGTGGAGGTGGGCGGGCTGAAGTAGATGAGTACATCACCATCATTTACGATGGTGATTATTCATCGTAATGTACAGTCGTGGGAGATTGGGAAAATGGCAATTTCAGAAAATGAGATGGAACTTTTTCGACATTATAAATGGAGCCGGACTTAAATGTCTATACTTTTTACGTTTATTAAATCTACAAAGTCATGATGTGATGAGGGGTTTCAACTTCCCCGTTAATAATGTCTAAATAAGTGGGAGAAAGTATTTCCAAAATATGTTACTATGTATGATAGAATAAGGATAATTATGATGTACCATTACTACCCATGTTCATTCTGGCAGATTTTTTTACCCGTCGACCAATATAATACTCTTTCTCGGAAAACAAAAATTTGAAATATGTATGTTTTAGAAAACATACATAATTCACATAGTAACACTCCCCATAAACACAAAACATTCATTGAGCAGCCGAGGAAAAATCCTAAGAGTGTAACGGGATTGAATGCCTGCTAATTGGTATGATAGGATGGGATGCGATTACTTCCATCAGTTAGGTAGGTGGGAAGGTAATCAGGAAAGAATAATTCGATTTAAACGGCCCTCGCCTGAAACTCACCTGTGTTGGTGCTGGACGTGCTAATGCCACCACCGGCATTTCGTGGCAGTGTCATGCACTCGTTTCGATTGTAGCTCATCGGGATGTGCACCGTGCCCGGTTTGGGCAGCGTCATCAGCCCGGTGCCTCCGGTGAAGGTTGAATTTTTGATTGGTATCGTAATGTGCTCGGTCCGAGGTTTGTACGAGGTGTTATTGGCCAGAGGGATTTTTGCATTATTTGCGGTTTGGCCGGACGGAACGTTACAGCCGCCGCTGTCGCCAGGACCGAGTCCCCCACCCCGGCCGTCGTTGCCCGGCGATCCGCTCTTCATTACGTTGATCTGCATCGAGTTGGAGCAGATATGGGGCGATTTGACATCGCTCGCCAATATCAGCGCACCGGTGTCGTGGTTTTCCACGTCCACTATCACGTTGGCGGACTGCGAGTGGCCGAGGTGGTAGTGGGCGTGCTTAATCGGATCAAACGGGCCCTGCTGGTGCATCCCGCCCCGTTGCTGGTACTGCTTCTGCAGGCTTTTTACTTCGAGCCGAGTTTTGTCCCGTTGGTAATAGACCCCGGCAAAGATCAGCACATTCAGTATCAGCAAACTGCACCCAATGGCGATGGTTACGCTGAGCGCGGTCGAGTATGCCGCGTATCCGGCCGCTTCCAGTCCGGCCAAGGTGTCCGTGGTAGCGTTCAGCACGGTCGACGTGGGCTGCGCGTAGCCGGTGTAGTTGGCAACTGGCATGCAAGTTGTTAGCAGCGCTGGCTCCATTGTCGTCATTCCGGCTGCCACTGAAAGAAAGA
Organism: Armigeres subalbatus; assembly: GCF_024139115.2. NCBI lineage: Eukaryota > Metazoa > Arthropoda > Insecta > Diptera > Culicidae > Armigeres > Armigeres subalbatus. The sequence continues at coordinate 90,866,469 of NC_085141.1, read as the reverse complement.
GGAGAGAACAAATTAAACCGTGCATAAATAGTGCGCCATGGAGGCACTCATTCAGGCTGAAGTCGTTTGCTACTCTTCAGCGGTTCTTCTGTTAGCTGCCGAGCTGTGTGCGATTTGCTTTGCTCGTTGGTTTTTGCGATTCTATCGGCTGTTTGCATTGAGCAGAATCAACATTAGCGATTGCGGATTAGTCCGAAGCTGGCAGATGGATTGGGTGTGTTGCGTCTAATCGTAAGCGCAAATGTACGGTGATTGGAGTTTTATCGACAGTGAATAATACCCACACAACAGACTGTACTTATAGCACATATGCATGACAGTACACAAAGGTCCAGCGAATCACATGATTTAAATCGTCCCAGATAATTGGAAGCTATACACGATTGCTTTTTCCCTAACGAGAGGATTGCAAAAGTCCTTGACATTAATCATAGGTGAACTGATTTTACATTCACATCCAATAGCTTTCGATTTAAATATATAAAATAAGGAGCCTCCACGTTTTTATCTACGACTTTGAATACTTTATAGAAGTTAATTTTGAATGTGAAGTGATAACAACGTTGAAGACTGCAAAAGGAAGCAAGAGTACTAGGTAATAAATATCTTATTAGAAGTAACAGTCTAAATCAAAATATCGGAACATATTCAACACATACATTTTTGTCGGTTGATTTTCAGACCAAACGCGGATGAGGGGAATAAATTGATCAAGATTTGAGGTAACTGTTTAAAAATATATTTCCTATGTGTACGTACATATGGATTGGGTAGTTGATAAATGCTGAATTATGCATACCGTTGGTACTTCGTGTCCCTCAATGCGAATATAATTGGCGCCAAATACATAATGGAAATAAGCAAGCTATACAGTCAGAAATATTTGAACGATGTAAAACATGACGTCACATTGTACAGGGGTTGGACAGAATAATTGGGACAGGCAAAATTTTATCGAAATTCAAATGACCATAACTCTGTGAAAAATCAACCGATTTTTTTGGTTCTTGCAGTGTTCGACGGGAAAATTAGTCATGTTTTGGGAAACAGTTTCAAATCCATGTTCAGACCGCTGGATACCGGAGATAATCTGGATAATTTGAGAACATGTAAAAAATGCAATTTTTTGAGCGCTTGTGTTTTTTGCTTGGGTGAAATGCTGACTTTTTTATATTTTTTTACATAAACTAGAGCTCTTCCTGAGTTGCTTGATACATATATTGATGTTACAGATCGGACAACAAAAACCTGAGATATGGCCGTTTCCGTGAAATTTGTGAAATCGGTTCCACAATCAATGGATTGTTTTGTTCTATTGTTCTAGTAGGCAGCGTTCTTGCACCAAGTGGTATCCTGTGTTTCTAAGCAAATATTTAAATCACAATTGTCCTAAGCTACCGTTATACGCATATTTGTTCCATGTTTTCTGAGATTTCCTATGTACATGGGACAATTATGCGTGGAACGGCAGTAGAGGTGAGCGCCGGTCTGAAAATCGCCGGTGGCGACAGCGCACAATGGTCGGATTCGTCAAATTTCACGACATTATTCGATAACTCGAAAACTATCAGCGCTAAAGTTTTCAGACTAAATTATCTACAAGAAAAGATCTATTTTTGGTGTAAGTTGTCATTAGGGTGGCCCTTTTGTGACAAATTTTGTATTTTTTTTTATTCTTTCAAATTAGGGAGTTGTGCTGTTCTACAAAGTTGTAGAAAATTTAATTCTAAGCATTTTTGCTAAAATAATATCAATTTTATCTCATACATATAATGTTTCATGACAAAATTACTGAATTTAGATAGGGTGGTTCTGAAAAAAACAATTTTCAGATTCAGATTCATCAGATTGGATTGCACGTCTTTTAATTATTTTGGTTGGTTAATTTGGTTGCTAGCTTCATATTCAAGCATGTTATGAGGGTTTTTTGCGAAAAAACGAAGAAGGTTCTTTTGATACCGACGCCTACCAGCCGAGTGCCAAGGTCAGTCCAGCGATTCCGGGGGAGCAGGGCGTCCGGTTCACTGGTAACCCCACCGGCCCGTAACTGGTTGTATTCCATCGCGAACTACTCGATCTAGTTCCCGGCGGTGGATCTAGCCTAGGCCGACGGAGAGTTCCCCGACGAAGGAAGTTCTCCCGATACCGATGCTCTTTGGTCGTTACGCCACTTCTTGTGCAACTCGGGTAAAATCTGTGTAGGTACCCTGTCGACTGCATTCCACATGCTTTCCTCTCGGCACATTTTTTCTATCACGTTCTCTTGGTTTAAACCGTGTATTTCCCTTCGAACTGCCTCAAACCTGGGGCATTTAAAGATCACGTGCTCCACCGTCACCTCGACGTTCTCACACTCCGGGCAAAATAGCGAAGCAGCATGCCCAAACCGATGTAAATAGTTCCTAAAGCAGCCTTGGTCTGACAGGAACTGTGTCAGGTGAAAGTTAACTTCGCCATGCTTCCTGTTCATCCACGTTGACAGGTTTGGAATGAGTCGATTGGTCCACCTTCCATTTTCGTTACTGTCCCATTCATGCTGCCACCTCTCCATTGCACGGATTCTCTCCATCTTCCTCACGTTTCTCGTGTCTTTCCGGTGATAGCACTTAATATCTTCCGCCAGGCTGATGCAGATAGGGACCATCCCGGCGATAACGCATACTGCCTACGTGGATATCGTTCTGTAGGCGCTCGCGACTCGTATGGTCATCAGCCGGAACGCACTTTGTAGCCTTCCACGGTTCCGCTTGGTTTCGATGACGAGGCACTAGCTAGTACACGTCTGGTGCTACTTCTTGGACCGCCAACGTTTGGCATGATCCTTGCTATTGCGCTCATAGCCTTCGCTGACTTTTCGCAGACGTAATCGTCATGGCTATTGAAATTTAGCCGGTCATTGATCCTCACTCTCAGATGTTTAAGTGATCGCTTCGATGCAATCGCATGATCACCAACGACGATCTCCATCCGCTGAATCGCCTTACAGTTGCTGACTAATAGCACCTCCGTCTTATGGTGAGCTATTTGCAGCTACACTCCGTTCACGCAGCTCTCGATCATTGCTATCGCCTCCATCGCCAACACCTCTACTTCTTCAAGTGTCTCGCCCATCACCGTTAGTGACACGTCGTCCGCAAAACCCACGATTTTAACTTTTCTAGGCGACCGCTGAGTCAGGACCCCATCGAACATCTCGTTCCAAAGAGTTGGACCGAGAATGGAGCCTTGAGAAACGGCCGCTGTAACTCGCATCGACTTACGCCCTTCGTTAGTGTCGTACACTAACACTCTGCTCTGAAAGTAGCTCTTCAGCATATGGCACAGGTAACCAGGGATCATCATTCTATGCAGCGCTGATGCGATGGCTACGAATCTAGCACTATTGAACGCATTTTTTACGTCTATTGTTACCACTGCGCAATACAGATCACCTCTTTGCTTCTGTTTGGAAGCCTTCTCATCGCTATTGAGCACTGTCCGAATTGCATCCACCGTCGATACTCCTTTGCGGAACCCAAACTGCATTTTCAACAGTCCGCGCTCGCCCTCCGTACGTTTCGCAAGCCTATTCAGAATAATCCTCTCCAGAAGCTTCGCGAGTGTGTCCAACAGGCATATAGGTCTGTACGAATCCGGACTACCCGGAGGCTTTCCTGCCTTCGGCAGTAACACCAGCTTCTGAATCTTCCACATTTCGGGGAAGTTGCCTTCGTCCAGGCACTTTTGCAGCACTGTTCTGAACATATCCGTACATGCCACGAGCGCAGCTTTCAGCGCCACGTTCAGTATTCCACCCGGACCGGGGGCTATCTTCGCCTGCAGGCGCTTCGCCGATTTTGCATGCTGCTCATTGGACACTTGTTGATACTCAGCGTTTGTTTCTTCTTCTTCGCCGTGCGGTATTGGTGGCCACGTGGTCGGGTCGTGTTTCGGGAAAAGACCCTCCACGATCTCCTTCAACTTTTCGGCGTCGACGGACCCTTCATCTTCACCATCACGACTCTATAAGCGTTCCCCCATGGGGTGGCGTCTGCTTCTCGATACAATTCCTTGTAACAGTCTGAGTGAAGAGCTACAGAACGTGATGTCAATTATAGACTATCAAAAAAAAAAACAAGAAAAGGGGAAAGGGTCGTTTGGTCGAAACCCATTTGGCTGAATGCCACTAGGTCTAACAAACCATTAGGCCGTCATGGTCATTCGGCCGAATAGGACATTTGGCTGGATAGGACATTTGGCGGAATAGGATATTTGACCGAACATGTCATTTGGCCAAATAGACCATTTGGCAGAATAGGTCATTTGGCCGAATAGGTCATTAGAAAAAAAAAACCCAAAATAATCCACCTAGCGGTGATGGCGCCTTTTGCGTTTATTATAAAACAAGAAAACACATAAGAGTAACAAAAAAAGCACATAAGAGAGGTCAAAATTGGACTTTAGAGAGATAGATTCAGTTATTTCCATCAATTCACATTTATTTGCGTTCATATAAATGCATTGCAGCAGTTTCCGAGAAATTTTTTTTTCGGTTTTGAAATTTTTTTTCCGAGGGGGGACCCTTGGGGGGGTAAGACGTCTCACTACTCACTTTTCAATTCTCTCTTTTCACAGTGAGAAGTGAGAAATTAGGAATGAGAAGAGAGACGTCTCACTTCTCACTCCTCTTTTTTTTACTTCTGACTTGACTGTAAAAAGTGAGAAGCACGAAGTGATTAGTGCGACGTTTCACTTTTTACACCTCCTTTCTCACTTTTCAAATGACACATTTGGCCAAATGAGAGATGTAAGAAATAAGGAGTGAGAAGTGAGTAGTGAGACATCTCACTACTCACTTCTCACTCCTCATCTCTCACTTTTCACTGTGAAAAGTGAGTAGTGCGAAGTAACAAGTTGGACGTCTCACTACTCACTTTTCACAGTGAGAAGTATGAGATGAGGAGTGAGAAGTGATTCGGCTCAGTTCTCACTGCTCATTCCTCATTTCTCACTTATCACTTCTTACTGCGTAAAGTTAGAAGAGCAAAGTGAGAAGGGAGGCGCCTTTCTTCTCACTAATCACTCCTAACTAACTAACTAACACTCCTCCTGAAATGTGAGACGTCAAATAACACATTAGTCCAAAGTAGTGAGAAGTTCAAGTTCTCACTGCCCACTTAGCACTACTCACTTTTAACTTCTCATCTTTCATTTCTCAAAAAGTGAGAAGAGCAAAGTAAGAAGGGAGACGTCCCTCTTCTCATTCTTCACTTCTAACTTCTAATTTCTTACTTTTCACAGTGAGAAGTGAGATGTGAGTCGTCAAATAACACATTCGACCGAACAACCTGTTCGGCCGAATAACCAAATGCCTATTCGATCAAATGACCTATTCGGCCAAATAAATAAAAAAGAAGAAGGAAAGGGAAAAGGGGCGAAGGAAGAAGCAAGTAGGAAGAAAGAAGAAGAAAGAATGGATAAGGAAGAAGAAAGATGTAAGAAGGAAGAAAAAAGTTTGAAGACAGAAGGAAGAAGGAACAGACGTAAGGAAGGAGAAAGGAAGTCTTTTTAGATCTCATGTTTTGTTCGGCCATATGTCGCTTCCTTCATCATCAACTTCTCTTCTTCTCCTCCTCTTATTCATTAGTATTACTTCCCCCATTGGGACATTGCCACCTCTCAGCTTAGTGTTCATTAATCACTTCCACAGTTATTAACTGCAAGGTATCTTAGATAAGTTGGGGTCTCCCGGAGATGGCAAGTTCGATTCTTGGTCCGGTCTAGGATGTTTTCAAGTGGGAAACATTCTCGACTCCCTGGGCATAATGCAGCAATTGTACTTGCCACACAAGATGCATACTCATGCAATTCCGGGCATAGAAAAGCTTTCAATTAATAACTGAGGAAATGCGAATAGAATACTAAGTTGGAAAGCAGGCCAAGTTCCAGTTGGAATGTAGAGCCATTGAAGAAGAAGAGGAAGATCTTAGCTAAGTTACCATTTTGCATTCGTATATCATGAGGCTAACACAATGATACTTTTATGCCCAGAGAAGTCGAGAAAGTCGAGAAAGTCCGTCAAAAGATCGAAAAAACAGTACATCGAAGAAGCAGGAAGGAAGAAGAAAGAAAGAAAAGATGGAAGAAGAAAGACGGAAGATGAAAGACAGAAGAAGAAAAGGAAGAGAGAAGAAGGATAAGAAGAAAGAAGCTGGAAGACAGAGTAAGGAAGAATTTCTGATTTCCACTTTCCAATTTTTTTTAATTTTCAGCCTGATAGCCTGTTGATAGATAGTTTTAGATTCTTATTTCCTAATTCTAATGTCTAAGCTGTGTATTTTATAAACCAATCCTAATTTATGATTTCTAATCGTGATTTCTGATTTCTGTATTCTGTTTCCAAATTTCTGATTTCTAATTTTTGATTTTATATTTCTAATTCCAGATTTCTGATTTCCGATATATGATTTCTGATTTATAATTTTTTGATTTCTGTTCTATGATTTCTAATTTATTATTTTTTATTTGCTAACTTGCTAATTTCTAATTTCAGATTTCCTTATTTTCCAATGATGATTTTCTGATTTTCCAATTTTCCAATTTTCGCATTTTCCAATTTTCCAATTTTCCAATTTTCCAATTTTCCAATTTTTCAATTTTCCAATTTTCCAATTTTCCAATTTTCCAAATTTCCAATTTTCCAATTTTCCAAATTTCCAATTTTCCAATTTTCCAATTTTCCAATTTTCCAATTTTCCAATTTTCCAATTTTCCAATTTTCCAATTTTCCAATTTTCCAATTTTCCAATTTTCCAATTTTCCAATTTTCCAATTTTCCAATTTTCCAATTTTCCAATTTTCCAATTTTCCAATTTTCCAATTTTCCAATTTTCCATTTTTCCAATTTTCCAATTTTCCAATTTTCCAATTTTCCAATTTTCCAATTTTCCAATTTTCCAATTTTCCAATTTTCCAATTTTCCAATTTTCCAATTTTCCAATTTTCTGATTTTCTGATTTTCTGATTTTCTGATTTTCTGATTTTCTGATTTTCTGATTTTCTGATTTTCTGATTTTCTGATTTTCTGATTTTCTGATTTTCTGATTTTCTGATTTTCTGATTTTCTGATTTTCTGATTTTCTGATTTTCTGATTTTCTGATTTTCTGATTTTCTGATTTTCTGATTTTCTGATTTTCTGATTTTCTGATTTTCTGATTTTCTGATTTTCTGATTTTCTGATTTTCTGATTTTCTGATTTTCTGATTTTCTGATTTTCTGATTTTCTAATTTTCTGATTTTCTGATTTTCTGATTTTCTGATTTTCTGATTTTCTGATTTTCTGATTTTCTGATTTTCTGATTTTCTGATTTTCTGATTTTCTGATTTTCTGATTTTCTGATTTTCTGATTTTCTGATTTTCTGATTTTCTGATTTTCTGATTTTCTGATTTTCTTTTTTTCTGATTTTCTGATTTTCTGATTTTCTGATTTTCTGATTTTCAGATTTTCAGATTTTCTGATTTTCTTATTTTCTGATTTTCTAATTATCTGATTTTCCGATTTTCTGATTTTCTGATTTTCTGATTTTCTGATTTTCTGATTTTCTGATTTTCTGATTTTCTGATTTTCTGATTTTCTGATTTTCTGATTTTTTGATTTTCTGATTTTCTGATTTTCTGATTTTCTGATTTTCCGATTTTCCGATTTTCCGATTTTCTGATTTTCTGATTTTCTGATATTCTGATTTTCTGATTTTCCGATTTTCCGATTTTCTGATATTCCGATTTTCTGATATTCTGATTTTCTGATTTTCTGATTTTCTGATTTTCTGATTTTCTGATTTTCTGATTTTCTGATTTTCTGATTTTCTGATTTTTTGATTTTTTGATTTTCTGATTTTCTGATTTTCTGATTTTCTGATTTTCTGATTTTCTGATTTTCTGATTTTCTGATTTTCTGATTTTCTGATTTTCTGATTTTCTGATTTTCTGATTTTCTGATTTTCTGATTTTCTGATTTTCTGATTTTCTGATTTTCTGATTTTCTATTTTTTTAACTTTCGGATTTTCTGATTTTCTGATTTTTTGATTTTCTTTCTGATTTTCTGATTGTCTGATTTTCAAATTTTCTGATTCTCTGATTTTCTGATTTTCTGATTTTCTGATTTTCTGATTTTCTGATTTTTTGATTTTCTGATTTTCTGATTTTCTGATTTTCTGATTTTCTGATTTTCTGATTTTCTGATTTTCTGATTTTCTGATTTTCTGATTTTCTGATTTTCTGATTTTCTGATTTTCTGATTTTCTGATTTTCTGATTTTCTGATTTTCTGATTTTCTGATTTTCTGATTTTCTGATTTTCTGATTTTCTGATTTTTTGATTTTCTGATTTTCTGATTTTCTGATTTTCTGATTTTCTGATTTTCTGATTTTCTGATTTTCTGATTTTCTGATTTTCTGATTTTCTGATTTTCTGATTTTCTGATTTTCTGATTTTCTGATTTTCTGATTTTCTGATTTTCTGATTTTCTGATTTTCTGATTTTCTGATTTTCTGATTTTCTGCTTTTATGATTTTCTGATTTTTGATTTCTTTTGATTTTCTGATTTTTTGATTTTCTGATTTTCTGATTTTCTGATTTTCTGATTTTCTGATTTTCTGATTTTCTGATTTTCTGATTTTCTGATTTTCTGATTTTCTGATTTTCTGATTTTCTGATTTTCTGATTTTCTGATTTTCTGATTTTCTGATTTTCTGATTTTCTGATTTTCTGATTTTCTGATTTTCTGATTTTCTGATTTTCTGATTTTCTGATTTTCTAATTTTCTGATTTCCTGATTTTCTGATTTTCTGATTTTCTGATTTTCTGATTTTCTGATTTTCTGATTTTCTGATTTTCTGATTTTCTGATTTTCTGATTTTCTGATTTTCTGATTTTCTGATTTTCTGATTTTCTGATTTTCTGATTTTCTGATTTTCTGATTTTCTGATTTTCTGATTTTCTGATTTTCTGATTTTCTGATTTTCTGATTTTCTGATTTTCTGATTTTCTGATTTTCTGATTTTCTGATTTTCTAATTTTCTAATTTTCTAATTTTCTGATTTTCTGATTTTCTGATTTTCTGATTTTCTGATTTTCTGATTTTCTGATTTTCTGATTTTCTGATTTTCTGATTTTCTGATTTTCTGATTTTCTGATTTTCTGATTTTCTGATTTTCTGATTTTCTGATTTTCTGATTTTCTGATTTTCTGATTTTCTGATTTTCTGATTTTCTGATTTTCTGATTTTCTGATTTTCTGATTTTCTGATTTTCTGATTTTCTGATTTTCCGATTTTCCGATTTTCTGATTTTCTGATTTTCTGATTTTCTGATTTTCTGATTTTCTGATTTTCTGATTGTCTGATTTTCTGATTTTCTGATTTTCTGATTTTCTAATTTTCTAATTTTCTGATTTTCTGATTTTCTGATTTTTTGATTTTTGATTTTCTGATTTTCTGATTTTCTGATTTTCTGATTTTCTGATTTTCTGATTTTCTGATTTTCTGATTTTCTGATTTTCTGATTTTCTGATTTTCTGATTTTCTGATTTTCTGATTTTCTGATTTTCTGATTTTCTGATTTTCTGATTTTCTGATTTTCTGATTTTCTGATTTTCTGATTTTCTGATTTTCTGATTTTCTGATTTTCTGATTTTCTGATTTTCTGATTTTCTGATTTTCTGATTTTCTGATTTTCTGATTTTCTGATTTTCTGATTTTCTGATTTTCTGATTTTTTGATTTTCTGATTTTCTGATTTTCTGATTTTCTGATTTTCTGATTTTCTGATTTTCCGATTTTCCGATTTTCCGATTTTCCGATTTTCCGATTTTCCGATTTTCTGATTTTCTGATTTTCTGATTTTCTGATTTTCTGATTTTCTGATTTTCTAATTTTCTGATTTTCTGATTTTCTAATTTTCTAATTTTCTGATTTTCTGATTTTCTGATTTTTTGATTTTCTGATTTTCTGATTTTCTGATTTTCTGATTTTCTGATTTTCTGATTTTCTGATTTTCTGATTTTCTGATTTTCTGATTTTCTGATTTTCTGATTTTCTTTCTGATTCTAATTCCTTAATCCTAATTTCTGAATTTTGATTCCAGATTTCTCTTTTCCAATTTTTGTTTTTGATTTCTGATTTCTTTTTTCTGATTCCTTATTTCTGAGATCTTATTTCATATCTCCGATGTCTGAGTTGTGATTTCTGATTTTAGACTTTTTTTTCTCAAATTTCAGATATCTGATGGTTGATTTCTGATTTTTAATTTCTGATTTATGATTTCTGATTTCTAATTTTTGATTTCCTGGCATAAGTGGCGCTCATCAACTGGACGCAAAATAATGAGAGAATGATTTTTGTCATTGTGGATGAAACGTTAACGCTAATGATTCGAACAACATCTTCAAGTTTTGGTGCCTAACCAATCAAAACCCTGGTATGAGCCTCCATTATTCCTGTCAACTTTGAAACTCTATCCCTATTGGAGATTGTAACAGCCGTTCAAAGCATGAAATCTAACAACAACCTCGGGATTCATCGCATATTAATAGAGATGCTCAGAGCTGACCCTATGCAAAGCGCACAAATGTTTTCTACCATGTGAAAATCTTCAACAATTTCTCAGACTCGTCATCTCCGCACTGGCAATTTTCACAAGGCTAACTGTAGACTTGGTCCCCACATGTCTTCATGATGTACCCTAAATGCATTTTCCCTGCATGTACAATTTGAAATTTTTGCTACATAGGTAATTTGTTTTGAAACATGGTCCATTGTTCCGCTTATGCACTTGAATCAGTGAACAAGCTTACGAACCGATGCAACCGGGTTCGAACCGGACGGTTTTATTTCCACGTTCTTGCACCCGTGTGGTTGAAATTCTGCATCAAGTTGGGAAAAGTTGTCATGGCAGAAAAAAACAACACCAGAAACGCTTGTAGTGCGTGAGTGTGGTCCTATATGTAAAAAGTTGTGGCACGGATGGACAGGAAGTAGCACCAAAGGGGATGACAACTATGTCACGGAAAATGCTTTACTGTTGCCAAAGTGCAACCCAGAATTAGATGCTTTCACTTGAAACAAAGTACAAAACAAGTGCTGCATCAGTGCATGGTTGAAGAAGCATTAGGGGAGCGTCGTACAGAGCATGCTTTCTACAGCCATTGCTTGTGGATTTTAGAAAGATATTTTTATTAACAGAAATATGTTTCCTTACTAAGACATGAAACACGCACTTGAAAGCAAACATATTGTATGGAAATGGAGACGCTTGGTTACTTGTCACCGTTTCTGAAGAGGTTTCAAGAAGATGATAGAACAAACCGCCATCTATCAAATAATAATGATTCGTTGTTGAACAGAAAAAAAAGCTGTACCGGACGCATTCTGTACCATTCTCCCGAGCACACCCGACAACCGTCAACGTTACATGATTGTAAGTTTCTGGTTCGGAAGTAAGCTCCGGAAGTGTGGCCGGGTACGGTTTCAGTTTTGTTGTTCTTTTAGTTTTTGAAATTGTGTTGTTTCCTTTATGGAGGCATCTGAGGCTGATTCCGTTGTTGCTAATGCTGACAGAACGAGAAACTATTTGAGGAAAAAAACTGCTGGGAATTTCACCCGTAGTATGCCTCATGATGAGGTTTTCTTTTCATGTTGTCGGTTGCAGAAAGTGGAATGGTTGCTTGGGAATAAGTAAGGGCACAATAATGTGGGGTTAGATCAGGTAAAACTAAAATGCATTAAATTAGAAAATCAACACGGAGAAGTATAATAGAGCTTATTTTGATTATTTTTATGTGTCCCATGAAGTTTAACATAATATGCATTACAATGATTTCATTCACATTCAATACTGAGGTTTTAAGCTAGTGATGGCTATTTTGTAAACAATCTAAAGTATTTCAATGAGCGGAAGTTGACTGTATTCAAATAAGTGTATATGCTGTGTAATTAAAATTTCAATAAATGAGATCGTTGTAAAAAAAGCAATCGCAAAATTGGGAAACAGGCTCATATCCATTTGGACCCATGGGATAAAGCGACGCAATAACGCTACTCACCATTGCTGTGCAGCGAGTGCCCAAACTGCGGCCCGCCGGCACCCATGCCTCTCCGCTTGAGATCCTGCTCCAGGAAAGATAACCGCGACAGGGGATTCGGCTTCACGATCCCTTCGTAGATGTCCAGGTCGTCGTGGTTTTTGAAGAGATTGTGCCGCGCCACCACGTCCTCCATGCCGGCCTTGTGCAGCTCCGGTATCAGCCGGAGCCAGATCGAAAGCTGGTGCGCCCGGAAGTGATTTTTGACGCGTGGTTTCATGCCTTGTGTGGGTGGGTAAAGAAACGGGAAACAATGCTTAGTTATGCAAGAACTGTGAATCGATCTACTGATGCACTCACCGATTTCTAAATACTTTTGATGCACCGGATCGTACTCATCCCAGTTAATGCTGCGGAAGCGGTTGCGCTCCTTGGAAGCTGTTAGAACTGAATCCTGCCGGTGATGTTCGTTGGGGTTCCTGATGAAAGAGATGTGTATTTATCATTCATAAAAACCGTTTTTTCAACGCTAAAAGATTTATTCAATGCGATCATTAGATTCTAACGAAACTCACCCCGTCCGGGCAAAGTTTGCCCAGTAGATCATGATGGCCTCGGACAGAGCCACCTCCGATTTGGTGTAATTCTTCGGGAAGTGGCTGAACCCATCGACCAGCGGGGCCCCGAAAACGTACGGCAGATCTTCCCCGTGAACGGTTCCCATCCGCTGGGGATAGTCGCCGTCCTTGGTTTGATAGTCGAACACGTAGAAGAAACACTTTGGTCCGGACGGTTCCTGCCCCGGTAGGGGCGGAGGTGGTGCCAGCATATCCCCCGTGTGGACTAACGGCGCCACGAATTGAGCATCAGACAGCGCGGCGACTGCTGCATCCCTAGTGTTGATCGGATGTGTGCTGGTTCGTTCCCAGTCGGTATATTCGTTAACTACCGTGTAGAAGATTTCGCTAAGATGGTACGTATAGGCGTTCCGGACGTACGTTCGTAAGATTCGATCACGCCGTTCGCCTTCGAAGCCACTCTGTATGTCAACAGCGCTGAATCGCCAGAGCGCTTCTCCGGTGACTACGCCGAACAGCAGGTCGTATCTCCCGGCTGCACCTTGCGATCGTTTAGATGTTCCCCGAATGGGCGTTTCGTCGATGTCCTGATTTGTTCGTCCAGGTCGGATAACTACGCCGTCTACCGATGGCCCAAAAGCACTCAGGAAGCTCGGCGGCTGGATGTCCGCAGCGAACAGTTCTTCCAGTGGAACATCCCGCAAGCAATCCACGATCTGCTCGTGATTCTTGATTAGATCTTCCGGTATTGAGCAATTGACTTCTTTTGCCAGCCTCAGTGCATATATGACTGGATCCTCCACCAGTGCCCAGGACGAGTAAGCCGAACCGGACAGAAGTATGGCCCGGTGGAACAATCCGGGCACCATAGTCGGCGAAGTCATCAGGAAGTTTATACACGCTGCACCGCTTCCGTGACCGGCCAGCGTTACGATCGACGGATCACCGCCGAATTTGGCAATGTTCTGCTGGACCCAGTGCAGGGCTGCCATCTGGTCCATCAGACCATAGTTGGCCACCCGGGCCCGTATCTCTGGACTCGGATTGGCATTTAGAAAACCTGGCCCCAAAAAAAAAGACATCAGTATAAAGTGAAAAGTTTCCATATATGATTGCGATTTACCTAAGATTCCTAACCGATAATTTAAAGTAACTACAACTAATTCTCCGTAACTAGCCAGCACGGTCCCATCGTAGGGGTTCCCACTGTTCCACTCAAATGATTCTCCGTGTAAAAATACTATAACAGGTAATTTCTTGTCGCTTTGAGCGGCTGTCGAAATGGATGGCAAACAAACAAACCATTAGTGTTCCAATATTGATCGGATTCGTTCGACGGCAACGGTAGCTTACCATGTGCAGGTGAAAACACGTTCAAGTATAAACAATCCTCCGACTGGTCGATTAAAAAAGGTAGCAAACGTTTCAAGTACTCTAGTCGTCCTTTTGGCATCTTATCTAAAGCTGCGGTTTCGTTATTTACATTGGGCAGCCGCTGCGGGCAGACCGGGCTGAACTTATCGGCTATCCGGACGCCGTCCCACGGCGAGGGCGTTCGGGTTGGACTAAATCTGCAAATGGAAGCGAAGAAAGAAAAAAAAAAGTGGAACAAAAATTAATTATGCTTAATAGCTGCACTACACGGGAAAAGCGTAATGATTTATTTGTTCAATTGGTCACGCGAATATGATTGATATTTTTATTGGATGCGCTCGATTGACGTAATCGCATTATAGAATTACAATATTTTAATGGTTATTATGTTGTGTGCATTTCGTTCATTGATTTTTTTTTCGCATGCAGGCTCTCTGGTTGAAACCCGTAGGACATATAGAAATCATTTTAAACAGTAGGATTATTTTGATACAACATATTTTGCAAGGGCATAATAATATTTAGTGCTTCATTTCGGACGCTAGATGTTAAAGTAAACTTTGCTTTATGAACGATCAAAGATTATTCTTTGGTCTTGAACTAAGCCACACACATCGTTGGATTATTTAAAAATCAGTTTAAATAATGTTTCATGCTGTGCTTTATCTAGTACGAATGGACGTTTCAGCAAGATTAGGCACTATCGCATGTAGCAAAACATGATGCTGGAAATTGTACCCAACAAATCTGAAAAATATTTGACTGGAGTTGCTCTTCTTGATATAGAGAAAGCATTTGACAGTGTTTGGCATAAACCATCATTGTAAAATTGATTAATTTTAATTTTCCACAGTGAATGATGACGACAAAATGGCATTTTTTATTACTATGAGTGGGCCAATATTTTTTGCGGAGATAAAGCTCCTATATCCTGCCGGAAATTTCGTGAAGCTCAGTTAGATGACATTATCTCTAAGCGCAAGAAAAGCCTGGACAAAATAGACCCAGATCTCGAACAACGGTACAAATTTAGTACTAGGGTACAGAACCCAGACGAGTCAACAGAGGACTACTAGATCGGGGTTATCCAGGGTTTACAAACTAGCAAGACAGTATCAGGAATCACCTAATAACAATGTGAATAATGTGAAGAGCCGTTTAAGGTTTGAGCCATACGAATGAGCATCACAAATAACTCGAGGTGGTCGTGTTAGCTATTGTACCAGAACAGACAACTTCCGTCGGGATAATCAAGTATATGGACAACGTCAATGGCAACGACCTGATCCTAGCAATTTGTAATTACTGTGGAGTAAAAGGACACAGAAGGAAAAAGTGTTTCAAGCTGAAGAATCTGAATCGAGACACTGTAAACCTAGTGGAATCTTATAAAGCTGGACCATCGGCTGATAGGCATATCACGGAGCTGTTAGATCGTATGAGAACTCAGGACGACGATGAGTTAAAGCGATTCAGGTAAATTACACTGCAGGTTAGTTTCGTCCATAAACAAAATTAGCAACCCATGCTTAGTACGAGTGAACATCGAAAATTGATTAAATGCCTCTTTTTAAAAAGGCCTACGACGTTCCTTGCAGAATGAAGGACAAAGTTTCAAATTATTTAGATAAGCTGGAGAAGGAGAAGGTTATTACCTCGATTAACAGGAGCGAGTGGGCTTCACGGAGTCAGGCCATTTAACTGAATGCCGTTTTGCCGAAAAAATAAAAAAATGACCTCAGATTACAAGTAGTGAATAGTGAGTAATGAGAAGTAAGAAGTGAAAAGTGCAAAGAGAAAAGTGTACTGAAAAATGAGAACAGAGAACTTCTTCCTTCATCCTTATTCCTTCGTCCTTCGTCCTTCTTCTTTCTTCCTTCTCCCTCCTTCCTTTCTCCTTCTCACTTCTTCCTTCTTCCTTCTATCTTATTTATTCTTTCTTCTTCCTTCTTCCTTATTCTTTCTTCTTTCTTCCTTCTTCCTTTTTCGTTCTACCTTCCTTCCTTCCTCCTTTTTTCCTTTCTCGTATACTAAGTAATGTTCGCTCCTAAAACAAACTTTTTATAGAAGGCTCGGAGACCCATATTGTTTTATACCGATCGACTCAGCTCGACGAATTGAGGTGATGTCTGTGTGTATGTGTGTGTGTATGTCTGTGCGCACCTACCCAAAACAAGTGTCATTCATTTTTCAGGTACTTATCCTTAACCGATTTACTCGCAACAAAATACATTCGACGCACGATATTCTACTATTGTTTCCAATTAAAAATTGGCCAGATCGGATTATGGGCTCGGAAATTATGGCCAAAATACCATTTTTTATATAGAAAAATTGGCTAAAAAAATGTCACTCATTTTTCAGGCCCTTATTCTTAACCGATTCACTCGCAACAAGTTGCGTTCGACGCAGGATACTCTCTCATTGTTTCCTATTTAAAATTGGCCAGATAAGACTATAGGCTCATGAGTAATGGCCAAAATACTATTTTTATAGTGCAGGAGAAACGCACCATCACCGCTTGGTGGATTAATCAGGGGTTTCTTCTTTTTCTACCCTTTTCTTTCTTCTTCTTCTTCTTCTTATTGGCATTACATCCCCACACTGGGACAGAGCCGCCTCCCCAGTCAACACAAAATCGTATATGATGCAATATAAGACGCTAAAGTGGAGGCGATATACATACATATGTATGGGGAAGTACCGATATGGTCTCCACTTTAGCATCTTATGTGACATCATATACCATCATGTGTTGACTGGGTCGCAGCTCAGTGTTTCATTCAGCACCCCCATAATTCTTAACTGCGAGGTTTCTAAGCCAAGTTACCATTTTTGCATTCGTATATCATGAGGATAACACGATGATACTTTTATGCCCAGGGAAGTCGAGACAGTTTCCAATCCGAAAATTGCCTAGACCGGCACCGGGAATCGAACCCAGCCACTCTCAGCATGATCTTGCTTTGTAGCCGCGCGTGTTACCGCACGGCTAAGGAGGCTTTAACTGTATTCCAGCAGTCCTCAAGAGGGGTCCCATCGAGATCACCCTCTTCTGGCAACGCTGCCTCGAGATGCTGCGCGTATGCAGTGGCGACATCAGGTTGCTTCAGTCGCTCTAGGTCGTACCGCGGCGGTCGTCGATGCCGAACATTGTTGATGACGATTTGTTTTGGGCGCAGTTTAACCATCACCAGATAGTGGTCAGAGTCGATGTTAGCTCCACGATATGTCCTGACGTCGATAATGTCGGAGAGGTGCCGTCCATCAATCAGAAGGTGGTCGATTTGTGATTCTGTCTGCAGTGGTGATCTCCAGGTGTACCAATACGGGAGGCTGTGTTGGAAGTAGGTGCTGAGAATGGCCATATTCTTGGAGGCGGCGAGGCGGCTCTTGGTCAACCTGAGCGTTCAAATCTCCAATGAAGATTTTGACGTCGTGGCTTGGGCAGCTGTGTGGGCTATCGACGTTGATTATGCTGAAGTTGAAGAACCGGCCTTTGATCCTCACATGCACATTCTTTCATTGATCGGCCACTACCCGACCATGCATCTTTGCATATCGCCCATCACTATGAAAGTTGTTCCCAGCTCGTGTGTGTTGCCGCAGCTCTGGTAGATGGTAAGATTACCTCTAAACATTTGCACCATTGATCCCTTCCAACAAACCTCCTGCAGCGCTACGATACCGAATCCACGGTCATTGAGGACATCGGCGAGTATGCGTGTGCTCCTGATGAAGTTGAGAGATTTGCAGTTCCACGAACCGAGTTTCCAATCGCTAGTCCCTTTTCGTCGAAGTGGTCTTCGCCAATGATGGTTCCCGTCCGTACTCTCTTGTTGATTGTTCGTTGCGTATGTTTTTTTAAAGGCTGGCTTGCAGGGCCTAATCACCTAATCAAGTAACGGAAAACCAAATCGACCACGTTCTTATCGACAGTAAATTCTTCTCCGACATCACGAACGTCCGCACTTACCGCAGTGCGAATATTGAATCCGACCACTACCTCGTTGCAGTATGTCTGCGCTCAAAACTCTCGACGGTATACAACACGCGTCGGAGTCGTCCGCGGCTAAACATTGGGCGGCTACAAGACGGTAGACTAGCCCAAGAATACGCGCAGCAGCTGGAAGTGGCACTTCCAACGGAAAAGCAGCTAGGCGCAGCATCTCTTGAAGATGGCTGGAGAGATATTCGATCCGCCATTGGAAGCACCGCAACCGCACGGTGGCTTCGGATCAGAGAAACGACTGGTAAGACGGCGATTGTGAGCAGTTAGTTGAGGAGAAGAATGCAGCATGGTCGAGATTGCTGCAACACCGCACGAGGGCCAACGAGGCACGATACAAACGGGCGCGGAACAGACAAAACTCGATTTTCCGGAGGAAAAAGTGCCAGCAGGAAGATCGAGACCGTGAAGAGACGGAGGAACTGTACCGCGCTAATAACGCACGATGATGATGATGATGATGGTCCTGCGCATACCCCTACAAAGGTTTGAGCTAGACATCTTATCTTTAAGATAATAAATTGATTTTGATATAGAAACAATTTAACCAGATTTGCAGAAAAACAAAACGATCTGATTACCATGAATTACATAACTTTCCATTACTATCCAGCAAAAAAGGAAAATTAAGAAAAACTGTTGTTTTCATCTACAGATTCTCATAAGCATCGGTAGTGATACTTCGAGTTTATACTAAAATGCAAAACTTGTGATACCTCTCGCACAAATTTCAAAAGTTCCACCAAGAATCGCGTTTCATGTTTATACAAGCCCACTTAACGTTTATCACTCATAAGCATCAATAAAATTAATAATCTAAGTCGTCAACAAAACTAAAACTTGTGTTACCGCTCCGTCGATATCAAAAGTTTCGGTATCAACCACGGGAACAAAACTCTACCAGATAGCCTATTACTAATCCGAAGAATCATTCAAACAGTTGAAAATGCGCAAGTCTGTACATAAGTTTAATAAAAATCATTCATATCTGCTTTGCGCGCGCGAGACTCAAACTTTTATAGACTACACAAAAAAAGTTAAAATCACAATTACGTCAATATATATATATAATCCATCATCATCATCGAGGCGAACAAAGTAGTTTATCAGTGTCTCAATAAATAAAAAACCCAGATTAATCCACCTAGCGGTGATGGTGCCTTTCTCGTTCGTTCAAAAGGTTTGGAAAAATTTGGAAGAAATATGTGGATTGGTCTTATTTTTCATAATTGTTTATGTATGTATGTATGTATGTAGTTAGCCACCATCCTGGCTGGAGTCTTGCTCTGCATGCGGTTCCACTTAACAGTAAGGTCAAATTTCAATATAATTTTGAATTCAACATATTGCTGTATGAAAGGCCAAAATTGGGGGTGGTGGACCTGTAAGCAGAGACACTTACACTAAACCCACGGGAAAATAAGAATCTCCTTCCAGCAAAATGATCCAACAAAAATAATAATGAAATTTGCAATTCTTGTTAAGCTTTCCACGGGATGGTTTGTTTGAAGAAGGGCGCGTCAACTGGTTAACAACTGTTGGAGATAAAAGTAATAGACGCGAACGACTGATACTTTCCTTCCTTGACTCCGATTGGCTACCACTTCATTGTCCAATTGTAACTTCATTGATGCCCTGATGCATCCTCCCAGTCCCATTTCATATATTTACAGTCAAATCAGTAATATTGTAGAGGAAATAAGGTGGTGTTTCGGCTGATGAATACCGTTATCCCTGGACCTTGGGCCTGATCTGAAAAAAGTATCCCTGATGGCATAAAAATAATATAGCATATGTATTATAACTAAAATGAAATATATGCATGATAATAACCAATGTTATGAGTATAAAATAATGATAATACATATTTACAATATAATGTTCTCAATAGATTTGCGAGCAAAATATCATATAGTTATTCGAATGAGTTTGATTGTTGGCCATATATTTGATTTCACAATAAAATATATGTCATGAAAAAAAAATATGAATGTTACAAATCATTTGATGAAGCAAAATAAATATGTATATGATGAAACATTATTACATTATTTGTTTTTATTTGTTTGTTTTCTTCCTGTCTTTTTTATGTCAGAAATGTATTTGAAAGTTAGAAATGATCAATTAAATCGAGGTAATATGGTCGGAGTTTTGCTAAGTTTTATTAAGCACTGATGAAATGCAACGATTTCATGTAGTGATTCTTATTGATCACAAATGTTTTTCAACTCAATAATGGCATATTCATATTACAAGCATTTACGAGGCATTTAGAGTGATAAATTTCATATGAAATGAAAATACGATGAGCAATCCTTGATATCAAGCTACTCTTCATCATGTGAGTAAAATCGTGCTCTGAATAGGCTATAACAGAAGACATTTAATCTGTAATAGATTAATACATTAAAAAATATCAATAAATTACGAGCTAAAAATTACAGGTGAATCATACTACGCTTACTACATACTACAAACCCTTTGCTACAGTGTCAAAGAACCCATATCATATATTATTTACTTTACATGTTTTTTACGGCAGGGTTTGCTTTGTTAAGCATTAGTCGACCTTGAGAGAAATGGTTCAGAAATACCAATCCGAAGAAGATGAATTTGATTTTGGTTCGATCCAGGTTGTTTAGATTAATGAAATTAATATCATGATATATAATATAACATGATATAATATTATATGATGAAATATAAACATTTATTGAGTATAATTGCAAGAAATTTGATGAATGTAGTAAATTATTGAAAACAATGAATGAAGCACAACCGATTGATACCGAAGCTTGCTGTTATCCGATCGAACATTTTGTTCACCTGGTTCTGAAAAAAAGGTAATTCTACTATGGGATCACTAGAAAAAAAAGTAGGTTCTGAAAAATGGTGGCTCTGGTATCGTAATCATTGAATATTTTTATTGGTGTCAACCGTTGTCGGGCCGGTTGTAGTCGAACCTTCATTAGTCAAAACGGAAACCCGAAAACAAGTTATTTTGTATGGTAGGATTCGATTTCATAAATGTAATTTAATAATCACAAATTAAATGTATTCCTATAACAACAGAATATTTATTCATAGGGAGTCTCGTAATAAGTATTACGAATATTATAAACATGTTTAGAAATAGTAAAACGAATATAAAAAGTAAAATAATTGAATGAAACGTTACGATGTATGTAATATATGATAACCAATACGGAGACAATGAGTTTGGATATTTCCGTTGGTGAAAAATAACCCTTTAGCTGTTGTAAACAATATACAGTTTATTTTATGAAAATACTGTTGAATACACTGCCATATGATGAAAATATTCCATATAATTTGCTATTTGAGCTCAAAGAGTTTAATTCATATACACTTGAAAGAAATTTAATAAAATTGAAATGACTATATTAGAGGTGATGGACATTATGTGTTAAAAAAATAGGAATGAAACAAATGTAAAGAATATGATAAGAATAATAAAATCAATAAATATTCTGATAATATTAATTATAATAAGGTAATGAATTAACAATAAAAACTTCACTTGTCATAAGACGAGTCTGCACAATCCCACTCAATTCTACCACTCAACTGTACCCCGACAGATACGTTCCTCGACCCTAACAGTAAAGCGGTCGTCAGTGTCTCGTACTTGACTCGACTTCGAGACGCCGAAGACGACCCCACCGCTGAGGTCGAAACACGCATCTGTCAAGACACAATCAAGTGTTGGAACCAAATGGGACCGTACAAAATCGTCTTATGACAAGTGAAAATATTCCACTAAAAAGCTCAAAATAATTTTCTCAGGCTGACTACTTTACCCACAATTTAAAGACTTGGCAGCTCTTCGCTTCCGAGAGGTGGTAATCCTGAAAGATCTCCAGCGATGCCGGCGGCACTGGTTACCAGTTTCCCACCGACCAGTAAGCTGCTACCATTTTCACTTGAGCACTATTGTCAGCTATTACGATCTATCTCATTGATCCGAAGAAAACACGATCGGCTAACGGACGCCTTCAGGGCCGTATGGTCTCCCTCGGGGATGTAGGTTAAGTTGGGTTAAGTCGACCATTCTTACCCGCGGAAGTTAATATTTGTACACCAACAATTTTCAAAATTTGAACAAGACAAAATGTCACACGCGAGAAAAAATGCTTCCGTTTTAAACGATGCCGAGTGTTTTTTTCATATTTGTTTATATGCATAAAAAAAATTCTCGCCAAACGCAATTTGTTGCAAACAAATCGGATGAGCATAAGAGCAAAAAATGGCATTTTATTTTGTAGTTTTAAAATTAGTATTTTCGTCATAACTTTTGACCCAATTGTACGATCCGGCCAAGTTTCTATAGGAAACAATGGGACAAGATTCTGCGTCGAATGCAATCTGTTGCGAGCGACCTGAGAAGCACACATATTGCACATCAATCACAGTAACTTATATATGACCGGATTCAATCACAATATGGTTACTGCAACCAGATTTGTTAAACTTGTGTTGCTTGGGGAATATATGAAGTCTAAGTGCTAAAAAAGTGAGCTAGACTTTTTTGAACTCTTTTTCGCAATAAATAGTAATTTGACCATAACATCTAAGCCCATAGTCCGATCTGGCAAATTTTTAATAAGAAAAAATGAGTCACTCCGCGTCGATTGTAATTTAATGCGAGTAAATCGGTTGAGGAAAAGTGCCTGAAAAATGAGTGAGTTTTTTTAGCGATTTTTCCATAAAAACAAAAATGGTATAATTTTCGATCCCATAGTCCGATATGGCCAATTTTCAACAGGAAACAACGGGACAGGATTCTTCGTCGAATGCAACTTGTTGCGAGCAAATCGGTTGAGGATAAGTGCCCGAAAAATGAGTGACATTTTTTACGCGGTTTTTGTGTATGAATTTGTATTTTGGCCATAACTCTCGATCCCATAGTCCGATCTAGCCAATTTCAAATAGAAAATAATGGGACAGGATTCTGCGTCGAATGCAACTTGTTGCGAGCAAATCGGTTGAGGATAAGTGCCCGAAAAATGAGTGACATTTTTTACGGGATTTTTTTGTATGAATTTGTATTTCGGCCATAACTCCTGATCCCATAGTCCGATCTAGCCAATTTCAAAAAGGAAACAATGAGACAGGATTCTGCGTCGAATGGAATTTGTTGCGAGCAAATCGGTTAAGGATAAGTGCCCGAAAAATGAGTGACATTTTTACGCGATTTTTTCGTATGAATTTGTATTTTGGTCATAACTCTCGATGTCATAGTCCGATCCGGCCAATTTTAAATAGGAAACAATGAGACAGGATTCTGCGTCGAATGCAACTTGTTGCAAGCAAATCGGTTGGGGATAAGTGCCCGAAAAATGAGTGACATTTTTTACGCGATTTTTTGTATGAATTTGTATTTTGGCCATAACTTCTGATCCCATAGTCCGATCTAGCCAATTTCAAATAGGAAACAATGGGACAGGATTCTGCGTCGAATGCAACTTGTTGCGAGCAAATCGGTTAAGGATAAGTGCCCGAAAAATGAGTGACATTTTTTTGAGTAGTTTTGCGCACACACACACACACATACACACACACACACACACACACACACACACACACAGACATCACCTCAATTCGTCGAACTGAGTCGATTGGTATATAACACTATGGGTCTCCGGGCCTTCTATAAAAAGTTTGTTTTTGGAGCGATCATATAGCCTTTACCGTATACTTAGTATACGAGAAAGGCAAAAATATAATTGTCCAAACAAACAATCCGTAGGTCAAACTTCGCCAAGCTAAAAAATTATTGAATTATCAAAAGTCAACTAAGTAGCTGCTTAAAAGGCTGCTTTTACGTGTGAAACACAAAGTCTCTTAAACTGTGATAATGTAGTTGCACGTTTGATATGTGTAGGCATCGAATTGAAATAATTGATACCTTTAAAAAACAAAGAATTTTGTGAAGCTCCATGCAAAAAGAACGGTGTTCTTATATCTTCCGCGCTTCTAGTGTTATATCTATGAATGTCACTTCCTCTTTCCATTCGATCACACAAATATCGAGGCAGCAATCCGTTAATTACTTTAAAAACGAACACCATTGTCAAATACACAATTCTTTGCTTCACCGAGAGCCACTGCAAAGCATCCAACAAAAAAGTTGAGGAAGTGAATCTGCTACATCTCAAAATCAAACGCTGCAATCTCGATATTTGTGTCCGATTTGCTAAAAACAAAATCGAAGGACAAAAGTCCAAGTGAGGAGAGATCATTGATTTGTACAACTGTATTTTACTAGCAATATTTAATTCGTTTTTCAGTCGACAGCGGATTCCATACTTCTTGGCTATTTTCTTGATGACATTGTCAATATGTTGGTCAAATTTCAATTTATCATCAATAATCACGTCAAGATATTTAATTTCCCGTGCGCGATCAAGTGTCTCGTCATCAATTTTCACAGAAACATTATCTATTGAACGATTACGCGAAATAACCATATACTTTGTTTAACTAATATTCAATTTCAACTGTGTGTACTTCAACCATCTACTTAAAGAATGCAAGTCTTCATTCAAGCGTTCAATCGCATCTTCTAAGTCTCTAGCTGCAATGAATAACACAGTATCATCTGCGAATAGGTTTATATCACAAAACGTAAAACCTGTCGCATGTCATTTATATACATAATAAACAAAACCCAAGTAGCACACTTGTCACATATCAGTCGCTGTGACTCGTATGCGACCAAATCCAGTCACATTGGAGTTGCTGCAACCAAATCGATCTGAACTGTGCTTCTAGGGAAGGGGCCCCAATACACTTCCCTGTGGCACTCCGAGGGTGTTCTCCACGGGATAAGATACAGAATCATTAAAAGCAGTCCGTTGAGTTCTGTCAGATCTATGAGTTCTGTGCTTTTAAACCAATTGTATGCAGAACCCGAAATTCCAAAGCGCTCTATAGTTTTCAACAATAAGGGCCTAGAAATTGTCTCAAAAGCGCGTTTCAGATCCAAGAACACAGCAACAATCGTATCTTTACGCCCTATGCTTTCTTTCCATTTAGCTATTACCAAGTTAAAAGCGGTTTCGCAGGAGTGACGCTCCCGGTATCCCGATTTTTCCGGTATTAACAAGCTATTACTATTTAAATACATAAGTAGCTGGCCTTTCACAACAAGTTCTAAAATTTTCTCTACTGTGTGCAACATGTTGATGGGACGAAACTCTTCGGCTTTAATCGTTCCAGCAACTTTTGTATTGAATCACTAACGATTCCTTCCAAACTTGCGGCACGTGCCCAGTTTGCAATGATTCATTTATCAGGTCCAGCAGGTTGTGTCCGATGACATGAAAGCAATCTTGTATAATTTTAGCATTAACATTATCAATACCAGCCGTTTTTCCTAAATTAAAACAAATCGTTTCAAGTTCTTGAAATGTTATGGGGTGAAAACTTTCGAATCTCAAGTTACTGTTGACTGGTTGTTTTATTTCGTCAGGTTCATCCACTAACTCGATAGATCGGTTAATGGTTGAAACACTGTCGACAAAATAATCATTAAATTTAGACACAATTACTTCTTCTGACTCTTCTAATGTGCCATTAAAAGAAAGGATTTACCGGTTCGTCTTTATGTCCTACTTGGTGTTAGGCCATTTGGTCGAATGCCGTTTGGCCTAATGCCAATATGCAGAAAATTGCAACACTCGGGCAAAATATTAAACAAGCTCCTTCTTCATTCCTATTTTGTCTCTTCTTTATTGCTTCTTTATTATTCTTCATTTTTCCTTCTTTCTTCTTTGGTTTTTTTATATTCTGTCTTTTTTCTTCCTCCACTTCCTTATTTTTTTCCGATTTTCTTCCTTATTTTTTCCCTTTTCTGCTTTCTTCTCCGTTTTTCATTCTTCCTCCTTCTACCTTCTTCCTGTTTAATTCCTCCTTTTTCCCTTCTTTCTAACTCTACCATCTTCTATCTCTCTTATTTAAACTCCATTATTTCTTCTACCTATGATAAAGCCTATGGAGAGTGCCCAAAGCATGACGTGAAAATTGTTATCGGAGACGCTAATGCTCAGGTCGGTAGAGAGGACTTTTTCCGTCCCATAATCGGTAGGGAGAGCCTTCACTCCACTAGCCTACGGCTAGTAAATTTTGCTGCTGCCAGAGGGATGGCCATCAGTAGCACCTACTTTGCACGAAAGAACATCCGAAAGCACACCTGGAGACACCCAAATGGAGAAACTTGCAACCAGATAGACCATGTTCTGGTGGATGGGCGCCATTTCTCGGATGTTATCGATGTGCGGACATTCAGAGGTCCGAACATTGACTCTGATCACTACCTCGTTGTCAGTAAAATTCGATCACGGTTGTCAACTGTATCGAACGAAAGATCACAGCGAACGATGCGTTACAATATCCAGCGATTGTCGGCGGAAGGAGTATCGGCTGAGTACCGCCAGAAGCTCGACGAACGGATAAGTGCAATCAACGTTAGCGACAACATCAACGATCTATGGGAGTCGATCCATGGAGTGGTGAGCACAACAGCACGAGAAGTGGTAGGCACTGCACAGAGGCGACCCAGGACGGGTTGGTTCGATGTGGAGTGTCAGAGAGTGACAGACGAGAAGAACGTTGCCAGAAGCCGGATGTTGGTGTCGAGTACCCGATCGAATAGAGATCGGTACAAGGAAGCAAGAGCAGCCGAAAAACGAACCCACCGCAGGAAGAAAAAAGAGTACGAAGAACAAGTTATTAGTGAGGCGCAGGAAAAATAGAGCAGAACGATATGCGGAGGTTTTATGAGTCTGTCAATGGCGTGCGGAGAAAGACAGCGCCATCTCCCGTCATGTGCAACGACCAACAAGGGAATTTGCTGACAGATAAAACTGAGGTGGCTGCCAGATGGAAGCAACACTTCGAGACTTTGTTGAATGGAGGAAGTGACGGTGCATCGATGAACAGAATAAATATTAGCGACGATGGACAAGCTAGATGACGATGGAACACTAGATGAGGTTAAAAAAGCTGTTAAAGAGCTGAAAAACAATAAGGCTGCGGAAAGGACCAGCTCCGGGCTGTGCTTCTCAAACATGGCACTGAGCAGCTTTATGAAGTTCTGCACCATATTATGTCGAAAATATGGGAAGGCGAGGAAATGTCTGATAGCTGGTTGGATGGCCTCATTTGCCCTCTCTTTAAGAAAGGGCACAGACTGGAGTGCGCCAATTACCGAGGAATAACCCTCCTTAGGGGCTGTCCACAAACCACGTAGACCGAAATTTCACATTTTCAAAACCCCCCCTCCCCCCTGGTAGACTTTCGTAGACTTTTCCGAAACCCCTCCCCCACCCCCTTGAAGTCTACGTAGACTTTTCCATATTTTACAAAATATCATATGTGATTGGACAATCAAAATCGAAATCAAATCCTCTGTTCTGTCTACAGCTCCTGAAACCAAATCTCAAAGTCAATCAATTTTTCTGTTGAATTCGACTCCTCTACCGCTACCAATACTTTTGCATCGGCGCGCCACAGCTAAAAGTCTGTCACGCATCTGAACTATAATTCTCCACGCCGGTTCTAGTTTGTGGAAAACCGAAGAATTTTCGAAAAATTTCTTGTTGAAATTCCGAGAATGCCAAGTCTACATTCCAATAAGTTTTTCGTGGAAATTTTCGTAGAAGATCCCGATTAATAATCTTCAAAGCTTCCCGGTAATATTTCAAAGAACTCTCCGTGAAAATTCCGATGCTTTTCTTGAAAATTCCATGCAATATCCCATTGAATAATCATCCGTTGAAATCGAAAGAATTTCCTTATAAATTCCAAAACTATTCCCGTGAATATTCCGAGTAAATTTCCGTGAAAACTTGGAATTATTTCCCGAGATAATTTTAAGTTTAAATGGACATTCCGAAATATTTCCCATGGAATTTTAAAATGGTTTCCTACATTCTTGCAGATTTGGAACAATTTCCTGAAGAAATTGAAAAAAAAATCCTACAAAAAATGTCTATATTCCAAAGACTAATACGAATATTTTGCGGTGGAAATTATATAGAGAATTTTCAGTTGTAATTTTAATGAGTTTCTCGTAAAAAATTCGAATAATTATGAAAATACAAAAGCTTTCTTACAAAAATTGCAATTTTTTGCGGAAACTCAAAGAGAGAGATGAGAAATTCAAATAATTTCTCGTGGAAATTTTCAATAGTTACTCTAGAAATTCCGAAGATTTTCCATTGATTGTGAGCGTAATATGATGGTCCTGGCTGTTTCAAAGTGTTACGTAATAAGCTTTCATCGCACTGCCGAAACCATGGTTTTCGATTATAGTATCGCAGGACACGATGGATGACAGGCTAACTTTCAGACGTCATTTTTCAACTACGATCGACAAAGGGAATCGCCAGCTTGGTTTTTTTTAAATCTCAAATGAATTCCGCAATCCTTTATGCTACAAAGCCTTAGGGTGCGGTCAGAGTAGACGCGAAGTGCGATGCGAAGCGAAGCGTCCATACGATTTGACAGCTCCTTCTTTTTGATTGTTATTCCCTTGCGTGCAATTTTCGCGCGGCGTCGCGTTGACGCGTCCTCTCTGGCAGGCACCTTATACTGCTCATTGGTACGCTCTCAACTCGAATTTGCTTCTGCTGTCTGGAGTCCATATCAAGCTGTTTTGACTGCTGTGAAATGCAAGTTCGTACGATATGCCCTGCGCCATCTCCCATGGACGGACCCGCTGAATTTACCACCGTATGCTGATCGCTGTAGTCTGGTGGGGCTAGATACTCTTGATAAGCGGAGAAACGTGGCGCAAGCCGTTTTCATCGCCAAACTTCTGTTGTCCGAGTACAACGTGCCAGATTTGTTGGCAAAAATTCTATTGTATGCACCCTCACGATCCCTTCGACCTCGAGATTTGCTCTTCGAAGAAAGGCTTAACACCAATTATGCTGCCAATAGCTACATTGTCGCTATGATCCGTCATTTCAACGAGGTGTCGGACCAATTCGACTTCAACATCAGTTCATCCGCGTTTCGTCAACGGCTAAACAGATATTTTATCAACTGACCTTTAGTTTAAGTTTTCATGTAGACGACACAGTCAGATGAAATAAGCAAAATAAATAAATAAATAAATTAGTCCAAAGAATTCGCATTAGTACTTCCGAAGAAATTTCGTGAAATATACGAAGAATTTCCCATGGATATTTCGAAAAATTTCGCTTATCTATCCAAAGAATTCTCTGCGAACATTCCGAAGAATTTCCGAAATTAAGAAAAATTGTCTGGGAACTTCCCAGAAAATCTCCGGTGAAGGGTTTCTCGCGGAAATTTCGGGGAATTTCCCACTGAAGTGCGACATATGAAAAATATAAAGAATAACTCTAAAGAAGTATCCGACGAAAATCAAAAGATATTCTAGTAGAATCTGCAATAAAATCCAAGTGGAAATTTTGAAATTTTTTTAAAAGTTTTTATAGAATACTTCGGAGAATTTTCCTGCTCAACACAGAAGAATATCCTGGGGAAATCCATATAGTTTTAAGCCATAGTTCAGACTATTACATCAGTGAAACTCATTAGATTTTTCTAGAGAAATTCAAGAGATTATTTCGATAAAGTCTTGCAAAAAAATCTGGGAAGATCCTTAAAAAAATCAAACAATAGTGAACCTTGCACATAGCTGCTTTATCAATTGTTTTTCAAAAAAAAGTCTACGTACACTTTTTGTAAACCCCCCCGTCCCCCTTCGTAGACTAACGTAGACTTTTTCGAAACCCCTCCCTCCCCCTCAAGAGTCTACGTGGTTTATGGACAGCCCCTTAATTCGGCGTACAAAATTATGTCCCGTATTCTGTTCAACAGATTGAGACCGCTTGAAGAGTCCTTCGTCGGCGAATACCAAGCAGGTTTTCGTGAGGGCCGATCAACGACGGATCAAATGTTTACCCTGAGACAAATCCTTGATAAATTCCGGGAGTACAACTTGCAGACACATCATCTGTTTATTGATTTCAAGGCGGCGTACGATTCAGTAAAACGGAATGAATTATGGCAAATTATGCTTGAACATGGTTTTCCGGCGAAACTGATACGGCTGATTCGTATAACGTTGGACGGATCGAAATCAAGTGTAAGGGTTGCGGATGAAATATCGACGTCATTTGTTACCTTAGATGGATTAAAGCAGGGTGATGCACTGTTCAATATAGCGCTCGAGGGAGCGATTAGGAGAGCTGGTGTGCAAAGAAGCGGTACCATTATCACAAGATCGCATATGCTCCTGGGATTTGCGGACGATATCGATATTATCGGAATTGATCGCCGTGCCGTGGAAGAGGCTTTTGCGCCTTTTAAGAGGGATACAGCGAGGATTGGACTCACGATCAATACCAGCAAAACGAAGTACATGGTCGCTGGCAATCAACGTGGTGGAAGAATTTGTGTATCTTGGAACATTAGTGACGTGCGATAATGATGTTACCCGCGAGGTGAAAAGGCGTATTGCAGCTGCAAATAGGGCTTATTACGGACTTCGTAACCAGTTTAAGTCCCGTAGTCTGCAAACGAAAACAAAACTCGCGCTGTATACTATTCTGATTCTTCCCGTGGCTTTATACGGCCATGAGACATGGACGTTAAAGGAGGCTGATCGGAGAGCTCTCGGAGTGTTTGAGCGTAAGGTGCTGCGGACAATACTCGGCGGTAAACAAGAGAACGGTATCTGGCGGCGTCGCATGAATCACGAATTGTACCAGGTGTATAAAGGGCTGGATATTATTAAGCTTATACAACACGGCAGACTACGGTGGGCTAGTCACGTTGTTCGTATGCCGGAAGAACGTCAAGCGAAGATAATATTTAGTAGAGAACCCGGAAGAGGCCGCAGGCTTCGTGGAAGGCCGCGTACACGATGGCTTTTTGCAGTTGAAGAGGACCTGAGGGCGCTCCATGTTCAGGGTGACTGGAAGCGATTGGCCCAGGATCGAGTCCAGTGGAGAAGGATACTCCATTCGGCGTAGGTTCATCGAAGAGCTGTAGCCCATCAAGTATCAAGTAAGTATTTCTTCTTCCGTCGTCTATTCAACTTTCTTCTTTTTATACTTCCATCTGTCTTCTGGCTTTAGTCAAAATTTGGTTGAAATCGGTCCAGGAGTTCAGAAGTTAAAAAGATTTTTTTCATTTTCTAAATCATACACCTTTCTATACTCCTTTTTCTCCCCTTTTTGCCTTCCCTATATAATCGTCTCCTCTTAGAGAAGATGTGTTCCAAATATGGTTGAAATCGGTCCAGGGGTCCTGAAGGTATACTGAGTTGTCCGTTAACTGAACAATACCCCTCCCTCCTAACACACCCTTTTTCTCCAATTACTCTTCCCTATAATCGTCTCCTCTTTCGGCACAATCTTACCCCCTAGGCCCAATGTCACCCCGAACGACGGTACTGAATATTTGTCATAAATTTGCACGTTGTAGATTTTTGAAGCAAATTGTTCGAACAAAGTAACTTTGTTTTCAGATGTTTAGTACAGATTTTCAGATGAATAGTACAAACGACCTACAAATTTAGTGTTACTTCCGAGTGCAGCTCGGATTACACTGATTAAAAACCGTGAAGATGATTAGATTATTATTAGATTGGTGTTGACGAAATCGAGGTGGTTGAAGAATTCGTGTACTTGGGCTCACTGGTGACCGCCGATAACGATACCAGCAGAGAAATTCGAAGACGCATCATGGCAGGAAATCTTACGTACTTTGTACTCCGCAAAATGCTCCGATCCAGTGTTGTAAAATGTCATTTGCATTCGTTTGTATAATTTTTTTTTTTGTATTTTTTTTCATGCATATGACATTTTACAAGCCTGCTCCGATCGAATAGATTTCGCCGCCGTACCAAACTAACTATCTACAAAACGCTTATTAGACCGGTAGTTCTCTACGGACATGAGACCTGGACGATGCTCGTGGAAGACCAACGAGCACTTGGAGTTTTCGAAAGGAAAGTACTGCGTACCTTGTATGGTGGGGCGCAGATGGCGGACGGTACGTGGTGGAGGCGAATGAACCACGAGTTGCATCAGCTGTTGGGAGAACCATCCATCGTTCACACCGCGAAAATCGGAAGACTGCGGTGGGTCGGGCACGTAGCCAGAATGTCGGACAGTAATCCGGTGTAAATGGTTCTTGACAATGATCCGACGGGAACAGGAAGGCGAGGTGCACAGCGAGCAAGGTGGATCGATCAGGTAGAGGACGATTTGCGGACCCTCCACAGACTGCGTGGTTGGCGACGTACAACCATGGACCGAGCCGAATGGAGAAGACTTTTATGTGCAGCACAGACCACTCCGGCCTTAGTCTGATAAACTTCATACTAGATAATTATTGAGGGGGCAAAAAATGTATTGCTTTCCAAAGTTGACACCTATTATTTTATTTAATCAGACTAAGGCCGAAGTGGCCTGTGCGGTATATAAGAGTCTTCTCCATTCGGCTCGGTCCATGGCTACACGTCGCCAACCACGCAGTCTACGGAGGGTCCGCAAGTCATCTTCCACCTGATCGATCCACCTTGCCTGCTGCGCACCTCGCCTTCTTGTGCCTGTCGGATCGTAGCCGAGAACCATTTTCACCGGGTTACTGTCCGACATTTTGGCTACGTGCCCGGCCCACCGCAGTCGTCCAATTCTCGCGGTGTGAACGATGGATGGTTCTCCCAACAGCTGATGCAATTCGTGGTTCATTCGCCTCCACGTACCGTCCGCCATCTGCACCCCACCATAGATGGTACGCAGCACTTTCCTTTCGAAAACTCCAGTGCGCGTTGGTCCTCCACGAGCATCGTCCAGGTCTCGTGTCCGTAGAGGACTACCGGTCTAATTAGCGTTTTGTAGATTGTCAGTTTGGTACGGCGGCGAACTCTATTCGATCGGAGCGTCTTGCGGAGTCCAAAGTACGTACGATTTCCAGCCACTATGCGTCTCCGAATTTCTCTGCTGGTGTCATTTTCGGCAGTCACCAGTGAGCCTAAGTACACAAATTCTTCTACCACCTCGATTTCGTCACCACCGATGCAAACTCGCGGTGGGTGGCTCACATTGAAAGTTGACACCTAGGGTGGTGTTAATTTGACACAAATATAGAAGCAGAAGGACTCTAAAACGAAGGCTGCTGGAGTGGGGCGGCATAACGTGCGTGACAATCTAGAAAAAGTTTCTTAATGCAAGATTTGCCAATACCCTGAAGAAATACCGAAAAAGTGTACCGAGGGGAACTTAGATTTGATCTCATTGGGTTTCTTTAGTATTTTTTTTCGGTCATAGCGACTCCAGCACATAAAGTGCAATATGTTAGCAACTACCAACTGTACGCATGGGTCAGTACGAGAATGCGTTCCATCTTGTAAACCATTCCGATTCAACACTATAAGGTACTATGGGCTCTGAGCTTTCTATCAAAACTTCGGTTTTGCAATGACCCCATAGCCTTTGCGAACACTTAACATACGAGAAAGGTAAAACTATAATGATGTTATCGAAACGTGTATAGGAATTTTGGAAAAAATATCAAATTGAAATTATATTCGTTTTTTCGATTTGTTTACGGAGATATTTCGATTCGAAGAAGTAAAACAAAACCAATGGCGCTCTAATATCGTTGCCTTCACTGCACTCCATATTCGCACCATCATCCACATCGCACGAAAATAAAAGCTAACTGACCGACCGGTCCGAAAATATTTAATAATGGCGAAATGAAAATAACTGAATGAGTATCGAATTGATAACAGCACTACAATCTGACCGTTTCGCCTGGGCTCCCGCATTTCGGTTTGGCACTTCGATATTAGCGTCAAAAATCCACACTCACCACATTCCCTCGGATCGTGCCCTTTTTCCAAATAGAGAATAAAGCACCTCGGCTAGTGGTCTGCACATCCATTTAGGTTTGACCGCATTTCAACGGGAGATAAAGAAAATGGAACCTTCCCAGCATTTGGCCCAAAAGCCTTCGTCGAAATGGTTGCTCAGCACCTCGACCGTGCGAAAAAGGTCCTGGAAATCTAAAAAAAAACTGTGGCCGTTCTTCTGTTCGTGCTGAGTGCCGTCCATCGACGACGACGACGACAACGACGGGTGAATGTGTAGAGTCATCCGCTTCTAAAACCGGACGAAGATAAATGCTTTTGTAAGCTTCCTGATAGTTGCTCGGATTTCGCCGTAGTACCGCCGTGTTGGCCTGTCCTTTCGCTGTTCCGTCGGTCCAATTCGAAGGGTGATTCGATTTTTATCTTGCCCGACCGGTTGGCCTTCGAAGAATGGTTGTTTTTTTCCGTAGTCGTTTATTTTGAAATACACAAAGAGAAGTGAAAAGGGCTCTGGCGAACAAAACAGTTCAACTTACTTTCCAACGTACAGCATCATCATTTGGTTTAAGTGATCTATTTAGGATTGGGCGAAGCCATTTTTATTCTCGTGGAATTGTCACATTAGTTACTGAATGGAAGATTGAGATCGAACGGATCATGGCGATTTCCAGCAACGTTGACGGGTACAGAAAAATCAGTCTTCTAATGGATTGGATTTTTGGGAGATTGCTTTATTGCTGTTGACATTGAGCTTTTGAAACCAGTGCCCTGCGTATAAGACGTTGATCTGCGCTTCCAACAACAATTCACAGATACAAATATTTGGTTATTTTAATTGTTTTCATGCACATTAATTTGGAAAAAGCAAATGAAGGCAACTTTCAATTGAACTTGCTGCTTGGGGATTCAATAGGATCATATTCTGTTAATAATCCATATCTAATGCACAAATCTAAAGCATTGCAGTAAATAGCTCAATCGTGCATTTAGAAATGTTCAAATCTACTTCAACTAAGTAAGTTACTAAGCAATTAAACACAGTCACTTATGATATGAGAATCTTCCAGATATAAACCGATGGGACATTTGTTCTGATGTGAATATACATCTGGCCCATTTTAATTCTGTAAAGTAACAGTCAAGTTGTGGGATGAAATTAACTTGGTTTGCATTTAAAAAATGTATTTTAAATACTTACCCTTAAAATATATAAATTCTTATCAATATTCATCATGAACATGAAAATTTGAACTTCTGAAACTCGCATGATGTTGAGTATTGTATGGCTAATGTTGTGTACAATAGTTAAGCTAGCCTTTTTAAAAGATCACTTCAATTTCAATTTCATTTTCAAGATTTAAATATTTTATGCTGAGTGTAAGATTATGTTGATGAGATCGAAAAGGTTTAGCCATTTTGTGTGAAATTGTGTTGAAGAAATCGAAAGGGTTTAGCCATTTTGTGTAAAACTGATTTTCCTGGTTTCTCAGAAAACATTTCAAGAATGAACAACTGCAGTTTTTCAAATAAATAACAAAATGAAAGGGATTAGGCCATTTGGCATGAAGTCATTTAGCATAAGGTCATTTGGTATAGAAGCCATTTGGCATAACGGTCATTTGGCATAGTTTTGAACTACAACAATAGAGTGGGTCATTTAACATAAAACACATTTGGCAAAATTTGGAAATGTGAAAGAGAAAGTTTTATTCGATGTATTTTTCACATAAATGAATTATATCGAGGCTATGTTCTGATGAATTAAGATTGATGGTATATTTTTTGGAAGGACAGATAAACGAAACGGCACAACCAAAACAACTTTTTGTGTGTGACATTCTTTTGCAATAATCGTTTTGTATCAAATTTCGCATGAAAACCGATCAGTGGATGTCACACTTTTTCTGCTCCTTCTTCTTCTTTTTTCTTCTTCTTCTTCGTTTTCTGTTCCTTCTTCTTTTTCATACACGGCGTGTTCAGTAGAACAATATTATCACAAAAAAATGAGCATGGCTAAAATTTCAACTACGTGAAAATATAGCTTCTTATCTTTCATTTCCTGGGTATTTTAAAAAAAATCTACCGGGGGGTCCCGAACAACTTTTTTTTCCTTTCCAAATGGAACCTGCATTCTAATCTAATACCAGCTGCCAGTCACGAGTCCTTTACGAGTTGACTCGTCATTTATTTTTTTTTAAACTATTTTTCGTGAATTAAATGCAAGGCATGAATATTCTTCATGTTCTTTTATTTTGAACCTAATTTAAAAGGCTCAAATATGGAAAAGCATGACGCAGCCAAAATTATTAAGTTCAACATTTGGCTAGCAAACATACTGCTTCGCAAGGGTTGAACCCACTAATATTTTTAACAGTGTTTGTTTAGTTTCAATTTTATACTTTTTGGATTTAAATGAAAATTAGCGAAATTCGTAGAAATTATGTCAGATAATTGAGAAATTTCAAATTGATTGTTTGAGCTCAAAAAACGACAGGATTCCGACATTCAAGACATAACGATTTCTGAAAACCTAATGATTTTTTATAACATTTCCAAGATAATATAAAACTATTTTAACCTACCGAGATAAGCATGCCAAGACCATGCTGCAGGTGGCTGAGTTGTATTCCCGGTTCGGTCTAGGAAATGTTGGACTTTTCCTCGGCATTTCTATGTGGGATGGTTTTATAAAGATATTTTTGGTTTTGAAAGTAAGGAATACATTTTATTCTATGGAGTTTTTATAAATATTAACGGGGCTTAATAATTAGTAAAGCTTTTTTAAATTACGCTTCTGATCATTGTTGAGCTAGATTTTTTCCACTAGATAGATGAATAAAAGTAAAGCTCATCGATTACTTCAAAGTCTGGTGGTTGTACCAAGAGTCATGAAAATAAGTGTCTTTTTAGAAGAAGATGCATTTGATGCATAGGGCAGGAGATTGATTTTCGTTTACTGGTTAACTTTTCTGAACTCTTAGGCAATTTAGATTTTATTAGAGTCATCCCTTCAGCACGATTTTTATGTCTAAAAATTCAAACTCTTCTCCAAAAACTTCTAAAACTACCCTGGTTCTGATCGTCCAGGTTTTGTGTTTGCGTTTTATGTTGGTGGTATTCGGCTTGACCAAATAATTGAACGTTATTGAAAGTGATCGCCAAAAGCAAAATAGCAATAATGCGACAACACAATGAAAAGTGGACTAATTTTTAAATTGGTAATGAATTTCGAGTGAAAAGAATCGTTTCGAATGAGTATTTCTCCAAGCTCACGCAGTGCAATATCATAGAAAGTTGCATGTTTGCCACAACATTTGTAGTAAAATGAATTTGCTTGTCTGGATGAATCACTCGTTCTCATCAACTATGCATCGCAGCGATATGATCTCTAGGACAAAATCCAGTACATATTTTTAAGTATTTTTTATGCCCATGTCACTTTTTGTTGAAATCAGAAGAGATTTTGTTGTATACCAAAAGCTAGATATTTACTTCCATTTTTGCCTTTATTATGCACTTAGTGTGTCTCATATTTGCGCTCATCTGTTTACCGTATATCAATTGAAATCTGATTTCTATTTGAAAGAGGTATAAAGGATTTCTATGAGCATGTTGGATAGTTTTTAGTGATAAATTGAAGTTACACAATCAAAAATACGACAGAAAAAAAAGTGTTAAAAGTGAATTATGTGTATCTACATTACTTCTCCTTCTTCGTTTTGGCATT
Source organism: Armigeres subalbatus (assembly GCF_024139115.2). Classification (NCBI taxonomy): domain Eukaryota; kingdom Metazoa; phylum Arthropoda; class Insecta; order Diptera; family Culicidae; genus Armigeres; species Armigeres subalbatus. The sequence goes on along the minus strand of NC_085141.1, from coordinate 90,828,842 downwards.
ATATTCCCCACTAAGACATTGCCGCCTCACAGTTGAGTGTTCAATCAGCACTTCTACAGTTATTAACTGCGAGGTTTCTAAGCCAAGTTACCATTTTTTACCATCAAATTTACCACCAAAGTTTCAATTTTAGTATATATTTGGGAAAGAATTGGGTGCATATGTGCATAAGATGACGATGCAGAGCATAATCTCCATCCAAGCCTTTCTTAGCTGTTTGCAGGGGATAACATAAATATATCGAGTTCGGCTTCGTCATGCACTTTGGCGCTTGCGCTCCAACAAACTATTAATTTAGACTATAACTTGGTAATTTCGGTACCCCTGAGTTTATATACGATTATTGGAATAAAAAAATCCAGGAATCTCATTTAAAATGGGACGCGATAAATAATAATCGTTGGTCTTCCAACTACAAAGATCCGTTTCAGGGAGAAAAAAAAGTTGTTCGAGACCCCTCGGTAGATTTTTTTCAAATAGTCACGAAATGAAAGCTTAAGAGCTATATTTTCACGTAGTGAAAGTTTTGGCGATGCTTATTTTTTTGTCATAAAGGTCCCCCATACACACGCCGTGCATAGTCTTCTGCAATGGCTCTGCATTCCAACTAGAATTTGACCTGCTTTTCATTATTCTATTGACATTTCCTCAGTTATTAATTGAAAGTTTTTTATGCCCGGCATTGCATGAAGATTTATCTTGTGTGGCAAGCACAATAGATAGGGGAAGGAGTGGCAATATGCCCTAGCTAAGCAACGACTGCTTTAACGATTTTCATTGGTATTTTTACCTCTAACCTCAACAATATAGTTAGCTGATTAAAAAATTGTAGAAAATCTTAATCATATTGATAATATTCACATTTAAAAAAAAATGGTAATATTTCGCTGTCTCGAAAACTCATGATGCAAAATGCTTTCAAGTTGGCAGCTCTTTGGGAACAACGCACCACGCGTCGGCGAATCAGCATTCTAGTATGGATAGTGCGTGGAGAAGCGTAGGTTAGTCTCACTAGGGTGTTTTGCCTCGCCGAAATGTTGGATGTTTCATCAAAATGTGACTACCTATCTATTATTTTGACTCTTTTTTAGCCGAGCCTGCATAATTTTAGCGTTTTGTTACGGCCATCTTAAACACGGTAATTATGAGAGAATACCCAAAAGGCGTTTTGAGGCCTTCCACACAATCCCAAAACCTCCCATGGCACCTATGAGAGGTCGTAGAGTTCTCTGCATGTTCCTTAAGTAGGTGTCCATGTCCAACTAACCACCCTTCCCCTTCCCAGCATTCACAAGGACGTGGCCAGGACAGATCAGGACTATTGGAGGGTGCATTGCTTCCACTTAAGAGATAGTGATTAGTCCCAAATCAATACCTGTGGTAACGGATGAAAGTGATGCTACTCTCATACAATAGTCTTGGCTTGTACCACCTACGAATTTGTGCGAATTGCTCAATGCTAATGCTAATGCTATTTATTGAGAAACTGCTTATATCCATTTTACACAATTCCGAGAAAACAAAAAAAAACTGTTTTTGAATAAATTGGCAGCGAGTCTTCCGATTTCTTCGATGTAGATCAAAAGTTTTTGGCAAAAATCAACAAACTGGGGCACTTCCAATGCGAAAACTGTAAGCAGTACTTCTTAATTTCTTTTCAAAGTGCGTGCACATTGTCGTAACCGCCGACCGAAGAACCGGATTGAACGGACAAAGTGACACCATCTTCTACTGGAAGGCGTTCTTCATGGCTGGCCATGCTAACGTATGCGCCAGCCGAAACCATAGCAGCCGAATGTTCCTCCTGGTGCTCCATTTCGCGTCCGTCGCTGTTAGCTATCCTTAAAAGACTGCCTCATCTTTTCCTCTATTTCCTTTGACTCTACAAGAACTCACCAAAGAGCCCTTCATCTATCACCAGGTCTAAAGAGAACTTATCTAGATAAAAGTCAGGAAGAATTTCTACCAAAGCAATAGAGGTAATAAACTATAGAGGAAGATTGTCGCATTCATCACTAGCAAAACATCTTTTGCTGGCGAGGATAGGGCACTAAATGTCAACGAAGGAAAAATCAGTACGTTTTGACAGATAGGAAACCAACATGTCTAGGGACAATAACAAAGGGAACCGCAGCGACAATCGTTCTCTATAGTTTATTCGTCGGCGTAGCACCAAGTTAGAATTCGGAAGTAGGGACTTCCGAACCGAACGTTCTTCCGAAGTTTTATTTGTCAAACTAATTGATGCGTTGTTTAGCGCATCTTTAGGCGAATCCAGCGCACTACTTCCGAAGTTGGGAAATTTGCCTGTATCTGGAGAAAAATCCAACTTCGGTATAAAAAGCGGTATAAATTTATTCCGGATAGACAATATTACCTCTATGACCAAAGCTTATCAAGGATAGTGATCTAGATCACATTTTGTTTGTATAGAGCATCATCTGTAAAGGGGTGTGTTCCAATTGCTCTAATCTCTTCTATAAATAATTATTATTTCATTTGTCAATTTATATTTCGTATCTATTACCACAATCCCTCTCTCCTCTACGCTGGGTAAAAATTTCCTCGAGATCTAAATAATCGGAAATAACATGATTCATCTATATATATAATTATTTTGACTAATTGGTTTGTTTTTTGTTTAGAAGAAAATGTGTACATAAAAAAATATATCACCAAATTGATCAGTTTTGGGTGAGACAAAGTTCCCCGGATCAGCTAGTTGCTGTATAAATAAAATTGATAACATGTAGCACTTGATAACATGTGCTTGCTACATCATTGTGGAGTGTTTTATATAACAACATCATTAACGAAAATGCTGCGCAAGAAAATCATGTAGTCTTACGAATTGTAAAAACCTGTTCAACAAATTATTACAAGCATATACTGCTTTTGAGTTTACTTCAGAAACATTAAATTAATGATTTCGTGTGTGTTACTTCTACGTGAAGTTAAACGATTTACAATGATATGGAAATGCTAATATCATCTTCCAAACTTGGACGTACATGTTCATGATAGAATTAGAGGCAAAAGCAGAGTGTAAAATAATCGAAAATTTTTGGTGAAGTCCATTTTTCTTCATTTGTCAGTTCACTTCCGACACATTCATAGTCGGCTCTGGACAGTCAATATTCAGTTGAATATTAGTCATTGAATATTTATGCACATTTTACAAAATGATAAATTATCTGAAATCAGAACACATTTCAAATGAGTAAAGTAATGTATTACATAGAACTGAATCCGATTTTCATCCGCGAGGCACTTTCAACGGTAACCATCAACATAAACAATGCTAATTATGTTTTTTTCTGCACATAGTAAACACACTCAGTGACAGTCGAATGAATGAGTTCTTGGAGTAGTCGTCTGACTATGTCATTCTATGTTTTGAATATTCATGCGATGTTTGTCAATATTCGGACCGAAGTTGCTTCATGAAGATGAATATTTTAAGCTCTGGGCAAAAGTATAGAATTGATAGTTCCGTTAGGATACTGCAGGCATGAAGAATTTTTTTTATAGAAGTCGATTTGAAAGCGAGCGGAGTGCAATATTCGTGATGGCACAAATCACACGACCTTCCTTCTGCCAAGCTCCCGTGTGAAGGGGGAGGAAACAATATCAGTGTGGAAGCTGATATATCTCCACTGGCAAAAGGAAGGTGGTTTGACTTGCTCATATGCCGTCGCGTGCGGAAGGATTTGCTATCGACGAGTACTGTCTCCAAATGTCTAATATGACATCAGCATTTAGTCGAATAGGATTTTTATTGTGTATTTATAGATTCGTTTCCGTGTACTATTTGTTTTCCCAATAGGCTTTTTTTGCGAATGCTCTCAAACGTTTCACATCGTTTCACACGCTATCAACATCAGGTCAACGTTAAACGCCAATCTCAGCACGATTTTTCCATTCGGGACGGTTTTAAAATAATGAATTATTGGCAGTGGCTGATTTTCTACCCGCCGCAGCCACATCCAGGCGCTATAGTATATGCACAAAATAGCCAGCAAGAGTTAACCGCAAGAAATTTGTATGGCGAAAGACATCTAACGCTGGTTTTCTCAAAATTAGGAACTTTTCATGAAAAACTATTTGGTACCGGTTATGAGGAATGGTGTCCGCTACTACGCCTACCAAATATTTTTTCGATTAAAGTGCTTAATTTTGAGAAATCGAACCTTAGATGCCTTTCGCCATACTGATTTCAGAAAGTTAACTCCTAGTGTGCCGCTGTAAGCACGCTCAAAGCAGTCGATTCATTGTGAAAAACTGTATGTAAAAATATGGGAATACGTGAACAGTGTGGAATATGTAAGAACAAGGTAAACGACTTCTCCATCAGACATTCATGGTTCAACTGTAGCTTACCTGCTTTACTTCGTTTACATGGATATCATCAGTCATCACATAAGTTGTTTAAAATGCACTTTAAAATAGGCTTTCGGTGGAACATCATTTTATTCAACTTATGTCTGGTACAAGTAGGTAAATCACGAAACGGTTAGTAATAATAAGACCACAATATCACCAGTATTATAACATTTTATTTGACTATTTTAGTGTGAAACTTGAATTAATCATTTGTTAATCGTAAACATTATACAGCACCATGTCCTTGTACTTACTCGGCATTTTTGTGTTTCGTCTCAGTCGAAGCGCTTCATCAGCTTGTCGGAATCTAATTTAATATCCTTTGTATTCCCAGCTTCACTGTTAGATGGATTATTATCTGGTGCAATACACTGCAATGTCGTCAGTATGCTCTGGATTCGCCGAGATGGGTTCAGCGGTTTCCACAACTCGTTTAGCATCTTCAATGTTGCGGAAATATACTACGCCTTGGTCACTCCGAACATCAATTTTTGCACCATCTCTAGCAAGAATAGTATACCTTCCCGGACCAAAGTTAGCATCTGATTTAAGTCGTTTTGATTGTACTAAAACGATTCTATCTCCAACCTGTAAATCGGATGTCTTAGCACCACGTCTAGCATCGGCATACATTTTGCTCTCATGTTTTGCCAAAACATCTCTTTCCCTTATGTCTTCACGATCAAGTCGGGAAGACGAATTATTTTCCCATAGACATGGGAATGTGCCACGATGTTTCCATCCTACTAATAGTTCGAATGGCGTTACACCAAAACGTGAAAGGGGCCGCACTTTATTATGGGAGTGAACGTATTTTCCAAGTTCCTTTCTCCAATCCGCCGCCAAAACCTTCTTGATCCCTTGATTTTGATGTTCGATTGCCTCGTTGGACTGAGGGCTCAATGGGATTGATTTTTGAATCTTGATTCCTCTATTCTCCCATATATTAATGAAATTGTTACTTTGAAATGGGGGCCCATTGTCACTCTGAATGACCAACGGATACCCCCAAATCATGAAAACTTTGTTTAAGGCTTGAACAGTAGCTTCTGCATTTATCGACTGCATCTCAATGACATGTAGATACCTGGAGTAAATGTCCACAATAACCAGGAACTCGCCGTAACCAAACTCTTTGTCGGTGTAGAAATCGATTTGCAGAACTTCCCATGGGTTGCGCGGAAGTTCTCTACTAATCAAAGGAACCGGAGGGTTTCTTTTTGACAGTAGAAGACACGTTTCGCAAGCTTTCACATACAGCTCTATTTCGGTGCTCATTCCTGGCCAACACAAATATTCACGCATTATGCGTTTTGTCGACGATACTCCCATATGTCCCCTGGTGGGCGGAAACTATTGCCTTTCGGCGCAGTGTTATAGGAAGAACGATTCTGTCATTTTTGAATATTATACTTCCGATGATTTTATAAGCATATGCGGTATTTCGAAAAATTTCGTTTCAGGTGGTTCGAAACGAAATTCCGCGGAATTTCGCGGAATTTGAGCATGGCGAAATCTGATTTCTTGATTTCGTTTCGTTTCGTAAAATTACAAAAATTTCGCTAAAAAAAACTAGCTTCTAACGAAATTTAACGGAATTCCGCGGAATTTCAAAACAAATTTAAACTCATCCATACTTTATATTATAAAAATTTTGGCTGCGCCGCTGAACTAAATCGTTAAGTTGTTTTCAAAACTTTAGGTTAAGGTACCCCGGAGCAAGTGAAAATATGGGGTAAGTGGGTACTATGACTGCAGATGAACCGATGATCGTTTTTAATGGTAATAATGTTCTAGAAAGATAAAGCAGAGCATTCAACGATTTTACCCGGCACAAAAATATTTGGAATCAAAACTATTCAAGGCACCATACTAATGCTATTTATTGAACTTGACTTTTAACTACCGGGGAAAGCTATTACATACTTTTATTTTAATTCAATGGATTTCCAACAAAATAGTCGTTTGTAAATTTATCATTGATGTGGAAAGTATTTTTTACCAATTAAATAATTCTGTGACATCGAAATCGATTTGAATTGTTTAATTATAGCTTAATTTTCATTTGCCCTTGAGTTTTAACATACATGGGGCAAGTAGGACATATTTGAACAACATTTCCGATAAGGCTATTTTAACTGTTTTTAGATGGTTGTCTAGTAAAAAATAACTTCGTCATTCATATATCATATGGATCTTAATAAGATGCAGTTGCATTTCGTTGTTAAAAAGTATTGTACAGTTAATTACCAAATGTGTATTTTACAGTCTGAAAATTATCTCCCGCATGAAGAAGAGCAATGGTTATATCTATGCGATATTCTTCCGTTTACAGTGCAATCGATTTATTCCACAGTAGGTCAACAGGATTTGTCTTGTGTTTTGTTATTTTTAAACTTCGCGTCAGATTCTCAGATAAATAAAGTGCTTAACACATAAATTGGCAATTTTGTCCTGCTACAAATTAAAAACACTGCGCATCGCCTAAATAAAAACGTTTCTTCTGAAGTACTGATTTATGTAATAATATGTGCTCTTATCAGAGAAATATTTATTTATACGAAAAGTGAAAAAGATTTACTTACCCTTGCCATTTGGTACAAAAGTAAGCTAATGAAAAAAAAGACAACAGTAAATCGGCTGTTGGTTCGATTATAATCCCTTTCTTGTTGCTAAAATAAAGTCCGACATGAAACCAATCTCTGTGCATGATCTGAAAATACTTATACTCAGAAATAATAATGGACAGTATATCTACATTCCTCAAAATAGTTTCATTCGACAGTAGAAAACAGAATAGGTCCCAATTGCCCCGTTTGAAGGGGTAAGTGGGTCCTGAAGGTAAATTTATTTCTACCACTATCAATATTTATGTAATTGAATAAATGGCTTCTATCACCTGTACACTTAGGGGTGCTTGGTGGCCTTGTGTCACTGCTTCTGCCTCATAAGCAGGAGATTAACGGTTTGATCCCTGGCCCTTTCCAATTTAAAAAAACGTGATGAACTTATATGTAAAATAAAAAATCACGATAATAAAGTTAAAAAAAAAAACCTGTACACTTATAGAAGCATTTATTGATGTATTCGTGGTTAATGTTCTGAAATACCCTGTTTTCTAAGTATGCGTTAACAATTTTGCTGAACTAGCGCTTTTTTAGGTCCCACTTGCCCCGGGGTACCTTATACAATTTTTTGTATTAACGCTTTACTACATAACCCCATTCTTAGTCGACAAATACGTAAGTAGTTTTCTTCTATAAAACGTCTTCAGTGTTTCCATGATTTAAATGTTGTGATATTTTTCTACTAGTTGCACAATATGAATGCAGAATCGATCGTGTTGCTGCAGGTCATGGGACGGCAGATAGTCCGGGAGAACGCGAAGTGAAAAAAAATCTACCTCGCTTGGAGAAATTGGTTTAACCAGTGTGCAATCGATCGTGTTGATGCTGATCACGCCAGCTTGTGTGGGGAACGCGAAGTGATAAAACTAATGTCTGCATCAAAGAGCACAAAATTATTTAGTGCGGAATCGATCGTGTTGTAGAAGATTATTAAACGAAGCACTTTGATCTTGCGTTGGATTGATTTGAAACACAGTTTTCGTCTTCTTGTTTTCAAAATCACAATGCTTTGTCGCTTACCAAGGGGTTTCACCCCGAGCAGCACAAGTTTAACAAAAATGGTTGCAGCAACTTGATTGTGACTAAATCTAGTTACATATGAGTTTCAGTGACCTATGTGGAATATGTGTGCTGCTAGGGACATGAATTACCTTCTCAACCAACGATTCCTTTTCCGTGGCGCTCACGGAGATGCAGAGCATTCCTCGGTCTCATAAAACAATGAGTGCTAAACTAATTTTCCTCTCTTAATCCTAAATTGACTATAAGCACGTGACCAGCATCGTTATTGGTCATGAATTGGAAACTCCGAAGCAAGTATACAATAAGAATAACTTTTTTGTATCCCAAGAATATTATTTAATTGGTGAGCTGTGCATATTTGCTGTTTCTCGGCCAATCATGATTAGCAACTATGATGTGTACAGTTAATTAAGCTAATAAGCTCTTCTTTGACTTTATGCACAATATGTGAGGAACATTGGAGATTTGTGGGCATTTCTAGATCTTTTCATGGAATTTGCAAAAAAAAAAATCAGAGCGGGTTGAAAGATCATTAAAATTGCTTTCAGCACATACTGACCATAACAGCTATTCTCATATGCCAAGAACACACAAAATAGCTCAGTTTGTCGAGCTGATTGTATATAAGACTATAATGGGTCTGTGAAATTCAATCTGAAATACATATCTTTGTGCATTTTAGAAAGGTGCCCAGAATTCTTCTAGTGAGCAAATGTATGATATATATATATATAGACGAAGAATAAGAAGGAATAAATTTTGGCAGATACGCCCTTTTCAAATGTTGATCTAGTAATATCAATTCTATAACTGCGTATACGTCTGGCAGCTGTAAATAAAAAGTAAATCTAAGCATTCTTTTTCAAATTTTGACTAAGTCAATACTGTAAAACCACACTGACAAGACAATATGAAGTATGTTTCAGCATAATTACATAATTCTTAGGTGAACTAAGGTTTTAAACGAAATTTGAATCCGTATATGAAAAATCCCACAATTTCTTTATTTTTATATACTTACTGATATAAAACTGATATAAAATTGATCAGATTCGGGAGCACACGCTCCACGATGAATTCTTTTGAAAGTGGCACAGAATGTGACGATTTGTCATATATTGCCTCTTCAGTTATTATAACTCTTTTGGTCGCAAAACAGACCTTCGCAAAAAATACTTCGAAAAATAGGAATCAGAATTGCGTACATAATGTAAAACCAATTCAATATAAATTCCGCGGAAGAAAAATCAAAATTTCGTTTCGTTTCGAAAAATTTCGAATTAAATGAACCTTGATTTCGTATCGTTTCGAAGTCTCGGAAGAAATCTATATTTCGTTTCGTTTCGAACCGAATCAATATAGACATTTTAAATTTCGTTTCGTTTCGTTTCGTTGGAAAAAGTGTGTTATCGCATACCCTTATGATTTTAAGCTCCTTCGCTTGGAGCTGGTACATCTTCAACTCGTTTATCCACTCTCCAGTATCTATAGCTGTTTTGACTTTACAAATCTCTGCATCATTTTCGGAAAGCGCTTCTATTTCGTTCCATGAAATCTCCATTGCTCCGCAATCGAGGTAGTACAGCAGATGTTTGTCATCTGCATCATCATCGAAGGATCTATCTGGCACATTCTGCTTGACGAGACGGAAGAGAGAATCTGCAAGGTTTGAATTTCCTGGTATCCTTTTCACCGTAACGCTATACGGCTGCAATCTTAAAGCCCAAGACTCCGCCATGGTGACTGCTCTGCGACCAATACGATGAGAACCATTGAAAATAAATTCGTTGGCCTCCGAATAAGTCCAGATAGTGAAGGATGTGCTCATTAAGTACATCGAAAATTTTTCCACACCCCAGATCATAGCCAACGCTTCTTTCTGTGTCTGGGGGTATTTCAGTTCAGGAAGAGTAAGGGCCTTTGAGGCACAAGCTATAACTCGAGGATTGCTTTCCTTATGCAGCTGAACTAGGACGGCTCCCAGACCGTACGGAGAGGCGTCCACATAAAGCTCCGTTTTATCAAACCTGCTGTGGGAGCCTAAGGTAATAACAGTTTTCCATGCATCGGTTTTTCAAGAACAAGAATTCTTCCTCCAATTCGGCGTTCCAATAGAAGCTTTCGGACTTGGCCAATTGTCGTAACTTCCACATCCTTTGAGCTCTGTTGGGAATGAATTTCTCGATGAAGTTAATGAGCCCCAAGAAGCTTTTCACTTCAGCAAGAGTCTCTGGGCTCCTGAAGTTCTGAAGTGCGGTGATCTTCCCTTCCTCTAGTTTCCAACCATCGGACGATAACACGAATCCTAGAAACGATACTTCCTGCTGTCCAAACATGGAATTTTCTTCGTTGATGCATACATTATGGTTCTTCAAACAAGCCAAAACTTTCGCCAAGTTCCTATCGTGTTCGTCCTTCGTTTTTCCAAAAACCATTATGTCATCCAAATAATTCACTTTCCCTTCACAGTCGACAAGAACAATAGTTTGCAATACCTCCTGAAAAATGTCAGGGGCATTACATAGTCCAAAAGGAAGTCTTTTATATCGGTAGAGTCCATCCCTGAAAAGAAATTCGTCAGGTGACGGGAATTTTCATCCAACTCTATGCGGAAAAAAGCACTTCTCAAATCAATGGTTGAGAACCATTTCGCACCGTGGAGAATGGATTCAAATGTAGGCATCTTAAAAGGGGTTTTATGGATGCTTTGATTTGGACCCCTTAAATCAATCACAAGTTGAACATCGTCCTTGCCTTTGGGGACTACGAGCAAGGATGAACAGAATGATCTGTCCTTCTCTGTAGTCACTTCCTCTATTATCCCCGATGTTAGCAGATCATTTAGTTTCTGTTTAGTCAACTCCTTGAATGCCAATGTTGGTATACACGTTCCTCGATGGTGGAATACTTGGGTCATATCTGAACATAACCGGAGGAACATTGAACTTCGGGAATTCCTTGCATTGAACCGTTCGCTCGACTCTAGCAGCTTCCGAGTTACACTGGGTTTGCATCAATTGATTACACTGTATTGGTACTTTCAACCCAAGCACACTGTAACTGATCGCTGTATTAAACCCAAGTAGTGCTCGCTTTTCATCGACAACGTAAAATTTCTCAATGGTGATTGGTCGCTCTTCCGAAATAAAAATTTCGGCTGAAAATGTGGCCAATACTTTTATATAATTGACCGAGGCGTATGCTTTCAAAGGCTTGTCAGTGGTATATGCTAGGGCTATAATATTAGAAGCAGCTTGTTGGTCGGTCATAATTTGATAAAACGACTTTTTCGTTATAGTGTTCACATGACACACCTGAATCTATTACGAACTGGAATTCGACTCCTGCTACTCGACCGGTCACAATAGCGTCATCAAATGAGAAGATCGACGAGTGTGGTTGTACGCTATCTATCTCATGACTAGCTTCTTGTTGACTTTCAAAACGCAGTTTCTGTAAACAATCAAATTATGTATTTTATTTCGTGTTTCCATATATTCGACCATTGATTGCCTTGGAGCAACGTAATTCAGTTTAATATGATCAAACTCATTGCGACGTTAATACAACTACATTTATGGATTGTTTTTTTACAAGTTTTATAAAACAGCGTATTTCGTTTCTAAATAAGTCAGTTTGTTCATTTATTAATATTGAATATTTTTTTATTTCAGAAATTGTGAAACGATAAAATGTCAAAAGATTCAAATGCAGAAAATTCAACAGTTATTTATCAAAATGAGTTATTACTGAATTACTCTGGTTCCTCATCAATCTCATGTACCTTGGTGACTGGTTCAAGATGCTCAGCGTTGCTATCTACAGCTGCGATTTGTTTGATCCTTCCTTGCTCTTCGGATTCTGCTGGTCGTTTCCAAGATCTACGTCGGATTTGCTGATTCGAAGATGTGCATAAGTGAGCAATGTGGCCCATACGACCACACGTGTGACACACTTTACCAGCTGCTGGGCAAGTGAAGGATCGATGGGAGAAACTACCACATCTCCAACAACTAGATCCGCTTTGATTACGTAGTACTCCTGTATTAAAACCCCTGGCAGCGCTTCTGACACCACGATAACCGCGAGGCACTCCTCTCCCTCTCCAGTTCGCTTGGAAGTTTGTTGGTCGTTGTGTTTAAAACTCCGAAACAGTCTGCGAAACTGCGGCTATGACCGCTGGTTCGTCTCGGCGATGGATTCTTTGGAACTCCTCTTCATTTGCTTTCTCCATTTTCCGATTAGTACCAAGTCGATCAGATCTTTCTTGCTTCCATGCTTCACCCAATTCCTGGGAGCAAGTATGCGAACCCTGCTATCGCTTGCACCCTTAGTTACTACGCGAACAACGGCCTCCATTTCTTCCTCTCTACCATAGCTACATAACTTGGCTGTAGTAGCCACTCGTCGGACGAACTCTTTGCTACTTTCGTTTAATGCCTGAGACAAGTTCATCAACTTGCCGCGTTGGGACAAGATATAAGCTCTGGAACCGAAATAATCATCCAGCCGTGCCAAAGCATTCGAGAACGGCTCTGATTTCTCATCAGGCATTCCTGGGGCTGAAACCGTTGTGCTGAAAATTGCTCGCAGTTTCGTTCCCGCTTTTATCTTGAAAACTCCAAATTTAGCCATCTCATCAGCTGAGTTGACGAGTTGCAGTGAAGCAATCAAAGTCTCTTTCCAAAATTCATATGCTCGCTTATCAATTTCAGTTTCGCCTTCAGTTGGTACCCACTCCGGAACGTTGAGTGTACCTAGAGTCCAGCTATTCATAGTTGCAAGAAACAAGGATCCTTGCCTGGCCTCTGTCATTTCTTCTCCAGTAGTGCCGATAGAATCATTACTCACACTTTGATCCGCTGATCATAGTCTAGTCACTTGTTCTCGGAGGAAATTGTTCTTCTCCACCGCCTCCTTCACCTCTTTAATTAATTGATTTTTTGAAGTGTTGCTGAAATAAGCAACATTTCTAGATAAATATATTTTCTGTGGAAGGGTTGCAATTCAAGTATGTTTGCTGCTGTGCACCTATTTCATTTACTTTGTCGTTTCGTTCTCACTGTTTTCATTTACCATTATCCGCATTTCTTATGATTTTTTTTTCATGCTTCAGAAAATTTGACTTCATTTTGTTTTGTTTCTAATGTTTTCAGCTGAATCATGTATTTTTTAATCAATTATTTTTTCGATGAACTATTTTTTCCAACAATTATTTTTGACCATTTATTTTTCTTTAATTTTTTTTTTCATTTCTCTTTTTTTCTTTAACTCTCACGGCTTACACCAACCAAATTCTCACATTTTTTCATGTATTTTTTCAATCAACTATTTTTTTCAACAATTATTTTTTGATCAATTTTTTTTTTTTCCGACCATTTATTTTCCGATCAATCATTTTCCCATTTCTCTTTTTTATTTCTCTACCTCTTCCGGCCTTCAACTACCGGCCCGTAATTATTTTTCTATCACTCCGTTTTTTTAGTTTCTAGATTAATCTAATTCCTCATTGGAAATACTTACGCTTTCGGTGGTTCGGTTGCGCTACCGGCTGAGCCAATGTCGTAACCGCCGACCGAAGAACCGGATTGAACGGACAAAGTGACGCCATCTTCTACTAGAAGGCGTTCTTCATGGCTGGCCATGCTAACGTATGCGCCAGCCGAAACCATTTTTCGCGTCCGTCGCTGTCAGCTATCATCAAAAGACTGATACATCTTTTCCTCAAGTAGAATAATTCTCCCTTTTTCTATTTCCTTTGACTCTACAAGAACTCTCCAAAGAGCCCTTCAACTGGCTCCACCCCAGTACCCCGAATCCCAGTACCCCGAATGCCATTACCCCGAAGGCCACTACCCCGAATGGGACAGTACCCCGAAAGTCATTACCCCGAATGGGATACTACCCCGAAATCCATTATCCCGAAATCCATTACCCCGAAAGGCAATTACCCCGAAAACATTTAGAATCTATAGTATTCTATTATTATATTTAACACCACCAACATATATCGATGAATCGCAACAGTTTTTAACCAACCAGATTAATCAACGGTTTTGATTTTTCTTCTAATTAGCTTTAACTGTCATTCCTATCATTATGACCTGAAAAAGTACTATTCTACGAAATGGAGTAAGAGATCCTTTTTTCCAACAGAACGCGTTTTCCCGGTATAAGGCGAACAGAGTAGATAATGCCTTGTTTTAATGAACGAGATTGCCCGGTATAAGGCATACAGAGTAAATATGATCTTTTTTTTAATCAACGCGTTTGTCCGGTATAAGGCAGAAAGGGGATATGATGACTTCTTTGAATGCACGTGTTTGCCAGGTATAAGGCACGCCGAGGAAATAATGCCTTGTTTAAATAAACGCGTTTGCCTGGTATAAGACAGACAGAGGAGATGACGCCTTCTCTAAATAGACGGGTTTGCCCGGTATAAGGCATACAGAAGAAATTATTCCTCGTTTAAATGAGCGGCAGACAGAGGAGATGATGCCTTTTTTAAATGGACGCGTTTTCCCGGTATAAGACAGACAGAGGAGATGATGCCTTTTTAAATGGACGCGTTTGCCCGGTATAAGGCAGACAGAGGAGATGAAACCTTCTTTAAAAAGACGCGTTTGCCCGGTATAAGGCAGCCAGAGGATATAATGCCTTCTTTAAATGGATGGGTTTGCCCGGTATAAGGCAGACAGAGGAGATGATACCACCTTTAGATGAACGTGCTTATACCTTGATAAGGCACACAGAGGAAATACTGCCTTTTTAAAAGGAACGTCTGCTCGATAGAAGGGGAAACGAGATGATGCCTTCTTTAAGTCAACGCAACTTCCCGAAGACGAACAATATCCCCCTCTCTCTCACTCTCATACACAAACTCTCACTCACTCACTTCCTCTGTCTCACTAATTATTACTCATTCACCCACTCTCATTCATTCACCCACTTTTACTCACTTAACCACTCTTACTCACTCATCCACTTTTACTCATTCATTTACATTCAATCATTCGCTCTCTCTTTCTCGCTCACTCTTACTCACTCTTACTCGTTTACTATTACTTGCTCACTCACTCTTACTCGCTTACTCATATACTCACTCTTACTCACTCACTCACTCTTACTCAACCATTCACCCCCTCGTCGATTTTGAGATTTAGACCACGCTTCATCCAGAATCTGTTGCTTTTACTACAGCGACCAAGGAACAATTTCTACCTTGTTGCCCTAGTAGCCATGCTGACGTGGACCGCAATTGCCTCCAACTCTCTGCGTTGTACATGAAAACTTGCTTCATAATCTCCCCCCGCCATTCAGGAATCTTCAAGAGTGCCATACGAAGTGGAGCGGGATCTTACGGAGTAAGAATACTTAGTTCCATATTGCATTAAAACAGTTTCAGTTCCAATTATTCATTCATATGATTGAGTAACATTTTTTCATTGAAATGAAGTATAAACTTGAAATGATGACTAATTCGGGGTACTGGTTCATTCGGGGTAGTGTCCCATTAGGGGTAATGGCATTCGGGGTAGTGATTCATTCGGGGTTGTGGCGTTCGGGGTAGTGGCCTTCGGGGTAATGGCATTATGGGTAATGGAATTATGGGTAGTGTCGTAGAGTCCTTCAACTATCACCAGGTCTAAAGAGAACTTATGTAGATAAAAGTCAGGAAGAATTTCTACCAAAGCTTATCAAGGATAGTGATCTAGATCGCATTTTGTTTGTATAGAGTATCATCTGTAAAAAGGTTGTGTTCCAATCGCTCTATGTAGTTTCTCGATTAAACGAAAAATTTCTCGTACATTCCTAAACAATTTTTTTTTTCGCCAGGATACGTAATACCCTGCAAAGATGGTGTTAGCTTCCTGTGTGGCAGCGAAATAGCACTTGCCATTTACTATACAAAACAAATACTAAATTACTTTGAAACCATCGAAGTAGGCTCAATGCGAACCATACCTGACGTCCTGACAGTCACATTATTAGCAATCAAAGCATTCGGGTAATGTGTCGATAGCCACATGCAGTGAACCATCAAAGGGCATAAGGTGTTAGAAGTGTACGTGGCTCCCGCTTGCCTACAGTCAGATTACACTGCACACTTCCGACCCGGCAAGTATAAGAAGGAGTGGGGCGCAGCGAACTGGGTGAGCTGACCAGGTAAAGAACGAGCGTGGGATGTAATCGAGGATTGTCAAATTGTCAATTCAGTGTTATCTGTTCATATGTAAGCTAAATATAAGCTAAAATAAATGGAAAGATACTTTCAATTCCATAGGGTAAAAGATCCGATAGTCGTGGGTGTTCGTATAGTTGCGGTAGTGCTACTTTTACAAAATCTTCATATCAAACGCAGCAACCCATCTAGCCTACCAATTTGTTGACATGTCATTATACGAAATAAAAGAAAACAGTTACGGATTTCCCGTAAAATCGGTATAAGTATAATTTAAATACCTTATCTTTTTCTCAGCCTTGCACCAATACTTGCGGTAGTATTCCCATGGTTGCGAGTCCCATATGAAAATAATGAGATTCGCAACTATAGGAACCCGAGTCAAAAATTATCGCAACTATTGAAACACTGCACCAATAATTGGAGGTACCATTTTAGGAAACAATGATAGGTGTTGCTGCAATTAGTTCAATTTTCGGAAGAAATATAAGAAATAACCTTTCATATGCACACTTGAGGTAAGTCAAATGAAGTTTAGATTTTGATGTGAACCAACAAATAGTGATGGAAGGTGCTTAGTTCCTCCAATATTGGGTCTTTTACCATAGATGAACGCAAATATGATTGAGTAATTTCATTTCAAAACGTTTCTTAACTATTTTGTACCACTCGAATTTGACGTTTCAATAACTTTGTGTTCAATACTCCTTGCGAAAAGCGGCACGCACAAATCTTGTGTGTCTCGATTAGCATTATTACAGCTGCTAAAAAAGTTGTTGTACGAGAAAGGCAAAAATATGTCTGTGTCATAGCATTACAACATGATATGCCCAGAAAATCGAAAATATTACCCAACCTAAAGAGCTAAGACGCTCGCACAAGTTTCCTGTTCCTTTGTGCACCAAAATTTGATGCATACCTTCGGTAAACTGTATGCATTCACAATGATAGGTCAATTTGTGCATTTGTCGTTGATCGTTACTAAATTCCAGTGAATTGTTGAACTCTGGAAATATATTTTCGATCAAATATCAAATAGTCTTTTGTTTCTACACTCCATGTCTATAAAGAGAGATAAAACCGATGAACCGTAGCTACCGGTAGAAGTTTTCCCAAAAGGAGCAAAACTTACATCATATTGCATATGAACTAGCTTTTATCTCCACAGATCAAAAGCGAACGTTGTGCACTTGACATAACGGAAATCCATGGCTTAATGCACATATCCAACACTACTGTTGCAAAAATGAAGGATCAATATTTTCCGAACGCCATATCCACAATCTTCCCAGCATCCCACAAAATGTTTCACTCAGGCGTAACCTAACCATGATTGCTCATTCAGCCATCAATTAAACGACACTGCAGCTGCCCTGCCTTGGGACCGCCGCAATCGATGCCCATGAACCACCTGGCAGGAGGTGTCATTTATCTTCCAGCGCACATAGGGGTATTTCGCCATTCTAGCCGGAATAAAGTTAAATTTTCAAAATTGTCCTAGAGCAGTCTAAATATGTCTCAAACTTCTCTGAATAGTAGACGAGCCACTCCTAGTACTAGGTTTTCTATTTAGATTTGATGTTTTACCCCTACACTTCTAGAAAGTTAGAGGTTTTTCATTGAGGAAATTACCGGTTTTCTCTGTTGAATTTGATTACGTTCGGTATGTTTTATTGTGGTCAAATATAGGTCACAGTAATCCACAGATCAGTACATACCATGAAAAAGTAGACAAAATAGTATCATGTAAACGTGTTTTTGACAAGAATAAATGATTCTGAACAGAAATACAAAAGAATAATTCGAAATCCATTTTCGAGCTAAAACTAGTTAATGTTCCTCATATTTTCAATAAGCATAAAACACTTATTCGGTGATATTCGATAATATTTCAGTATAGAGATGACGCATTTATGTCTATATTTTAGGACCCCGAAGAGAAATCTTGCGCAAATTTGCGCCATTTAGAAAGCGGATGTTTTTAGTTTGGTACTGTATTTAAGGCATTTATGACCTATATCATACATTCAACCTCCCTATGAAAAGAGGAAGAGTCATTGATCAATTTCCATGACACCATCTTTTAGCTCTATGTTTCCCCTTGCAAACACATAGATTTGAGCTGATTTCGGTAGAAGCGATGACGAGAACGAATTAATTTTTTTCAAGGTAAGGTAAAGCACATGGGTCAAAAAGTGAAAGTTAAGATATTTTACTGATATTTTAGCTAAATTATCATCACAGTATCATAAAATAAGATGAAATATAGCAGTTTGAGAGATAACATAATTTATTCCAGCTAGATTGCGAAAATACCCCTATGTGCAGCGGCAGCCATTTAGCTCATCAAACCACCATGCATCGGCCCCGATGCAGCGTCACATGGTGCCCGGCTCGTAGTCGAATCGCTTGGCCGTACGTAGACGATAGTTGCCGTCGTCGCCGGGAGCTCGGCTTGGGAAGAAACCCGTTACCCAAGGAAACAAATTTATTCTGCGCTGCACGCTATATTCGTCCCTGTCCGAACACTAATTCAATTAATTTCCATTTTTGCTCAGTCGAAGGCCCACCAGGCTCTGCCGGCAGACAGTCATTCCCTGAATGGGCGTAAGTGCGGAAAAATCTAGCAGTTCAAGCGGCTGTGTTCATTTGCATTTTATACTTTCGCCGAACCATGATGGCTGAACGGATGGGGCGGCAGCCGTAGGTATTATTCCACTCTTTGCTAGGCGATCTTTTGCTTCGAATCGCATCTCACGATGATGGCGGCAATGAAGCTTATTTTCCGGTGAATGGTGCAATGGTTGGGGCGGTGGTGGCAGATCAAGGTTGAGGGTTCGTTTTGCACCGCACACACCTCGGGCATTGTGTGCATTTTCCAACGTGTGCAATGGTAGAGAAGAATTCCACTGCATCATCGAGGCCGCGCACAGCGGGGATCAGGATGCACATTTTGGTCAAATATGAAAGGCCTGTGTAACTGGCTAAATTTGTTAAAGTCGAGCATTTTGGCGAATAAGGGTTGCATGAAGAAGTAAAAGAAGAAGCAGACAAATGATATTTAAAAATGAATGGAAAAGCATACGGAAAAATTTTTAAACTCTTCTCAAAAATTCTGAGAAAAATTGTATTGCAGTCTGTTTTTCCTCAAAAACTATGAGTAGTTCCGTTTTTGAAGACAATTGAGAACAATGTTCTTGACAAACAGATGGCATTACATCTTTAGTCAGTCACTGAGTAGCGGAGCACGACGGTTGTGGGATGGCAACCAAAGTTAGGATCAAAGTAATTATAATAATAAAATATGCTTTCATGATGTAAATGAAAAATGTTCAAAAGCTCCGATAGAATTACAAAAATTAGTATCAACGTTCTCTAAAAAAAATAATTACGAATTTTCTATTTTTCTATTCCTTTCTTGACAAAAAGAGACGAAAACTTCACTCTTTAGTGAATAGTGTCGTGATCCGAACGAGTAAACGGGCTTGGTGGTCATATGGCCACCACTTCTACCTCATACGTAGGAGGTAGTGGGTTCAATCCCAGGCCGGCTTCATTCCTTTGTATCTTTCCATATATTTCTCATGTTCTGGCAATCACTAGAACTAGAAACGGATTTTCAAAATGTTTCCATCTTCAGTACTATGCATACAACTTGACTAATTCTAGCAGACTGACAGAATTCGAAATGAGCGAAAGCTCGTTTCGGAATTCAATAAGAATATAACCACATTTTCACATTATCAACCCCGTTAACCAAGACAAACCTCTGCCATAGAACCAAACCAAACCAAACACCCCCGATTCTAATTGAAAAAAAAAAACTCGTGACGAGTGTTCCTCGGCTTGTAGTGGGCGGGTAATTTCATTATCATCTCCTTCACTTCCCCTGCAGACCGTGAGGACATGGCCAATCCAAATCCAATCCAAATCTTAATCCAATCCAAATCCAATCCACATCCAATCCAAATCCAATCCAAATCCAATCCAAATCCAATCCAAATCCAATCCAAATCCAATCCAAATCCAATTCAAATCCAATCCAAATCCAATCCAAATCCAATCCAAATCCAATCCAAATCCAATCCAAATCCAATCCAAATCCAACCAAACCAATCCAAACCAATCCAAATCCAACCAAACCAACCAAACCAACCAAATCCAATCCAAACCAACCAAACCAATCCAAACCAATCCAAACCAACCAAACCAATCCAAATCCAACCAAACCAATCCAAATCCAATCCAAACCAATCCAAACCAATCCAAACCCAATCCAAACCAATCCAAACCCAATCCAAATCCAATCCAAACCAACCAAACCAATCCAAACCAATCCAAACCAATCCAAACCAATCCAAACCAATCCAAACCAATCCAAACCAATCCAAACCAATCCAAACCAATCCAAACCAATCCAAACCAATCCAAACCAATCCAAACCAATCCCAAACCAATCCAAACCAATCCAAACCAATCCAAACCAATCCAAACCAATCCAAACCAATCCAAACCAATCCAAACCAAACCAATCCAAACCAACCAATCCAAACCAATCCAAACCAATCCAAACCAATCCAAACCAATCCAAATCCAACCAAATCCAATCCAAACCAATCCAAACCAATCCAAACCAATCCAAACCAATCCCAAACCAATCCAAACCAATCCAAACCAATCCAAATCCAATCCAAACCAATCCAAACCAACCAAACCAATCCCAAACCAATCCAAACCAATCCAAACCAATCCAAACCAATCCAAACCAATCCAAACCAATCCCAAACCAATCCAAACCAACCAAACCAATCCAAACCAATCCAAACCAACCAAACCAACCAAACCAATCCCAAACCAATCCAAACCATCCCAAACCAATCCAAACCAATCCAAACCAAACCAAATCCAAACCAATCCAAACCAATCCAAACCAACCAAACCAATCCAAACCAATCCAAACCAATCCAAATCCAATCCAAACCAATCCAAACCAATCCAAACCAATCCAAACCAATCCAAACCAACCAAACCAATCCAAACCAATCCAAACCAATCCAAACCAACCAAACCAATCCAATCCAAACCAATCCAAACCAATCCAAACCAATCCAAACCAATCCAAATCCAATCCAAACCAATCCAAACCAATCCAAACCAATCCAAACCAATCCAAACCAATCCAAACCAATCCCAAACCAATCCAAACCAATCCAAACCAATCCAAACCAATCCAAACCAATCCAAACCAATCCAAATCCAATCCAAACCAATCCAAACCAATCCAAACCAATCCAAACCAATCCAAACCAATCCAAACCAATCCAAACCAATCCAAACCAACCAAACCAATCCAAACCAATCCAAACCAATCCAAACCAACCAAACCAATCCAACCAACCAATCCAACCAATCCAAACCAATCCAAACCAATCCAAACCAATCCAAACCAACCAAACCAATCCAAACCAATCCAAACCAAACCAAACCAATCCAAACCAATCCAACCAAACCAATCCAAACCAATCCAAACCAATCCAAATCCAATCCAAACCAACCAAACCAATCCAAATCCAATCCAAACCAATCCAAACCAATCCAAACCAATCCAAACCAATCCAAACCAATCCAAACCAACCAAATCCAATCCAAACCAATCCAAACCAATCCAAACCAATCCAAACCAATCCAAACCAATCCAAACCAATCCAAACCAATCCAAACCAACCAAACCAACCAAACCAATCCAAACCAATCCAAACCAATCCAAACCAATCCCAAACCAATCCAAACCAACCAAACCAATCCAAACCAACCAAACCAATCCAAACCAATCCAAATCCAATCCAAACCAACCAAACCAATCCAAACCAATCCAAACCAACCAAACCAATCCAAACCAATCCAAACCAATCCAAACCAATCCAAACCAATCCAAACCAATCCAAACCAATCCAAACCAATCCAAACCAATCCAAACCAACCAAACCAATCCAAACCAATCCAAACCAATCCAAACCCAACCAAACCAACCAAACCAATCCAAACCAATCCAAACCAATCCAAACCAATCCAAACCAATCCAAACCAATCCAAACCAACCAAACCAATCCAAATCCAATCCAAATCCAATCCAAACCAATCCAAACCAACCAAACCAATCAAACCAATCCAAACCAATCCAAATCCAATCCAAACCAATCCCAAATCCAACCAAACCAATCCAAACCAATCCAAACCAACCAAACCAATCCAAACCAACCAAACCAATCCAAACCAATCCAAATCCAATCCAAACCAACCAAACCAATCCAAACCAATCCCAAACCAATCCAAACCAATCCCAAACCAATCCAAACCAATCCAAACCAATCCCAAACCAATCCCAAACCAATCCAAACCAAACCAAACCAACCAAACCAATCCAAACCAATCCAAACCAATCCCAAACCAATCCAAACCAATCCAAACCAATCCAAACCAATCCAAACCAATCCAAACCAATCCAAACCAATCCAAACCAATCCAAACCAACCAAACCAATCCAAACCAATCCAAACCAATCCAAACCAATCCAAACCAACCAAATCCAACCAAACCAATCCAAACCAACCAAACCAATCCAAACCAATCCAAACCAATCCAAACCAACCAAACCAATCCAAACCAATCCAAACCAATCCAAACCAATCCAAACCAACCAAACCAACCAAACCAACCAAACCAATCCCAAACCAATCCAAACCAATCCAAACCAATCCAAACCAATCCAAACCAACCAAACCAATCCAAACCAATCCAAACCAATCCAAACCAATCCCAAACCAATCCCAAACCAATCCAAACCAATCCAAATCCAATCCAAACCAATCCAAACCAATCCAAACCAATCCAAATCCAATCCCAAACCAATCCAAATCCAATCCAAACCAATCCAACCAACCAAACCAATCCAAACCAATCCAAACCAATCCAAACCAATCCAAACCAATCCAAACCAATCCAAACCAATCCAAACCAACCAAACCAATCCAAACCAATCCAAACCAATCCAAACCAATCCAAACCAACCAAACCAACCAAACCAATCCAAACCAACCAAACCAATCCAAACCAACCAAACCAACCAAACCAATCCAAACCAACCAAACCAATCCAAACCAATCCAAACCAATCCAAACCAATCCAAACCAATCCAAACCAATCCAAACCAATCCAAACCAACCAAACCAACCAAACCAATCCAAACCAAACCAATCCAAATCCAAATCCAAATCCAAACCAAACCAATCCAAACCAATCCCAAACCAATCCAAACCAATCCAAACCAATCCCAAACCAACCAAACCAATCCCAAACCAATCCAAATCCAACCAATCCAAACCAATCCAAACCAATCCCAAACCAATCCAAATCCAATCCCAAACCAATCCAAATCCAATCCAAATCCAATCCAAACCAATCCAAACCAACCAAACCAATCCAAACCAATCCAAACCAATCCAAACCAATCCAAACCAATCCAAACCAATCCAAACCAATCCAAACCAACCAAACCAATCCAAACCAATCCAAACCAATCCAAACCAACCAAACCAATCCAACCAACCAAACCAATCCAAACCAACCAAACCAACCAACCAACCAAACCAATCCAAACCAATCCAACCAATCCAAACCAATCCAAACCAACCAAACCAATCCAAACCAACCAAACCAACCAAACCAATCCAAACCAATCCAAACCAATCCAAACCAATCCAAACCAACCAAACCAATCCAACCAATCCAAACCAATCCAAACCAATCCAAATCCAATCCCAAATCCAATCCAAACCAACCAAATCCAAATCCAAATCCAAACCAACCAACCAATCCAAACCAATCCAAACCAACCAAACCAATCCAAACCAATCCAAACCAATCCAAACCAACCAAACCAACCAAACCAATCCAAACCAATCCAAACCAATCCAAACCAATCCAAACCAATCCAACCAATCCAAACCAATCCAAACCAAATCCAAACCAATCCAAACCAATCCAAACCAATCCAAACCAATCCAAATCCAATCCAACCAATCAACCAAACCAATCCAAATCCAATCCAAACCAACCAAACCAATCCACAACCAATCCAAATCCAATCCAAATCCAATCCAAATCCAATCCAATCCAAATCCAATCCAAACCAATCCCAAACCAATCCCAAACCAATCCAAACCAATCCAAATCCAATCCAAACCAAACCAAACCAATCCAAACCAACCCAAACCAATCCAAACCAATCCAAACCAATCCAAACCAAACCAAACCAATCCAAACCAATCCAAACCAATCCAAACCAATCCAAACCAACCAAACCAATCCAAACCAACCAAACCAATCCAAACCAACCAAACCAATCCAAACCAACCAAACCAATCCAAACCAATCCAAACCAATCCAAACCAATCCAAACCAATCCAAACCAATCCAAACCAACCAAACCAATCCAAACCAACCAAACCAATCCAAACCAATCCAACCAATCCAAACCAATCCAAACCAATCCAACCAAACCAATCCAAACCAATCCAAACCAATCCAAACCAATCCAAACCAAATCCAAACCAACCCAAACCAACCAATCCAAATCCAATCCCAAACCAATCCAAACCAATCCCAAACCAACCAAACCAATCCAAACCAATCCAAACCAATCCAAACCAATCCCAAACCAATCCAAACCAATCCAAACCAACCAAACCAATCCAAACCAACCAAACCAATCCAAACCAATCCAAACCAACCAAACCAATCCAAACCAATCCAAACCAACCAAACCAATCCAAACCAACCAAACCAATCCAAACCAACCAAACCAACCAAACCAATCCAAACCAACCAAACCAATCCAAACCAATCCAAACCAATCCAAACCAACCAAACCAATCCAAATCCAATCCAAACCAATCCAAACCAACCAAACCAACCAAACCAACCAAACCAATCCAAACCAATCCAAACCAATCCCAAACCAATCCAAACCAATCCAAACCAATCCAAACCAATCCAAACCAATCCAAATCCAACCATCCAAACCAATCCAAACCAACCAAACCAAATCCAACCAATCCAAACCAATCCAAACCAATCCCAAACCAATCCAAACCAATCCCAAATCCAACCAATCCAAACCAATCCCAAACCAATCCCAAACCAATCCAAACCAATCCAAACCAATCCAAACCAATCCAAACCAATCCAAACCAATCCAAACCAATCCAAACCAATCCAAACCAATCCAAACCAATCCAAACCAATCCAAACCAATCCAAACCAATCCAAACCAATCCAAACCAATCCAAACCAATCCAAACCAACCAAACCAAACCAATCCAAACCAATCCAAACCAATCCAAACCAATCCAAACCAATCCAAACCAACCAACCAACCAAACCAATCCAAACCAACCAAACCAATCCAAACCAATCCAAACCAACCAAACCAATCCAAACCAATCCAAACCAATCCAACCAAACCAATCCAAATCCAACCAAACCAATCCAAACCAATCCAAACCAATCCAAACCAATCCAACCAACCAAACCAATCCAAACCAATCCAAACCAATCCAAACCAATCCAAACCAATCCAAACCAATCCAAACCAATCCAAACCAATCCAAACCAATCCAAACCAATCCAAACCAACCAAACCAATCCAAACCAATCCAAACCAATCCAAACCAATCCAAACCAATCCAAACCAATCCAAACCAATCCAAACCAATCCAAACCAATCCAACCAACCAAACCAATCCAAACCAATCCAAACCAATCCAAACCAATCCAAACCAATCCAAACCAACCAAACCAATCCAAACCAATCCAAACCAATCCAAACCAATCCAAACCAATCCAAACCAATCCAATCCAACCAAACCAACCAAACCAATCCAAACCAATCCAAATCAAATCCAAACCAACCAAACCAATCCAAACCAATCCAAACCAATCCAAACCAATCCAAACCAATCCAAACCAACCAAACCAATCCAAACCAATCCAAACCAATCCAAACCAATCCAAACCAATCCAAACCAATCCAAACCAATCCAAACCAATCCCAAACCAATCCAAACCAATCCAAACCAATCCAAACCAATCCAAACCAAATCCAATCCAAACCAATCCAAATCCAATCCAAACCAATCCAAACCAATCCAAACCAATCCAAACCAATCCAAACCAATCCAAACCAATCCCAAACCAATCCAAACCAACCAAACCAATCCAAACCAATCCAAACCAATCCAAACCAACCAAACCAATCCAAACCAATCCAAACCAATCCAAACCAATCCAAACCAATCCAAACCAATCCAAACCAATCCAAACCAATCCAAACCAATCCAAACCAACCAAACCAATCCAAACCAATCCAAACCAACCAAACCAATCCAACCAATCCAAACCAATCCAAACCAACCAAACCAATCCAAACCAATCCAAACCAATCCAAACCAACCAAACCAATCCAAACCAATCCAAACCAATCCAAACCAATCCAAACCAACCAAACCAATCCAAACCAATCCAAACCAATCCAAACCAATCCAAACCAATCCAAACCAATCCAAACCAATCCAAACCAATCCAAACCAATCCAAACCAATCCAAATCCAATCCAAACCAATCCAAACCAACCAAACCAATCCAAACCAATCCAAACCAAATCCAAACCAATCCAAACCAATCCAAACCAATCCAAACCAAACCAATCCAAACCAATCCAACCAAATCCAATCCAAACCAATCCAAACCAATCCAAACCAACCAAACCAAACCAATCCAAACCAATCCAAACCAATCCAAACCAATCCAAACCAATCCAAACCAATCCCAAACCAATCCAAACCAATCCAAACCAATCCAAACCAACCAAACCAATCCAAACCAATCCAACCAATCCAAACCAACCAAACCAATCCAAACCAATCCAAACCAATCCAAACCAATCCAAACCAACCAAACCAACCAAACCAACCAAACCAATCCAAACCAACCAAACCAATCCAAACCAATCCAAACCAATCCAAACCAATCCAAACCAATCCAAACCAATCCAAACCAATCCAAACCAACCAAACCAATCCAAACCAATCCAAACCAATCCAACCAATCCAAACCAATCCAAACCAATCCAAACCAATCCAAACCAATCCAAACCAATCCCAAACCAATCCAAACCAAACCAATCCAAACCAATCCAAACCAATCCAAACCA
The DNA here is from genome assembly GCF_024139115.2 of Armigeres subalbatus. Taxonomy (NCBI): domain Eukaryota; kingdom Metazoa; phylum Arthropoda; class Insecta; order Diptera; family Culicidae; genus Armigeres; species Armigeres subalbatus. Next base: position 90,801,358 of record NC_085141.1, on the reverse strand, counting down.
ATCCAAACCAATCCAAACCAATCCAAACCAATCCAAACCAATCCAAACCAATCCAAACCAATCCAAACCAATCCAAACCAATCCCAAACCAATCCAACCAATCCAAACCAATCCAAACCAATCCAAACCAACCAAACCAATCCAAACCAATCCAAACCAATCCAAACCAACCAAACCAATCCAAACCAATCCAAACCAATCCAAACCAACCAAACCAATCCAAACCAATCCAAACCAATCCAAACCAATCCAAACCAATCCAAACCAATCCAAACCAATCCAAATCCAATCCAAACCAATCCAAACCAATCCAAACCAATCCAAACCAATCCAAACCAATCCAAACCAATCCAAACCAATCCAAACCAATCCAAACCAATCCAAACCAATCCAAACCAATCCAAACCAATCCAAACCAATCCAAACCAACCAAACCAATCCAAATCCAATCCAAACCAATCCAAACCAATCCAAACCAATCCAAACCAATCCCAAACCAATCCAAACCAATCCAAACCAATCCAAACCAATCCAAACCAATCCAAACCAATCCAAACCAATCCAAACCAATCCAAACCAATCCAAACCAATCCAAACCAATCCAAACCAATCCAAACCAATCCAAACCAATCCAAACCAATCCAAACCAATCCAAATCAAACCAACCAAACCAATCCAAACCAATCCAAACCAATCCAAACCAATCCAAACCAATCCAAACCAATCCAAACCAATCCAAACCAATCCAAACCAATCCAAACCAATCCAAACCAATCCAAACCAATCCAAACCAATCAAATCCAATCCAAACCAATCCAAATCCAACCAAACCAATCCAAACCAATCCAAACCAATCCAAACCAATCCAAACCAATCCAAACCAATCCAAATCCAATCCAAACCAACCAAACCAATCCAAACCAATCCAAACCAATCCAAACCAATCCAAACCAACCAAACCAATCCAAACCAATCCAAATCCAATCCAAACCAATCCAAACCAATCCAAACCAAACCAAATCCAATCCAAACCAATCCAAACCAATCCAAACCAATCCAAACCAATCCAAACCAACCAAACCAATCCAAACCAATCCAAACCAATCCAAACCAATCCAAATCCAATCCAAACCAATCCAAACCAATCCAAACCAATCCAAACCAATCCAAACCAACCAAACCAATCCAAACCAATCCAAACCAATCCAAACCAATCCAACCAATCCAAACCAACCAACCAAACCAATCCAAACCAATCCAAACCAATCCAAACCAATCCAAACCAATCCAAACCAATCCAAACCAATCCAAACCAATCCAAACCAATCCAAAACCAATCCAAACCAATCCAAACCAATCCAAACCAATCCAAACCAATCCAAACCAATCCAAACCAATCCAAACCAATCCAAACCAACCAAATCCAATCCAAATCCAATCCAAATCCAATCCAAATCCAATCCAAATCCAATCCAAATCCAATCCAAATCCAATCCAAATTTAATCCAAATTTAATCCAAATCCAATCCAAATCCAATCCAAATCCAATCCAAATCCAATCCAAATCCAATCCAAATCCAATCCAAATCCAATCCAAATCCAATCCAAATCCAATCCAAATCCAATCCAAATCCATTACCCGACTTTCGCTTGGGATCGATGAGAGCCGCATTCTATTTGGTCGGGGTTCTGCCAAATCGCACCAAGCGCCAATGAAAAATAACTTCTTTTCTTGCACAAATTTTCGTTAAGCAGATCCATTTGATCACAAATCGTATCGGATATCCTTTCACAATTGGGATGAATTCATTTCCGTTTTCATTTTACGAACCAAATATCAAAAGTCTGTCACAAAGGCGCTTGAACACCTATTTTAAAATACCAGATAAGGAAACTCTAAGACTGTTGTAGATAGAAATATTCGTACTAATAAGTAAAATAGAAGTTGCATAGATCTTGACGAAATTTAGCTATTGTTTTATTCTTTGAACAGTTTTGTCGAAAATTACGAGCGAAAAATGCCACTGTACACTCGATCGAGATAGCACCGTCATTGGCGCGTAGCAAAGTGAAAATAAAAAATTCCGACACGTTGAGCTTTAAATGTAAAATATGGCCACACCGGTGGGGAATCTTTTCCTTTCGCCCGGCAGACCTTGGACAGAAGAAGGAAAATTTTCCCATCTGCCCGTTGAACCATGACTGGGCCCAACTCTACAACGGAACATCATACAGCCAGGCTCGCACTAGCCGCGCCGGAGGCAATCGGACCCGCTGGGCCTGAGCACACGAGATGGCGAGGCACGAAATGAAATTTTATTAGCAGCAGCCCCCAACCACGTACACCTTTCGTGGTTTTGCACCGGAAAACCCATTCGCACAGTGCGCTTCAAAACAAGATTTGCCTCTGATCCACATTAATTCCGAAACATTGAATAGCCTCGATTGTACACTCGAGTGCTCTTGAAAAAGCATCCTATGACATTTAATTTTCAATCAAAGCAGAAACTGTCAATATGTGGTTTAAATAATTTTAACTCACAGTTCGCATTCGCGGTAATGGTGCGCTTCCCGGAACGGCACACGGTCTGCAGGGAAATTCATTTGCACACGTGGAAATACTGCACCGACCGAAGTCTTGCACCATCTGGGTGGACGCATTGTAGAAGGAATAGCAACTCACAGAATGCGATAAAAAGTTACCGCTGCTGGCCGTTCTCTTTGAGGAAGAAAAGCGATCTGGCGGTCTGTTCGGTGCAGTTTTATCAGTTGCGCAATTTCATGAAGCGAACCGTAACTGCTTCACCAAAAAAAACGTTGGTTTGCATATTTGTGCTTAATTTTAAAACGGCTGCAATTTCACCGATGAAATGCTTATTTATTTGAAACCTTTACAAATTAGCATTGATATGTTCTCTTCGATTTGAGATTCAATCAAAATACGCCAGTAGTGATTTGTGAGTAACAACAGGGGACAATCATTAGAAATCTATTCGAAGAATTAGGAAATATTCATACATATAGGGAAACTGTTCCGTTTTCCATCTCACTGAACATATACTCATCTCAACGCAAAACAAAGAAATACAACGCCAACAAGCGTGCTCACTGCTGAAAAAAATACAAAAATAGGAAACAAATCAAATTCCTTTTCATTCCTTGTTTATGATGGGATGAACATGAGAGCTATGAGATTAAGTGCCGAACAGTTCCCCTATATGGGTTACTACCAAACTCTGGGTGGTATTCAATGCCTCATGTGCTACCACTCAGCTATCAGCACAGGATATATGGAACTCGTTGCTGTTCCATTGGAGGGCTAAAGCGCTGTTTCGGTGGCTAGATCGGCGGAGTTGTGAGGAGACGCTGGAGAGGCTATTTTAAGTGAAGGGTCTCCTCAACTGAAGGAAATGGGAAAGGCAACAGTACAAAAAACGCGTAGGCAGATACCACGTTGGAGTCGGGAGGTGTGCCCCCTAGAGCTCTATCAGAGGTGTGTCCTAGTTCGCCTCGTGCAGGGGCTACTTGTCCTCCAGAGCATGTATGGCGCATGAGACACGGAGACAAAACAATAAGTTTGAAAAGGCTCACAGGGCTTGGTCCCCCGACCCCAAACCTGACCTGTGGCAACAATCTGGTTCGAATGTAAGCAGAACCACCAATTAGATTTGCCGAGCCATCCCAAGCCAGAAAAAGAAATTTCAGTTTCACAACAAATTAAATGGAATGATCATCACACTGGTTTTATTCGTGTGGGCTATAACGATCTTGGATGAGTGTTATCTCAATTTCTCAACTGCACAAATTAACAGGAGCATCGTGATGGATAGGTTTATCATCGGACATGAGTGGATCAAATTAGGTACCTCGGCTTTTATAGCAATGATCATCACATTCAGCCGACTGTGAGTAGTATATGGCAAGTGGTCGCTGTGGGATGATATCGTGTCGTATCAAAATTTCACAGGCTCTTGGAAGCAGCTTGCGCCCAGCGGGGCATGCAATGAGGCATGCGGCGCGATCGATCGACGGTTAACAACGATCAACCCGATGATTTGTTGTGCTGTTGTTCGTGTTGGATATAGTGTAGTGGTTTGACATTGGTTCCGCACTTAACTCAAACTTCTCTGTCGGTTGGCAAGGCGGTGAGCGCAATCCGATGCTCGGTACGCGAAAGCAATGATTGTTTACCAAAGCCGCCAAGCCAAGAGAGCAGGTTACAAGGTCCGAGAAGGATCTCGGTATATCCGATGTACATAAACTTATGGTTGATGCGGTTCCTGGAAGGGCGTCTTGTTATCGTTTACAGAATCGTGCTTATAACGAATATTTTTCCTGAACTTAATGATAATTTTATTCCTTACTAGCAGACCCGACGAACTTCGTTTCGCCTAAAGTTGATATAATCTCTAAAATTAATTCTCGAGTTGAGAAGAAAATTTATGTTTCATTTGTATGGGAGCCCCCTTTTGCTAAGAGGGAGGGGTCTCGAACTATTTTATGAACCTTCCCCGGTCTTAAAAACCTCTGCATACAAATTTTCACGCCGATCGGTTCAGTAGTTTCGGAGTCTATAAGGTTCAGACAGACAGAAATTAATTTTTATGTATATAGATTTTATCGATGAGGTGGCTGATTTTTTCAACAGCCGCAGGAAGTGGTTATGACTGCAAAGCTTGAGCACTTCTGTTTTCCTTATAGGCTTTTTTGATCGGACTGCTCAGGTAACATTTGGTGGACAACCGTAACAGGCAGGGGTTTTGAAGAAGTGGGCTGCCACGCCTTCAAGCCGCAGGATTTGAAGAGCCCTTGCGGTATCATTCGCGTTGTCACAGGGGCCCTCTAAACGAAAGTAGTGGCCGTCCGCAAGCTCTATTTTAAGCCATACGTGAAACGAAACCACGACGTAGATTGGTTACTGCCAAGGCGTGTCGCTGAGATGTTGAAAAATGCAAAAAAAAAACTAAACTAGCAACTAAATAGCGACAATTATTAATTCATACCTGCAGAGGATAAAAATAATGTTGCGTTCCATTTTTATCTGCAAAATATATGGTGAAATAATTGTTGTTTTCTTTTCAAATTGCAAAAGTTTGTATATTTCAAAAGCAAAGTACAAATCATATCAACAGATGAATATGTTTATGTCTAAACATTGATAATTGATACATCTTTAACAAAAAAAATGTACAACTCATCTACCAATTAATATTATAAATGTGCGGCATGCGATCATTGTCCCATTTTGTTGCTGTTTGGGACAGTTGAGTAGCTCCTAACACTTACAAGAGAGGACAATGTTGTTGTCATTGGCAATGTGGTAGTTTGACATTCGCTGCTTACAGCACAACTAGTTTCACCGCGTACTATACGGCTCCTTCGAGCTAACGAAAGACACTCCTCTCTTTACCACCGCGCAAACCTCCAGAAAAAAATCACAATGCGTCTCAAGGTGCGCCTCCTTCAAGAAAATTACCACATCGCACTGTGAATAGGGAAAAAGGCCGAAAAAGGGGCATATTGCCCCTCCTTCCCCTTATTGTGTACGCGAGTCCTTTAGCCACTGATCAAATTTGGAGAACCTAGCGCAAAAATATACACAAGTCCACAAGAAAAACGGTTTTCTGGGTATTGGAATTCAAGTTGCAGTCGGTCTCAACGAAATCCATATAGTGGGGCGTGCTCACTGCTCATCTATGAAAAATTGTGCACAACCATTGATAAAAGCCGTAAGGTTAGGCAATTATAATTATTTATTTATTTATTCAGACTAAGGCCGAAGTGGCCTGTGCGGTATATAAGAGTCTCCTCCATTCGGCTCGGTCCATGGCTACACGTCGCCAACCACGCAGTCTACGGAGGGTCCGCAAGTCATCTTCCACCTGATCGATCCACCTTGCCCGCTGCGCACCTCGCCTTCTTGTGCCCGTCGGATCGTTGTCGAGAACCATTTTCACCGGGTTACTGTCCGACATTCTGGCTACGTGCCCGGCCCATCGCAGTCGTCCGATTTTCGCGGTGTGAACGATGGATGGTTCTCCCAACAGCTGATGCAATTCGTGGTTCATTCGCCTCCTCCACGTACCGTCCGCCATCTGCACCCCACCATAGATGGCAACCATAGATGGCAATTATAATGTGCTGCTAATAATAAATTAAAATCGTAAGCTGTAGTTTGGCAACGAGTGCTCCTAATATTAATCGTTTCGCCATACTAATGGAAATTTTTAAATTTAATAGAATGTGTGTGATTGTTATCCGTTCATTTAATGTGCGACAATAGGTGAATCCATTCAGAAATCTAATGTTTTGGGCAAAAGAAAACATGCTTGTACAGCCTGCCATCAACATTTTGCTGAAGTTGCTGCTTACCGAGTTATAGCGATTTTTATCGTAATTTTATTGCGTTTATTTGTTAAAGGGTCCGTGATGAGTCATCGTTGCATCCAAGGCTAACATGAACACCCGTGACCCAACGTAATGCAAGGTTTCGAGGATAAAATGTTATAATTTCGATATAGAACAAAACTGGTGAAAAACAAGTTTTCAAGGAATTATCTAATTATTACCCATGTTATAAATAACAACCATTGACTAGCTTGGTCATTTGTCATTGTTTTGTTATGCCTTCCTGATCAAGAAGGTATCCAAGGCGTGGCATGAATTTGATCAGAGTACCAAACAAGGATTCAACTGTGAATGATAAGACTACTCATGACCGGGAAAACAAATATGGACAAATGGAGGGAAATTACAAAGAGGTATCTGAGAAACATAAGAAATTCAAATAACAACCAGGAACAAGAGAAGCTGTCCTTGGATGATTGAGGTTTGCTAATACAACTCAAGGACAGACAGAACTTTTCGCAGACCCGACCGCCTAACTGAAGAAGATGGAATCCCAATTACGAAGGATGCTTTGAAGGAACTCAACGACCGTGCAGATGCTGATATAATGTCCATTAGTTTGCTAATAAGGCGACTGATTTGTCAAACAAGACTAGAAAACAATAGCGTCACGGGACAGACCAGTTATCGATTCGCGAAATTCGAGCACTTTGCTGGAAGTCCAATGTATCCTGCAAAAGAACGGACTGCCATAAACATTGGCCCAGAGAACTCTCGTTGCGATCCGAGAACGCTTGGAAATGTCGATTGTAATATATTGCACAGACGATTGCGAACTTGTGGATGGCTGCAGATATACCGTCGTTCGGGGTGACATTGGGCCTAGGGGGTAAGATTGGGCCAAAAACGAAAAATGTTTCAACTCCTAATATCTCAGAAACTGTTACGAATTTTGATGAAAACTTCAAACGGTTCGAAATTATATTGAAATTCACGTCTAGGAAATCACAAAACAAATTCCAAGAACTAATTGTGCTCGTACGATAATGCTTGGAATTTGAATGTAAAACTATTGAGCGAATGAACCCGTATTAAAATAGTGTCAGTAATGCCCCACAAATCTATTACATAACTAGTTTTTAGATCGATGGATACCTGGTTATCATGTTATCTAGAATTTTATTAATATTTATATAACGGTTCTGGTTTTTCGTAGCAACGAGCAATGCACGCAAAAAAGGGGAGAGATTGGGCCAAGCCTTCAGTTGATTTGCCTTACATAGTTGGTAAGAGCCGTAATGTAGGCAATTATTTTGAATGAACGATTGAACCGTTTTATCGTCACCGCCAAGGAATGTAATTGTCGCTGAAAAATGCAGAAAACAAGCGACAAAAGAGAATAGCGATAACTCTTTGTCCTCATCTGCAGAGGATAAAGACATTGTTGCGTTCCATTTTATTTGCAACAAACATGGAGAGGTAATTGTTGTGAACTTTTCAAACTGTGATAACTTGTATATTTCAGAAGTAAAACGCAAATCATGTCAACAGATGGTTAAGTTTATCTCTAATCTATGATAACTGATACTAATTTAACCAAAAACATCATCGGGAACCGACTACTTCTCAAAATGCGTGGCAGGCGATCATTGTCCTATTCTGTTGCAGTTTGGGACAAACGCTTATTGCGAGTTGAGTTTGTCCCAACATTTACAAGAGAGGATAATGTTGTTGTCATTGACAATGTTGTTATTTTACATTCCTTGGTCACCGCTGAACTATTTCATTTGGCCCAATGTCACCCCCTGTGCGGGGTGAGAATGGGCCAATTTTCAACAACATATAATTTTGAAGAATTTCCATAATTCATTATTTTTTCCCCACACAGCGGTAAATTTATTATTCAAGCTTGTACCAAACTAATTAAAACTTGATTCCAATGTTAACTACTAGAGCTTTGTAATATTTACTTGGAGCATACCACATTTTGGCCCAATGACACCCCCGTTGGTGGTACGCTAAACTAAGAGCGGTACAGACCCGAGCGTCAAGGCATATCAAAATTTAGCTCAATTATATCAATGGTTTAGTTGTTACTTAAAACAACATGTGTTATAATTAGATAATTCGATCAAAATGTATCTTTGACCAGTACAATTTCATATTGAAATTATAATAACGTTAGTTGTGCTTATTTTGACGTAGGACTACGTCTGTGTTTTCTATATTGGGGTACACTTTACGATTGCGAAAATCGGGGACCGTCACGAAAATATGATAGACTTTAAACTTTAATATCTAAGCCGTTTCTCGATGGATTTTCAATTTTTTTGGACCATTAGATCAAGGATGAGTCAACGTTTCTTTGTATCTATTTAAAAGTACTGATTTCTGACTATTTATTATCGATAATTGATAAAAAGTTTAGAAATAGGTAAACTAACCAATCACGTACATGCATCACTAGCACAGACATAAAAAATCAATCACTTGCAGGTTTGGATCTAACCCTCAGTTTGAACAAGATTTTACGCATAGCAGACGCATCAAAGCGATCGTAGCGGAGCGGACACAGCATCACGGAGGCGCTAATAACATTTTCAAAGAAAATCCATCGCATTGGTGGTGGTGCTCGATGTGTTGCTGCAGATCATTCAACCTCAACGAACCAGAATTTCATATGAAGAAAAGGTTGACCATAAAAATAGCACTGTGGCGATCCCGCACCGCCAGTGCCGATGCTGAAAATTTATTACAAATTGTGGTGTCAGTTAGTTGGAAAGGAACATTGGGAAAAGAAAATTGGTTCTTCTCAGGACCAACATTTTATAAAAAGAAAGAGTTAATTGCGAAAATGGACCGTTTCGGTGGCATCGGGTTTGGTGTGGTAGCTTGGTTGCTGTTAGTGATCCCATCCATTGAAATTTTCTACATCATCTCCCTCCGACGCGCTATCGAATTCGCTATTTACGATTGAGTTTTGAACGATTGTACGACAATTCCCCGAAAACCAATTCCCCGAATGCAATTTCCCCGAATGTAATTTCCCCGAATAACAATTCCCCGAATGTAACATTTCCCCGAATGGAACAATTCCCCGAATGAAACAATTCCCCGAGTGTAACATTTCCCCGAATGCTTTTCTTCTTTCTTAGTGCGGCACAAAGCGATTGGAGAATTTCTGATCCGGAGGTTGCGAGTTCAATTCTCCGTTCGGATTAGGATGCTTCCGGGTGAGAAGCATTGTCGGCTCTTTAAACACAGTGTGTCCATTGCACTTGCCACACAAGACATTCATGCAACTGGCAGGCACGGGAAAGCTTTCAATAACTGTGGAAATGCTAGTAGAACACTAAGTAGAAAACAGTCCAAGGCGAAGTGAAGAGAAATTGCTTTCTTCAAAGGTATTAGTATCCTTGGGGGCCATCCACAAAGTACGTCACGCTCCTAGGGGGGAGGGGGGGTTTCGAGCAGCGTGACGACTCATACAAAAAGTTTAGAGGTTTAATACAAAAAGTGTGACAAAGGGGGGAGGGGGTCAAAAATCGCCAATTTTTGCGTGACGTACTTTATGGATCTTCCCCTTGGTATGATGAATTCATCTGCCCGGTTTAAAGCAAAAGGAAGTGACAATGTCTTCCTCAAATGAACACATTCGCCTGGTATAAGGCAAAGAGGATAGAAAGTCCCTTCTTTAAATGAACTCGTTTGTCTGAAATAAAGTGAATCAATGAGACAGTGCCTTCTTTAAATGATCCCGTCTACCCGATGTAATGCTAATGGAGGAGATAATGCCTTCTTTATATAAACTCGTCTATCCAGTATAAAGCGTCTCGAGAGAGAACGTTTGTCCATTAAAGGCAAGAAGAGGAGATAACTCGTTCACTAAAAGAGCGCGCTTGGCAGGTATAATAAAGGATTGATATGAAGCAATTATATGTTTCAAAACTGCTGCTATGCTACACTTATCCAAGAAAAATCCAATTTTTAGAACAATCTGACAAAAAGGCTAATGCTATTCTGAGAAAATGAATTCGGCAAAATATTTTTCGATAAAATATTATACATTCAATACATATTGCTTATATATTTTTTCCTTATTCTGGCCAAATTTACATCAAAATAAGAGAGCACATTAATCCTTATTATCATTCTCAATTCATTCATATTTGCATTACATATTTCGAGCTAACGCCTATTTCTGAAGAAGGGACCACATCTACCATTGCCTTACTTCGTGGAAATGATTTCTTTCAAAGATCGGATTACATCCATATTATCTTATTTCGGGCAGATACGTGTTATTAAAGATAGAATAATAATAATAATAATCTGGAGAAACACTCCCTAAAGAAGCAACGCATTTACCATCGCATTAGTCCGATTAAATGCATTGTTTTTAAAGAAGGAATCACATTCTCCATTGCATTAGTCCGGGAAAACGCAATATTTTTGTTTAAAAGGATTCACATCAACCATTGCCTCAAACTTCTTAAGAAGGTATTTACAGGACAAAAGTTTAATTTCGGAGTTAAAAAAAAAATACCGAAAACGCTTTCAAGCGGAATTGCCATTTGCGATTCTGCTTTAAAAAAACACAGCCGTTGTTCAACTATTATAGATCAAAGAGCACCTTGGAAATCATTCTACCCAGATATTTTTATAATTTAAAAATACATCTTGGAGGATCAAGAATGATACTACGAAAGGATATTGAGCTGATAAGCGTAGCATAGTTACGGGATTGTACGACAATTCCCCGAAAACCAATTCCCCGAATGCAATTTTCCCGAATGCAATTTCCCCGAATGTAACAATTCCCCGAATGCAATTTCCCCGAATGTAACATTTCCCCGAATGTAGCATTTCCCCGAATGTAACAAATCCCCGAAAATAAAGATTTTTTTTTGCAAACACATAATTGTCATCGACCATAAGCGCCCGAACAGAGCAGCGTCCAAAGATTTGTTCTAGAGTGTTTCTTTGGAAATACCGAACATGATCAAATCTTTCGTTAGCATTGTATGCCCTTGATCTTGTTATTGTTAAATTATAAAGATATTAGAATAAAGTGTTTTCCTATTCATTTTTTCTTATAAATAGTCGAACAAAGGCTGCATTTCATTGGTGGAATAGAATCGCAAACAGAAATTCCGACTGATAGCATCATGGTAAAAATTTGTAAAACCAAACTCCTGTCATATGCAAGGTCTATTCCTTCTTAAGAAGTTACTGCTCGAGCAGCACAAGTCAGGCAAAAATGGTTGCAGCAACTTGATTGTAATAAAGTCTGGTTACATGTGAGTTGCAGTTACCTACGTGGAACATGTGTGCTGCTGGGGTATAATCGAGGATATGAATCCTTAAAAAATAATAATGCGTCTGCCCGGAATAAGGCAATGGTGAATGTGATCCCTTCTTTAAAAATAATGCATCTACTCGGAATAACGCAATGGATTAATTTGATCTCTACTCTGGAAGTAGGTGTTTCCCAAAAGTAATGAAGAAGTGAATGTTATTTCTTCTTTGAAAATTTGTATCTACCTGGTATAAGGAAACGGTAGTTGTGATCTATTCATTAGAGTTAGGCGTTAGCTTGAAATAAGCCAAAATAGAATGAAATTACCTTTTCAGAAGAAGGAATTTGCCTGCAATAAGGTAATGGTAAACGTAGTCTCTTCTTTTGATGTAGACGAGTTTTGCCGGAATAGTTATGATATATGAGATCGCATCTGGCAATAAATATCAATTATATAACCGGAAAAAAAATTATCGAATTAATCGACGTGTTCATTTAAAGAAGGCAATATCCCCTCCATTGTCCTTATACTGCGTAGACGCGATCATTCAAGAAAGGCATTATCTCCTTTCTTCACTTTTCTCCAGGCAAACGTGTTCTTCTCACTTCTCATGTCTCACTTCTCACTTACTACTACTCACAACTCACAACTCACTTCTCACTCCTCACTTCTTACTTCTCGCTTCTCACTTCTCACATCTCACATTTCTCTTCTCATTTCTCACTTCTCATTACTCACTTTTCATTACGTTCTTCTCACTTCTCACTTTTCACTACTCACTGTTTATTTCTCACTTCTTACTTCTCATTCGCCCTAATGACGGTTCGGCATAATGGTCTTCGGCCCAATGACCAACAATTTTTTTTTACAATTATTAAGCAAATTGTCCCGCGATCCTTACGTTTGTTGCAGCTCAAAATTATGCGACTTTATGTAAAACGACGCAGATTTCTTTTTCAGTTTTAGTTTTATATGCACTATGGAAACAATTCGGGGAAATGTTGCATTCAGGGGAATGTTGCATTCGGGGAATTGTTACATTCGGGGAAATGTTACGTTCGGGGAATTGTTATTCGGGGAAATTTCATTCGGGGAAATTGCATTCGGGGAATTGGTTTTCGGGGAATTGTCGTACAATCTAGTTACGGTGTACTTTGTAGATTGGACGCTAGTGTCCTGTTTTTCTTTTGAAATCCTTATTCAAATTACTAAAAATCAAGGAAGATGTGATCCTTGATTTTAATGGTAATGTCCAATAAGACACACTTGAACGTATCTTTAAAGTTTAAACGCTGCTTTTTTTCGGACGCAAACAGTCGATTGCGAAGATGTGTTTGTAAGAGGTACTATATGTTTTAGGGGAATTGTTCCATTCGGGGAAATGTTACATTCGGGGAATTGTTGCATTCGGGGAAATTGCATTCGGGGAATTGTTACATTCGGGGAAATTACATTCGGGGAAATTGCATTCGGGGAATTGGTTTTCGGGGAATTGTCGTACAATCGTTTTGAACTTTGAAAAAAGTTTATTTCGAATCAACTTTCTTTTGTATAAAATCCATGACGACGTCACCTTTGTGAAAACTATCTACCTACAGCAACTACCCATTAGTGAACGTCACTTGGACAGACAGATACCAAGAGATAATGTTTGGTAATATGAAGAAACTTCGTCTTGAGTCAAATTTCTGTTGTCATTCCTCGCAACAATACGCATCTTAGATAAACAACATCTCATAACCAAATTCAGAATCTTTCGAGAAAGTTTCATTGGATTCTTAGAATTCATAATTCTCCGAACGGTCCGTTGTCTGTGGAAACCCGATCGAAATGGCTCGCGCGCGCCGTAAAGCAGCTTTCTTATATCTAATGAAGTAATCCCATTAGCCCCGCCCCTTTATTAATCGTTATGAGTGCACATTATATTTACACTATATCAGCTCACAAAGAGGCGGGGCTCACGAGTTTAATTCATTAAATACAAGAAAGCTGCTGTTCGATGCGCGAGCCATTTTGATCGGGATTCCACAGAGCGGTTAGACATTCAATGCAGCGGAGCGGACACAGCAGCAGCACAGGTGGGTGGCAATGCTGAACATTTATTTCAACTTTTGGAGGCTTAGCGAAAAATCATCAAGTGGCGGTCGGACAGTTGCAACGCAAGGTGTCGGCAAGTGATTGGATGCAGTTAGTTATTGGACAGAAGGCGCATTGGGAAAAGAAAATTGGTTCTTCTCAGGACCAACATTTTATAAAAAGAAAGAGTTAATTGCGAAAATGGACTGTTTCGGTGGCATCGGGTTTGGCGTGGTAGCTTGGTTGCTGTTAGTGATCCCATACATTCAAATTTATTGCATCATCTCCCTCTGACGCGCTATCAAATTCGCTATTTACGATTGAGTTTTGCACTTTGAAGAAAGTTTATTTCGGATAGTCGGATCAGCCTTCTTTTGTATAAAATGGTAGCCTTTGTATAAAATCAATGAAGACGCCACCTCTGTGGAAACTTTACACAGCAACCATAAACGGTGAACGTCGCTCGGACAGCCAGATGCCGAAAGCTAATGTTTTGCAATATGAAGAAACTCTGAAGAAATTGTTGTCGTTCCTCGCAACAATACGCATCTAAGATAAACTACATCTCATAACCAAATTCAGAATCGAGAAAATTTCATAGGATTCTTAGAATTTGTCATTCTCCGAACGGTCCGTTGTCTGCGGAATCTCGATCGAAATGGCTCGCGCGCCCCGAAAAGCAGCTTTCTTATATCTAATGAAGTGATTCCATTAGCCCCGCCCCTTCATTAAACGTTGAGTGCACATTATATTTACACCCATATCAGATCACAAAGAGGCGGGGCTTACGGGCTTAATTTATTAAATACAAGACCGCTGCTTTCCGGCGCGCGCGAGCCATTTTGATCGGGATTCCACAGAGAGCGGTTCGACATTAAATGCAGCGGAGCGGACACAGCAGCACTGAGTGGGTGGCAATGCTAAAAAAATATTTCGACTTTTGGAGGCTTAGCGAAAAATCATCGAGTGGCGGTCGGACAGTTGCAACGCAAGGTGTCGACAAGCGATTGGATGCAGTTAATTATTGGACAGAAGGCGCATTGGGAAAAGAAAATTGGTTCTTCTCAGGACCAACATTTTATGGAAAGAAAGAGTTAATTGCGAAAATGGACTGTTTCGGTGGCATCGGGTTTGGCGTGGTACCTTGGTTGCTGTTAGTGATTCCATCCATTAAAATTTACTGCATTATCTCCCTCGACGCGCTATCAAATTCGCTATTTACGATTGAGTTTTGTACTTGAAAGAAAGTTTATTTCGGATAGTCGGGTCAACCTTCTTTTGTATAAAATCAATGAAGACACCACCTCTGTGGAAACTATCTACAGCAACCACCCATCGGTGAACGTCGCTCGGACAGACAGATGCCAAGAGATAATGTTTGGTAATATGAAGAAACTTCGTCTTGAGTCAAATTTATGTTGTTACTCTTCACAATTATACGCATCTTAGATAACCAACAGATCATAACCAAATTCAGAATCTTGCGAGAAAATTTCATAAGATTCTTAGAATTTGTCATTCTCCGAAAGGTCCGTTGTCTGCTGCGGAATCCCGATCAAAATGGCTCGCGCGCGCCAAAAGCAGCTTTCTTATATCTAATGAAGTAATTCCATTAGCCCCGCCCCTTCATTAATCGTTATGAGTGCACATTTTATTTACACCCATATTAGATCACAAAGGGGCGGGGCTAACGGGCTTAATTTATTAAATACAAGAAAGCTGCTATTCGACGCGCGCGAGCCGTTTTGATCGGGATTCGGTTCGACATTCGATGCAGCGGATCGGTCACAGCAGCACGAAGGCGGTCGGACAATTTCAACGCAAGGTACTGTCAAGCGTTTGGATGCAGTTAGTTATTGGAAAGACGCATTGGGAAAAGAAAATTGGTTCTTCTCAGGACCAGTATTTTATGGAAAGAAAGAGTTAATTGCGAAAATGGAATGTTTCGACGGCATCGGGTTTGGCGTGGTAGCTTGGTTGCTGTTAGTGATTCCACCCGCCCGTTCAAATTAATTGCATCATCTCCCTCCGCCGCGCTATCAAATTTGCTAGTTACGATTGAGTTTTGCACTTTAAAGAAAGTTCATATCGGATTGTCGGATCAACCTTCTTTTGTATGCATAAAGACCTTTTTGGAGGACACCATCCTCAAAAATGGCCGAAATAAAGGAGAAATAAGCAGAATCAGAAGTGGCGTGAAACCAAACACAAATATATTTATATGCAACGTTTGGTCTTCGCCCGCGATGTAGGCGTTCGTGCCAAAGTAAGGATTGTGATGTCCTCGACTGAAAGCCAGTCGAGTGGCTTCAGCGGCCCATGAGTCATGTTAATTCCACGGTTAGAGACTCAACTGGGAACAACTATTCGACTTCTTGATTCAGTTAGCCTCCGAGCAGTTTGCTCAATGTTAATAAAACGACACAAATTATTAAGGCAAATACTATCAATTTCGAATAGCTACGTAGTCCTACGTCACCTTTGCGTACAACCCGATTGGGCTGCACCTTTGAGTTTTTTACCGAAATTGCCTACTTTTTTTGTACCCAGATATTGGGGAAAATCGGAAATAGCCACCTTCAGTATAACTTGAACCACGTTAAATATATACATAGCTGGAACAAAGTTTATTGCCTACATTATGGATAAGGGGCAAGCCAGGGTGAACGCGACGTGCGATGCGACGCGACAGTGCAATTTGACAGCCTGTTGCTAATGATTGTTATTCTTTTACGTGAGTCGCGTCGCGTCGCATCGCTCTGGCTTGCACCTAAGGGTGAAGCCAGAGTAAACGCAGGCACCTAAGAATCCTTCGAATATAACGTAGCGGATTTTTATCCATAATGCAGGCAATTACCTTCGGTGTGGATTTTTGTACCGAATAATTATACCAACGCTTATTATAATGTTGATATGAAGGTATCAGCCTCTGTTATAATTATGTTACGGCTAGAGGGATGTTTGTTATAGACTCTATGACATTACCCATAATTCCATTACCCATAATGCCATTACCCCGAAGGCCACTACCCCGAATGCCATTACCCCGAATGAGTCACTACCACGAGTACCATTACCTCGAATGGGACACTACCGCGAATGAGCCAGTACCCCGACCCCGAATAAGTCCTTATCAGGGATTGAATCCTAAAGAGAATGAACAAGTCTCTCACTTATCATCTCTGTATACATATACGATATGTAGCATACCGCGAGAGACTTTTTTCACAAGCTGTCATGATAGAGAACTGATTCGGGAGGCTATACCACATGATAAATTTCTTTTAGAAAGCTCCAAATGCGGGGAGCACTGGCTCTGATGATGCATTTCAACTTGTTTTACACAGCTGCGCAGTAACCAACACGAAATGAGCGAAAACAAAGCTAAAATAACAATTTTTCTGTGGGGGCTGCCTATCCGATTCTGTTTTTTCGCAGTTGTATACAAGTTTGTTAAATTTGTTATCATTGTAACAGAATTTAGGACCTCGGCTTCGGCCGACACGATACGATACTAAAAGAACTAATGAATTGCTTCGGCCAAGGTCGTCCTGCTTCAGCTAGGGCAATTTTTGTAGCGTGCTTGCGTTTATCGCGGACGGACTAAATGATCAAAACCCGCACAGCAACACTTCTATAGCGACCGACTTCCTCCGACCCTAATGGAATGGGGAACTATTTCCACTTATGCGCCAACACACCTGAGTGTGATGTGGAAACGCGTGTTAAAAGGATTGCCCGGTTAACCCTCTCAGGGCGGGTAAAGGAGCGATTCACTCTACTGCAAAACGCTAGGAAAGAGATTCTGAAATTTGGTTTTCGATCACTAAAATGTTGGTGCTGAATTTAAAGGTAATGGTATCTATATTGTCAACTGAGTTGGGTACAATAATTGGCTTTCCTGGCTATACCCTATTTCGTGCGCGCACTAGATTATTTATATAAAGTAGTAAGTGTTCTAACCTGTTTTCTAGCAAACCTCTTCTTCTAGTGGCTATGTAGACCTCGCTTCGTGGTGGTTCGTGGTGGCTGTACTGGACGTGGCTGGTGGTTGCGACGGCAGAGATTGTGGATGCGATGACTTTGGCGACGACTAATATAGCGGTGACGTCAGACGTGGAACCGACGATGGCGGTAACGAAAACCAATGTGGCGGCAACGGAAATTCTCTTGAGGTGCGCCAGTAAGCAGAGCGCGTTGGGCCCCTGCACTGCACGGCCTGGCCGGATCGGGCTGACGGTGCTAACGACGACTGAAATGTGGAACCGATCGTATCAGGTTTCTGGACGTAGTGCTGTTATGCGGAACGCTGATGCTGGGCTTTAGTTTCCGAGGTAGCGGAATGCGTGCGAAGCTTTGACTATCGAACGGGTAGCTGATCTTGGTTGCGGTCTCACAAATTTGCCGGTTGAAAAAAAAGCACAACTAGCGCCGGTAGTGATTACTGCCTGTGCCGTATAGCTTCAGGCTGATGCTGTTTCCGTAGTTCGGCATTGGAACTGGAGAAGTGGCACTGCTCGTAACCCACCGATGCCGGCTATGATCGGTTTGGCTTGGCTCGGAAACCGAACGACGTCGGGCAAAACTTTACGCTGTGTCCACTTGCGATAACTGTCACTCGTTGCGGAAACACCACTCACTACTAATAATCGGAACCCCGATTGGCTACCGACGGAATGCTGGTTCCCTACCACTGCAATTTACCTTCGCACTATTACCCCAAAGCACTGGGTGTCGTTTCAGGGTTAAGGCGGCCACGTTTTATTCCCGGTTCAATTGGCCAGGCGATTGACTCCACTGCGGCCCTTACGGAACCAAGGTACTCGTTCAAAAATCACAATCCTAAGTCCATCAAATAAAACCTTTATCTCAAGCCACGAACCACTTTAATTAAGTTAGCCTACCTTTTATCCTTTCCTTATAGAGCACATCGTTTTTCCACTCTAGCACTACTTTACACTCAACTTTATTCTTCGACGACCTAACTTAAAGAGATCTAAACTATTACTTTTATTTGAGAGGAAACGTTCTTTGGCAGAAGATTCATCAGTTGATCCATCGAATCAGTTGGAACCAAGTGATGAGTAGACGAGAATCAAAACAACTGTATAACAGTTGGGCAGCGGTTAGAAGCAAATCGCATATAGAAAGATTGCTGCCTCTAGTAGCGTTAGCATTCTAACGCAGCATACTGAGGCGTAATTTAAAACGTAAGCTCGCCGCTTTGGCGCGAGCACGCAAGTTATTGCTTACTGCTGTTACATCATGGCTTGTTATGATTTGGAACAGTTTTTGCCTCTCTTTATCGTTGTTCGTTATCTATTGATTATTATCTGTTTCAACGCAGTATAGAACTAAGTATCCAATTTTCCGCGAACGGTAATGGCCGCCAACTTGCATGCGTTTGAGATTTGACGATTGAGGAGGTCAACTGCACCCAATGCGGTTAACTGCGGGACACGTCAGCAAAGCTGCAAAGGCAACGTGGTTCAAGTTGTTCCTTGGTCGCTAATAGTAAAAGAACCGGATGAAGCGTGATTCAATTCTTAGAATCTACGATTGAATGAATGAGTGAGTTAGTCTGATTGAGTGAGTGAGTAGGAGTGAGTAAGAGTGAGTTAGCAATGAGTAATAGTGAGTGAATGAGTAAGAGTGTGTAGGAGTGAGTGAGTGATTTGGAAATGGGTAAGAGTGAGTGAGTGAGTCAGAGTGACTGAGTGGAGCGTGTGAGTGAGTAACTGTATAACCGAGCGAATGGGTAAGAGTGAGTGATTGAGTCAGAGCGAGTGAGTGAGTGAGTGAGTGAGTGAGCGAATGAGTAAGAGTGAGTGAGTTTTTTTTTCTTCCTAAACAATGGAGGGGGAATCTGCTCAACAGACATCCTGGGTTGACCAGGAAGTGCGGGGTTAGGGATCACCGAGGGAGGCAGGACTACATCCCCGACCCGCTAAACCGTTTTCATTGCCGCCAAGCCCCTAGTCCCTTCGGTACAACCAGAAAGTAATGCTTCAAAGGGGGCCAGTGCACAACGCACCCTCGAGGTTAGCTGCGTGTCCTTGCAGCACCGAACATCGTAACTCGCTTTTTTAGAAGAACACCATGGTATCGTGCCAGCGCGTTGCCGGCTTTCCAGGTGGCCTTACCACGCCCTATGTCCTCGGAAGGTGGGAAGGGTCGACTTCGCGCCTGCTTCCCTCTGCACGACTGGTATCAAAAATGATGATGCCGCGTGCACCCCAAATTGACCTTTCTGCGATAGGGCCTATTCGCCAGCACACAGAGGGACTTGCCGACGCGGTGCCTACGCCTGCCCCAGCCTTGACGAGGACCCCTTTCTGTCCTCGGGCTCGGAACCCGCCCGGTTGACCGACGCCGCGAAAGCGATGATACCATGTTGTTCTTCGCGCGGCCACTTGTTCGGTAAAAGGATCGAGTTCGACCACAGAGCATGACCACCGGTATGACCCATGAAGCCGACTCCGATCCCTTGGACCACCTCTTATTTGCGCCTGAACTAGCCATCCTTGAGTCCACGCGCCACGTTCTATGTAGCTCCTAGCCGATTTGGGCGATAGCCGATAAAACGGCGTTCCAACCAACTTCATCTTAACACATCCTCCGAACTAGGTTGTCCGGGGTAGTGTCCAGACCTCATGTGGCAAGCATGTGGTCACGCATTGCGCGAAAACGTGAGCACACGAACAACACGTGTTCCGCCGTTTCCTCTAAACCTGCGCACAACCTGGGCGAGGCCGAGCAAGCCAGCTGCGTTACCTGCACTTTGATTTTGCAGCACGCTTAAACGCCGGGCACATCGAACCCCCCATGGGGTGCTTGCTGTTCACAGCTTTGCTGGAACAAATCAAACAATTGGGAGGGTTCGTGCAGCATTGTGCCTTATGTCCCTCCAATCCGCAGCGTCGGCAGAGATTGCTTCTGTCAGGGCCTTTGCAGTCCCATTGCTTGTGCCCCGGTTCCAGGCACTTGAAGCAAACTTCGGGTTGCTCGTATATGCGCACAGGGCATACCGACCATCCCACTTTGACGCTCCCTAACTTGACTACCTTGGAGGCGTCCGCTGCAGATAGCCGAACCAATGCTACCTGCGTCCCTGCCGGACCTTTCCGTAGCCGAACGACTGCGGTGGGCGATTCCACTTCACACTGTCGCCGCAGTGCCGTGACGAGCTCTTCGACTTCGATGATCTCGTCCAGGTCTTTAACCCTTAGATTCACCTCCGTCTTGAGTGCCCTCACCTTGACCGTTTCGCCTAGGACTTCCTCCGCGGCGCGCTTTTGCGAGACGCCCCGCTTCAGCTCGAGGATCATCTCGCCCATCCGGGTACGTCTTATTCGACGTACGTCGGCGCCGAGTTCACCGAGCTTGAAGTCACTCCTCATCGCCTTCAAGTGAGTGAGTGAGTGAACGAATGAGTAAGAGTGAGAGAGTGAATGAGTGAGTAAGAGTAACTGAGCGCATGGGTAAGAGTGAGTGATTGAGTAAGAGCGAGTGAGCAAAAGTGAGTGAGTGAGTAAGAGTGAGTGAGTGAGTGAATAACAGAGTGAATGAATGAGCAAGAGCGAGGAAGTGAGTAAGGAAGAATGAGCTTGTGAGTAAAAGTGAGTGAGTGAGCAAGAGTGAGTGAGTGAGTAAGTGAGTAAGAATAAGTGCATGAGCAAAAGTGAGTGAGTGAGCGAGTAAGAGTAAATAAGTGGTAAGAATGAGCGAGTGAGTAAAAGTGAGTGAGTGAATAAGAGAGAGTGAGTGATTAACATCTTTTCATGACTGCTTTTCATGCTAAATTGACCAAAGAACCCACGATTCTTTCATTTGATCGCCAGATATAGAAAAAAGCGCTTTTCTCTCTGTCTTATAACGAGCATGACGTTTAGCAGTACTGATTAAGAGTGAATCAGTGGGAGTGATTGAGAGATTGAGAGTAAGTGAGTGAGTAAGAGTAGGTAAATGAGTAATAGTTAGTGAGGAATAGGTAGTAAGGTGGAGGTAGTAAGTGAGTAATATATTGTGTGTAGGTGAGAGAGAGCTCTATTTGTCTTCGGAAAGAGGCATTAATTTGTAGAAGGCATCCTCTCTATCGTTCGCCTCAAACGCATAAAGAATGCATTATCTTCCCTGTGTGCCTTACACCTGGCAAACATGTTTATTTGAAAAATTATTATCTTCTCAGTGTATCTTGTACAATGAAAAGGATTAATTTAAAGAAGACATTATTTCCTCTGATCGCCTTATACCGAGCTAATGCGCTTGCTGAAGGCATAATATCCTCCGTGTGCCTGGTGCCGAGCAAACGCGTACATTTAAAGAAGGCATCATCTCATCTGTTCGCCTTATACCGGGCAAACGCATTCATTTGAAGAAGGCATATGTACGCCTTATACCGAGAAAACACGTTCATTTGAAGAAAGCATTATCTCCTCTGCAAACACGTCCTGAATGAGACATTATCACCCCATTACTATATTTCGTAGAATAGTAGTTTTTCTGGTAATAATGGGGTGGAATGACAATTTAAGGTAATTGTATGAAAAATCAACATTAATGGTTAAATCTTCAATGCGTTTTTCCAAGTAACTCTAACTCTTTTTATTCTTTGCAAAAATTAACGTTTTGGATTCACCAATATCTGTCAGTTTGAAGAATGGTACTGGAAAGCTACAGATTCGAAATGTTTTAGGGGTACTGGCCTTTCGGGGTAATGGATTTCGGGGCCCTCTTTAGCCATGCGGTAAGACGCGCGGCTACAAAGCAAGACCATGCTGAGGGTGGCTGGGTTCGATTCCCGGTGCCAGTCTAGGCAATTTTCGGATTGGAAATTGTCTCGACTTCCCTGGGCATAAAAGTATCATCGTGCTAGCCTCATGATATACGAATGCAAAAATGGTAACCTGGCTTAAAAACCTCGCAGTTAATAACTGTGGAAGTGCTTAGTGAACACTAAGCTGCGAGGCGGCTCTGTCCCAGTGTGGGGATGTAATGTCAATAAGAAGAAGAAGAAGAAGAAGGTTTTCGGGGTACTGTCCCATTCGGGGTAGTGGCCTTCGGGGTACTGGCATTCGGGGTAGTGGGGTGGAGCCCTTTGTTATAATATTTGTTATTTTAACAACTAACAAGCCAAATTTTTGTTCCAATCTTTTTCTGAAATAACTCCCCATTTTAATCATTTTGTTACGCAAAATCGGGGACGCCATAGACGTTGGCAATATTCGAGTGCGAATGTCGTATTAATTTCGCGTCAATTCTCTTGCAAACAGCTAGCTAAAACTAAATAAAAATCATAAACAAAATTTATTGAAGAATCTGTTGAAACTTCATTGCTCAACACGTTTCTGCTTCTGTCAACTTTGCTGTAAGTTTTTATTTGTTTTGAACAAGTGTTTTAATTTCAATCCAAGTTAATTGCTTATTTTCCAGGGTATTGATCACCCGACATGGACATTAATTACATTGTTTGGAAACTTGATATACATATGCACAACATTTAAAATATTCAGTCATTTATTTGAACAACGTATTTTTTAGTAAATTGCACAGGATGATTGTTTGTGTTAGTCCTGTTTTTAAAAACTAATTTGCTAACGTTGAAGTCGAAAAACAACACACTTCATTGAGTAGTCGCAGTATAAATCTAGAGGGTTATTTTGGCCACGGATGCAAAGCAGAAGGTGTTTTCTTAGTTGACGATACGGTGTATGAAATTGAACATTTTCCAGGATGTAACGACAGTTGATGTTTCTCGTTATGACATTGAGAATAAACATCCTTTGAAGCATCGCTCGACGGTCTGCTAATGGTTGCAAGTCGATTAAAGCACACCTGTTTTGTTCATACCAAAAATGGGTCGTTTCATGGTGCACGGAGCAAAGCTTAATTGATAACGCGTTTTTTGTATTCTCTCAATGTACAATACAGCGATTTGAGAGACAAGGACATCTTCGAACTGAACTGTGCTACGACGTTAGAAGCCGAGCATAGCGTTGGCATTTACTTTCTAACGATTTGTGTGCACCGATATTCTTTTAAATTTACGCGGAATCATTGAAATTCCGCAGATTTGTTTTGCACTGTTTTGTTTACCCGGCACGTATAGCATCCTCTGTGTAAAAATTAATCCGGTGTGTAAGTATTTTGTCAGCGAAAATATAGCAACATTGATTAAATGGATTCAGATCCTTTTGATTCATTAGTAGCGTGATTACAACTAATCGTCCATGAACATCCACTTCTGTAAAAAAATAAAGGCAAATTTCAAGCACGCACTCCTTAGCAAATTTCAGAAACTTTTCACACCAGAAGGAAGCGATGATGATGACTGCGAAAATTGCATTCAAATATGCTTGATTGTAAAGTATTGGAACCAAATCCAGCGAGGGAAAAAAATAAGATTTCCGTACCCCAGTCGTACAGTGAACGAACAGGGTTAAGAGGTCTGCCTGTCTCTTATCACCGAATGCGGTATCTCTACGGCGAAGGAGCAAGGCACATTGTGAGCCGGCACCGATCAATAGAGTTCTCGGTTCCTCGTGTTATGTGTTGTTGTTGGAGGAAGAATCCTTTTTACTGGAAAACTTATTGTCGAATAAATATTTATTGCTCGGAATAAAAATAGAAAAGTTTCCACTCGTCCCCGAGAAAGGAAAAAAAAAACTTTCGAGTTGCTCCACACCTCCTCTGGAATAAAAGAGAAAAGAATCCGCTCGTTATCTTTTATAATTTTGTGCTGCCAGTTAGCGGTGAGGGAACAGTCTGCGGTAGATAACGGAGTTATTGCATTCGAACGAGTTTACGATGAGGGGTTTTTCGGAGAACGGCGGAGAAGTTGTTCCGTTGCGATAACCCAAGGTAGCGCAATAGAGGCACCAGCACCAGGTATCAACATACACTGCACAGGAAGGAGAACCTACATAGGGACAAGGTTGAGAGCTCCACGGGGGTTGACTCGACTCGAGCGGTGAAAAGTTTTGTTCTTCGATGCGATGCTCTTTTACTTTTATTGCGTTGAATTGTAGGATTAATAGGAAATACCTTCATTTATCACGGCGCTGGTTCCACGCGGCTAACAGCTAGAGGAAGGAAACCTGTCCAATAAAACGGTAATAATTTACTATTAGCGAGGATTTGCTGATGATTTGTGCCGATTGGTGAGTTGGCAGCGATTGCACCAGTTTCGATTTATGGGATCGAACGTTATGAGAAAAGGATAAGGATGTCAATTTGCAATAATGGTTTCGGTGCTTGGTCGGAGTCGGAGGTTGATCCCAATCTATTGGCTTGTTTAGGCTCTCATGAAGGGCAGCTGAATCCATATGGTTTTTGCGGTTTTGGGATGCTGAACGAAAAACTGAAGGGTAAAGCCAGGCGGATCTGACTTGTCATTAACACATCCAAGTCAAGTACTTGATAGGAAGGGGCTTAAGGAGAAACAGTGTGAGCACCCATTTAGAGTTTTTTTTCTGGCTAAAGGGAAATACAAAACTGCGACAAGATTTTTCGGTTATTCATAAAGATTATGAATTATTTTAAAGGTTACTGAAATGCAGTTATAGAACATACACGCAGAGTGACATTTTTCAATGATGTCATGCGGTAACTCTTTTATGCGTTTTTATTAAGGTCAAATTAATCTATTTTCCTCCTCAAATATAATTGCTCAGAATATAGTTATCTCATTCTTTTGATCTTCTATCGTTCGAATAAAGATTTTTCCATTTATAGTCGTTTGAAAAAAATAAAACTATGACAAACTGCGACAGCTTTAATTAATGAGAGCCGCTAACAAGCATTAGTATAAGGCAGAGAATATTCCATAATGTAAATTTATTCCACTCCTCTTTACCGAAGTGGAACCCGAAGCGCAAAGAATTGCACGTACCGAGAACAAATCTCATTATTGGTTGCATTTATTCACGGCATCTCGTTCGCAGCCCACGCTTTGTTCAGTTCCACTAAAGAATTGCAGAAAAAATAACAGATAGATCCACTTATTCGTAACTATGGCTTTCTCGGGATATGCCAGCGAAGTACGATAGGCAAAATCGAATGAATATTGAATTTCTTCGAATTTTGTTTTAGGAATTCCTCAGAAAACTTCTTCAAGAATTCTTCCAAAAATTCCTTCGAAATATCCGCTATTCCAAACGTCTAATGAATAATGAATTCCTATAGAAATTTCGACGAATTCATAGACAAATTCTCCGGGAATTCCTGAATACTTGCACTTGCTCTCCCGAAGAAATTTTTTTCGGAGTTCTTCCGAAATTCTATCAGAAATTCTCACGGATTCTTGGATATTTCTAGTTATTAGTATAGTTGCAATTTGGAAACTGTTTTTTTCAGTACACAAATGTATACCTTATTCAGAACAACTTTCCCGCATAAGAAAGGCAAGAAAATCCGCAAACCCATTATACGCTGAATGTGGGTGATTCTCCCTCTTTTTTCTCTTTGTATGTGTGTGTATGAATGGGTGCCCATTTGCGCCGCCAGCCTTTCTCAGCTCATTGCGAGAACATTGAAAATTAATAGAATCATGTTCGATTTTCTTAATTTATGGAGGAGAAAACGGCATTTATTGATAAAGTGGATGGGAAGGCATAAAATGGGAAAATGAAGTTGCCGGAAGGTTCTGCCGTTTATCGAGCACCGGAAGGGAATTCCTGTGCTATTCAATGACTTTCAGTGTTGGTAGGTGGGACGAGTTGATGGGATTGCTGGATGGGAGTGAAAGTGTGGAAGTAGGTGAAGCAATTAGGATTTTTCTTGCATCTTAATGCAACGATGGCATTGACGATAGTGGTTACTGGTGCTTTGCAACTGTAGCGGTTTTAATATGTAATCCAGTTTTATGAAGACGTTAATTTATTTTGTTACCTATATAGAGTGTTATCAATATAGAGTGTGATAGGTTGAAAAATTGTATCCCCAAAATAACTGATAACTAATATGTTTCTCATGCTCAAACTATTTATGTTCTCTAACAATGTGTCATATGTTTGTAGTTATCACTTGTGTAAAATAAATGAGCTTTTCGCTAGTTTTGTTTCGATTCTACATTATGGTAATTCAATTAAGTAAAAATGCGCGATTATTTATCTTAGGAATACACTTTGATGAGCAATATGGCAAAGGAATATGGCGAGATCTGATCTGATTAGTCATACTTGTGTGGAATATGATGGTTAGTTGTGGCCAATAAGCAATTGGCTAGAAAAAATATGGCAAATGGAGGCGTGTTCATTCATACGCAAAACCAATGTTCACTTTGCTTGCATACCTAACTAGTACACCTCGCATGATACATAGGTTTATGGATGGACACAGTAAGGCTATGTGGTACAGAATTATTCAGAGTATACATTTGGAAGCAGTTCAATGTATTTGATCACTAAACTGCTTCCAAGTTTACACTCTTAATAATTGAATCTTTGATTCTTTTTTAAGACGTTTTAACATTATTGATTAATTCTAGACCAACATTTGAAAAGGGCGTAACAGTCAAAATTTATTCCTTCTGATTCTTCGTACACATATATAGCTATATATGTGGACGAGGAATCAGAAGGAATAAATTTTGGCTGTTACGCCCTTTTCAAATGTTGGTCTAGAATTGTACTTTGAAGGGTTTTTGGAAACTTTTCGGTGGTGATTTGGTTGGGGTATGCCAGATATAGTGTATTAACAATATAGTCCACTTCGTTGATCTCCATGTCGTTGCTTAAGATGGCTCCGCTTTTGTTGCTCAGATTTGGTGTTTGGCATTCAGGTCACTGAGAATGATGTACAATGCATGTACTATGTACGGATTTCGGATCAAGAAAAATCCAACTTTGGAATGGGTTTGTCAGTGGTTTAAAGCCACTATTGTTTTTCGTTAGCTCAATTAAATCTAACTTTGAAGTGGTCAAAATCGCCATCGGATGCAGAAGGCCAAAGCATTGCAAAATTTCGATAATCTACGAGATTTTTGAGAAATGATAACCAAAGTAGGGTATCCCAACATATGTTGGACCTTGCGACATTTTCTTGATATCTGAACTTAAATCAATGCTGCTGTTAATTCTATTACTGGCTTCAAGTAAACAAGATTGTGCTGCATTTATTCAACTAGTTTGTGCCAAAATAACGATATTTGGATGACATTTCACTGAAATTAGTTTGTTCAAGAACAGTACGTTACGCTTCAAAGTATCATCGTTGAAAATGAAAATTTTTGTTGAAAATTTTAGACGGCACAATAAGTTATTGTTGAAATTGGGAATTTAAAACGGAATATCCTTCTAATTGTACTTACCACACAAGATACATACTCATGCAATGGCGGGAATAGAAAACTTTCAATTATTACCTGAGGAAATTCTAATGGAATGCTGGCCAAGTTCCAGTTGGAATGTAGAGCCATTGAAGAAGAAGAAGATGGGGGTAAAAAAAACTATAATTTTTCAATAATGCCGAAACGCAATGTTCGATCGGGCTACATTTTAATAGCAAACAATAAAAACGCATTCCACGTTGAATGTAGCATGTTGCGAGTAAATCGGGATTTTGATCCCGTCGGATCGTTGTCGACATCTGTTTTCACTGGATTACTATCCAAAATTTTGGCTACGTGTCCGGCTCACCGCAGACTTCCGATTTTCGAGGTACACACATACAGACATCTCCTTAGTTCTTCAAGCTGAGTCGATCTGTATATAACACTATGGGTCTGAATGAGTAAATATCGTATTGGATTTCCCAATACCCCATATCTGAGGATATCCTACAACAAGTGTGTGGATGAATTGATTTGAAATGATTTCCGTTTTACTTTTACGATCAAAACATCACAAGCCAGTCAATAAACTGCTTGGTGCGTTTTGGCAGAACCCCGACCATATGTTCAGTGAGATAGAGATCGGGACAGTTCCCCTACTACAGCGGCTCTCAACCTTTTTCTTGAGAGGTACTTCTTCGATTTTTTACATTAATTGAGGTACCCCCTTTTTATGTAAATGAAAATAAGCGTAACGGGATATATGGCTCTCTCTAAGTTGGACTGAAATTTTCCTTATTCCGTGAAACTTTCCAATTCAAATTAAGTTTATACATCAAGCTTCCGAATATCTTGAAAGTAGACTTCCGCCTTTTAAAGGGAGGGTTCCGAGCACCTTTACAGACGGCTTTTCGGCTACTTAAAATAAGGCTTCTGAACATCTTCAAAGGACGCCTCTGAGCTTCTTTAAAGTATTGAATGGGAGTTTCCGAACTTCTTGAAAGGAGTTTCCGAATATCTGGATAGTTGGCTTCCGCGCAAAGGCTTCTGGCCTCTGAGCCTTTTTAAGGGAGGCTTCCAAGCCTCTTTTAGGTCTAAGGGAAGCTCTCTCGCGGTAAAGCGCTACTTTCGTTCTAAAATGTCTATAACTTGGAATTGGGAACGAATTTCGCTTATACTAATTGACGACTAACTGACGACTAACTGACGAGGAATTTCCGGTGAAACTTCTGAAGGAATTCCTATGGGAACTTTCGGAGGAATTCCCGGAGGAACTTAAGGAGGAACTTCCGGAGGAATTCCCGGAGAAACTTCCGGAGGACATTCCGGAGGAACTCCCGAAGGAACTTTCGGAGGCATTCCCGGAGGAACTTCCGAGGAATTCATGGAGGAACTTCCGCAGGAATTCCCGGAGGAACTTCCGGAGGAATTCCCGGAGGAACTTCCGGAGGAATTCCCGGAGGAACTTCCGGAGGAATTCCCGGAGGAACTTCCGGAGGAATTCCCGGAGGAACTTCCGGAGGAATTCCCGGAGGAACTTCCGGAGGAATTCCGGAGGAACTTCCGGAGGAATTCCCGGAGGAACTTCCGGAGGAATTCGGAGGAACTTCGGAGGAATTCCCGGAGGAACTTCCGGAGGAATTCAACGAGGAACTTGCGGAAGAATTCCCGGAGGAACTTCCGGAGGAATTCCCGGAGGAACTTCCGGAGGAATTCCCGGAGGAACTTCCGGAGGAATGCCCGGAGGAACTTCCGGAGGAATTCACGGAGGAACTTCCGGAAGAATTCCAGAAGGAACTTCCGGAGGAATTCCCGGAGGAACTTCGGAGGAATGCCGGAGGAACTTCCGGAGGAATTCCGGAGGAACTTCCGGAGGAATTCCCGAGGAACTTCCGGAGGAATTCTCGGAGGAACTTCCGGAGGAATTCCCGGAGGAACTTCTGGAGGAATTCCCGGAGGAACTTCCGGAGGAATTCCCGGAGGAACGTCCGGAGGAATTCCGGGGGAACCTCCGGAGGAATTCGGAGGGCCTTCCGGAGGAATTACCGGAGGAACTTCCGGAGGAACTTCCGGAGGAACTTCCGGAGGAATTCCCGGAGGAACTTCCGGAGGAATTCCCGGAGGAACTTCCGGAGGAATTCCCGGAGGAACTTGCGGAGGAATTCCCGGAGGAACTTCCGGAGGAATTCCCGGAGGAACTTCCGGAGGAATTCCCGGAGGAACTTCCGGAGGAATTCCCGGAGGAACTTCCGGAGGAATTCCCGGAGGAACTTCCGGAGGAATTCCCGGAGGAACTTCCGGAGGAAAAGTTCCAAAAAATAATTACGTTTGGAATGAAGATTTGATGAAACCAACAACATCAATGAGAAAGTTCTTAAAAACTTCTTAAAACTGTATCTGCAAATCAAATTTGGCTTCCATCCATTGTCCAATTTTCACACCTGCCGTCCGCCTTCTCCAAGCCGGCTGATGGCCACAATGGCTGATTATTTCAACGCCAATTGCTTTTTACGGCCACTTCCCCGCAGATCTCGGCTGCACTCGTTTTGGCTCGTCTCCCCACTCAGTTAAATATAAATCGAATGTAGTTTTTCTTCTTGCACTCGCCGCAGTCCGGTGTGGTGGTAGTACGGCTGGGAAAAATATCATCTCGATGGAAATTACTACGAACACAGTCACGTGCCGTCAATTTTACACAAAGAGTTAGTTTCAAGTGTAAACAATTCAAACGTTTTAGGTGATAGCTACGTGCAATTGCAGTTTTAGAAAAGCTCGTAGGTATGTGGAGGGACACAAAAACGGAAAAATTTCAAATTTTTCAAAAATTCACCTTATCACTTTGGACATCCAATTATTCCAATACGGCATCAAATATGTGATACGTCACAAAACAGGTTTCAGTATTGATCAAAAAGTGGTCACTTCCATCAGGAAACTAGCATTCCAGAGCTTCCCAGAATGTGACCAGAATGATCAAATACCCTCAGAAAAAAATACTATGGACTTGTTTTGCTACAATATCCTGCTCTATCATGGTCAAATTCAAATAATAATTTCACTTTGCATTCGCCTGCACGTGACGCCACAATCGTAAGTCGTTAAAATCTTATATAAGTGCTGTCCAATGAGCAGCTCGAAGTTGTTCCCGCCCTGCTCGTTCTTTTTTGTCAACAATACTCTGCATTGAATGAAATGCTACTTGCAATGGATTGGGATTGCATCAATTCATTTGATAACGTCCTGGAGGAACTTCTGGAGGAATTCCTGGAGGAACTTCCGGAGGGAAACTAGAAAATACTCGTAGGGAAACTAGAAAATGGTGTGTGACGCAGACGCATGAATCATGAGCTGTATCTAGTATACAAAGAAGAAAATATTGTGAATCGTGTAAAATACTGCTGACTTCAGTTGGATGGTCACTTAGTGCGAATGTCAGAAGAAAGAATAGCGAAAAGAATATTCAACAGAGAACCGGATAGAGGCCGGCGACTTCGTGGAAGGCCACAAACACGCTGGCTACACGCGGTTGAGTCGGATCTGGGGACCCTAAACGTTTGGGGAAACTGGAGGAACATCGCCCAAGACCGACGATTATGGAGCTCTACAATACGCCAGGCATAGGTGTATCGACGCTGTAGCTAACCAGGTATCAGGCAGGTATTACGTTGGCAACAAAAGAAGTTTAGCATGCAATAATAAAAAATATATCTTTTAATTAGAAAATTATATAAGTATTTTGTGGAATATCTTCACTTGCAATAAGACGACTATCTATCCCATTTAATTCCCCCACTTAATTCAACTACGAAACACTGAAAACGGCCTTACTGTTAAGGTTGATATACGTATCTGTAACGTTACTAACAAGTGATTGAATTAATTGGATTAATACTACCAAAACCTCAAAACCTGAATTAAGCAGAAAAATGATAGTAGTTTGTACAACTAGTTGAAAAAAGATGATTTTTTCAGCACGAGCTGTACGTTCATCCAACTAGGCTTGCCAAGTTGGATAAATACTACGAGTGCTGAAAAAATCGAGTTTTGCAACGAGTTGCACACGCTATTTTTTGCAATGACGAAAAATGGGCTTTAATATGATTAATCTGTACCAAAATTGTATAGTCTAGTTTAATCCTCATGATCATTCTTGCCAATAAATCATATTTCTGCAGAGAGCAATCAGATTTCATGCTATCGTGCCACATTGCATAGTTCGACAAGCCACGAAGCAAAGATGAACTTCCTTTTGGAAAATTTTGATGTCATGTTCATCAAACTAATTAATTCACTATTCACTATTTAAGCACTTACCCAAGCTAATTCAGCAAAATGTTGTCATGTAATTACTGTTCTGATGTTAGTTTTCCATTATAGCACTCAAATGAGTGCTATAATGAATATCATGCAACCCATTTGAGTTGCATAATGTTCATTAAAGCACCTATTTCGTAGGTATGGAAAAGTAGGCCGTTTTATCACTCAAAGACGAACTGTGAACCAGGTATTATGATCAGGAATTGCAAAAAAGTATTTATCATTCATAGAGATACCGAAAAAACGTCAAAGTAGTGCTTCCAACACCTACGTTTTAGTCTGCATGTGCCGAAAAAACCAAAATGTCAGAATGCAAACATAAAACTATTTTTAGGATCATTTTGAGACTTTGGACAATCTTTGCTCTGGAGCGAACAACTGTGCGGTGTTGGTCCCGAATTGGAAATGGATGAGGTGCGATTTGAGGTTGTCAAAGAATTTATATATTTCGGATAATGATGTTATATATGTAGACGAGGAATCAGAAGGAATAAAGAAAAGACGTATTTCTGCTGCATGTTGAACTTTTTACGGTTTGAGTAGCCAGTTAAAGTCTCACAGCTTACAGACATGGACAAAACTAGCTTTCTACACATCATTGATTCCACCAGCCGCCTTGTATGGCCATGAACTATGGACGTTAACAGATACGAACTAAGAAAATATGACTAAATGCCCAGAATTGCACACATCAGCAGGTTGATTAAACACGGCATATTACAGTGGGCTAGACATTTTGTGGGTATGCCGGAAGAAAGACCAACAAAAAAGATGTTCAGCAGAGATCCTGCAGAAAAACGTCGGCCCCGGTTTAGACCCCGTACTCGCTGGTTACATGCAATCGGAAAAGTTGCGTGTACCGCAGGCGACTGGTGGTCCAAAAACGAGGGCTTTGGAATAGAACGTTACATTCGGTTTTACGCCGAAGTGTACGATCATCATAGGTATAGGTAGGTATTGAGTAGAGTTGTTTCCGATCCGATCAGATGACAAACAGTTTTGTTCCAATTTCGAGTTCAAATGAAAAACCCAGATTAAATTCATACGTGCGTTAAACCGCGTTAGAATTGTTAAAACCCAATAAAGTCAACAAATCACATTTATATTTCCCAATAACTGTGTATCGTCGAATTTCGCAGAAATTCCGTTCTCAACCATCAACAGACAAATTCACGCGAAACACCGCATACCCTTGGTACGCAGTTCCAGTGGCTTCAGAGCTCACGCCGGCTCTATTTGTGGCCATAAATCCTGTTCCAAGAATGTCTTATTGCTACCACCACATCGCATACCAACCAGTCTGTCTCTGATCCCGGTCGGTCGGTCGGTCGGTCGGCCCACCCGCAAGCAGTGTGGCACGGGGATGGATAGTTTCGATCAAACATTGACCGCCGATGCTCTCCAGCGAATAAACACGACAGGCAGCAGCACCAGCAGCGCTGCTGGTGCGGTTCTTGTGGGAAATCGTGTGATTTGTGAGCCAGGCTGCCATCCGATTGCCCACGGTCGGAGATGGGAACGCGCTTTCAAGGACGACCAAAGCTGGTGCGGTGATCGGTTTTTCTTGCTGGTTCGCCGGGGGAGATATCCGTGCGGGTTGAGAATGTATTGGAATTTCAGCCATAAACGTGCGAACGTGATTGGAATTCTAAAAGCAGTCTTTCGGATTGGCTGGTGAGCTGCGTGGCGCTCGATGGTACAGCTGATGTGACGGTTTCGGTCAGACCTGCAGGGGTGAAGTTCTGGACGAACCGAAAGCAGTGGATGGTATTTTAACCGTCGCTGGAACCAGTGTAAGTGTTGCTTTTTCTAAAAATACGCGGAAAGTAACTGGCAGCTAAAATGAATGCCAGATATGCATGAATGTGTTAAATACTGAACATGTTCAAGACAGGCTCGATTAGTGAAGGATGTTCCGAACAAAATATATGAAATATAAGTTTAATTGCTTCACATAACACTATCCTGTTTAAGGTAATGATCGCAATTGCCACAAAAGATAGAATATTATTGGTATACGGAAAGTTGAGCTAACTATCATCGTAAGAGATTTGAAAACTAAGATTATCTAAAGGGAACTTTTTCCTTATCACGATCTTCTATTGAACTTTTGCAATCAATATGTTATTATAGGTTTTGTTAGTAATAGAAAGGTTGAACATAAAAATACTAGGATTTCCATCGATTAATTTGTTTTGAACGCGACATTTTTCCACAGTGTTTACCCTGTTGCGTATGTTTTGAGGATTCTTCTCACGACCGTTCCATGAATCATGAATCGACAAACTCTCTCTTTCACACACCCATATGGTACTGGTTGGTACGACTTGACGTATCTAATTCTGCTCGTCCGTCGGAGAAACGATGGATTAGCCACTTGATTCCGATGTGACTCAACTGGCACTGCTAACGGTCCGATACGTAAATTGTGCGAGCCACTTCGCTAAGAACCCAAATTTATGCTCTAAGTCTAGACCAGCTGGAAGGCAAAATGCATATCGACGCTGGACCATTATGCTTTTCATTGCTACAGTAGAAGACAAAAGCGAATACTCGTCTTTGATTTTCACATACCTCTGGAAGCTGGATTCATAAAGTTGATGAATTCCGAATTGTCCTAATCTTCAATGTAATGGTTCTAATCTTCCGAAAAGATTTGTTTTAGAAGGTCACTGTCACCAAATCTCATGGTTTCTTTGACTCTTCCCGAACTATCACTTGTTCGCCATTATGAATATGAGCGAGCCTCGTATCTGCACGGCCAATCCAACTTGAGAATAATCCATCCGGATAAAACGCGTTCCTCGGTCAATCTATTATAAAGCCATCGGGTGTAATCGTTAGCTTGCCTGGAATGTCTAAAAGAATATCGTTTCCTTATGTAGGGTATTAGGCTCAAACCTTGGCCTATTATGCTGTGGTTGAGCACATTTATCAATTTAATCGAAATCTATTATTTAATCCATCAAAAGTTTCGTGCGAAATGGACTTTATGTTCGGCCAATTTTCCTAATCTCGGCTCTAGTGTTGGATGCTTTTTCGGCCCATGAAATGTTGGTGCATCATTCACTTAAAATCGTTTGTAAAATCCTTAACGTAGGTGAAAATCGTCAGCCATATTTTGGCAATGAGTGTTATAGTATTGTTCAAAAAAGTTTTGGTTAATTGTGTGAAAATAGTGAATTTAATATGAATGCTGAAATAGTGTAACTGTTATCCGTTCATCTAATGTGCGAAAATAGGTAAGTCCATTCCAAAAACTATTTTATTGGGCGAAAGATAAATCTTTCGCACTGCCTGCCTACTTAAGTGGTTGCTAACAAACCGAATCAAAGCAAATTTTCACGCATGTTTATTGCGTTTTTTAGTTGAAGAAGTACATGAGCCTTACGTAATCTAATCTAATCTCATACTTGCGTAGCCAATACTTGAAAGCATCCTGGAAAATGACGGTTTCTGAATTCCGTAATTTTTCTTTTCACACGACCAGGCCAACTACGCAGTATGTACCGCAAAGATGACTCCTAGATATTGAGCGACTTCAGGAATACCTAAAGTCACTTAATAGCTTGGAATCGAGGGTAAAGGAAGAAAGCGTGGAACTCCCGTACCAAACGCTTCCAAAAATATAGATACCTAATATTCATATAATAAAAATGCTCTGTGTGTTTATGTATGATGTATATGAGTATGTGTTTTTTTTCTTCCTAAGCAATGGAGAGGGAATCTGCTCAACAGACATCCTGGGTTGTCCAGGAAGCGCGTGCACCTCAAATTGACCTCTCTGCGACAGGGTCTATTCGCCAACACACAGAGGGACTTGCCGACGCGGTGCCTACGTCGATACCATGTTGTTCTTCGCGCGGCCACTTGTTCGATAAAAGGATCGAGTTCGACCACAGAGCATGACCACCGGTATGACCCATGAAGCCGACTCCGATCCCTTGGACCACCTCTTACCTGCACTGTGATTTTGCAGCACGCTTAAACGCCGGGCACATCAAACCCCCCATGGGATGCTTGCTGTTCACAGCTTTGCTGGAACAAATCAAACAATTGGGAGGGTTCGTGCAGCATTGTGCTTTATGTCTCTCCAATCCGCAGCGTCGGCAGAGATTGCTTCTGCCAGGGTCTTTGCAGTCCCATTGCTGGTGCCCCGGTTCCAGGCACTTGAAGCAAACTTCGAGTTGCTCGTATATGCCCACAGGACATACCGACCATCCCACCTTGACGCTTCCTAACTTGACTACCTTGGAGGCGTCCGCTGCAGATAGCCGAACCAATGCTTCCTGCGTCCCTGTCGGACCTTTCCGTAGCCGAACGGCTGCGGTGGACGCCTCCACTTCGCACTGTCGCCGCAGTGCCGTGACGAGCTCTTCGACTTCGGTGATCTCGTCCAGGTCTTTAACCCTTAGATTCACCTCCGTCGTGAGTGCCCTCACCTTAACCGTCTCGCCTAGGATTTCCTCTGCCAACTTCTTGTAGGCGGCGCCCTTTTGCGAGACGCCCCGCTTTAGCTCGAGGATCATCTCGCCCATCCGGGTACGTCTTATTCGACGTACGTCGGCGCCGAGTTCACCGAGCTTGACGTCACTCCTCATCGCCTTCAAGACGTCCGAGTACTTAGCCTCGTCCGTTTTGATGACTAGGGCATCGCCCTGGAGCGATTGGCGCCTACCCTAGACTTCTTGCTACCCTCATTCGCCTGGGCCTTCTTTTCGGCCCTTGACGTCTTCGGTTTCCTCTTGTTCTTGACCAGGGTCCAGGAGGCGTCATCCCCCTCTATTTCCCTGGTCTGGGGCGGCTGAGAGCTCTCAGCCTGCCGTAACCCCTTACCACCGTCTTTCCTGGGTGGACGGACCTTTCCAGGTCCTTCCTCCCCTGGTTTTGGAGGTACCTGGCCGGGGTTCAGCTTCCCAGCCCCACTACCCTTGTTCGGGGTAGTAACCCTCCGCGTTTTGGGGCGGCCCCCAGGGAGCTCATCCCCTGGAGACTGTCTCCCCCGTTTTTGTGTCTGCTCCGTGCCCGCGAATGCTTGAGCCTCAGTCTGGGTAGACTTTGGCACCACCGTCTTCGCTGGCACGCCCTCGGTCGATTCGACCTTGCCCAAATCCGCGAATTCTTGGGCCTCAGTCTGGGTAGACTTCGACTCCACGGATTTCACGGGTTCACACTTGGCCGTCCCGACCGCCGTTTCCAGCTTGGCGTCCAACATCGACTTTTGAAGTTTCAGCAGGCTCCTCTTGAGGTCCTTACTGATATTATGCTTCGATGACGCAAAGTCGATGATGGCGTCCAGCTGTTCCGTCGCCACCTCGAAGGCCGAAAGCCCATCGCGTTTGCGGTTCATCGCCTCCAGAATCGCCATCGCCTCAAACAGAAAAATAAAACAATAACAAAAACAAAGGTAACAAAACGTAACAATTCATTAAATACGGGCTCAAAAAGTATTCGTCTATTTAGGTTTAGTGCGCTTTTGAAACGAAAACAGGAGTTGTAGAATGGAATTCAATATTTCGTTGGATTCCCCTGTGTATCTATTACGGGCTGTAGTTCTTGTGGCATGGAACTGACCAAATTAACCGTAACGGAGGACGGAATATTCTTCCATTCTCCTTTCGTTGTTGTTGGAAATATGACTTTCACGAATTCCATGAAAAGTTTGTCGTCCAGAACCTTCCAATGGAGTTAAATTGGATTCATATCTGGGCTCTGAGAAGGCGTTTTGAGTCGATTGGGATATTATAGAGTAGCTACAGCTTAATACTTTGGACTGCGTGCTCAAGGTAATTATCACCCCGTAAGATGTATGTTCCCTGTAAGACCAATTTCTCAGCACTGGTGTTCAAATTTTCTTTCACGTAATTCCTTCAATAACGTGAAAGTTTCCCACACCTGCTGCGCTAAAGCACCTCAGATACAATGACGGAGCCCCCCCAAAGTTTTACTGCTCAAAAGAGATTCTGCGGCTGTAGCTCAATATTCCTTTTCCACCATACCATAGCCATACATCGGCCATTTGATCCAAATATGCTGTACTTGCTTTCGTCAGATAACATGACTTGATTCCGAAAGTCATCCCGTTTCCAGCGATATTTATAGCTGAAATTGAGCTGTTTTTGATAAATCGAATTTTCTTCCGTGATACTCGCCCATTATACCCATACTTTTCACAGGTATTTCTGTTCTTATTGGTTCATATCTGAGCACTTCTTCTCTCTAACTCATTTGCCTATATGGGTGAACTCGTTTTTAAGGATTTTTTTTTATTTTCCGCGCAATAAATCGCTCATCGATATCAGTCTACCATCGCTAACGACCACTCTGTTATTTATTTTGATAGATTTTCTGTGGCGCTGATGAATCAATCACCAAATGGTTGAATTTTTGCTACCCTTGGTATACCCACATTTCTTGCAAAGTCATAAGTCAACTTGCACTTATTATGCAGGCGTAGAATAAGTTTTTTTTTCATTTAGACTCATCTTTTTACTGTTCCCACCCATGGTGATTCTATTTTCCGCGCCAAGTTCAAACAAAACAAAAATATTATTTCATCTGTCATTGAATATTGACAAAAATATTGCTAGACCTCACTAGAGTGTGCTAGTGTAACTACATGCGAATAAAACTATTATGGAACGTACACACGGTCAAGCAGTTTGACCAACATTGACTCCACCTCTCGTTTATTCGAACATCCATCAAGTTTTAGCAACAGCGACACGAACAATCAATTTATTCGACCAACAATATCACACACGAACGACCGAAGCACCAACTTGAGCACCAACCATCAGAAAATATATGGGGGTTTGTGCAACTTCACTACAAATGCTCAAACATGTTCGGCGAACCTTGACTCCACCCCCGACAACTCAAACCAAAATCAAACCGTTTTAATTTTTTGCAACCGAGCCGCCAATAGCGAGCAAAATTGACGAAATTTAGGTATTCTCTACATACCAGAAAAAGTAATTGAAATTTCTATTTGTTTTTGAATCATAATCATGTGTTGAAAAGTTTTCTACCAAATTTAGAAAAAAGTTTTTTGATTTCACTTCTATCACGCCTAAGTTTTACATTTTACTAAAGAATATGCAGCTAGACGAATACTTTTTGGATCCACTGTATACTGATCGACAAAAGTATTCTTCATGTTTTAATAGAGATTACTATGAAAATATGACGAATACTCATGTCCATAAATATATGTATATATATGTGTATTTGTGTAGATATATGTATGTGAATGTGTGTGGGTGCGTGCGTGTTCAAATAAATTTACAGTTTATCAAAACCTTACCTCTTCAAATTATTGTGACGCTGAACAAGTTTGAGCATTTACATAGGCTTGATCGCAATATTATCTAGGGCATTGCTCTTTTTTTTCCAATTTCGTTTATTTGGTAGGCTCAGGCGTGTATAACACTTTACGGAGCCATTGTTCTTTGTGATATATACAATCAATATCATTTTATTATACGGTTAGTAAGAGGGGGGTAGAAGCCAGCGTACTCGTGGTGACTCGAGGTTAGTTAACAATGTTTAAGGATGGACGGGGCTTAGGATTTGGGATCAGGAAATTTCAGTTTCTCATCCGGGCATTTGGCGTCAGTGACGATGTGGCGTGTCGTCGTGCTCGAGGAATGGTTCGACTGGGAGCATCTTCCGGATGGCAAGAGCTAAATGGAGCTCTACGGAACGAAAAGGCAGAGACTAAACAAAAAAAAACTTTGAAGAAAGAGAAAAAAACAAAATGTCAGATTCTGATGTCAGAAATACAAAGAAAAATATAAATGGCCTGCATATAGACAACACCACGATCTCCCAAAACACCTCGAACTTCCCTGAAGGGTTGTTTACCCGGGCCACAAGGGTATCCAATAATTGCTCTCTGGAGGCGTCATTTTCTGAGCAGGACCAAACTACGTGATCGATGTCATCATAACCGGCTCCGCACCTACATAAGTTGCTATCGACAAGGTTTATTCTGTACAGATGTGCGTTTAGTGAATAGTGATTAGACATAAGTCTCGACATCACGCGAATGAAGCCTCGACTTAAGTCCTCACCTCTGAACCACGCTCGCCCAGAAACTTTTGGAACTATGGAAAATAGCCATCGTCCAAGTTCGTTGTGTGTCCAATTTCTTTGCCAACTTTGAAGAGTACTCTGACGGACTAGTGGGAAAAACTCGTTGCTCGAGTATTGTCTATCATAAACTTCACCTTCCTGTGCGCCCACCTTTGCCAGCGAGTCTGCCTTCTCATTGCCGTAGATTGAGCAGTGAGATGGGACCCAAACAAAGGTAATCTTGAATGATCTTTCGACCAAAACACGCATCTGCTCTCTTATGTTTGTAAGAAAGTAAGATGCGTGCTTAACAGGTTTCATCGACCGGAGTGCCTCGATAGAACTAAGACTATCCGAGAAGATGAAATAATGGTCTACTGGCTGATTGGAAATTATCCCCAAAGCGAAGTTAATTGCTGCCAGCTCAGCAACATAAACCGAACACGGTTCCTGAAGTTTTCGGAAGGTGGTTGAATTTACATTGAAGACACCGAAGCCAGTGGATCCGTTGATGCGAGAACCATCAGTGAAATATCTGTTGTTGCAATTGACATGTTCATATTTTTCTGAAAAAAAGGAGGGAATAGATATTTGTCGAAGATGATCTGGTATTCCTTGAATAGCATGTTTCATGGACAGATCGTATACAATTGAGGAACTGTCGTTGGTGAAGTGAACTCGAGGTGGATTATAACACGGAAGACAAAGATCTGAAGAAATGTAGTTGAGATAGACTCTAAGGAATCTTGAACGACAAGTCAGTTCAAGCATTTTATCGAAGTTATCTAAGAC
This sequence comes from Armigeres subalbatus, assembly GCF_024139115.2. NCBI lineage: Eukaryota > Metazoa > Arthropoda > Insecta > Diptera > Culicidae > Armigeres > Armigeres subalbatus. The sequence goes on along the minus strand of NC_085141.1, from coordinate 90,760,180 downwards.
AAGTGTGTTACTTGTTCCACATTTGACGAGTATTCTAAGTGAGAGCTCCCAGTAACGGTGCTTTAAAGGAGTTATTCCAGCAAGCACCTCCAGGCTCATGTTATGCGTCGAATGCATGCAGCCAAGGGCAATACGCAAACAACGATACTGAATTCGTTCCAATTTGATCAGGTGGCAATCAGCTGCTGAGAGGAAGCAGAAAGAGCCATACTCTAAAACAGAGAGAATAGTCGTTCTATAGAGTTTGATGAGGTCTTCCGGGTGAGCACCCACCATGTTCCGGAGATAGAACGTAGAAAATGGATCCTTTTCCGGCATTTTTGTATCAAATACTCAATGTGGAGTTTCCAGGTGCATTTGGAATCAAACACGACCCCAAGGTATTTAGAAGATAAAGATTGGTTGATGTCATCATTCAACAGCTTTAGTTTCAGTTGAGCAGGGTACCGCTTCTTAGTAAACACAACCAACTTTTTTGCGGTGAAAACTCGATCCCTAAATGTCTGGCCCAAACAGTCAGATTATCTAGGGTACTTTGCAATGGTCCTTGCAAGACAGCTGCACATGGACCTCTTCCACGACCACGGCATCATCTGCAAGTTGTCTGAGCGTGCATTGTCCTTCCAAACAATTGTCAATATCTTTAACATAGAAATTATAAAGCAAGGGACTTAAACATGATCCTTGGGGAAGGCCCATGTAGCTATTTCTGGAAGTTGTCAGAGTGCCGAGTGTGAAGTTCATTTGTTTTTCTGACAACAAATTATACAAGAAATTGTTCAAAATAACGGGTAATCCACTACTGTGCAGATTGTCTGACAGTACTTCTATGGAAACTGAATCAAAAGCGCCCTTAATATCCAAGAATACTGAAGCCAATTGCTCCTTGTGCGCAAAGGCCAGTTGTATATCTGAAGAAAGCAACGCTAGACAATCGTTTGTTCCTTTCCCTTTTCGAAATCCAAACTGAGTATTTGAAAGCAATGCATTTTCTTCGACCCAATGGTCGACTCTTGAAAGGATCATTTTCTCCAATAATTTTCTCATGCATGATAGCATGGCAATCGGTCAGTATGAATTGTGATTAGACGCTGGTTTCCCAGGCTTTTAAATAGCTATTACTTTGACCTGTCGCCATTCAGGTGGCACAATGTTGTACTCCATGAAACAGTTGTACAGGTCAAGTAATCGTCTTTTGCGATATCTGGGAGGTTTTCAGAAGATTGAATTTGATGTTATCGCATCCCGGAGCAGAGTTATTCAATGAAAGAAGAGACATAGAAAGTTCCAGCATTGAGAATGGTCCACCCAAAGAACCGTTAGCAGTGACTGATTCTCGAAATAGCGGTTCTGCTGGTACGTAATCTGTGCATACCTTTTATCCGAATTTGAGTATCCATCTATTTTATTATTCTACACTCTCATTTGTGGAAATGCGGTTCCGCATGTTGCGAGCCGTTTTCCAAAGTGTTGCCATTGAGGTTTCTCGTGATAGTCCCTCGACAAAACGTCGCCAGTAGCTACGTTTTTTTGCCTTGAGAAGATTTTTGAGTTTTCTTTCGAGCATCAAATACTCTTCAAAAGCTCGGACCTTCCGTGTTTACGGAAGGCCTTGAAAACATCAGATTTCTCAGAATACAACTTAGTACATTCATCATCCCATCCAGGAGTGGCTGGTCTTCTGATGACAGATGTACTTGGAACGCGTCGTTTTTGAGCTTCTAGTGCGCTTTTTTAATTAACTCAGTAAGGAATCGATATTCATCCAAAGGTGGAAGAGTATCAGTTGATTCAATACCAATTTTTACCGTCGATGCAAATTTTTGCCAGTCAATGTTCTTCGTGAGATCGAAAGGAACATTAACTGGCTGAGATTGATGATAGCCACTCTTAATTGTGGTGACAATCGGCATATGGTCACTACCATGGGGATCTTGAATTACCTTCCACGTGCAATCTAATGATAGTGAATTTGAACATAAAGACAGATCAATACGGCTTTGTTGACCATTTGGTCCTATTCGAGTTACTTCACCAGTGTTCAAAATATTCAAATTGAAATCGTCACACAAATCATAGAAAATAGGCGCTCTATAATCGTCATACGTTTCGCCCCAACCAATACCATGTGCGTTCATATCACCCAATATCAATACTGGAGATGATAGGAGGAGACTGCGCTCCAAAAATGTCGACGATTAATAGAGGCATTTGGAGGAATGTACACTGAAGCTATGCAAAGATCTTTATTCTTTACATTTATTTGGCAAGCGACGATCTCTAAGCCATTAACAGTCGGAATGGGAATTCTGTAGAAGGAGTAGAACGCCACCATAACGATCATCCCGATCTTGGCGAATAATATTAAAATCGTGGAAATTTATTTCATATTCAGAAGAAAGCCATGTTTCACAGAGTGCAAATATATCGCAATCGGAATTGCGAATCAAAAACTTGAACACGTCTAATTTATTTTTCAGACTATGACAGTTCCACTGCAGCACAGTGATCGTATCTTGGGTATTGGCCGTATTATCCATCGAAAGATACAATTCCTGCAAGAAGGGCCATGAAACAGTCAATTGCTTCAGATAACTTTCCACTGTTGGTATGAAAAGGTCAATGATAGGCCTCAATGAATTCGGAATATTGAATAAATTCAAAAACGGTCCACAAGGTCCTTAAAGGAGATCAATCCTCGCTTGGACGGAATACTTTTACTAGAAGTGCGAATTACTTTTTTCTTTCGTTGATTCTCCTAGCCGGATGTTTCTTCGAAACATCGGATTTTAACAATGGCAGGAATGCCTTACTGCAACTAGGATCAAAAGAAGCAGTAGGGACAGGTTGCTTCGGGATTTTAAATAAACCCCATTGCCTTCAGATTTTGCCAAGCTTTTATGGATGATTTTGTTCTCTTGCGGCGCGATCCCAGGGAAGACGGTTGCTTCCTCTTTTCGGGCACGTGTACCTCCGCAGGATCATCCATATCGGCAGCGTCAGAGTCCAATTCATCAATGGATATGGAATCATAATAATCACTTACACGAACGGTGGCTGAAATAGCAGTCGATGCAGTGGCTGTGGCGGATATGTCTTGCGACTTAACCATTTCCGCATACGACTGCTAGGAGCGCTGTACCAACGAGCGCTTCACTTTTTGGGTGCGTCTTTTGTACACCGGGCATTCCTGCAAACCATGGGGAGGATTCAAACCACAATAAGCACATTTTGTTGCCTGTTGCTGGCAGGACTCCTCCCGATGCCTTTCAGAACATTTGCCACAACGTGGTTTGTTGTCACAAAACTCGGCAGTGTGACCAAGTTGTTTGCAATTGGTACAATTAAATACCCTTGGCACAAAAAGACGCACCGGAAATAGCATGTTTTCAATATCAACATATTTTGGGAGCATCGAACCGGCGAACGTCACCCGAAGCGAACCTGACTTGGAATATACCTTCTTTCCATCTACCGTGGCTGCTGAATGCAATTCCTTGCAGTCCAGAATATCCACGGTAGACTCCATTGCATTTTTAGGCGGCCTTTTCCCGCAAGTACATCCTTGCAAGTCAGGCTCGCTGCGTTGATCACACCTTCAATTTCGACCTCTCGCGAGGGACATAAACCATATATTCAACATTGTACGCCCTGTCGCCAGCAATTTCATTCGCCACCTGGTATGTAGGTGCGGTTATGCGTAGTTTGTTCCTGTTGATCTGGCTAAAATCAAGCTTCGGAAAACGACGCGTCAAATCTCGTTTAATGCCGAGAAAATCTAGGCTTTTTACTTTCTGCCGAAAGTAAACAACCCAAGGCCCAGGCGAAGCCGCATGGTACAATCGAGTGCGCCCTCCATCTTTAGCAGGCACATTGCCTTCTCCAGTCTCCTCCTCCATTCTCACCCCGCAAGGTGGAAGGATAATTTTGCTTATACTAACTTAAAACTAATAGCAAATTAGAAAAAAAACTTTAAAAAAAACTAATTCGATTAATTCTAAGCAGTCCCACTCTGTATCAAACAGAAGGGAGAACAATAAAAATTGTTGCCACTTATCTGCCCCTGCTGCTGTAGGTAGCAGCAGTAACAATAGCCTGCTTCACTGGCGTCGCCAGAAGCAGCTACTTCACTCGCCGACAGCGATCGCCTTGGATCCGTAGGTAGGAGCACCACACAATAGCCTTTTCACTACCGAACACAATCCGCGATGAGACACAGCACACACGTCTGGCTCGTTCGAACTATCGGCACGGAATGAGGGCATTGCTCTTGATAACAATCGATCAGCCTTTGCATGCATGAACATGCACGCGTCTTCAGGATCTGTAGCACTTTTTATACACTACAAATTTGTTTCGACCGCGGTGACTGAACTGGTTCTATTGTTCTACATGACAAAAGTAGAGCGCACAAAGTAGAGCGCACAAACCAACCGCACTGGAAGACGGTCGAAACAAGACTCGAAGTAGGTACATGAATCTTGCGTAATATAAATAAAGTCGGCTTGATACACTTTTTCAAAGAAGCATTGATAAATATCTCTCTACAAAACGATGTATTATTGTTGAATTATTGATAAATTTGCGTGATGAGCCAACGTTGCATCCAGGCCTAACATTACATTTACCGTATGAAAATGTGAAAATACCATTGAAAGTATGGAAGCGCAAAAATAAGTATTGCAACAACTGCTATGAATAGTACATCACCCCAAAAAGTTCAGTGGAGAACACTCAATGGCTGCAGGTGTTCATCAACAGATGCCTGCGGTATATAATTCGGACCTGGTGGCCTCATAACTGCATCTCAAACAACGAGCTCTATCGTCGTTCTCACCAGAGGCCGATAGCAACAGAAAATCGAGATCGGAAGTGGGGCTGGGTCGGCCACACTTTACGTAGGGGCGGAAACGAAATCTGTAAACAAGCATTAGACTGGAACCCAGCGGGACATCGCAGCAGAGGCAGACCCAGAGGCTCATGGCACCGAAGCCTCAATAAAGAAATAAAAAAAATCTAACCTGACAACAGGTTAAAGCGAAAGCTGGGCAACGCTCAGGATGGAGATCTTTCAAGTCGGCCCTTTGCACCACAGGAGGTGTACAGGATCCATAAGTAAAAAAGTTTATCATCACTTCAGAACTCCTATATTCGTGATGATGTATCATAGGGTTCTTTCCATTTTGAATGATGTAACCTTCAATAAAATTGTTCACGACAATACGTGCATTAGGAAGGAGGACAATTTAGCTTCCTGGTGTGAATTGGCCATCGGGTGGACATCCGGATAATCCGTATTTAGGAACACGTGCAAAATCACAATTTCGTCCATCCATTCGTTCCAGCGAGATGCTCATCATCTTTCGTTATCGCAGTATATCAGAAAAATCGATGCTTTTTTTAATCGTTTGTTGTAGCAATGCCAGAGCGAAATCAATGCAAGAATCACTGGCCACCTACTGGTACTCCGGGAGCTCCGGAACATATGGTGAAGTGGTCAATTTCAGTAATTCGTCCCAGATAGCTGCGACTTTTTAAAAATCGTTTGTTATAGCAATGCCAGAGCAAAATCAATGCAACAATCACTCATTGACCCCTGGTGGCCACCTCCCAAGCAGCACAACTTGTTTCACTATTGAGCATTTCACTGTGTTGCAACTATTCGGAAAGAAACAATCTTTGCGTAAGTGCCATCACATATAACTCTCTTGCAATCTGAAAAGCGCAAGAGGTGGAGCCTACGGAAACATCCTTCGATAGCAGTAAAATTGCAATAATTGCAAAATACTACTGTGGATAGAAAATAAAATACAAATATAAAACTGGAATATAAAACGATTTATGGATCTTGTGATTGATAGTCCTTCATACTACCACAGCACCATTCAACACTTCGAAGGGACTGCATGTTGACTCACAATAAAAGCTATAGATTATGAAGTTTTGTATTCGGGTTTTCTGTTACTTGATTGCGCCATCACAGGGAAAAATTGTGAGTTGTCAAAACACTCAACTTATCTGCAACAAACAAATAAATTTTGAAAGACGCATTGAAGTTACATGAAAAAAATAGGAACTTAGGGCCGATTTCTTCACCTCCGCTTAGGCCTTAAACCAGGTTTAAACGTATGGGTAAGCACCGCTTAAGAGTTAAGCGAAGGTGAAGAAATTGGCCCTTAATGATTTTGTTTCGTGTTTGCAACATGAAGTGCAGTATTCTTTGGTTGTTTGTTTCCAAATGTCAAACACGTACTGCATTGCAATGTTAATGAAACATTGATCACAATTCGAACGTTTTTGACATCTTGATGAAACATTTTCGTACTTTGATGTTTTTCCAATGCCGTTAATGAAACTGAATAGAAACAAGGTGCTTTCAGGAAGATGTTTCGTGTGTTACTTGGGCTACTAGTCCTCCGGGAGTTCCGGAACATCCGGAAGTGATCAATTTCAATAATTTATCGCAGAATGCTGCGACTTTTTTTTAACAGTTTGTTATAGCAATGCCAGAGTAGAATAAATCCAAGGCCCTTGGTGGTCATCTATTGGTCCTCCGGGAGTTCAGTAACATACGGAAAAAAGGTCGATTTGAATAATTCGTTCCAAAAAGTTGCGACTTTATCGTAACCGTTTATTGCGGCAATACTGGAACAAAATCAATACAAGCATCACTTGTTGATCCCTGGTGGACTCCTATTGGAGCTCCGGAGCAACCGGTTGTAGTATCGTAATATTCATAAATATGAAAAGGCCCTCCAGTTCTGTAATCTAAGCAATCGGGGTGGAAACTGTAAACTCTCATGAGTGGGGGGCATACGTGTTTGAGACGTCAAAGAGCAACAACGTGTTTGACTCCAGCTCCGGTTTTATCAAGAATACTACATTGGCGACGAGGAAGAAAAATGGATAATTCGTTGGGTAAGTAAATGTCTTGATTCTGATAGCAATGATCTGCTTTGATAGCTTTGATGTATGAAGCCTGGCATCATTCTGCAAAATAGCAGGTGAAAATAGGATACTCAAAGCGAAAAAATGGCTGATTAATATCGGAGTAAATCAGACGCTTCAATGCGGAAAAAATGGCTGATTCAATTCAACATTAATCAAATAAGAACTTGAAACAAATCAGACGCTTCAACGCGGAAATTAAAAGGCTGATTCTGTTCTGCAATTGAGCAGGGAAGAGAAAATAATTACGACGCTTTAATGCGGGAAAGAAAGAAAGGCTGATTTTTCTAATGCACAAACGGTTGCTATGAGACAAAATGAATTAAAAGTCAATTATGTTGATAGACTAGAGTAACGGTGCAATTTGATTTGAAATGTCTAAGCGAGTTTTGTGTTTCATTGCAGATATGATTCGAACACTTGGTTTGCAGTTACAACCATTCGAATACGCATCTCATACCGATGACGTCGGTATAGAGTGGCGCAAGTGGTTGAGATCATTTGAGACGATGATCCGAGCGAGCAGAATTAATGACGAAGAATGGAAACGAGATTTGCTGCTTCATTAAGGTTCCCCCAAACACACGCGATGCGACAGTCGCGACGCGATTCTATCGCTTGGCGACAGCGATTCTGTCGCCGTCAATATGGAAGCGTAAATAGAACATTGCCTGCAGCGACCCAACGGTAGAATCGCGGCGACTAGTTGTCGCCGTCGCGGCGATGAAATCGCTTAGGTCTGGGGGAGCCTTTATGCTGGCCCTAGTGTACAACAGCTGTACGACACGTTGCCTGATTTGGCAGGTAGTCATAAACGAGGGCCATTGCTGAATGTTGACCGGTATACACCAAACATGACGAGCTATGATGAGGCTGTTACACGATTGAATACGTTCTTTCTTCCGAAGGAGAACTCAACATACGAAAGGCATCTGCTTCGTCAGATGAAACAAAAACCTGGTGAGTGCATCGATGCTTTCACAGTTAGGCTGCGTATTCAAGCCGAAAGATGCGGATTTGGCGATAAGGTTGAAGAGAATGTAAAGGACCAGATCATTCAAAACTGTCAGTCGGCGAATCTGCGCAGGGATTTGCTCAAACGAGGCGACGCTACCCTAGAGGATGTGCTAGGGATTGCAAAAATTTTTGAATCTGTGGCACAGCAGGAGAAATCGTTCAACGGAGCGGATCAGAAGACATCAATGAGTGACGTGAACAAAATCGAAGCAAAAACGTTCAATAGAAGAAATCGTTTTTCCGAGCCGGTGCGAGTAGAATGCCATCGGTGTGGATTTGTTGGCCATATGGCGAGAGACGAAAAGTGTCCAGCAAGAGGAAAGTTATGCATCAAGTGTGGAGGCCGTGATCACTTTGCAAGGAAGTGCCGTAAACGTAAGCAGACGGTTCAATCGAGCGTTAACCGGGATGAATGTTCACGAAAAAAAGATACCGTATCAAGCGTTCCTGGAAATGAAGACACAATCACAGTTAAACATATTGTTAATGAGGAGGAGTACGTATTCCATGTGACGACAATTGGCAGCGATGGTGAAATGAATTGTGTAATTGGCGGTGTGACAACTTCAGCAGTAATTGATTCTGGGTCGAAGTACAATTTGCTTGGCGAATCGATTTGGCAGCAGTTAAAAGCGAATAAAGTAGCTGTATCCAAGCAAACGAGAGAAGTTACAAAAGTGTTCAGAGCGTATGGAGGTATCCAGTTGCCGGTTCTTGGTGCATTTACTGCCACTGTTAAACTTGGCAAGGAAACCGGGTCAGCAGAATTTTACGTCGTGAAAGGAGATGGTAAAATTTTGATTGGGCGAGATACTGCTACAACGATGGGAGTTTTAAAAATCAGTGACACCACTTCAGTCAACAAGGTTGATGCCGAGAAATCGCCCCGCTTAGGAGTCATTAAAGGTGTAAGTGTCGACATCCCGATCAATCCTGATGTCATGCCGGTGGTTCAACCGTACCGTCGTATCCCTGTAGCGTTAGAAAAGTTGGTGGACAAAAAGATTGACGAACTATTGGATCAAGGAGTAATCGAGAAGGTGAATGAACCATCCAAATGGGTGTCTCCGGTTGTTGTCGTGCCCAAAGGTGACGATGTCCGCATTTGTGTCGATATGCGACGGGCGAATGAGGCTGTTAAAAGGGAGAACCATCCCTTATAGCCTATTCAGATTACGCCATTAATGACATAATAATTGGCGTTTCAGGGTAAATGCGTTTTATGATGTCATTATTTACGTAATATTCCATACATTTTGCGCTGTCAAAAGATACCCGCTAAAAAGAGTCATGAAGAATTTATTACGAACAATTATTACGAGAGAGCTTTTGTTCTAACTGGGATGCAGGGAGAAATTCAACAAAACAAAACTGTCAAGCGTCACGCTCTCTTTGCCAGAGAGAAAATTCTCTCTGTTTTCATTTCGTTTCGTAGTTGACAGTCATGCTCTTTCTGTCGCAGCAGGGTCGAATGCATGTTAGATGGAAATCTTCTGAGCGCTGAAGAATAACTCGGATTGTGATGGTTTTGTGGAAAGCATTTTATATGATGAAAAATAATGATGATAATTATTTATTCTCCACTTATTCAACATGAATTGTTTAAAAAACAGATGCTCTCTAGAATTAACATGAAGTATTTAACTTAAATCTAGATTTAATAGAACAAATCGAATAAATTTTCAAAGTTCAAGGGCAAATGCAGAAGACAATTTAAAACGTAGGAATGGTTGTAAAACGAATATATTTGATGAATAAACATGATTTCATAAATTGTTTCAATTCTGCTGTTTGAATGGCTTAATATACTTTGGATTTCAACATTTTTCACGTGGGACAACTGTATGATTTGAATGGGATGTATATATAAAGTAGAATAACCTTAAGGATCTGTCTCATTTGGAGAATTAAACTTAAAAGTGACAGTTCGAAAATTAAAAATTCACCCCGTTATAAGAATGGCTGGTGCTACCCAGCAATTCCAATAGGACATCGATGGAAAATGATTCGATACCTGTCAAAAGTAATCTTGCTCTGCGAGCAGGGTTATTCGATAATTATTGAAATGTCACTTTTAAGTTTAATTTCAGTTTAATTATCCAATTGAGACAGACCCTAAATAAAACATGGATTGGTAATGCATTAATTCATCCAAAATCCAGTTTAAATTATATCACATTCACATGATTCGATTTTGTTAGAAGCTGTATCATTGATTGTCGTGTAGAACGCAATGGTTCAGTTTCCATTTTTGAAAAAAAAAATTAAATTGCTGAGTTGCCCTTCATACATGGAGATACTGGTGGAAATACATTTTAGTTCTATAATATTTCTTGAAAATTGATCCAATCGTCCTTTTTTTATTTATTTGTGAGAATTCCCAAAAGTATCTAAATTTTTCTATCAAATCTCCGTTCGATCATAGTACAGAATCAAAATACTTTTTAAACTTAAAAATAAATTGAGAAATAGTCTGATTCCCCGAAGAACGGCGCACCCAACTAATGAATTATCATTATCCTTAATGAGAGCTTCAAATATTCTTCGAAAATCCCTTTTCATATTTTTTTAAATATTTTTTTTTTCGTAGGAACTTTGTTCAGAAAAAAATGTTCGATTGTCGCCACACAAATGCTTGATTTCGCAAATTAAATTTTAAAACTCTCCTTGAATTCAACCCTGTATTAGCGTGCAAATGAGGAAACATGGAAACGTCAAGATATATTATCTTGCTGCAGTCTGAACACCTCGTAATAATTGGATACCCTCTCACTTAACAAAGTCATAAATAGCCCAATCTGAATAGGCTATTACCAACCATTGAAGATTTTCTTCCTCACCTGGCGAAAGCAAAAGTTTTTTCAAGACTGGATGTGAAGAATGCGTTTCATCAGGTGGGCTAAGTTATTTCAATAATTATATCATCCAGCTTGACGGTGTTTCTAGAACCATACATTTGAATTATGTTTACTGGCGTTGTGTATAATTTTATCAATTATTGATTTACTTCGTAGAAACACTGTCTATAAAAAGAAAGAAAGATATTTTTTTCGCTAAACAATAAATTACACGAGAAATTGAGATACTCGTTTTACTTTTAGGTGCACCAACCAGCGGTTGGCAGATTTTAATACAGTTCTGCATAAGAACCTTACAGAAACTGTATAATAATTGGGCATATACAATTTAGGAAGATTTTAATACAATTGTTGTATTGAAATAATGCAGATTTGTATTATTTTAATACAATATTTGTATTAAAAGCTTACAGAATTGTATATGCCCAGATTTTATACAATAATTGTCAGATGTGCTTTTTGGGTGTGGAAATATCCCAAAGATCTAGGGAAATAACAACATTCATTACTCGCGGAGGTTTATACAGATACACCAGGTTGATGTTTGGAATCAACTGTGCTCCTGAGCTGTTCCAAAAGATTATGGAGCAAATTCTGAGTGGGTGTGAAGGCTGTATAAATTTCATCGATGATGTCATGGTATTCGGGGCAAATCAACAAGAACATGACATGCGGCTGGAGATTGTTCAACGCAAGTTGAGCGAAATGAACGTTTTTCTGAACAACGATAAATGTGTCTACGGGGTAACGGAACTGAAATTCGTGGGGCATATTTTGTCAGATAAAGGCATAAAACCCGATACAGACAAACTAGAGTCAATCAAAAATTTCAGAGAACCTAGAAGTGTGGAAGAAACTAGAAGCTTTTTAGGTCTAGTAAATTATGTGGGAAAGTTCATTCCAGATCTGGCAACTCTAACCGAACCTCTCCGGAAGTTAATTAAGCAACAGAATAAATTCATCTGGAACGGCGAACAACAGAAGGCATTCGATGAGCTAAAACAGCACATGACGAATCCCAATACTTTGGGCTACTTCGATGCTGACGATCGTACTCAGCTAATAGCAGACGCTAGCCCCGTTGGATTAGGGGCTGTTTTGATCCAAGTCAACGAACGAGGTCCGAGAATAATCTCATATGCGAGTAGAAGCTTGACGGATGTAGAGAAACGATATGCTCAGATTGAAAAGGAAGCTTTAGCCCTGGTCTGGGCAGTCGAACGGTTTCACTATTATTTATTTGGCCGCTCATTCGATTTAATAACTGACCATAAACCTTTGGAAACAATTTTTGGGCCGAAATCTAAACCTTGTGCACGGATTGAAAGGTGGGTGATTCGGTTACTGGCATACAAAGGGAGAGTAATCTATCGACCGGGGAAATCCAACATAGCCGATCCTCTTTCGCGACTGGCAGTTACATCTGAGCAGGTTGGAAAGTCGTTCGAACAATATACGGAACATTATGTAAATTGGGTGGCTACGAACGCTGCTCCAGTTGCATTGAAAATGTCGGAAATAGAACATGAATCAGTAGCAGATAAAACACTCCAAGCTGTGAGTGTAGGCTTACTTGACGGAGTATGGTCTGAACATGCTGCTCCATTCAAACTGTTTTCAACGGAATTATGCTTCGCCGGAAAAATTTTACTGCGTGGAACAAGGATAGTCCTTCCAGAGTCGTTAAGAGCACGAACCCTTGATCTGGCCCATGAAGGACACCCGGGGATGACAGTAATGAAACAAAGGTTGCGTGCAAAAGTGTGGTGGCCGAAGCTAGATAGTCATGTGGAGAAGTACGTAAAAAACTGTCGGGGTTGTATGTTGGTATCAGCTGCATCCGTGCCAGAACCTATGAAACGAAGAGAACTACCATCACAACCTTGGCAACACGTGGCGATCGATTTCATGGGCCCATTACCTACAGGCCACTACTTGTTCGTTGTAGTGGATTACTTCAGCCGATACATTGAAGTCGAAGTGATGAAGAAGATAGATTCAACTGAAACGATCAAGCGGCTGAATACTATTTTTGCGCGATTTGGGCTGCCGGAATCTATCACTGCTGATAACGGTCCACAATTCATTAGCGAGGAATTCCGCAGTTTTTGTGAATCTAACAACATTAAGCTCATAAATCTTCTTCTTCTTCTTATTGGCATTACATCCCCACACTGGGAAAGAGCCGCCTCGCAGCTTAGTGTTCATTAAGCACTTCCACAGTTATTAACTGCGAGGTTTCTAAGCCAAGTTACCATTTTTGCATTCGTATATCATGAGGCTAACACGATGATACTTTTATGCCCAGGGAAGTCGAAACAATTTCCAATCCGAAAATTGTCTAGACCGGCACCGGGAATCGAACCCAGCCACCCTCAGCATGGTCTTGCTTTGTAGCCGCGCGTCTTACCGCACGGCTAAGGAGGGCCCCAAGCTCATAAATACAACCCCTTATTGGCCGCAACAAAATGGCGAGGTAGAGCGACAGAACAGGCCGTTATTGAAGAGGCTATCCATCAGTCAGGCTACAAACAAGGATTGGATGGACGAGCTCAACAAGTATCTGCTTATGTACAGATCTTCTCCACACTCGACGACTGGAAAGTCTCCATCGGAAATGCTTTTTGGCTATAATATTCGAGATAAAATACCATCAATCAATCTTCCAAGAGAAATTGATGAAGAGACGGCTGATAGAGATAGAACATTGAAAGAACAAGGAAAACAGTATGCTGATAAACAACGCAACGCTAGACCAAACCCTATCTCAGAAGGTGATAAAGTTTTAATTAAACGTATGTCAAAACCCAACAAACTGGCATCAAATTTCGAGCCAGAGGTTTTCGAGGTTGTCAAAAGGAAAGGCGGAGATGTAGAAGTAATATCGAACGAAACTGGATCAGCATACCGAAGACACGTATCTCATTTGCAGCGAATCGACGACACAGATCGTCTGTCAAGTAAGGATGTGGAGCAAGACGAAACCAAGCCTTCAACGTTGGACACGCATTGCGAAAAGGCTTCAAAACGAAGAGCAATGGACCCTTACGATTTTGAAACCAGAACGAAGAGATCAACACGCCAACCAGAATATTTTCTCAGTTAGTACGGCTGGCCATTTTTTTCAAATTTTTCATATCAACTCAATGGACATGCTAGATTGTTTAGTAATACGCAGAAACATTATTCAGGACTTGGTTGATTGGATGGATCTGTTGTTCTGAGCTCCAGGACTTCTCAGAGAACCAAAAGTGAGTCGATATTGAAAATAACATTGACTCAATGATATATCGAGATGTGAAACAAAAGTTTCTTTCAAAATTCATCGATGGGACCTTCAGAGTAACCGACAAACTATTTTTGCCGTCATGAGTTGACATCGAGTTATCGAGCATCGACTTATGGAGAGGTAATCGTAGCTTGTAAAAGTATTAAATTAAAACTTTTCAGCTCAAGGAAAATGCAGAGAAAATGCAGACTATTTAGCGATGCACTGATGCATAATTCAGGACTTGGTTGATCAGGTAGATTACATGTCATGAGCTCCATGACGTTTTGAGGAACCAAAAAAGTACACAGTAGCTTGCTAAAGTAATTTACAATGTTATGAAAACTCATATGTGAATATGTACGTTATTGATTTGGAAAATGTATTGGAGGTAACCACTTTCCCTTCGATGGGACTCGAATCCATGACCGTACAGTACGCTAGACTGGTGCTTTAACCAACTAATCCACGGAATTAACTTTGATTGAACTGAACCTGAGTTGCGTGCTCTTGCCTACGCAACGCGATCGGGTCTGAGCTTGACGACCGACTGGCAAATAGCTTACACAACCTCACTTGATCAGTACAGTTGCTGATGAAGAATGTGTGTGGCCGCCAGACATTCTAAATACTCACGCTCCTCTAATGTGGACGTGTACTATACACATGTGGAAGTATTTACTTGAGAAATGGATTGCGAGTGATTTGACTATCCGTCCAATTTGGGAATCTCAAGCTTGTTCGGTAGCCGCTAGATTGCGAAGACCGACGGAGCCACGGTGTAAAAAAATTGATTATTATCGAAGTTTCATGTACCTCTGATTTTTTTTCACAGAAAGTTAGGCAAGGTCATTAGAAATGAGGTAAGGGGTGTTTTAAAATATTCCATCGGCGATTTTTTGAAAAAAGTGTTTTTTATTGTTTTCTTCTCTAATATACCGTACAAAAAGTCAATTGATAACCCAACAAAGGATCAATCATTGTAATTAATCCTCAAAACTGAAAATGTACACATTTGTAGACTTTTTTGAGTAGAAAACCTATCTTGAAATAGATCTAATATTTAAAAAATATCAATTTCTGTAATTCAAGCCTTCCTAAATTATGTCTTTATTATTTTTGTTTGCGTTATTTTCATTTTTTTTAGCAATAATCATCTTTTTCCAGCCCAAATATGGTTCTCTATTGAATGTTGTATTCACATTTCTTTCTTCCGACATTCGCACTATGAGACCAGCCCATTGTCAGTCTGCCATATTTTAAAGGGTTTATATTTTCCTCTAGATACAGTGTCACATCATTTGTGGGGTACATACCATGTACAATAACCTTACCGAATATTGTTCGCAGCATGTTTTGCTTGAAAACCCCGAAACTTTACTGGCTTGCTTCTTATAATTACCACGCTTCATGTCCGAAATAGGCTATTGGATGGAGTTACACACAGTAAATTCCATGTCCGGTTGCATGTTACGGAAGCTATATTGTTGCTACAAGCACAACTGTCTCACATTTGATTGATTCCATATTTGTGTGGGTCATTCATACTTTTATGAGCAGTAATCTGGTAAGCTGTAAAAAACCGTTTTTGCACCCAAGTAATAATTATGATTTTATAATGTTTTTGAAGATAGCGATTTACTCTTCAGGTGTGTTATGAAACCATTATACATAAGTACAACGATGTTACTAGGGATCATTATCCCATTTCACAAGCATTCCAATGTGAACTATTTCTTCAACGCCTCCAATCATCTCCTGTACATACAGAGACAGAGATAAGCTTAGTGTTGTTTGTGCAAAGAAAGTAGAGGGGATATGTTCGAAGATGTATAAACAAAATTTACCTTTGAAATGCTGACAAACACTAACAGTGATGTAAACACTGGCAATGACGTTTTCTATGAAGATTGTCTGCTTCAAATAGGGTAACCTTTGGCGTACATAATCAGTTTTAGGTCTAAGTTAGGTCTCGTACAATACAGGTGAAGAAAAAGAACTCAGATGGAAACGAAATTCGCTTTTTATAATTCCTCAATTCTTCGGGTGGACAATTACGGACTGTAGAATACGGGATAAATAAGAATCGGAGAAAATAAACAAAACTGATGTTCGAAATAATAACTTACCGAGTAAATTATTTATGTTGATGTCAGACTGTGATGAACATACTACGTTGAATATTCTTGACTACTAGATTTGGTTTATATAGGAGGTTCAAAACAAACAAGGCAAAAATCTGACAGTAAATACATAATGCCAAAAGATTCGAATGAAGTACATAAATATTTCAGCTGACGTTTCTCACCCCACTGAAAAAATAATGCAAGCAAACTGAAATATTTCTCGGTAGGTTTGAGGCCAGGCTAGCATTAAAGCTTAACGGTTGAAAATGTACAATGAAGGGAAACTGACTGGAATGTTCGAGGTTGGAAATAAGCTTTGGCTTGGAAAAATAGATTTCCGGGAGAAGTCATTGGAAAGAGTAGTAAGAGAAAGATTATCATGAGGGGACTATAGAGGCAGAGGAAAAGGGATAGCAAGGAAGCTGTCGTGCCAATTTTTCTTGTAGCGAGGATCATTCTTGTGTCGATTTTCAAAGCGGATGGTCGTGATTTGATTTTGCGGGCAACAAAATGGCTGAATCTGCGGACGGTAGTTTCACCGTCGGATACGACATTGGCGCGGATCACGCTCCTAAAGGGTAAGTATGGCTTATGAGCTGGAAATTCATTAGTAGGCTTTTCATCAAATGCATGGAAAGTAGGCTAAGAGGATTTGAATGTTAGTAGGCTCAGCCATTAATGGTGAGTAGGCTGATGAAATAAAATGAGAAGAGCAGGAAAACAAAATGGCTGTCTTGTTTCAGTAGGCTCATTCTTTACAGGGGTGAGTAGGCTGTAACACAAAAGCATCCCTTTGGGAAAAGCAGTAGGCTCGTTGCTGAAATGTTAACGAGTAGGCTGAGAAAATAATCCATACTACAGGCTCAGTAGGCTCAACCAATAAGTGGTATGAGTAGGCTGAAGTTCCAGAAACCTTAAGTAGGCTCGACCGATGAGGGTAGCGAGTAGGCTGAGGAAAAAAAAAATCAGTAGGCTCAACCAATGATATAGTGGTACGAGTAGGCTGAAATATGAAGTTCTTTTTGATGAGTGTTAATGCCAACAAGAAAAGTGAATTGGCTTAATATACGAGTAGTAATGGATAGATAGAGCTATAGGACAAAAAAAAAACAATGGGTAACCAGCGATAGGTTTACTGTCAACAGGAGGTGAAAAAAAAAACTTTCTGTTTATTGTAACAGGAAAATATACAAAAAAAATCAGATGCACCGAGTGCTCTAGGCCTAATAATCAAAAGTCTTGTTGAGCTTGAATATTCTAATATATTTGTTCTATAACTAATATATTTAAAACTATGACTTATCTCGAAGCATAGACAATATTTTAATTGGAATTCGCTTATCCAAATTTGAATTTACAGAGATACTCCCACAGCGAAGAGAAAGAGATTAACCGAAAGCCAATGTTCCCGAAGTGGAAACCCGAAAAAGAAGATACTCGTACGTGACACTAAACCGAAAGGTAATAAAGCCAAAAAGCAAACGTTGCATACAGGTCTATTCGAACGAAATCGGTTTGCTAAATTGGAGAAGGACTTGGCAGAAGAAAGAACTCGGAATGCTCTACTGGTAGAAGAAATGAACAAAATGCGAAGGGCATTGGAGCCGATTTCCGAATCTAGTGTTGAGGGCCCCCCTTCGGACGCCGGCGCAATAGTGGAACAAAGTACGATCGACTTTGAGGGAATCGGACCTTCAAGCACTCAACGCCCAAGAGATATCACCGTTGTTGAAGAGTCGAAATTTATGAGCTCCATCAACCAATTATCCGTGTCATCGATCAGTGTTCTCGGCAAGCGAGAATGGTGAAATCGATCGTCATACCTTTGAACAGTGGCGTGATCTTCTCATCGATTCGATGCAGCTAGCGGGAATCACAGACGAAGTTACTAAGTTCACGCTATTCAAGGTCAAGGCAGGGCCCCGTCTGCTAGACATTTATCGGAATGCCAAGGCCGATTCGAGCGCTCCTGATGCAGGTTTAATGCCATTCTCTCATGCGTTGTATCGATTAAAAGCATACTATGGATCAGGTAACATAAATGTGTTTATAGTAGTGAATCAACATCAACGTCACTGATTGTTTTAAATAGGTTCCGACATAATGCTCCAACGACGTCGTCTTGCGCTTATGGAACAGAAATCAGATGAATCTGATTTGGCATTCGTAACTCGTGTCGGTTCGGCTGCTAGGCTCTGTGACTTCGATAGAGAAAAAGAATTTGAAGAGATAGTCGGAGCAGTCGCAGAACATGCTCTAAGAAAAGAAGTGCGAACTATGGCAGAAAAGGAACTTTTACTGACTTAGTTGATAAGATCAGAGAAATTGAGGCTATTCGCTTGAACGAACAGTTTTTCTCCCAGAAACATGGTTCAAAGAACGAAGCAATAGTCGCACCGGTCAGAGCGGACTTTCCTATGAGAGGCGGTTATAGCAGGTTCCCAGCAAGAGCTTCATCACAACGTGGATATCGTGGAAATCCAACAGGGATAAGAGGTCGAGGCTCATCGCGGGGATCGATTATGAAAACCTTTGGTCCACAACGAAACACGTCACATGTGAACAGATGCTGGAGGTGCAACAGCGTTTATCACGCGCCCGACAGGTGCCACGCCATCAATAAAGATTGCAGGAACTGCGGACGTTACGGTCATATTCAGATGGCATGTCCCTCACCTCCGGGGGCGAGTTCGAGAAAACCAGCAACTCAGGAAAGTGCGGAGTCGTTCCAGGAAACGGTTGCAGTGGTTGAGAAGCGTGAAGATTCTGCTGAGTCAACGGAAGTAAGTGAGAATTCCATACACTCATCTAATTAACGAGTAACCAAACTATGCGTCCTTCTTTATACGTGCAATGGATTCTTTTTTTTTTCAAAAAAGGCAGAAGTCTTACTGCATCAGTCTTCTAAAAAGTTTTTATCTTATTACTCAACTATTGACCATTAAACTCATTAAAAAGTGAACAAGATTGGAGAAAATTAATTCTCCTATACAGGCCTCTGCTCAATCCCATGTGATGACAAATCGAAAATAAACCTTGAATAATGACAACTCGTTCTTGTTATTCTGACAGATCTCGCACGATAATCAAAACATTGCCACGGTTGCTACGATTTCTTCAGATAATGGCGATGGGTTCATAATGGCAAAAGTGGCGGGTATGCGATGTCGTTTTCTCATTGACTCAGGGGCACAAGTCAACACTTTTACCCAAGTCATGTTCGACACATTGATGATGAATGCGGAATACAATAAAGATGTACACAATATCAAACAGGGGTCGGATCGCAGTCTCAAGGGTTACGCATCAGAAGGTACAATTCAAGTATCAGCTACTTTTGAAGCACCCTTGTTTATATCGGAAGCTAGACCCACGTTCCTGGAAAAGTTCTACGTGGTCAATGAGCGACAAGCACTGCTGGGTAGATTCACTGCATCACGATACAGTATTATGTTGCTTGGCACAAAAGTGCCAATCAAAAAAGATTCGTCCGTCGATTCCGCTTGGTTTCCGGGAGAGATTGCAGTAATAGACATGATCGAAAAATTCCCGAAATTCAACTTACCACCAGTTCGCATAGAGTACAACAAGTCCCTACCCCCTTGCCGTAATGTCTTCATGAATATACCTCAAGCAGTTAAACCAATTGTTGAAGAACGGCTGCGGAAGCTAGAAATGACCGATATAATCGAACGTGTGACCAACGATATGGATACATCGTTCTGTTCTTCAATGCTGGTGGTTCCGAAAGGAAAAGACGACATCCGGTTGGTAGTAGACTTGAGGGGACCCAATCGATACGTGTTCAGAACGCCGTTCGCAATGCCCACTTTGGAAGGAATTTTATCAGACTTACACGGTGCGAAATGGTTCTCAACTTTAGATTTGAGCAACGCATTCTTCCATATCGAATTGGACCCTGAATCTCGGCACTTGACAAACTTTTGTACCGAATTCGGTATGTTCAGGTTTGTCCGACTTCCATTCGGACTATGCAACGCTCCGGATGTGTTCCAGGAAACACTCCAGCGAAAGATTCTTGGTGGTTGCAGCGGTGTCAAAAACTACCAAGATGATGTACTCGTCTTCGGAGCAACCAAGGAGCAGCATGATGAGAACTTGAAGGTTGTCCTTGATAGGTTGCGAAACCACAACGTGAGATTGAACGAAAAAAAATGTGTCTTTGGAAGCCAAAAAGTTGATTTCCTGGGATTTATGCTAACTTCAGATGGCTGGGAGATAAACAAAGAAAAACTGAGCGCTATTGAAAATGCCAGGCGACCCGAAACATGCTCGGAGGTTAAAAGCTTCCTGGGCCTTGTGACGTTTGTAGACCGCTTCATCCCTAATCGAGCTAATCTGACTCAATATCTGAGGGCATTAGCAAATGGAGATACGTTCTATTGGACAAATAACGAGGAACAGGAGTTTCATCACTTGAAAACAAGAGCAGTGAAGGCTATAAAAATCCTCGGATACTATAGTCAAACTGACCCGATCGAGCTTTATGTGGATGCTTCTCCAGCAGGTTTAGGAGCGATTCTGGTTCAGTACAACAATGATAATTCAGCTCGAATTATTGCATGTGCTTCTAAATCGCTAACAATCACGGAAAAGAGGTATCCCCAAAGTCACAAAGAAGCGCTAGCTGTAGTATGGGGAGTAGAGCGGTTCTCCACATACTTACTTAGCAGGACATTCGTTATTAGAACGGATGCTGAAGCGAATGAAATTATATTCAACGGCACGCATCGTTTGGGTAAACGCGCTTTGTCAAGAGTTGACGCATGGGCACTCCGCCTACAAGCGTTCGACTTCACCATCGAGCGGGTCCCAGGGAATGAGAATGTTGCCGACGCTTTGTCAAGACTTATCTGCAAGACACAGGAGCCAGTTCCGGTCGAAGAGGATGATGAGCACCATTTTTTGTACACGCTCGACGTAGGGCATATGAACATAACATGGGGAGAAATCGAAAAACAAACGAAGAAGACGAAGTGCTAAAAAGTGTACGAACAGCGCTGCGATACAACTCTTGGCCAAGAAATTTGCAAATGTACGAAGCTCAAAAAAATAATATGCGATTCATCGGATTTCTTATCTTCAAGGATGATCGTGCTGTGTTACCCGAATCACTTCGACAGAAAGCCTTACTATCAGCACACAGCGGACATGTTGGTATAGTCGCCATGAAAAAAATCATGAGGCAGTTTTTCTGGTGGCCTGGCATGTCAGTATCCGTGGAAAAGTACGTGAAAGACTGTAAAGTATGTACGCAGTTGTCCAGAAAGAATCCACCCATCCCGTTGTCAAGCAGAGCGCTCCCGGAGGGACCCTGGGAGGTGCTACAGATAGACTTCCTGAAAGTTCCAGGATTCGGAACGGGTGAATTTTTGGTAGTCGTTGACACGTACTCCAGATACTTAAATGTAGTTGAAATGAAGCAGACGGATGCAGAGAAAACAAACTCCGCGCTTTGCGGAATTTTTAAGCAATGGGGATGCCCGGTGAGGATCCAAAGCGACAATGGACCTCCGTTTCAAAGTGTGGGATTTACAAAGTACTGGGAAGATAAGGGGGTCAAGATATGTAAATCGATACCATTATGCCCTCAAACCAATGGCGCCGTGGAAAGGCAGAATCCAGGCATAATAAAAGCATTGACAGCTTCGAAGTTGGAAGGTTCTAACTGGCGTGATGCATTGGAGCAGTATGTTCACCGTCGTAACACGTTAGTTCCTCACTCTAGGTTGGGCATTACACCTTTTGAGCTAATGATAGGCTGGCGGTACAGAGGAACTTTTCCTAGCCTGTGGAAGCCATCTGAAACAGAGCTCGATCGTCTTGACATTCGCGAACGGGATGATTTATCCAAATTGATTAGCAAGCGACACGCAGATCAGTCTCGAGGGGCTAAGGAATCCGACATCAATGTTGGTGATGATGTGTTGCTCGCACAATATCGAAGGAGCAAAACGGATGCTACTTTCTCCAACGAACGGTTCAGGATAATAGCAAAGCATGGTGCAAAAGTGGTTGCTATGAGCGCAAATGGGATCCAGTATTCGCGTAGTGTGAATGACGTCAAGAAAATCCAACGATTGCCGCAAAACTTGACCGGAAACGGCGATCAAATCATTGATAAACGTCCTGCTTTCGATGGAGAAGACATGGACTTCGGTACTTCTACAAATGATGGCACAGATCAAGATGAATACACAGCTAGGTGTTGCAGTCTGCCCAATTTATGGACGAGAAGAAGGCGGGGGTGAAAAATTCATTTTCGGTGCAAAACATAAACAAACCGGCTGGCTCTCCCATACTAAAATCCAAGATGGCTGAATCGTGAATTTGGCAGATTGGAACACCTAGTGGTGTATTCATCTTGGCACAGATAGCGGAGAATCTTCTAGATCTTTACGACGACGAAATGACATCCAGCGGCCAGCTCGCTTCGACGAAAACTTCATTTACAGAATTTATAATTAACTCCCTGTAAGAGTACAGAAGAAGGGTAATGTAGAATACGGGATAAATAAGAATCGGAGAAAATAAACAAAACTGATGTTCGAAATAATAACTTACCGAGTAAATTATTTATGTTGATGTCAGACTGTGATGAACATACTACGTTGAATATTCTTGACTACTAGATTTGGTTTATATAGGAGGTTCAAAACAAACAAGGCAAAAATCTGACAGTAAATACATAATGCCAAAAGATTCGAATGAAGTACATAAATATTTCAGCTGACGTTTCTCACCCCACTGAAAAAATAATGCAAGCAAATTGAAATATTTCTCGGTAGGTTTGAGGCCAGGCTAGCATTAAAGCTTAACGGTTGAAAATGTACAATGAAGGGAAACTGACTGGAATGTTCGAGGTTGGAAATAAGCTTTGGCTTGGAAAAATAGATTTCCGGGAGAAGTCATTGGAAAGAGTAGTAAGAGAAAGATTATCATGAGGGGACTATAGAGGCAGAGGAAAAGGGATAGCAAGGAAGCTGTCGTGCCAATTTTTCTTGTAGCGAGGATCATTCTTGTGTCGATTTTCAAAGCGGATGGTCGTGATTTGATTTTGCGGGCAACAAAATGGCTGAATCTGCGGACGGTAGTTTCACCGTCGGATACGACACGGACATGAAACGTTAAAAGCAGCCTTGGATACTATCAGATTTTTCTAGCGGAAGAGGCGTACAATACTCGGTGAGAGGCCAAAAAAATACATGTGGCTCATACGCATGAATTACAGCAAAATCCATCATCAAAGGAGAAAACATTCTGAATCTCATAAAATACGGCGCACTTCAGTGGGCAGGTCATCTAGTAAAAATGTTAGAAGATAGAAATGCAAAAACAATATTCATCAGAGAACAATATAGATGCCAGAGATAGATTATTGTTTCAACAAAGATTTCAAAACATAAAAAATAACACTAAAAATACTTTGGGAGCGCTTGAACTTTAAAAATATTTTTCAAAATTTTATTTTCGTGTCAAGATAGGAGAAAGATACGAGAAAGGCAAAAAGGCTGCAAATGTGTATATAATCAATTTTGAGGGGTAAATTACAATGATTGATCCTTTGTTGCGTTATCAATTGACTTTTTGTACGGTATATTAGAGAAGAAAACAATAAAAATCACCTTTTTCAAAAAATCGCCGATGAAATATTTCAAAACACCCGAGACCACATTTTAAGACGTTTTGGAGAATCGAAAAAGCCTGTAGCAGCTTTTCAAAGCCATGATTGAATTTATATCAACTCCATGGCCTGCTTGAGTGTTTAGCGATGCGCGGATGCAGCATTAAGGACTTGGTTGATCGGGTAGATCGAATGTTCTGGATGTTTCGGAGAACGTGAAATATTTTTGCCTTTCTCGTATACAAAGTATACGTAAAGGCTATAGGATCACTCCAAAACCGAGCTTTTGATAGAAGGCTTGGAGACCCATAGTGTTATATACCAATCGACTCAGCTCGACGAATTGAGGTGATGTCTGTATGTGTGTATGTATGTGTGTGTGTGTTCAAAAATGTGAGACACACTTTTTAATACTTAGCATTATTCGATTTGCTCGCAACAAGTTGCAGTCGACGCGGATTGCGGTCTAGTTGTTTCCTATTGAAAATTGGTCATTGCGTTCCAAAGTTATTGAAAAAACATTGTTTTTCTGCCAAGGGTCTCCCCTTGGGATTTTTTTTTTCAAAAACGATAAAAAAAATTTTTTCTCAGAGATTGCAGCAATGCATTAAAATGACCGGAAATGCATATGAATTGATGGAAAAAGTAAAATCTATCACTCTAAGGTGCTATTTCGACCTCTCTCATGTGTTTTTCTTATTTTTTTATTGCGCGAGAAAGGCACCACCAACGCTAGGTGAATTGATCTGGGTTTTATATTTTATATTTGCTGATACATTCGAGGATATGTAATCTAGAACTGTTTGAACGGCCTAGGCCGCCTAGCATACCCAATAAAAATATTGTGGAGTGCACATATTCATCACCAAAATAAATGGTCACCGAGAACTTTGCTATGCCGTAGGACGAAGCCACTTTTCATTATGTTTCGGATGTTCCAGAATCTTTCAAATATTCTCAGGAACTGTCGTAAACAAACCTCAAAACTTGAAAGCTAAGTCCCACATTAGGAAGCTCAAATAATACTTTTTCAGGTTCGCTGGAGCTTAAGAGAATAGTTCGGATGAATCACTTCGAATCCATTTGCTAGGAACCTACAGATTTTGTTTGGTGCTAAAATAATCTCGAGAACAAATCTCGCTTAACTTTTGAAAAGGACCTAAGTAACATTTTTTCCTTGAATTAATTTGAGGACTGCAATCAAAAGCTTTCATGTTAGGTCCTTTGGAAAAGTTAAGCGAGAAATCTCGTGTCAATTTTCACCTCAATGCTTCTAGAGGTTAGGAGCTGATTTGTTTTCACACTATCTCAGTTTCCCAAAGTTAAGAATTGACAGACTGTTTTCAAATTTCCATCTCGTCTTGTAACAAAGTTATAGCTTTGGTTTGGGTGTGTCTGGGTCGAACGTGGTTGATTCGTTTTTCACCTACACTGTACTTTCAGAACGTATTTGTAATTGCATTCCTGTGTCGGTCGATTGTAAAAGGTTCTCTACGCCGGTACGAACCACATAGGACAAGGTGAATCTTCCATGGTTGTGTCGAAATCTCCCCCCGATGGATCCCACACCGGGTTTGTTATTATTCATGCCGACGGAATCAACTTCGGCCCGTCGACAATTGCGAAAAAGTTCCGTGGGTGAGGCTGACGAGGGTCCTTTCGGTGTACAACAATACACCAGAGAAATCAATACCGGGTGGTGCGTTATTGGGTTTGATTTCGGGGAATTTCCGAAATTAGTGCCATTCTTCGGGGAATTGGCGATTGATTGAGAATTTCAATGCCATTCCACAGAACTGGCTTCAAGCGAATCGCACCGCATTCAGTTCCGACGATTAATCATGTGCATGGGTCATTGGATTGCGAATCAGCAATCATAAATTTTAATTATACCATGCCTGAGGTGATATCAATTTCCCCATAAACTCATGCAAATTACAGACTCGTCATACGAGTCTGATGATTATGTTACACTCAATGCACATGGACTAATTAGGACAGTCAGAAATGAATAATTATCATTACCGCTATAAATCGTGTCGAAGCAAGATCGTTCCCCGGCAAAAACGGCCGTATCGTTCCATGTGATGCAATGATTGCCATCGAGCTAATCCGACAGTAATCGAGATTATCGACACCAATTCCATCTAACTCGTTTACGGGATGGCAAATGATACTAATCGAAATCTCATCCGCTCCGGATCGAATCGTACGGACTGGCATGACAATAAGGTCAAGCTATAAATGCATTAAAACTCACATGTAAACAACAGCAACAGCTTTACCATTAACCCCCTTTTCTGCCCGAGCCGAGCAGAACCATCCAGTAGCCAGTAGCTTGAAGTGATTTAGTTCGGAGTTTTGGTTTGCTGTGACTGTGATGGGGCATTCGTTGGGTTCGGATTCGGACTACTGGTTAGTCAGTTCCAGTGCCAGTCTTTGAAGATGCTATTGTAGATATTGGATTACAAAATCCACTTCGGACCCATCCTTTGAACACAAACAAAGGGGAAAGCAGCCGAAAATGACTTTCTCCAGTGGCAGCAAGAACAACCATAACAGGAGCAAGTAGCAGCAGTAGCATCTTCGTCATGAAACATTCAATTAAGCTGATTTATGCAAAGCTCGTATTACCCACATATATTATGGAAGCATCGTGTGACGTAGATACATTCTGGGCGAACGAGGACGCATCTCTCGATGTGTGCACAATATTGTATGGGTGGGGGAGGGACCCGAGCTTTTCATGTGCAGATAGGATGGTTTGTTGATTCAGCTCGTATGGTGTCCTCGTGCTGTCGATTGGTTTTATCTAAAGTAAAGTCAGCTTGAAAACAAGACAGATTATCACGAATATTGTATTAGAATATGATGCAGTTTGAGTTTGTCAAAGGTAAAGACATCCAGTTGTGTCGTTGCTACTGATGCGTTTTGTCGAACAAGTTGATTAAACATGCCACTTGAATTGAATGCCTTAAGCTATATGAGAACATCCCATATATGCATTTTAAACTAAGTGTTTGGATTTCTGTACAAACGGAGTTGTAGACGAGGACGAAAAACATTGCAGAACGGTGGTATGACGGTGAGTTGATGGTAACCTTAACGATGGTTTGACTGTAACTACGGAAGGAATGCAATCTTGTCGTAGGAAGTGTTATACATAGAGTTGCGCAAAGAGTGAAGGCAAATCCATCCACCTATTGAACTGTCACCTATCGAGCAAAGTAAACACAAATACTTATTGGCAGTGCGGAAGTATTGTTATGGCCTGAAAATTATTATGGCGAAATAAAACGCAATAATGGAATGTATCAAATTTGTTTTAGAAACAGCTAATAAAAACACTTCAATACACCTCCCAATAAAGTAGCAACAAAAAATTCACTTGTTTGCAGTATGGGAATAACTTTTGCAAGGAATTGAAAAGCTTCAGAAGTGGACTCTCACATTAAGTCACTTGAAGGATTGAGCAAAAATGGAAGTTCCCAAAATGATAACATGAGCATCTTCCAGAATCAGTGTTAGCAGATCCTTGTTGCGCAACTTTACTAACATAAACCTTGGGAGCAATTCGTTTGCTGCCCTCATGATTTTCACCACATTTGGCTTAAGTATTCAGATCATTATCCTAGACTTGAACTTACTTTTCAGCTTTTCACTGCCAGGGGCATTATACGTGTAAATTCGTTTGACAGAAAAGTAATGAATGCTGACTGCATAATATCTAATGGTGGGGCAGACGATCTATGTGAACGTTTATTTATTTATCATCAGACTAAGGCCGGAGTGGCCTGTGCTGCACATAAAAGACTTCTCCATTCAGCTCGGTTCAAGGCTGCACTTCGCCAACCACGCAGTCTGCGGAGGGTCCGCAAGTCGTCCTCCACCTGATCGATCCACCTTGCCCGCTGTGCACCTCGCCTTCTTGTTCCCGTCGGATCGTTGTCGAGAACCATTTTCACCGGATTACTGTCCGACATTCTGGCTACGTGCCCGGCCCACCGCAGTCTTCCGATTTTTGCGGTGTGAACGATGGATGGTTCTCCCAACAGCTGATGCAACTCGTGGTTCATTCGCCTCCTCCACGTACCGTCCGCCATCTGCACCCCACCATAGATGGTACGCAACACTTTCCTTTCGAAAACTCCCAGTGCGCGTTGGTCCTCCACGAGCATCGTCCAGGTCTCGTGTCCGTAGAGAACTACCGGTCTTATAAGCGTTTTGTAGATAGTCAGTTTGGTACGGCGGCGAACTCTATTCGATCGGAGCGTCTTGCGGAGTCCAAAGTACGTACGATTTCCAGCCACTATGCGTCTCCGAATTTCTCTGCTGGTATCGTTATCGGCGGTCACCAGTGAGCCCAAGTACACGAATTCTTCAACCACCTCGATTTCGTCACCACCGATAGAAACTCGTGGTGGGTGGCTCACATTGACCTCTCTTGAGCCTCTTCCTATCATGTACTTCGTCTTCGACGTGTTGATGACTAGTCCAATCCGTTTAGCTTCGCTTTTCAGTCTGATGTAGGCTTCCTCCATCCTCTCAAAGTTACGTGCCATGATATCAATGTCGTCGGCGAAGCCAAATAACTGGACGGACTTCGTGAAAATCGTACCACTCGTGTCAATCCCTGCCCTTCGTATTACTCCCTCCAAAGCGATGTTGAATAGCAGACACGAAAGACCATCACCTTGCCGTAACCCTCTACGGGTTTCGAAGGGACTCGAGAATGCCCCTGAAACTCGAACTACGCACATCACCCGATCCATCGTCGCCTTGATCAACCGTATCAGTTTATCCGGAAATCCGTTTTCGTGCATTAGCTGCCATAGCTGGTCCCGATCGATTGTATCATATGCGGCTTTGAAGTCGATAAATAGGTGATGTGTGGGCACGTTGTATTCGCGGCATTTCTGCAATACCTGACGTATGGCGAACACCTGGTCTGTGGTAGAGCGTTCACCCATAAATCCCGCCTGGTACTGCCCCACGAACTCTCTTGCAATTGGTGTTAGTCGACGGCATAAAATTTGGGAGAGTACCTTGTAGGCGGCGTTCAGCAATGTGATTGCGCGGTAGTTGCTACAATCCAGCTTATCGCCCTTTTTATAGATGGGACACACGACACCTTCCATCCACTCCTGCGGCAGAACCTCATCCTCCCAAACCTTGGTAATCACCCAGTGCAGCGCTCTAGCCAGTGCTTCACCACCGTGTTTAAACAGCTCTCCTGGTAGTTGGTCAACTCCAGGGGCTTTATTTTTTTCAGCCAGCCGATCTCCTCCTGGATTTCCTGGAGATTCGGAGCCGGAAGTCGCATGTCCTGCGCGCGTGCTCCTAGGTTCATTACCATACCGCCACCGTTGTCTGCCATATCGCCATTCAGGTGCTCTTCGTAGTGCTGCCGCCACCTTTGGATCACCTCACGCTCGTTCGTAAGAAGGTTCCCGTTTATGTCCTTACACATATCGGGCTGTGGCACGTGGCCCTTACGTGAACGGTTCAACTTCTCATAAAACTTTCGTGCGTTATTAGCGCGGTACAGTTCCTCCGTCTCTTCACGGTCTCGATCTTGCTGCTGGCGCTTTTTCCTCCGGAAAATCGAGTTTTGTCTGTTCCGCGCCCGTTTGTATCGTGCCTCGTTCGCCCTCGTGCGGTGTTGCAGCAATCTCGCCCATGCTGCATTCTTCTCCTCAACTAACTGCTCACATTCGCCGTCATACCAGTCGTTTCTCTGATCCGGAGCCACCGTGCCTAGTGCAGCGGTTGCGGTGCTTCCAATGGCGGATCGAATATCTCCAGCCATCTTCAAGAGATGCTGCGCCTAGCTGCTCTTCCGTTGGGAGTGCCACTTCCAGCTGCTGCGCGTAGTCTTGGGCTAGTCTACCGTCTTGTAGCCGCCCAATGTTTAGCCGCGGCGGACGACTCCGACGCGTGTTGATCACCGTCGAGAGTTTTGAGCGCAGACATACTGCGACGAGGTAGTGGTCGGATTCAATATTCGCACTGCGGTAAGTGCGTACGTTCGTGATGTCGGAGAAGAATTTACCGTCGATTAGAACGTGGTCGATTTGGTTTTCCGTTACTTGATTAGGTGATTTCCATGTGGCCTTGTGGATATTCTTACGGGGGAAGAAAGTGCTTCGGACTACCATTCCGCGGGAGGCTGCAAAGTTTATGCATCGTTGGCCGTTGTCGTTCGATACGGTATGCAGACTATCCGGTCCGATGACCGGTCTATACATTTCCTCCATTCCTACCTGAGCGTTCATGTCACCGATAACGATTTTGACGTCCCGCAGTGGGCATCCATCGTATGTCTGCTCCAGCTGCGCATAGAACGCTTCTTTCTCGTCGTCGGATCTCCCTTCGTGTGGGCAGTGCACGTTGATGATGCTATAGTTGAAGAAACGGCATTTTATCCTCAGCTTGCACATCCTTGCGTTGATTGGCTGCCACCCAATCACGCGTTGGCGCATCTTTCCCAGCACTATGAAGCCGGTTCCCAGCTCGTTGGTGGTGCCACAGCTTTGGTAGAAGGTAGCCGCTCGATGCCCGCTTTTCCACACTTTCTGTCCTGTCCAGCAGATTTCCTGCAGCGCTACGACATCGAAGTTGCGGGGATGTAATTCATCGTAGATTATCCTGTCGCAACCTGCGAAGCCAAGCGACTTGCAGTTCCATGTTCCAAGCTTCCAATCGTGATCCTTTATTCGTTGCCGATTGTATCGAGTCGTATTATCTTCTATGTTGTTCGTAATGGTTGTTTTAAAGGCGGCTTATTGGGCCTGCGCAAACCTCCTGTCTCGTCGGAGGGCCGTCGTGTCAGGGCTGTTTAGCGTCCCACCTAACACCAGGACTAGGGCTTGTGCGCTTTGAGCGGCACACGGTCGCTTTGGCGGAGCCTACTTGCGGATTCATGCAGCTTTTTATAGAGGTTTAACAGGGCCCACTGTCAAACCCCACCACATCCTAGGCAGGCGCCACAACTCGCAGATGGCCTGGGGAGGGATCGTCAAGCCCTTGGACATAGTCCCTGCTGCCCCTATGTGAACGTGCGCGTGCCTTTATCAATGCATCTTCTGTGTCTTTTGTAGAATATTGCAAAGTATTATTTTTCCGCTCTTTACAGTTCAAACTTACGTTTACGAAATAAGCGTATCGGTCAAGAATTCGTCACTCGCTCTGATTATTAAACGTCCTTTAGCAACCAAAGAGCATTTTTCGCATAACAAACAAGTTCAAATTAATTTGAAAAACAAAAAACAAGCTTTATGTCAAATTTATTATCGACTAAAAGAATTCTCCATTTTTTTTGTTAAATATCATGGCTGTCGATATGCACAGAAGATGTTCCACGAATTCCATCCAACATTCTCCCAAAATTCCTCGGGGTTTTCCTCCAAGAATTCCTCCGGATATTTCCAAAGGAATTCCTCCGCATGTTTCTTTAGTAATTACTTCGGATATTCCTTCAGGAATTCATCCACATGTTCCTTTCGGAAATGCTCCAAATATTCCTCCATATATTCCGGGTATTCCTCCCGAAATACATCTAGAAAGTTTCCTAGATAATTGTCCTGATAGTTCCTTCGGATATTGCCCCAGAAATTTCTCCGGATATTCTATCAGGAATTCGTTTAGATATTCGTGCAAGATTTGCTTCGTATATTCCTCCAGGAGTTTCTCTTGATTTTCTCACAGAATTTCCTTACAGGTATTCCTCTGGATATACCTCCTAGATTTTTTTTGGATTCTTCAGTAATTCGTCCAGATGTTCTTCCAGAAATTCCTCCCGATATTCTTTCAGATAATCCTCCAGGAATTCCTCGCGATGTGCTTTCGGAAATTCCTCCTGATATTCTTTCTGGATATCCTCCGGATATTCCTCCAG
Source organism: Armigeres subalbatus (assembly GCF_024139115.2). Lineage (NCBI taxonomy): Eukaryota > Metazoa > Arthropoda > Insecta > Diptera > Culicidae > Armigeres > Armigeres subalbatus. The sequence goes on along the minus strand of NC_085141.1, from coordinate 90,728,421 downwards.
GAATTCCTCTGGAAATTTCTCTAAGAATTCTTCAATATACTCCTCTGAATATTCATCCAGGAATTCTTCCATATATTTTTCCAAGAAATGCTTTGAATGTTCCTCCAGATATTTCCTCTAATATCCCTGATGAATTCCGGATGAATTTCTGGTGAAATATCTGGACGAATGTCCGGAAGAGTTCCTAGATGAATATCTGCTTGAATTCCTGGAGGAATACCCGGAGGAATACCCAGAGGAACTCATGGAAAAATATCTGGACAAACTCCTTGAGGAATATCCCTGGAGTAATATTTAGAGAAATTGCTGGAGGAATACTCGGAGGCATTCCTGGAGATATATCTGGACTAATTCCTGGAAGAATATTCAGAGTAGTTCCTGAAAGTTCCTGAAATTTCTGAAATACTATCTGGATGAATTTCTGGTGAATAGACCGGAAGAATTCCTGGAGGAATATCAGGCGGAGTTCCTGAAGTAATATCCGGATGAATTTCTGGTGGAATATCTGGAAGAATTCCTGGATAGATATCCTGAAGAATTCCTGGATGAATATCCGCTTGAATTCCTGAAGGAATACCCGGGGGAATATCCAGAGGAATCATTGGAGGAATATCAGGAAAAAATTGTGGTGGAATATCTGGAAGAATTCTTGGAGGACTGTCCGGAGAAATATTCGGAGGAACTCCTGGAGGAATATATTGTGGAATTCCTGAAATTTTATTCGGATAAATTTCTGGTGGAATATCTGGAAGAATTCCTTAAGGAATATCTCAACGAATTTCTGGAGGAACATCAAAAATAATTCCTGGGAGGAAGATCTGGAAGAATTCCTAGATGAGTTTTCCGATCAATATACAGAGGAATATCCGGATGAACATTTAGAGGAATTCCTTCAGAAACATCCAGAGAAATTCCTGGAATGATAAATGGACAAATTCCTGGAGGAATATCCGGAAGAAATCCTTGAGGAATATTCGGATGAGTTCTTGTAGGAATATCCGGAGGAATCCTGGTAGTAATATCTGGACGAATTCCTGGAAGAATTTTCGGAGCAATATACAGAGGAATATCCGGAGGAACATCCAGAGCAATATCTGCACGAATTTCTTGAGGAATATCTGAACAAATTCCTGGAGGTATATTCGGAGGAATTTATGGAGGAATGTTCGGAGGAATTCCTGGAGCAATATCAAGATGAATTTCTGGTGGAATATCCGAAGCATTCCTGGATGGATATTAATTCCGCTCGAATTCCTGGAGGAGTATTTGAAGCAACTCCTGGATGGGATACCCGGAGGAATTCCTGGAGGAATATTCGGAAGAATTCCTGGGTGAATATCTGCTCGAATTCCTAGAGCAGCGGTTCTCAACCTGGGGTACATGTACTCCTAGGGGTACCTTCGTTGGGCCCCGGGGGTACCTCGGACAAGAATGCGTAATGGCGGCTGTATAACAATTCCAATCAAAACTTATTTGTAAAGTTTTGATAATTGTGTAATTTTTTTCTCTTTCCAAACTATGTTTTAGTAAATATATTTTAGTAAATCACAGACTATTGCATCCTGCTCTCAAAAACTAGCACAGAGTATGAAGTACTGTGCGATAAAAGATCAATAGGACAAAGCGTTGCGTGAACAAATTTTCAAAAAAGTTCATTGCAATTATTGAAACAAAATATTCCATAACATGGTAAAAACACGCTTCCATTTTCGGGGGATCGAGACTTTTTTTTTCGATAATATTAGTGCTTCTCGGAAGCTTCCATCCAAGCAGCTCGAAGCATCCTTTCAAGAGGCTCGGAAGCCTCATTGCTCAAAAGGCTCGTAAGCCTTCATTCAAGAGGCTCGTCCCTCCCTTCAAGAGGCTCGGAAGCCTCTATTCAAGAAGTTCGGAAAGCTCCTTTTAAGTGGCTCGAAAGCCGCCTTTATGGAGATTCGGAAGCTTCCCTTCGAGTGGCTCGGTATCCTTTTTTCAAGAGGCTTGGGAGCCTACTTCCAAGAGGCTAGAGGCGTCCTTTCAAGAGGCTCGGGAGACTGCTTTCAAGAGGCTCGGAATTTTCCTCTCAAGAAGCTCGGAATTCTTATTTGAAGAGGCTTGGAAACGTACTTTCAAGATGCTCAGGAGTCTCCTTTTAAGTGGCTGGAAAGCTGTTTTTCCAGAAGCTCTGAAGCCTCCATTCAAGATGTTTGGAAGCTTCTTTTCAAAATACTCGGAACGCGTCCTTTCAAGACGCTTGGAAGCCTGTTTTGAAAACGCGAGAATGCATAGTTTTAAGAAGATCGTAAGCCTCGTTCCAAGAGGCTCTTAACTCTCCTTTCAAGAGGCTCGGAAGCTTCCCTTTGAGAGGCTCGGAATTCTTCTTTCAAGAGGCTCAGAAGCCTCTTTTTGAGAGGCTTAGAAGCCTCCTTTCAAGGGCCTCGTAAGCTTCCTTTCAAGAGGCTCGGAAGCCTCCTTTCAAGAGGTTCGGACGCTTCCCTTCAAGAGGCATGCAATTTTTCTGCCTAGGGAGGCTTAGAAGCGTACTTTCAAGATGCTCAGAAGCCTTCTTTGAAGTGGCTCGTAAGCCGCTTTCAAAGGGCTTCGAAGCCTCTCTTCAAGAGGTTTTAAATCCTTTATTCAATAGGCACGCCTTTCAAGAAGCACGAAAGCCTCCTTTCAAGAGGTCCGGAAGCTTCCCTTCAAGAGGCACGGAAATTCAACTCCCAAGAGCTCACAAGCCTCCTTTAAAGTGGTTCGAAAGCCGCTTTCAAGAGGCTCTGAAGTCCCCTTTCAAGGGCTCGAAAGCCGTCTTCCAAAAGGCCCGAATGCCTCCCTTCAACAGGCTTGGAGGTTCGGAAGCATTTTTTTCAAGTGGCTCGGAAGCTTCAGTTGGCTCGGAATTCTTCTTTCAAGAAGCTTGGAAGAATACTTTCGGAAAGCTCAAAAGCCTCCTTTTTAGTGGCTCGAAAATCACATTCAAGAGGATTAGAAACGTCCTTATAATAGGCTTGAAAGCTTCCCTTCAAGTTTCTCGAAAGTCTCCAATAGACAAAAAAAGTTCTATAGGAAGCTTGATGTATAAATTTACTTTGAATTGGAATTTTACACGGAATAATGAAAATTTCAGCCAACTTCCTGGAGAGTTATATATCCCGTTAGTTTTCAGGTCCGTTTTTCATATCTCTTTTCTACGTTTATCGGAATATAGCAAAAAAAAAAACGATTAATCCACCTGGCGGTGTTGGCGCCTTTCTCGTGCAAAAAAATACTAAAAAGTTTGAGTGAGTCTTTTTTAGTGTTTTGTGTTTTTTGCATTTGGATAGTATTTTGGCCATAAATTTTGATCCCATGGTCTGATTTGGTCAATTTTCAATAGCAAACAATGGTACAGAATTCCCCGTCGAATGGAACTTGCGAGAAATTCGGTAAATGCTAAGTTCTAAAAAGTGTATCTACAAAATTTTGTACACATACACACAAAACAGACATCAACCTAATTCGACGAGCTGAGTCGATTGGTATATAACACTATAGGTCTCCGAGCCTTCTATCAAAAGTTTGGTTTTGGAGTGATAAAAAATGGGGTACCTCAAATAATGCAAAAGGTCGAAGGGGTACCTCTCATGAAAAAGGTTGAGAACCGCTAGCCTAGAGGAATACTTGAAGCAACTTCTGGAGAAATATCTGAACAAATTCCTGGTTGAATATCCGCTTGAATTCTTTGATGAATATCCGGAGGAGTTCCTGGTGGAATATCCGGATAAATTCCTGGAGTAATTTCTGGACAAACTCCTGGAGGAATATCCGAAAGAATTCCTTGAGGAATATCTGGATGAATTCCTGGAGGAATATCCAGAGGAATTTTTGAAGTAATATCCGGATGAATTTCTGATGGAATATCTGAAAGAATTTCTGGAGGAACATCAAAAGAATTCCTGGACGAATGGGGGAAAATCTGGACGAACTCCTAGAGGAATTTCAGAATCAACATCCAGAGAAATATCTGGATGAATTCCTGGAGGAATATCTGGACGAAATCCTGGAGGAATAACCGGATGAACATCTAAAGGAATTTCATGAGAAATATCCGGAGAAATTCCTGGAGTGATAAATGACCAATTTGTCCGATATTGAGGAATGTGCGAAAGAATTTTTGGAGAAATATTTTATTGGTCTTATTTGTAGTATCTGTTTGTATTTGCCTTATTTGTCTTGTTTGTCCTATTTGTCTTGTTTGTGTTATTTGCCTTATTTGTTTTATTTGTATTAGGCCGATACAAATATTTAAAAACTATTCTGTCTCCCCCCCTTCGGATTTTTTAGCCCAAAAATAATATTTTGAGGGGGGCAACAAAATAAAATTCGGAAAATTTTGATAATTTTCAAAACATTCTTTTTCAAATCTGAGGAACTTTTTTGATTTTTTTCATTTTAATATTTATTTATTATCCCCCTTGACCTTCCGGAGACCAATAAGACATAATGTTAATTAAATATTTGTTTGTCTTATTTGTCTTGTCCCTTTCCTATATTTGATTTCAATTTATATTCTTCTTCTTCGGGGGCAGCAGGGACTATGTCCAAGGGCTTGACGATCCCTCCCCAGGCCATCTGCGAGTTGTGGGGCTTGCCTAGGATGTGGTGGGGTTTGACAGTGGGCCCTGTTAAACCTCTATAAAAAGCTGCATGTATCCGCAAGTAGGCTCCACCAAAGCGACCGTGTGCCGCTCAAAGCGCACAAGCCCAAGTCCTGGTGTTAGGTGGGACACTAAACAGCCCTGACACGACGGCCCTTCGACGAGACAGGAGGTTTGCGCAGGCCCAATAAGCCGCCTAGAAAACCAATCATTACGAACAATATAAGAGATAATGCGACTCGATATAATCGGCAAAGACCTAGGCGACGAATACAGGATCACGATTGGAAGCTTGGAACATGGAATTGCAAGTCGCTAGGTTTCGCAGGTTGCGACAGGATGATCTACGATGAATTACATCCCCGCAACTTCGACGTCGTGGCGCTGCAGGAGATTTGCTGGACAGGACAGAAAGTGTGGAAAAGCGGGCATCGAGCGGCTACCTTCTACCAATGCTGTGGCACCACCAACGAGCTGGGAACCGGCTTCATAGTGCTGGGTAAGATGCGCCAACGCGTGATTGGGTGGCAGCCAATCAACGCAAGAATGTGCAAGCTGAGGATAAAAGGCCGTTTCTTCAACTATAGCATCATCAACGTGCACTGCCCACACGAAGGGAGACCCGACGACGAGAAAGAAGCGTTCTATGCACTGCTGGAGCAAACACACGATGGATGCCCACTGCGGGACGTCAAAATCGTCATCGGTGACATGAACGTGCAAGTAGTAATGGAGGAAATGTATAGACCATCGGTCATCGGACCGGATAGTCTGCACACCGTATCGAATGACAACGGCCAACGATGCATAAGCTTCGCAGCCTCCCGCGAAATGGTAGTCCGAAGCACCTTCTTTCCCCGCAAAAATATCCACAAGGCCACATGGAGATCACCTAACCAAGAAACGGAAAACCAAATCGACCACGTTCTAATCGACGGTAAATTCTTCTCCGACATCACGAACGTCCGCACTTACCGCAGTGCGAATATTGAATCCGACCACTACCTCGTTGCAGTATGCCTGCGCTCAAAACTCTCGACGGTGTACAACACGCGTCGAAGTCGGACGCCGCGGCTTAACATTGGGCGGCTACAAGACGGTAGACTAGCCCAAGAATACGCGCAGCAGCTGGAAGTGGCACTTCCAACGGAAGAGCAGCTAGGCGCAGCATCTCTTGAAGATGGCTGGAGAGATATTCGATCCGCCATTGGTAGCACCGCAACCGCTGCACTTGGCACGGTGCCCCCGGATCAGAGAAACGACTGGTATGACGGCGAATGTGAGCAGTTAGTGGAAGAGAAGAATGCAGCATGGGCGAGATTGCTGCAACACCGCACGAGGGCGAACGAGGCACGATATAAACAGGCGCGGAACAGACAAAACTCGATTTTCCGGAGGAGCAGCGTCAGCACGAAGATCTAGACCGTGAAGAAACGGATCCCCTGTACCGCGCTAATAACACACGAAAGTTCTATGAGAAGTTAAACTGTTCACGTAAGGGCCACGTGCCACAGCCCGATATGTGTAAGGACATAAACGGGAACCTTCTTACGAACGAGCGTGAGGTGATCCAAAGGTGGCGGCAGCACTACGAAGAACACCTGAATGGCGATGTGGCAGACGAAGATGGCGGTATGGTGATGGACCTGGGAGAACGCGCGCAGGACATAATTCTACCGGCTCCGGATCTCCAGGAAATCCAGGAGGAGATTGGGCGGCTCAAGAACAACAAAGCCCCTGGGGTTGACCAACTACCAGGAGAGCTATTTAAACACGGTGGTGAGGCACTGGCTAGAGTGCTGCACTGGGTCATTACCAAGATTTGGGAGGAGGAAGTTTTGCCGCAGGAGTGGATGGAAGGTGTCGTGTGTCCCATCTACAAAAAGGGCGATAAGCTGGATTGTAGCAACTACCGCGCAATCACATTGCTGAACGCCGCCTACAAGGTACTCTCCCAAATTTTATGCCGTAGACTAGCACCAACTGCAAGGGAGTTCGTGGGGCAGTACCAGGCGGGTTTTATGGGCGAACGCTCCACCACGGACCAGGTGTTTGCCATTCGCCAAGTACTGCAGAAATGCCGCGAATACAACGTGCCCACACATCATCTATTCATCGACTTCAAAGCCGCATATGATACAATCGATCGGGACCAGCTATGGCAGCTAATGCACGAACACGGTTTTCCGGATAAACTGACACGGTTGATCAAAGCGACGATGGATCGGGTGATGTGCGTAGTTCGAGTTTCAGGGGCATTCTCGAGTCCCTTCGAAACCCGCAGAGGGTTACGGCAAGGTGATGGTCTTTCGTGTTTGCTATTCAACAACGCTTTGGAAGGTGTAATACGAAGAGCAGGGATTAACACGAGTGGTACAATTTTCAATAAGTCCGTCCAGCTATTTGGTTTCGCCGACGACATAGATATTATGGCACGTAACTTTTTTTTTTTTTTTCATTTTATTCATTTATTTCATTTCTTGAGGGGAATATAGATGTTATTGCGAGCTCTGCCTACTGAAATTGTGTTCTTTCAAAGGTGTTGTTCTTACTTCACTAAAATCCTAAAACTATATAAGCTTAATAGATAGTATTATTAACATCAAAAATTATTAGACCTCTATCAAATTCACAGAGTTGTTAACTATGTAACTTTTAAGATTACGCTTGAACACGAAAACGGATGGAGCACTTTTCACGAGCTCGGGAATTTTATTATACACATGTGGCCCAGTATTGGAAAATCTACGTCTTCCTATTTCTGTTCGGAATCCAACCCGTTGAAGCTGATCCGCATATCTTGTACGATGTCTATGTTGGGCACTTCTAAACGACCAGTTGTGGAGGGTACCAGAATCGTTGATAATTTTGTACATGCAGATGCCGACTTGAAGCATGTATATCCCTGATATAGGTGGTACCGTATGATATGGCAGACGGAACAAGTCGCGTGTCGGGAAACGATATGGTAAGTTGAATATAGCTTTGAGGCAGCGGTTCTGTTGTATCTGAAGCGGTTTCAAGAGACCCTTGGTACATGAACCCCAAGCAGCAATGCCGTATTGGTAGCGGGTGTGTATAAATGAGTTGTATATTTTCATTAGCACATGAGTTGGAGCAAACTGGGATAGCTTTCGTAGTACTCCACACAGGGAAGCGCACTTAGAGATAATCACCTGCGTGTGCACGTTCCAGTTAAGTCGATCGTCGATATGTATTCCCAGATATTCGTATTCGGGTACTTTTCAATTATTGTATCGTTGACAACCAGATTTGGACAAGTTTCTATCTTTCTTAAGCAAACTAAAGATCATCATCTTAGTTTTCCTTAGATTAAGTGCTAGAAGGTTATTCTCTAAATAGGCTGAGATCAGAATCATATCTTGCCTCATATCTTGAACTACTTTCACAGCTTGTGGGCCTTTATACGAAATTGCCGTATCGTCGGCAAATAGTCTCGGCTTCCCTTTTAGTCGTAGTTTAGAGATGTCATTGACATATGTGAGGAAAAATAGAGGCCCTATGTTGCTGCCTTGGGGTACTCCACAGGTTACCGGACATTCCTTACTTTTAACTCCGTCTATCATAACTCGTTGACTTCGGTTAGTCAAATAGCTCTTTAGAAGCATAAGAGGAGCACCACGTATGCCATACGCGTACAGTTTTTTCAACAGCATACTATGATTAATTGTATCAAAAGCTTTTGATAAGTCTAGAAAGATACTCCCACTACAATTTTTCTGGTCCATAGAACACGCGATTTCATCCACTAACTCCAAAACTGCAATCTCGGTGGAAGCTCCTTGCCGAAATCCAAACTGGTGTTTGTACATCATTCCAGTGTACTCGAAGAAGTTGTTGAGTCGATTACAAAGTACCTTCTCGAAGACCTTGTTTATTGCAGGTAAGACTGAGATGGGTCTGTAATTTGTAGCATCCATGGATCACCTCCTTTGAATACGGGATATACTAAAGATCGCTTAAGGCATGCTGGATAATCCGTCACACATATGCTATCGTTGATGCAAGCTGCTAATATAGAGGACAGAAGTGCCGAATGTTGTTTCAGAGCTGCTACTGGAAATCCATCAACCCCGGTTGCTTTAGATACGTCTAGACTGTTGATTATCGACAAGACCTCGATTTCTGATGTAGGTTCCAGGAAAAAGGAAGAATTACAATTCTCCATAGTGCTGAACTTATTAACGTCGCCATCGGTTTTCAGTGTGCTAGATAGATTTTCACCAACCGATGAAAAGAAGTCATTGAAAGCATCGCCAACTCTTGCCGGATCTATTAGTTCATCACCGTTAGCTATAAGTGAAATCGATTTACACTTATTAGCTTTATTCCCAATCAACTCGTTGATTCTTGACCACAGAGCTTTAGGGTTATCAGCGGATAAGATTCTCCTATAGTAGGCTGCTTTGGCACGTTTATTACAATTCGCTAGATTTTTATTTGCACGGTCCAACATATTTTTTAAAGGTTGATCTTGCCGATTGCGTTTCCATAACTTTGAGAAGATGGAGGAAGCCTACATCAGACTGAAGAGGGAAGCTAAGCGGATCGGACTAGTCATCAACACGGCTAAGACGAAGTAATGATAGGAAGAGGTTCAAGAGAAGACAATGTGAGTCACCCATCGCGAGTTTGCATCGGTGGTGACGAAATCGAGGTGGTAGAAGAATTTGTGTACTTGGGCTCACTGGTGACTGCCGAAAATGACACCAGCAGAGAAATTCGGAGACGCATAGTGGCTGGAAATCGTACGTACTTTGGACTCCGCAAGACGCTCCGATCGAATAGAGTTCGCCGCCGTACCAAACTGACAATCTACAAAACGCTAATTAGACCGGTAGTCCTCTACGGACACGAGACCTGGACGATGCTCGTGGAGGACCAACGCGCACTTGGAGTTTTCGAAAGGAAAGTGCTGCGTACCATCTATGGTGGGGTGCAGATGGCGGACGGTACGTGGAGGAGGCGAATGAACCACGAATTGCATCAGCTGTTGGGAGAACCATCCATCGTTCACACCGCGAAAATCGGACGACTGCGATGGGCCGGGCACGTAGCCAGAATGTCGGACAGTAACCCGGTGAAAATGGTTCTCGACAACGATCCGACGGGCACAAGAAGGCGAGGTGCGCAGCGGGCAAGGTGGATCGATCAGGTGGAAGATGACTTGCGGACCCTCCGTAGACTGCGTGGTTGGCGACGTGTAGCCATGGACCGAGCCGAATGGAGAAGACTCTTATATACCGCACAGGCCACTTCGGCCTTAGTCTGAATAAATAAAATAATTATATTCTTCTTTGAATTCTCGCTTAACTTTTCAAAAAAACCTAAGTAACATTTTTTTCTCAAGAAATAATTTGAATACACCCAGGTTTTTTTTACACGGTCTGGTTTTAGTCATTTAAGACCTTCAGCTTCAATGAAACAATGAAATTCACAAAAAAATCAAAGGAAAATCAGTATTTGAAAAGCTGTAAAAGTTCAGGTTAACCGAGAAATTAATGAATTCCAACCGCGTAAAAAAAAACCTGGGTGTACTGCAATCAAAAGCTCTCATGTTTTTCTGTCGATCGCGCTATTCAAATTCATTCATAAAAAAATGTTGCTTAGGTCCTTTTGAAAAGTTAAGATAGAATTCTTGTTTGCAAATGTGAATGTGCTGTGATACAAAATTGATCGCTCTCACCGCTCCTTTCTTGCCGTGCGCCACGAGAAATTATGCTGTTTGTAGTAATTTTTGTATGGAATTAGGAAAACTGTTGCAGTAAAAAGACTTTCCTTCAAAATTGTATGCGATACTTTTAAAATTGTATGCACGACCAATAATGAATCAACCAGCAGCTGTCATCATTTTATTCCACGCTTGCTGCGACGCAGCAAAGCTAGAATAAAAATGATGACAGTTATACTTTACTTCTTTGTTGCGAATTGTGCCTCTGATAATGCAAGGTGATTTTTTGTTTTCTGGACAGTTTCACCTTAAAACCAAAAATCGAAAAGCCTTCACGTCAACGAAAATCACAAAACTATGTCTATTGAAAAAAATACACGAACCTGCACACTGTATACATGCACTTGTATTTTTTTTAACTCGACTTTTCCCGTCAAAAATTGTATCACGTTTAATTGTCTCAGTCAGTTCTATAACTCATTTAAGGCCAATTTTTCCGAAGAACCCATATTTTTTTTAGGCCTCTAACTATTGAAAAATCATAAACAATAACTGAGAAAGTGCTGCACGTGTAAACCGGCATGAAAGATTCGCCTGATTTGCGTGGAAAAAGTTGCGTTCAACGTAGAATCCAGTCCCATTGTTTCCTATTGAAAATTGGCTGGATCGGATTTTGAGTTTGGAAGTTTTATGGTGGCCAAAATAGCATTCTTTTAAAATAGAAAAATCGAGTAAAAGAATTGTCACTCATTTTTTAGGCACTTATCTCCAGCCGAGTTGCATTTGATGCAGAATCCTGCCTCATTGTCCCATGCAATTCTTACAATTCCCTCGAAGATTTATTTATTATTTCAATGGCAAATTCTTTGACATTTCTTTTGTGAATTTTTCGAAATTTCTTCGGCCAGTTCTTTAGCACATCCTTGGTAGCATCTTTGAGATTTATTTTGGAAATTCTTCGCAATATCCTCGGTAAATTCTTCAAAAATTCCTCGGCAAATTCTTAAAAATTATCTCGGCTAATTCTTTGGGGTTGCCTTACAATTCCTTCAAAATTTTCAAGGGAAAATTTCACTTACTAAATTCTGCGGAATTCTTGCAGTGGAATATTCTTCGGAATTTTTATCTGAAGAATATCGCCTCGAGATTCTTGAAATTTTCTCGGAATTCCCGCATTTGCTATTGAATAATGTAGGCTCCAGCGTTATAAATTATAGTACAGCGGCGTGACACATATTGAGCAGCGGCACGCCAATGCGAAAATGTCGGCGGCGTAGTGTCAAAAACTGTCGTTGGCGGCGGCAGTGCTCAACTCTACCTAGAATTGAGTTTGTTTGAATTGGTCCAACCAGGCATAAGGACGTTTGGTTCGTCATTCGGGTGTTTGTGATAAAATCTGACATTTACCAAACAATAAGGATTTAGAATACCTGGGTTAATCTATGTGCTAATAAACCTCTGTGCCCTATTCACAATGTTCGAATTAAGGTTTGTTCCATATAGCTAATCTAGCGAATTATTTTCTTCGAACACAACTGAAATTATATCCATCAAGTCGTATCTTCTTATTCCCCTCGGTAGACAAAGCAATTGAAACCAGCATCATCCTATTACCAGATTGAAGTCGTAAACTATTACGAAAATAAAACGACAAAAACCATAATGTTTCGCCTATCCTCATTTACTCCCCACGATAAACGTTAAACAAATATACCCATTGAGTTCTTCCCACCGTACGAATTTACCACAACATCGGGAAGAAAGCTTAGAATTTCTTCCCCTAGGATGAACAGCCATTTGGCATAGTCTGACGGCTTCCTGGACATCACCCACAAAACACCAGCAGTAGTAGCATCAACAACACCAAAATGATGGATGAATATCAGTTGGAGCGATAAATTGAGGCCCGTATTGTACCTCCTGTCTGTTTGCCAACTGCAAGAGCTCCATTTCTTCTCAGCTGGACTCTCCTACTGCCACACCCTCTATAGAGACCACCAGTCAAATATGCGGCATAGCCACTACGAGTCATCTCCCTACCTTTTGGTATCATAGATCGTTCTCAACGCAACGCCCCAGTATTCTAATAGCTTCTAGCCTCTAGCACAAAAGCTCGAAAACATTTATCCGAATGATAATTGACCGAACAACAGTCGGCAGTTGAATAAATGCGTCTATTGCGTACATTTTAGTCATATTCTGCTTTTTTCCTATTCCTTCATATGTATGTGCTTTCGGTCGAATGAATTTCTGCCATTAATCAGAAGACGCCAGCATTCCAGGTGAAGGTGAAACGATGGATGTCAAACTGGTGCCAGCTGGACGCCTCCGAGTATAATTCTAATCACATAATCTGACACATAAATAATCATTTACAGTGACATTTACGCTTGGGGCGCCTATTTTGCTGCTCCAGGGGGGATCGCATTTCTCTATAGAAGGGACGACGGGCTTCACTCAAGGATGAGAGTGACTTTGTTTGCTTTGCAAGCTTATCTCAAGGAAAACAAAAACCAACGATACGGGAGATGTCTTCCAAGATGAATGGTGCGGCAAACTGATGGAAGCTCTGTGACACGTTCCACATGCCTGCTGGTGCTGGTGGTGCAGTGCTCTATTTCCTATGCATGGCATTGAGTGGGAGAAAAATATTTACTTCTTCGAGTATCGTATGACTAAAAGGATAATCGTCTGGATGTTTCAGGATAGGGATTTGCTAATGAACAGCTCCGAGAGATTTCCAAATGAACTCTATGTATGTTTGAACTGAAACTTGGTCACAAATTAACGCTTTTCTTTAGTTACTAAAAGTGGAATCGCTTACTTGCCTTGCGAGTAATTATGGATTAACGGTGATACAGACGTTCGATTTCCTGCGCATAGTTCACAGTGATATAAGATGTAATTATAGAGACAAAATATTTAAGCACTTTCAGTGGATTGTCTTCAACTGTCATAAGACGAGTTAAGTACTTTCCATTTAATTCCACCACGTTTTGTATTCTTTGAAGATACGTATTTCGACTTCGAAAATTCTTGCCAATAACAAGCACAGTAAATGCAATATCACTGTTTCCTAGAACTTCAATGAAATATTCATTAATTTTACTTTCACGCCGTGCTCTGCGTCACAAATGACAGTAAATTGAGACCTTAACTAGCTATATTAGTTAAACAAACTTCATGGAACTTCCTTTGCGTTCACCTTTCCTCCGTGGTTGCATGTACGTATATCTCATATGAGTGCGAAAAAAAGCTATTCATATATAGCGAATCGCGAACACGCAACAGCGGGATGCCATAAAAGTTGATACGTTATTGCCTTCTAGTGGGGCTCCGTACAAAACCGTATGGCGAAAACCAGACCATGAACATGAACGATGGATGACACGCTCCTCAAAATGCTCCATAACCAATCACAATGATGACGTTCAGAATGGCGGATATGTATGACGATGATCGTTACACCATCCTCATCGGGCTGTTCCCTTTCTATGTGTAGGAGAAGCTGGGATAAACATAGGATAGCAATTGTGAATAGAAAACAATAAAGTGGCCATTAAATTCGGGTTTTAGATAAACATATGGTTACTAAATACATAAGGCTCAATATATTAGACATTAACTAAACTTCAAGGCATACAAAAAGTACTGAAGATATTAATTTAGCGCTGACATGGTAATACAAAAGTATCTCATAATGTAAATACATTACGATCTTGAAAAAAACACGTTTTGTATATTATTAACCAGAATATTTCTGCGTCCATGTTCTAGTCTTCATCCTCTAAATTTCATGACGTTTTTGTTCAAATTTCATTCAGAACGTCGGCCATTCCAGTCACTTTCGGGAACATAGACTACTTCATAAGGTGGTTCTACTGGACAGTAATGCATTAGCATTGAGCTGGAGGAACTTCCGGAGGAATTCCTGGAGGAACTTTCGGAGGAATTCCTGGAAGAGCTTCCGGAGGAATTCCTGGAGGAACTTTGGGGAGAATTCCTGGAGAAACTTCGGAGGAATTCCTGGAGGAACTTCGGGGGGAATTCCTGGAGGAACTTCCGGAGGAGGATTTTGGCCTCTTGGCGGCCAGAATCTAGCCTGCAAAGAACGCCATGATTGTTCCAGCTGCACACGAAGGAGACCAGCGGCACTGCAACAGCAGATCAGGATTCTACTTCTGGAGGAATTCTTGGAGGAACTTCCGGAGAAATTCATGGAGGAACTTCCGGAAGAATTCCTGGAGGATTTTCTGGAGGAACTTCCGGAGGAATTCCTGGAGGAACTTCCGGAAGAATTCCTGGAGAAACTTCCGGAGGAATTCCTGGAGGAACTTCCGGAGGAATTCCTGGAGGAATTTCTGGAGGAACTCCTGGAGGAACTTCCGGAGGAACTCCTGGAGGAACTTCCGGAGGAACTTCCGGAGGAACTACCGGAGGAACTTCCGAAGGAACTACCGGAGGAACTTCCGAAGGAACTACCGGAGGAACTTCCGAAGGAACTCCTGGAGGAACTTCCGGAGGAATTCCCGGAGGAACTTCCGGAGGAATTCCCGGAGGAACTTCCGGAGGAATTCCCGGAGGAACTTCCGGAGGAATTCCCGGAGGAACTTCCGGAGGAATTCCCGGAGGAACTTCCGGAGGAATTCCCGGAGGAACTTCCGGAGGAATTCCGGAGAAACTCCCGGAGGAATTCCGGAGGAACTTCCGGAGGAATTCGGAGGAACTTCCGGAGGAATTCCCGGAGGAACTTCCGGAGGAATTCCCGGAGGAACTTCCGGAGGAATTCCCGGAGGAACTTCCGGAGGAATTCCCGGAGGAACTTCCGGAGGAATTCCCGGAGGAACTTCCGGAGGAATTCCCAGAAGAACTTCCGGAGGAACTTCCGGAAGAACTTTCGGAGGAATTCCTGGAGGAACTTCCGGAGGAATTCCTGGAGGAACTTCCGGAGGAATTCCTGGAGGAACTTCCGGAGGAATTCCTGGAGGAACTTCCGGAGGAATTCCCGGAAGAACTTCCGGAGGAATTCCTGGAGGAACTTCCGGAGGAATTCCCGGAGGAACTTCCGGAACTTGCCGTAGGAATTTCCATAGAAAATTTTAGGATAAAAGTGTAAACCATATTTCGTACCAAAAATCCGCAGGAATGCATTAAAAAATATAAAACAATTAGCTTAGCTCAACATTGACAAAATTGCTCATTTAGCAAGAATGATCACAAACGAGTGGAATTGTCCTGTTCCACTGGTAGCATTCGACCCCAGTCTTCCATATTTTGCTATCATTTTTGGTTCATGGCCAAAAGGGTTGTATACGGTTCAGTCGCAATGGTAAATGTGCGTGATTCACTGCTGGAGGGAAACCCTTTGCTACGAATTGCTGACACACTGCGTTGGCTTCGGATACTTTCCCAGAGGGCCAATTGATAAAGCGACATTTGGTCGAAATTCAATTTAGAAATTTTTTTTTTCTGGCATAAATTTATCTATTCCAAAACGATTGATCAACAATTTAATTTTTTCTTGTTGGTGAAGTCTCTACAAAGATTACATTGAAATTTGTTCAGGTTATGCTAAATAAACTCGAAATTCAGTGAGGTTTTGAAATATGGGGACTGGTTGTTCTGCATAAATACAAAAATATATTGGAAATATAAACCAAATCGTTAATTTAAGAATTATTCCAAGCAACAATCGATTCGATCATATCCCTTTTCGACCAAAAGTCTTTTGCAGCAGTAAACCACCCACTCGAAGGATGAGAAAACCGATATGTAGATTGGGCACTTGCCATCATATGTTGGAGACGGAAAAGCTGTACCATACGGCATCATTTCCCTTTCTTTCGCGAGAGGGCGGGCAAGAGGGAGGATGTCCACGAGAAGCTTCTTATAGTATTCCTTTTTTATTTTGCCATACTCAACTAAGCCCGGCGAAAGAAAGAACGAGACCAATTTGGCGTCGGTATAATATCCCGCTGCAGGGGACCGCCGCCTGCCGCAGGGCACGCGGCAAAAGTTCCGGCAAAAATGTTGACATGATTTAAAAATTTGCAAATTCAGCAATCGTCGATAATAGTCGGTCCTATCGGTCGATCGGCCTTTCGTTGGTCGATAAAAACTGGTCTACCATGTGACTCTTTTTTTTTATGAGGACAGCGAAAGGGAGACTTTTGTGTTTGATTGGCGAAAAAAGGGTTCGCTTTATGATGGGATCATGACATGGTCTGTATGATTGAAATTAATGGATTGTGAAGATGTGAACCTTAACCTGTTAGGCGATTCAATTTGCGTACGGTTTATTGTTACTTTTTTTAAACGATGTTCTTTTTAGTTGTTTGATTATTTTTCTAATTGTATGCTGCTATATTTCGCACGAATAAGTTAAATTTATGTTCAAATATCAATCATATTCTTGTTACCTGTAGTAAAGGCCAGTTACAAAATACCTGTAATGAAAAAAGAAAATGAATTTAGGAATGATTACTCAAATGTTATTTGAACGAAGTTATAATTTGCATCGAGATATAAAGACATAAAATAGTTAAACATTGGATATACTGATTTTGACGTAAACTACGTCTAAAGGGAAGACTCGGATACAGGGTGTAAAATAAAAATTTCGAAATTGGGGACCGTCACGAAATCATGTAAGATTTGTAACATCAATAGGACCTTTATCTTTCAATGGATTTCAAAGATTTATATATCAATCGATTCGTAAACTCTCCACCAATTTGCCAGTAGTATTGAAACTTTTGGGTATCAACGCCAAACTATTGACAATTTTAGTTTTTTCATGCATCATGCATCTCCTATTCAGAGCGTTCCTATTCTTGGTAATTGCCTACTTTTCGGGTATTATCAATTGTTGATCTGGGGTGCATGAATGAGGTGGCCCAACTAATAGACAGTGGGGTCCCTACTTCCTCACAGAGTGGGAGATGCGGCTGGGTAATAGTGTCGGCGGGATAGTTCCTTCTATTCTATATAGTGCGGAATAATTGGTCCAGTGTATTATATTTGGTTTTACGTAGTTTACGTTGAGCGGTCGTGTCTTGTAAACAACCCAAATTTTTTTTCTCACTGATGGCACTTTGTTAGAAAATTCATTCATTTATTTAGTTTACATCTAAATAGATAACATTGAATCAACAATTTGACGCCACAATACACGGTTCAAGGCCGCACCTCTCCATTCTCGAATGCGCCCTACGCACGCCAAGACGTTCTGTACTTGATCAGCCCACTTCGCTCGCTGCGCTCCTCGCCGTCTCGTATCTTTTTTTTCTTGAGCAAGGATAAACGAAAATCTGCAGCCAGACACCTGAGGAGGGAACTCAGGTAGTGTAGGGATGGGTATGTCATGGAACTCTTACCCGACCCACTTAAACCAAAACCCTTTCGCCAGTCCGTACCCCCGGTCCGCAATTAAGAAATACATCAGGGAGGGACTATTGAGAACGCTCACGCCTATGCTAGCGCACTTGACGTTAATACACACAACATCGACTTCAAGGGTGGCTACCTCACCACCCGTCGATCGCAAGCCATGATAGTAACCTTGAGGTCCGTATCTTAATCTCACGTTGGAGACGAGCACCCCGACAACAACCACCGCGCATGAACCGCAATGACCTCTATATCTACATACTGAGGTCCCCGCAGTCACCCGCGACATGTTGGTTGTCGGGGTGAGCAAAGTGTTCACTGCATCCAGGGCCGGATTAATCCGGGAGGGGGCCCCGGGCCAACAGGTTGTGGGGGCCTCAAAATGTACAAAAAAGGTTGGTTTTGGTACATGAGAATTGTGGGTGCCCGGGGCACGCCCCCCCTAAATCCGGCCCTGACTGCATCCCAGGTGCCCTTACTGCACTCGTTGGTTTTGTTCAAGACGCCACCACCGCTGCAGTTTCGACATAATCTGTTGAGATATGCTGTGTTCACTGCATTCCATATAACTTCCTCTCGGTACATCCTCTCGACGAGGTTGTCCGAGGTTGTATCCATACCACTAACAAGCAGCATGGCATTGCGTTCTACCTCGAATCGCGGGCATGCGAACACCACATGCTCTGCCGACTCTACCTCACCTACACATTCAGGACACTCCGCTGAATCTGCGAAGCCAAACCTGTGTAGGAATTTTTTAAAGCAACCATGTTCAGACAACACCTGCGTTCGGTGGAAGTTGACTTGACCATGCTTCCTATCAACCCAGTTGGACACATCCGGAATTAGTCTGTGGGTCCAACGACCTTTGACTGCGGTGTCCCATGCTCTTTGCCATTTGAGCAACGAGGCTGCTCTCTTGACACGTCGCACTTGCACCGAGTCCCTTGTTACATGTGTCTCATGTTACCTCCAGCATTACGTCATCCGCGAAGCCTTCAATCTTCACACCGGCCAGGAGACTTAAGCGTAATACTCCATCGTACATAATATTCCACAGAACCGGTCCGAGGATTGATCTCTGTGGAACACCCACAGACACTACGATCGATTTTTGACCAGCATCCGTGTCAGATATCAGCACCCTGTTCTGAAAATAACTTTTCAGTATCCTGCACAGGTAATCCGGAACTCTCAATCGGTGCAGGGAGTCAGCAATTGCTGCCCAGCTAGCATTGTTGAACGCGTTTTTTACATCAAGTGTAATCAATGCGCAGTACCTAATACCTATTCTATTTAAACCTCTCGCTATCTTGGCCGTATCCGTTACCGATCGGATTGCTTCGATGGTAGAACGGCCCTTACGGAAACCATACTGGTTGCTGGATAAGCCACCAGCACACTCTGTATAGGCCGACAATCTATTCAGAATGACCCTCTCTAGCAGCTTTCCAGCTGTGTCGAGTAGACAAATTGGTCTGTATGCCGAAGGATCCCCCGGCTGTTTGCCAGGCTTCGGTAATAGCACCAATTTCTGCCGTTTCCATCTATCCGGGCAGTTTCCTTCGTCCATGCATCTCTGGAGGCAGCTCCTGAACATATCTGGATCAGCAAGAATGGCGTGTTTAAGGGCCAGGTTTGGGATACCATCCGGGCCTGGCACCTTATTGAGCTTAAGTTTTCTTGCGGCTACGATAAGCTCTTCGTTAGTCACTAGCGGTACCACGTCAACTGACTCGTACGGTGTAGCGGGCCAGTCCGATGGTTCATATCTCGGAAACAATCCCTCTACTATTTCGGCTAACATCTCTGGGGATCTTTCAGGAGGTGTGCTATTGGTCCTAGACATCACTATCCTGTATGCATCTCCCCATGGGGTGTTATTCGCCATCCTGCACAGCTGTTCAAAGCAGGCTCGCTTGCTACATTTAATCTCGTAGTTCAGAGCTCTGCTCGCTGTCTGGAATACCCCACGTCTATCGACTCGCTCAGCGTCCGTTCTAGCACGTCGCAACCTTCTTTTAGCTCTAAGACAGGTTCTACGAAGATCTGCGATCGTGTTAGACCACCAGTACACTGGTTGTCGATTGCCTGGGGGCTGGGTCTTCCTTGGCATCGCTATATCACAGGCACGTGTTAGTACCTCCGTCAGTTCGTTACCGCTCAGTCCTGTAGTCCGACTTTCCCAGCGCAGCGCCTCCTCCAACAGTTCTTGATTGAACTGTGAGGTGCGCCATCCGGGATCAGTTGCACCGCCCCTTCTTGTCGTACTTTTCCGGGTATACTCGACCATTAAACGTACCTCCTGATGGTCACTAGAAGTATGACCCTCATGGACCATCCATCCTGGTTCTTCGGTCCATCCTGCGCTGCAGAAGGTGACGTCGATACATGAATCACCGCTCGGTCCTCTAAATGTTGGCACTTGACCTTCGTTCAGCAGAACTAGTGTACTGCTCTATACTCCATCTAGGAGGACAGTAGCAGCTACAAAAGTAAACTCCGTTTACCTTTGCTATGACAAAACCCTCATCGTCGGGAGAAGATATTATCTTCTGGATGGGGTATCGCCCACAAGTCCAAATTCCCACCATACCGGACTTGTCCGCAATCCAACTGTCGTTCCCAGCAGGGATGCGGTATGGTTCGGACAGCAAGGCAACATCAGCTTTACACTCGATAACCGACTGTTGTAGCAGCAGTTGAGCCGCCTCGCAGTGGTTCAAGTTTAGCTGTGTTACTTGCATATCTGGAGGCCGGACAAGCCTGAGCACCGGTGAGATTCCTGTTGTCTGCCCCCGGAGGACAGATCAGACATCTTGGAGCAGCCTGGCAGGTGCGAGTCTGGTGGTTTTCGGCTCCGCACCTACGAAACAGCTTACTACGGTCAGGTCCCTTACAGTCATAGGACTTATGACCGTGGTCAAGGCATCTGTAACAGGCCTGATTGGGTTGGCTTGTGCTCAGCGAGCACACCGACCAGTCCACCTTCAGTTCAACTCCTTTTCTTCAGTAAGAAGGCGTGTCTTGTGCTCCGCCTCCTTACTGGCTTCCAGCAAGAACTTCCATTCCGACTTCGCCTCCACGACTAGAGCGCAGAGGGTCAGTACGGCCTGTTTCAGGTCCTTACTGTAGTTTACTCGGGGTGTCAGGCCATTAGGCCGAAGGCCGTTAGGCCGAAGGTCATTAGTCCGAATGAACATTAGGCCGAATGGACATTAGGCCAAACGGTTATTAGGCCGAATGGCCATTAGGCCGAATTAGCAAGAAGTGAAAAATGAGAAGTTCTTTCTTCACCTCACCCCTTCTTCCTTCTCCCATCTTGAATCTTCCTTTTTCTTTCTTCTTTCTTCTTCCTTCCTTCTTCCTTCTTCCTTCTTCCTTATTCCTTCTTCCTTCCTTCTTTCTTCTTTCTTCTCTCTTCTTTCTTCTTTCTTCTCTATTCTTTCTTCTTTCTTCTCTCTTCTGTCTTCTTTCTTCTTTCTTTTTCCTTCTTCCTTCTTCCTTCTTACTTCATCCTTCTTCCTTCTTCCTTCTTCCTTCTTCCTTCTTCTTTTTCCTTCTTCCTTCTTCCTTCTTCCTTCTTCCTTCTTCCTTCTTCTTTCTTCCTTCTTCTTTCTTCCTTCTTCCTTCTTCCTTCTTCTTTCTTCCTTCTTCCTTCTTCCTTCTTCCTTCTTCCTTCTTCCTTCTTCCTTCTTTCTTTTCTCTTCTTCCTTCTTTTTTCTTCCTTCTTTCATTTCCTTCTTCCTTCTTTCGTCTTCCTTTTTCCTTCTTTCGTCTTCCTTCTTCCTTCTTTCTTCTTTCTTCTCTCTTCTTTCTTCTTTTTTCTCTATTCTTTCTTGTTTCTTCTGTCTTCTGTCTTCTTTCTTCTTTCTTTTTCCTTTTTCGTCTTCCTTCTTCCTTCTTCCTTCTTCATTCTTACTTTTCCCTTCTTCATTATTACTTTTTCCTTCTTCCTTCTTCCTTCTTCCTTCTTCTTTCGTACTACTTCCTTCTTCCTTTTTCCTTCTTTCTTCTTCATTCTTTCTTCTTTCTTCTTCCTTCTTTCTTCTTTCTTCTCTCTTCTTTCTTATTTCTTTTTCCTTCTTCCTTATTCCTTCTTCCTTCTTCCTTCTTCCTCCTTCCTTCTTCCTTCTTCCTTCTTCCTTCTTCCGTCTTCCTTTTTCCTTCTTCCTTCTTCCTTCTACCTTCTTCCTTCTTTCTCCTTTCTTCTCTCTTCTTCCTTCTTTCTTTTTCCTTCTTCCTTCTTCCTTTTTTCTTCTTTCTTCTTTCTTCCTTCTTCCTTCTTCCTTCTTCCTTCTTACTTCTTCCTTCTTCTTTCTTCTTTCTTCTTTATTCTTCCTTCTTCCTTCTTCTTTCTTCTTCCTTCTTCCTTCTTGCTTCTTGCTTCTTCCTTCTTCCTTCTTCTTTCTTCTTTCTTCTTTCTTCCTTCTTCCTTCTTCCTTGTTCCTTCTTACTTCTTCCTCCTTTTTCCTTCTTCCTTTCTACTTCTTCCTCATTGCGCACTACTCACTTCTCACTCCCCAGTTCTCATTTGGCCTAATGGCCTTTCAGCCTAATGGCCATTCGGCCTAATGACCCAGCATCTTCACTCGGTAGTCCAGGAAGGACATAATTACGTCCGAAACGTCCGTAATTACTTCCATGGTCTGGACTCCATTATCCCCATGGTTGGTCATCACCGAGTTGATGACTTTGGTCAGAGTGGGGCCGTCCATTTTGACATCGACCGGCACCTCGTCTGACCCACCATGAGCTCCATCATCGCCTCCCTCCGGCGACCTTTGGGGTGCCCGATCAAGGCCACTGCGCCTGGCGAAAGGGTTCTCCTTGTCGCCATTCGCCTCACCTTCCTCCCTAGAATTTTTTTGTTTACATGAAGTCATCGCTGTTGGGTCCCCCTTGCGGCTGCTGTCGAATCCTGCTGGTGTAGTCGCCTTCGCGATCCCATGGTTATCTATACATACCTTGCGGCATGCAGGGAGGCCATGCGAGGGTTTACACTTTCATGTTCAAAGCCAGATCAGCGCTACTCAGGAAGGAGCGTCTGAGCCTACTCCCACTCAGCTACCAGCTGAGCGACAGGATTGTACCGCGTGCTACAAGGCCCGCCACGGTTTTTGGGGACGGAAGACTGCCTGACCATTAGCCCATTCGCCGTTTCAGGTCGGTGTCACCCGAGAGAATAGTCAGAGAGAATAGAATAGTCAGACTACCAGCCCTCGCGTTCACAATATTTCAATATCCAGGTACAAAGTCCAATAACACGCAACCAGTATACCATAATCAGGGTCTTACTGGTATCAACCCTGATGTGCAAGTGGCACTCCCTGGGCTTGTGCTTTTGAAGCGACATACAGTCGCTTTGATAGAGTCTGCTTACGGCCACTTGTGGTTTTTTGGGAGGGATTTAGCAGAGCCCACTGCTTAATCCCACCATGTCCTAGGCAGTTCTCACTGACTCGTAGACAGCTGGGGTCGTCAAGCCCTTGGACATGATCCCTGCTGCCCCCGTCTCGTATCTTTTTTTTTACAAGCGAGAATGCATTTACACACTAACCCAGCACACGTGCATTGTAGTTGCCAAACTACCACACGGAAGTGTGCTGGAGTGTCGGACTCGACCGTACCGGTAATACCGGGCTCCGCCATCGTTTCCCCCAGGAACTACCTCCCAGTACTACTTCTGGGGGACCCGTCTCGTATCTGCCGGATCGGAAGTGAACACCATCTCTGCAGGTTTGCTGTCCGGCATTCTTGCAACATGCCCTGCCCATCGTACCCTGCTATAGCTACCTTCTAGATAATGGGTTCGTCGTAGAGCTGGGCGAGCTCGTGATTCATTCTTCACTGCCACACATCATCTTCTTGCACACCGCCAGAGATGGTCCTAAGCACCCGTCATCGAATACCCCGAGTGCTTGCAAGTCATCCTCGAGCGTTGTCCATTTTTCATGTCCGTAGAGGACTACCAGTCTTGTCCGGTCGGCGTCTTGTACATGACACATTTGGTGTCCATTTTCATAAATCCAAATCTGACAGAATAAGTCGATTGTTCAGCAAAAATAAGCAAATGATCTCACAATGTTTCACCCTCATGCGCGTTATGATTTGTTTTCAATTCGTACTCTTGAAAATCACTATGAAAAGCACGTGGTTTCCAAAATGGCCTATTTGTGGTTTTGTTGTATAATCTTAATGGCAAGCGTTGTTGTTGATCTTAATGGCACGCGAAGATCTGCCCCCATCCAGCACGATTTGGTTGCCAAGGTGCTTGGGGAGTACTTTTCCGGGTTGGGGTCGTTAAGCTACTACTCAACCGCACTTCTCACAATCTTTCAGGTCACCACGGATTTACGAAATTTTCGCTTCCATCTACCGTTTTCTGCTGCCGGGCTGTTATTCACTCAACAGCAATAAGAAGTTTTCTGGTCTTGCCGTGGTTGGATACCCTGGATATCCGGTTCCTAGAGTTGCCAACCAAATATGGTCAGACTAAACCTTCCCGGATGAGTGACGAGAAACTTCAGTCATCCCCATTCTTAAGAACAGCATCTCCTACCGGGATGTCACGAAGTACTGGCCCATCTCGTGTATACAAGATCGTTGAGAGGTTGATGAACAGTCGACTACATTCGGATTCGGATATCTACATACGTAGATTCGGATTCTGGCAGCATGCGTTCCGTTCAGGGTACGGCTCGTCCACATACTTTGAAAACTTGGGAGATGTTTTGCAGGACGCTTACAACGAATTGGAGGCACGAGTTGCCCGGCGAAGCGTCCAGTTGGGAGAGTATCACATCCCCAACAAGAAAAGTCATAGTTAATCTAGTTCGGACGCTTTTAAAACCGCACCGACCAATAACAGGATGCTCCGGTTAAGGATCGGCCAGGCTATCATTGATCATTGATGTATCGCCCACCGTAAGCTTATGGAAACTATTAAGCAGGCGTGTGCAGGCAGCCAGGCGAGGTGCACAGCGGGCAAGGTGGATCGATCAGGTGGAGGATGATTTGCGGACCCTTCGTGGCTGGCGAAGTGCAGCCATGGACCGAGCTGAATGGAGAAGACTTTGATGTATTGCACAGGCCACTCCGGCCTTAGTCTGGTAATAAATAAATAAGCAGGCGGCAATCTGCCGCAAAGCCGCTTTTTTCCTCGTCCTCTTCTTATTGATAGGGACCGGAGTCTGCATACGATGGCCGGCGTTGGTCTACCCCCAGAGGCGTGAGTCCTCTGACATGGAGCAAGGAGCTGGCAACACTCGAAAACCAACATTAACAGCTCCGTAGCGCACAATTTTCGAAGGGGTGACAACTCGGTGGCTCTCAGAAGGTAAATGGCAGAGCTATTGAAACAATTACAAACAATGGTATACTGACGGTTCCGTTTTATGCCGTGAAGTGGTCACCGAGGCCACCGGGACCAACATAACTGTTTCGGAAAGTCTCCCGGACATCTGTATCATGTTTTCGATCGAAGCAGCTGCGGCTTTCGTTGCCGCCACCTACCCGTCCATGAAGCCCGTCCCGAGCAACACAAATGTTGTAAATCAGTTAATAATACTCATATATGACCAAATTTGGTTATATATGAGTTATTGTAACCGAATCAACGTGAATTGTGCTGCTAGGGGTCTTCTGCCTATACGATTGTGCTAGTGTTATATCTGCACTTCAGCCATGGATCCAACGTACTCTAGCAAACATGCTCTCGAATATGATCTTCGCTTGGGCCATGGGGCACAGCAGAGTGTTTGGCAACACCACGGCCGATTACCTTGCCGGAGGCGGATGTCAAGGCCAGAGATTTGCATCAGCCATTTCTGTGGTGGACAGTGCGAGACAACTGAGAATTGTACTGGAGAGCTTCAACTACTGGACAGCAGCGGACAATCAAGGGGACCACGGCAGCTTGGACGAACCTAAGCAATCTAAAGGATCAGCAAATCGTCTCTTGGCTCCGAACCAGGCATACGCGGCTTTCACACAGCTTTGGTGCGAGCCCTTTCCGAATAATTTACGACGGTTGCGGGGTCCACAATACTGTGCAACATTACGTACGGCGATGCCCTAAATACCAGTTTCCCAGGGATACGGCTTCACAGGTATCTCGAGGGTAATTTCGAGATAAGACCCATAATACGAGGCGCTCAGGTTTTCCTTGGCTACCAGGGTTGTAATTTGAAGTAATAAAACGTGTGTTTCTAGTTCAGTGGTTTATTACATAATGAATTATTCGTCAGTGTCAAACTTAGTTATTTCCTAGGTCAGCCTACTATGTTATTACTACATCTCGGGCATCCTGACATTATCGATGTCCTCATCGATATCACTACCATCAGATATGTAATCACTCATCCATTTCCTCATATTTTGAGGTGAACAAACCGAATTGAAATCCATCTATGTCAGTCACAACATACCTATCATTTGGCAAAATTTTATGAATTTTGTACTGCCCTTTATATTTTGGCGCTAATTTATGTCTGCCGCTAGCCTTAAGAACTATGAAATCACCTAATTTATAAATTGTGCTACAAAACCAAAACTGCTTTTTAATCTCAAACATTGTTTTATCTATACCAATATGACCACAATTATCATGGCATACTTTAATGATGTTATCAATCATTAACTTAGGAACTACCGTTAAACGCTTAACGCCATCTTTTCTAAAAAGTACTCCATTAACAAGTTCAAAGTTTGGGAAAGATGACCTTTCTAACAACTGTTTAATTTTTAATATTTTCTCGTCTTGTTCTTGAGCAATAATAATATTTCGTTCTATTTCAACATCTGGAAGAACATTAATTGTTTTATTTTCAACATTTTCATCAGAACAACTAGTATCCTCCGTTCTTGCATCTTCTAAGCACTTTTTTTAACGTTGTCTCTTGGCGGCTTAAAGCATCTACCTACATGCTGCATTCTAGAGCCATCCCGATACTCTAAGTTAAAATTATAGTTTTCCAGAAACATTGCCCATCTACAAATTTTTGGATTTACTTCTTTCTTAGACAATGTTTGTACTAATGCACTGCAATCTGTAAAAAATTTAAAGTATAATCCTGATAAATAAATATGAAACCTTTTGACAGCATATACTACTGCCAGCGTCTCTAATTCGAAACTGTGCAGTTTTGATTCATATTCATCCGTTTTTCTACTGAAGTAACAAACTGGATGGACTTCCTATCATTCTGTTTTTGAAGCAAAATAGCCCCAAATCCAAAAGAACTTGCATCACAATGAAGTTGTGTTTCAGCATTAGGATCGTACGTCACTAAAATTGGCGGAGATATCAATTTATTTTTAAGTGCATTGAAAGCATCTAACTGTTCCTGATCAAAAACAAATTTTGCTTCTTTTTTTAAAAGACAATACAAAGGTCTTGCAATAGTTGCAAAATTCTGTACAAACTTCCTAAAATAACTTGTAAGTCCCAAAAATCGTTGAACATCTTTGCAATTGTTAGGAATGGGAAAGTTTGCAATACTTTCAATGTGAGATTTATAAAGAGTTTTTCCAAATTTATTAATAGTATATCCCAAATAATCAATTTCTTCCAATAAAAATTTACATTTACTTAAATTTATCTCCAATAAGTTATCATTTAATATTTGAAATACTTTTCCTAAAGTCTCTAAATGTTCTTCAAAATTTTTACTGGCAATCATAATATCATCAATATATACAATAATTTTATCATCGTCAATCAATTCGTCAATCAAACCGAACGGAACACGTAAATATTCATATCGTCCTTTCGGAGTCACAAATGCTGTGTACTTCGTTGAATCTGGCGCTATCCTAATTTGGTGGAATCCAGATTTTAAATCTATGATAGAAAATATAGTTTTATGTTTTAGAGTATCAATCAAATCATTAATAACAGGTAAAGGGTAACTATCCCTAACTGTATTCTTGTTCAATTTCCTATAATCTATGCATAATCTGAAATCATTATCTTTTTTAGGAATAATTACTATAGGACTAGCATATGGTGAGTCACTCTCTTTGATAATTCCATCTTTCAAGAGCTCTTGAATTTTGCGATCAACTTTGTTTTTCTGATCAAATGATAATCTTCTAGGTTTAAAATGAAAATATTCCTCTTTCTTCAATTTAATATTCATTTCATATTCTGTAACAGGCTTTAAGGGTTTTTGGTTAAAATAATATTTGTATTTAAAACATTCTAAAAATTTTGCCTTATGGTTATCAGATATGTTTCCGATATTTGATAACAAAACTTGGTATGTATCTGGACTGATATTACAAACTATTTTAGGATTTTTGTTTAAACACGATGAATTGTCAAACTGCACATACCTTTCGTCCGTTTTATAAATTTGAATTCCATTTTGAATGATCGTACGAATTTCAGGACACATGATTACATCTCTTCCGATTATGGCATCGAAAAGTCCCATGTGCTTGTCAGCAATAACGCGAAATTCAATTCTGAAATTAATATTTTGAATAATTATAACATCTCTACAGACGCCTAATATTTTAAGTCTATTTCCACTAATACCGCGATATTGTTTACTATCATCATGTTTAAATATCTTAGATTTTGGAATTAAACTGCGGCGTATTAGTGAAATTGGACTTCCTGTATCATATAATGCTTTGAATATTTTGTTTTCGTTAAAAAAGCTAAAATCTATCAATCCCTGACGTCCATTTCCTACGTCATTTTTTACAGTAGCCGTCATGGATTCAGATGTAAGAACTTTTTTAGAAGTTTTCTCTTCTCGTCGATTCGTTCTCCGCATTGTATCACGTTTCTTCCAACAAAATGCTGATATATGTCCAACTTGATTACAAGAAAAACATTTCAATGACTTGACTGGAGATGAACGTGAACTTGAACAACATTCAACCATGCGAAAAGCTCTGACTATGTCTGCAACAGTTTTAAAATTTGAAAATCTGGCTTGATTTTTCAAAAACGGATCTTGAATTCCTTCAACAATATACTCTAATAGCTCCGACTCAGACAACTGTAGTTTCTGCGCTAAACCTTGTTTGGCTTGACAATAATCAACAAACGTTTCAATAGAACCTGACCAAACCCTCTTCTCCAAACGCTTCCATAACTCGAATCTGCTCAAAGGGAAATAGAAAAATTCCTGAAGACCTCTAGTAATTTCATTATAGCTTTTGAGCATGAAATCCGCTTGAGCATGTAACCAGGATTGAGCTTTCCCTTTCAAGTTTCGGATAACAACTAGCTTCATTATGAAATCGCTTACGCCAAGAGCTTGTTTCGAGTTTTCCAACACAGCTACGAAATGACTCACATCTTCTTCAGAATTTCCAGAAAACGACGGCAACATTCTCGAAATTTCTTCAACACCGAAATGGCCATGAAGAGGGCTACAGTTCCTTGAGTTTTGTAGCAAAGTAGAATTACCGTTAACTGCAAGGCTTCCTGCTTGCATAGAAGATAGTCCTTGACAAACAGCACGAATGTTGTCTCCATTTCCACATACAATGCGATTCGGCAACGTTTCAGAAAACGGTTTGACAGCGGTAACAGCAGCATTCATTGCGCTTGAAGCGACGATACCTGTTGCAAAAGATCCGCTTTCGTGGTTGGACCTTCTAAAATGTTCGCTCGACTCAACAGGAAGGCAAAAATCTTGATTTCTACCTTCTAATAGTGAACCAGAAACAGAACGTTCGGCAGCAAAATTTGAGTTTGACATTTCATCTAAACTTCCTCCAAAACAGCTTTGATTTTCTTCTACAGCTTGAATTGCTGCATCAATCGGCTCCAAATCTACCGAAGGCTCTTGACTAGACTGGAAAATCATGGTTTATCCCACTTCTGAACTGAAGTAATAAAACGTGTGTTTCTAGTTCAGTGGTTTATTACATAATGAATTATTCGTCAGTGTCAAACTTAGTTATTTCCTAGGTCAGCCTACTATGTTATTACTACACCCCCCCTCCCCCTCAGTAATCGGGCAACCGGCGACTTCAATCGGGTTTTTACTCTGGTAAGCTAGGAGAGCCTCACATCTAGACAATTCCAACATTGTCGCTTATCCTGGAAATTTGAAAATGCTGCAATCGAAAACTTCAAGGTTGTTCTCTAGATTCAGCGTTCCAATTTTATGTTGTCTTGGTCGGTTACCCGGCGTTCTTTTCAGTTTATTTGACTGTAGGATAAAACAGCGTTCTAGATTGTTTCGGAAGTTTCGGAAGTACCTCCGGACTGAGTTTTTCAGTGCAGACTGAGTCGAAGAGAACCAAGGGTTAGTTTGACGTCTTTTGGGGTATGGTCTTCGGCTAAAGCCCATTGTTAACACCTTCGGAGAGCAGCGCATTCAATAACAACAGGTCTTGCTTAATGTCCCCCATGGATACCTGATTCTACACTGTACGACTGGTATCGGATCTCTGGACCAACTTACAATAAAATCGTTCTTCTATGTGTCGCCTGTGGACGGTCCTAAGGTTGGACCTGAGGGTGGCCATTTGAAACCCCCTCTCCTTGCCAAGTATCCACTAGGCCATACATGATATATGTACGACGGGTGAAGAACTAATCGAAATATCAAAATTTACATTTACATTGGCCCATTTTTTAGGTCCTTGTCCTTAACAGATGCGCTCACATTGGACGGGAAATCCTGTCTCATCGTTTTTACATAAAATGAGACAGTTCGGTTGATGAATCATTCTCCACAATAAGCTTGACAAGTTTATTTTTACAACGATATCTATATAATAAAAATTAAATGGTCTGTGTTCGTATCCGCATAACTCGAAAACGGCTGGATGGATTTTCTTCATTTCTTCAGCAGTTACATTCGTTATAGTTTCCGACGGGTTTATATGATATTTCCTCATGCGAAAATTATTAGTAAAGATGAGTAAACCGTGAAAAACTGAAATTAAGAATCGTACGGAAATTTCGCACGCGCATTTTCGACTACAACGCAGGACAACGTCTGCCGGGTCGACTAGTTAATTTATATATCTCAAATTTCCCTCAGATCAATTTCTCGAAGCATTTCAAAAACTTTTTCGGATTTATCCGGCTTTCATGATGAGAACCACCACTGTGCGCCGTAATCCTATTTTCGTACTGCTTGGTAGCAGCGAGGCTGGTGATACACAAAACAAGCTATAAAACCGTATAAATAGGAACAACGACCTAATAATCTAAACTGTTACTTGGATAATTCATGCTACAGCACATAAGAATTATTCCGAAACATCTATACACCCGTGAACGAAATAAAAAAACCAAAACCCTGAACAAAATACTGGCACCGATTGCCAAAATCAAAAACACACAACTCACCGAAAACTATCGTAAATTTCCCAAACGTCTGTTCGAATTCACTGAAAACGGTTTGTTTGTCCGGGCAGAGACCGATGTGCGCTGCGGTCGTTTCCCGGAGCCAAAAATGGTCGAAAGTCGTAAAGTGGTAACAAAGTGTAGCTTGTTCTGTAGCCCCTCCAACCAGCAACGGCTAGGCGACGCCCCGGACGTCCACGGAGTTGTTTGGCGTTGGTGTTTGCGCGTTGGCCAGTAGTTGAATACCACTTTCATCACTTCCAGTGCTGAGCTGCTCTCGAGTGTCCAGAAGCAATAGAAACCGGCAAGGTACGTTGTACGTATAATGGTGGATGCGCGAATGGAAGCCCGCTTGTTTATGGCTCCTGTTGGCACAATAAAATTCCATTAATTATTGAGTGCGGAAAGTGGTTGGGCTTGTTTTTTGTTTGTCTGTCTTCTCTATCGGTGGGGTGGGGCTTGGGTGAAGCTTTTTCGCAGCTGCCTGGTCGGGTGAGTGTGACTTTCGCCCAACCCGTCATCAGACATTATATTGCGAGGAACTCGCCGGTTGTTTGGTTCGCATGTATCACCAGATGGCGGGGCTGCGAAATGACCGAAAACATTAATTTTGAATTGCTCGTTTGGCTTCGCCGAGAATAAAAACGACAGCGAGACGATTGGCTTCGGTTTAGTGCCGATTAGTGGAGAGATTTATCTGTTTATTTCCGAACCCCATACGGTCAATCAGGGTAATGAGAGAAAGAAATATAAGGCCATGCAGTATGATTAAGGGTATGCGTTATGTATTTAAAAAACGGAGTGTTACCTCATTAAATGATGCGGTCTACACATTCTTTATAAATGTATCATAGATAATGTCTAGACTATTTTTCATTTATCATAAGACTAATGTTGTGAAAACTCATATGTGAATATGTACATTATGTGGAATATATTGATTTAAAAAATGTATTGGAGGTAACCACTTTCCCTTCTATGGGAAGAAGGCCGGTTTCCTTAATTTGTTCGGAAAGTTTTTCTATATTGAAGGAATAAAACCTGAAACCTAGCATTCTATGAAATATTGCAATTCAATTTAAATTTCCATTTGTTGATTCAAATGATTGGGACCATGGATTATTGAAGCAACAAACTCTCTTTACTCAAGCTAAAACGAAGTCAGAAAATGCAGTACGGGCCAGTTTTATTGTTAGTAAGATTTTGCAAAACGGATGAAACCTTTCCAGGACGGAGAACTTGTTAAGGAATGCATTTCGGTTGTTGTTCACATCGTGTCCTGTCAGTAGCATTAGTTTGCGCGGAACACGGTGAAGAGTAAAAGTTCTCGCAGAGGCTTAGAAAGCTACGTTACGTGGAAAAGCCGCCTGCTTCATATTCTACTCTCTCACAAACGATGAAAATACTGACGTGAAAAACGTGGCATAAAAGGAATTGAAGGTCATTTTCGAATGACAGATAAATTGGCAGTTTGATGATGATTTCCCAATGCAGGGAACAATTAACGGGAAAAACCTTAGGGCTGTTAAGACCTGTGTGAATCTTTTTTCCTCTTTCAAAAACTTAAGTGACTCCAAGCAGCACAAGTGAATCGAATATGCTTGCAGTAACTCAATGATAACTGAATCTTGCCATATAAGTTACTGTAATCTATGTGTAACATGTGTGCTGCTCGGGACCTTACGATTAATGGGGCACCAGCAATGATAGGAAAGAACAATGGCAAGGAACAATTCTAAGCAAGGAAAAGCAATGACTCAGGTATGGCGATATTTCCCTGCCATTGCAAATTCACCAAAAGAATCGATATGCGAAAACGATCAATATTCCTCAAGTATTGACGCTCGTTATTAAGACAATTAATTAACTTGATCAACGTTAGGGAACTCAACAGCCACCAATTATAAATTATGTTGACGGAAATGAAAGCACTTGTCATAAGACGAGTTTGTACAATCCCATTGAATTCCACCACTTAATTAAGTGGTGGAATTCAATGGGATTGTACAAACTCGTCTTATGACAAGTGAAGACATTCCACTAAAAAGCTCAAAATAATTTTCTTAAGGAAATTAAAGCCTAATACGGAGACTTGCTGTATTATTGCGAATTTCATTGACTAAGCCTTGGTACCATCCTTGAGAAATTTTTTTTTTACATGGCGCTATTTCTACAATATAAAGGAAAACCAATTCCCGAGCTGAATGATTCTGAATAGATAAATTACTTGACTTTTCTAGCAGATTTGCCAAATATCATAATGACTTGAAAATAAAGTGCCTTGGCACAGTGGGTTTTTGAAATCTGTTATATTTATCTCATCCTGTTGGAAAAAAGTTCATGCAAATCTGTTCAATATACTGGTAAAGTAACGAAATTTCCATGTTTTCAAACATTCGGTTAACGGTGTAAATAATTTAATTTAAAGTTTCCAATGAATCTGTAATGCAACGACGAAAACAAAATAAACAAAAAAGATTGTTTGAACGCAAATAAACCGTGTTTAGTTTTTCTAAAAAAACATTGATTATTTTGAAAATATGTAAATAGTTATGTACAAAATATTTTCTGGCACGCCAGCAACTGTGGATTTAGAAAATTGGCTCGTGGCTTGAATAGGTTGTGCAGACCTGAGTAAAGGACTACCGATCGTGAGTGTTTTAGATTCTCAATCTGATACAATGCGACACTAGACTTTTTTTTTGGTTGAACGGTCAAGCGGAGTTTCGTTACCACTGATTCGAACTCAAATATACTTGTTTTGAGTCTTAGTTCTCGCATTACTTAAATCCCACCACACCCTAGAGTGTGGCCGTCAAGTCCCTTTAACACGCTATGCTTTCATACTCCAATTGTGGAACAGCTTCGCAACTGAATACAAAAATAAAAGACCACAAGATTATGCTGCATTTAATAACGCATACCGTTGAATAACCAGCAACAGCGATAATTGAATGAGGGAGTTCATTACTGCTAAATGAATAAATATAATTTGGTACAGTTTATTAAGCTCCTTGTTCGATCGGCCATGCTTAATTGGTCGCTAATGATGATGTTGTTATTTTTTAATGCGACTAATTTTCCACATAATCAGCGAAAAGCGTAATAAAACTCGAATATAAATGTCATTAAGTGCAGAGCAGAAGGCAGATCAATATATTCGCCTTAACCAAGAAAAAAAAACGACAGATACAGTTTTCCAGTTATTTTAATTATAAATAATTAAGCAAACGTTGAATCAGTTGAATACGATTGAGTTGGTCTGTTGCAATGAGATGAAAATCCCGTCCGGGTTAATATGAAAAATTATTCTATTAATACCATGATTGAATAAATTCAAACAAAACTTGTTAAAAATAGAGGTGAGCCATGTGGCCAAACACTTGATCTGTAACAGAATAATGTAAGCAAACAAAAATGTGAAATTAATGAATTTGAACGAAAATGAAATGAGATTTATTTAGTGCTTTTTGTGGTAGGGATGTGTTCAGCGACCGATTCAAAACTAAAGCATAGTTTAGCCAGAGTCTATTATATAGAGTTGCGCAAAGATGATCTTCTTACTCTTATTCTGAATGATGCTCTTGTTATTATGTTGAAAACTTTCATTTTGTTCAACCCTTCAAGTGACTTCACGGGAGTGAACACTTCTAAATCTTTTTAATTCGATAACCAAAGTCACCTACACGTGCAAACACGTGAGTTTCTTGTTGCAACTTTATTGGGGGGTGTATTGAAGTTTTTTGAAGCTGTTTTTTAGAACAAATCTAATACATTTCAATTCATGAGTTTTAATTCGCCATAATAATCATCAGGCGATAACAATACTTCCGCCTTACCAACAATCATTTGTTTACTTTGCTCGATAGGTAGACGGTTTGGCAGTTCAATAGGTAGATTTGGCTTCACTCTTTGCGTAACTCTATATATAATAGACTCTGAGTTTAGCTACTGTTATATTTCTGATAACTACTTTTGGAGTTTCAAAAATTCAAGACCAAGACCAGGATTCTATGCGACATAAGATGTGTCACAAAACAAATGAATGGAATATAAATTTGAATATCTAAATATTCTATAATTAATACAGTTAATTATTAGTTGAGCTCGCTTTTTGTGCATTTTTTACGTAGATTGTGGGATTTATAGGTTCAATCTCCTATTTACCGGGCATTGATTACTTCAAATAAACAATAATTACAACGTTATGAAAACCCGATTTGCATACAGCAAGTGAAAAATTCAAGAAAGATGAAAAAATTACGAGGTTTTTTACGCTAATTTATCCAAGATGTTTTTTTTTCATGCGAGTAAAAACCATGAGAAATCGATTTCGATTAGTCGTTTCTTACGTAAATTTTGAAATTCACGTGGATTTTCGGATTATCGATATTGATTTATTGGCTTTTTTGGCGTTCTTCTTCTTAACCTTCCGCAACTCGCTTCAACTTTCATAACACGAGGACTCGCGTTTTGTAAAAAGTAATCCGTTATAATGAAGTCAATTCAAATGATATCAACGTGATTTGGTTAGGTTAGATATCTGATTTGGTTTGGTTAGATATCTCGAGATCTGTGGGAATTAGAAAGTTGCCGTCTTCTACAAAGTTGTTCGAGGAATGGAATCCAATGTTGAGAAACTGCTTAGTTCAGAATTAAGCCATAAGGCGACGCTATAGACACTAGTTCGAACAGTTTAGAGAACTGTTTAGTTCGATATTTCAGGATCTGTGGAATTTAGAAAATTGCTGTCTTCCAAAAAATTGTTCGAGGACTGAAAACCAATATGTTGAAAAACTGAATAATTCAAAATTCATCCGCAAGGAGGTGCTACTGCATATGAGATATCAGTTCTTCGAATCTTGGGATCTGGGAGATTTAGAAAATTACCGTCTTCTACAAAGCTGTTTGGGGATTGGAAATCAATATGTTGAAATATTGTGAAGTTTAAAATTCATCCGTAGAGTAGTGATAGTAAATGTGAGACCACCAGTTCGAATTATAACCCTGGATCTGTGATATTAGAGAGTGGCCGTCTTCTTCACAGCTGTTCCGCTGGGTGGTGATATATGAATCAACCAGTTTTGTTAGATATGTGGGATTTGAAAGTGCCGTCATTTACAGTTATTTGGGATTTGAAAACCAATGTGTTCAGAAAAGTGTGCTTGATAGTCATATAACTACTGTTTCTGCCTCATACACAGGAGGCCTTGGGTTCGATCCCAGGCCCATTTCATTCGCCTACTTTGTATCTTTTGTATATTTCTCATATTACAATATTCGCTAGAAAAATTGATTTCCGTAGCGTTTCCATTTCAATCCTGTACCTTCAACTTGACTAGTCTAACAGTAATTGTTAGAATTGGAAATGCAGGAAAAACTTGTTTCTTACATCATCGTATTTTGCGCTCCTATCACATCCTAACAAAGTTTTTAAGATGAAATAGCTTTTTTTTGGCTAAATATGACCTTAAAGGTTCAATATTTGTTGGGAATGGGCACTCGTTATTATTATCAAAAAACTGATCATACTAGCCAGGATTCACATGGATTTACAGTAAATCGAGTTTATTTAAAATTTAAAAATAACTTTAAGGTGACACGGGAAGCACTAACAATCATCAAATCGTCATCATTTTCATCATTGAATGCTTAATTTTGTTTCTACAACAAATATGATTTTGAAAATGTATCACCGGCGCGTGCTTACTCGCAATCTACATGCTGATACATTTACAGTTACATCAAACAACCGAAAACCGAAAACAGAAACACGCCGCTCCAAAATTTCGAGGTGACAATGCTAGAAAGAGACAAAAGATACGAAAAATAACACGGTGTGTAGTGCCTCCCCGAATCACCTTAACAAAGAAATAACAAAAAAACAGTGCTTCGAGTAAGGCAAAGTGCACTGTAAGTACGTCAAGTAGGTTTGCTATTACAAACACATCATACTTGTCGAATAACTTAACTTAGACAAGGTATTGATTTGGTATTCAATATCTCTCGAATACCTGATGTAGTTATTATCATCAATGACTACTATTTGAGTATTATTATGATAGAATTCATCATTCATTTGTTTGCGTAGTACACATATTTTTGGGTCATTATTATTCTTTTGGCAAAGGTGGAAAACTCTATACAATATTTGAAGATAAAATACATTGATTAACTTCCTGGTCATTCTCAGAAATGGTTTAGAAAAAAATCGTTGGTTTAGGACGAACTGTACAAAACGACCATTCACGGATGTTCCAGATTTGCGGAGAGGCCGTCTGGTAGCCACCTGCGGTCGTTGCAGAGTAAGAACTGTGAATTAACACTAAGACCACCATCAAAAATGTCTTAGAAAAAATTGCACTACTCTAGGGCGGACCATCCAAAATGACCATTTTACGGATGTTCTAAATTTTTCGGAAGGCCGTTTGTTGGCCACCTGCAGTCATAGCTGATTAGTACTTTGAAATATCTTCAAATCACCGTCAGAAATGGTTTAGAAAAAATTGCGCTGCTCTAGGAAAAACTTTCCAAAGTCACCATTTCTACGGTCTTTCCGGATTATCCCAACCCGAGCAGGAGTGACGACCTCGATAACAGAAATTGGTATGATTTAGCCTTGCATAAGAGGTAAAATACCAAAAAATAATACCAAAAACTTATATGCAGAATACTTGAGGCATACCATGCTTAGGTATTTCAATACCAAACGAATAATTATTGGTTATGCATTTGGTATTGAAATTCAATTTAATAACTGAGTTTGTTATGGCTTAAGTATTGTACATATTAGTTTTTGGTATTATTCCTTTGGTATTTTACCTCTTATGCAGGGCTAGTTCATAACAGAGTATGGTATCAATAACAGAATTAAGTATTATTGAGCCATTTTCTCCTGCTCGGGAAAGGCCATCTGGTGGTCACCTGCGGTCGTAGCAGAGTAATGACTGTGAATTTCCTCCAAAATCACCGTCAGAAATGGTTTAGAAAAATTGCGCAGCTCTAGGGCAAACTTCATAAAATGTCAATTTTTACAGATGTTCCGGATTTTCCGGAAGGTCGCTTGGTGGCCACTGTGGTCGGTCAGAGTAGGAGCTGTGTATTAACTCGAATATCACCGTCAGAAATGGTTTACAAAAATTTGCGCTGCTCTAGGATAAACTTTTCAAAATTACCATTTCTACGAACGTTTCGGATTATCTGGAAAGCCGTCTGGTGGAAACATGCGGCCATAGGAGTAAGAACTGCGAATTAACTCCAAGGTTATTGTCAGAAATGGTTCAGAAAAAAATGCGCTGGTCTAGGGCAAACTTTCCAAAATGACATTTTTTACGGACGTTCCAGATTATAAGGAAGGCCGTCTGGTGGCCACCTATGGTTATAGCAGTGTAAGAACTGTGGAATATCTCCAAAATCACCATCAGAAATGGTTTAAAAAAAATTATATAAAAAAGAAAAAAAATGTATAAAAAGCTGCTCTAGGACGAATTTCACAAAATTACCATTTTTACGGACGTTGCGGGTTTTCCGGAAGACCGCCTGGAGGCTACTTGCGGTCATAGCATTGTGAGGAATGTGTCTTAGCTCAAACATCCTCATCAGAAATGGTTAAGAAAAAAATTGCGCTGCTCTCAGACGAACTTTCCAGAATGACCATTTTTACGGACGTTCCGGATTATCCGAAAGGCTGCCTGGTAGCCACCTACGGTCATAAGTGAATGAGAACTGCGAATTAACTACAAGGTTATTATCAGAAATGATATAGA
Source organism: Armigeres subalbatus (assembly GCF_024139115.2). NCBI lineage: Eukaryota > Metazoa > Arthropoda > Insecta > Diptera > Culicidae > Armigeres > Armigeres subalbatus. The sequence goes on along the minus strand of NC_085141.1, from coordinate 90,689,631 downwards.
AAAAATCGCGTTACTTTAAGATGAATTGTTAATGAAATAAATAAATAATTCATTACTGGTCACTTTTCCCTGTGCACTTGAGCCTTTTATTTAGCTTTAGTTACCCGAGCCTTCTATCGAATCACTTTTATTATCTTTTCAATTCATGAAGAACCAATTTTTTGAGGAATACATGGTGGTTTGGTGCAAATTGGTCAACCGATTAAAAAGATATCTCATTTTTACTCAATATGTTGTACTTTTTACAACGGTGCGAGTCCCGGAAGGGTAAAAATCAGTTTAACTTATTTGTAAAAAGTTCCAAGAAATATGACCATAACTTGTGTCCTTGAAAGTGTTTATTGCTGACATTTTTTAAGAATTGTAAAGAATTTGCCAATATCTGGCGTTGACTACGAGTCCAGCATATGTGATTAACATATTATCCATGCACAGCTTGTTATCCTGAACTGGAACCAGGTTATGAATTATGCTTCTATCAAGGATTCCGTTACCGCGATCTATAGTATCATCGAACAGGTTCTCCGTGATAACGTGCCGGTCAGCACATGACAACCGTCTAAGCAGCTAGATCATCCCTGGTGGACGCTATACAGCTCCAGAATCTTCACAACGAAGTGAATTACTTTCCAGACATATGGTGGGTGTATCATTGGTTTCTTTCTCTTACCATTTTCCACACAATTGTGATAATAAAACACCGTGTGATAGCATAAATACTTTTTCAAAAAAGGGTGGTGGAGTGTGGGCTGAAGCACAGTATTTTTAGCAAATTTTAATTCAATTTTTCTTGCCAGTGCTTTGCTATAGTCGGTACTGTGAATATGCAAATTTCACTAATATTACCAGATTTTGTTCAAAACAATCTAGAATTTTTTTTCTTTGAAATTAGAAAGAGAGAAAACAGATTAGAGATTAGATAGAGAGAAAAACCTTCAGATTAGATAGAGAGAAAAACCAGATTAAAAATAAATATTCAATTATTTGAGGCACTATAGGGGAGACTGGGTAGACTTGATCGCCTTTTCTGATTTCCGATGTATCACAGCCAAAAGTAAATAAACATACGCGTTTTCCACATAGACTCTCTAAGAAATATAGTATTTAACTTTACTGATATATGACAGTCTTTAAATTATTGTTGTTATTGATACCTAATCGATTTTTTGGAGTGCTGTCAAAAATCGACATTGAAAATATTCGGGGGAAATTGATCTCTCTCCAAGTACTTGCTTTGATAAAATTAGGAAGGTGCCCTCAGATTTTTTTAAAATATTTTTTCTTTAAAATACGCGGAATTTTCGAATTGCTGTGCGTATTCATGAACGATTTTTGTTATTAAATTCGACATCACATGCAATTTTAAAATTTGGGGAGACTTGATCCCCTTTCTATGATATCTACGCAATAAATAATTTTTCCTGCCAACCTTTCATCAAATCTGTCAAATGTACAAAAAATTAGAAGCCTGAGAACAGATTTATATTTTTTTGAATTTGTTTACCAAATTTTTGTATGGATGACTAAGGGGGGATCAAGTGTCCCCTTATTGAGGTAATAACTTCAAATCCAATTATCCTAAAACTTTGATGGAGTGTTGACATTTTCATTAGTACATATCATTAAGCATATTTATGGCTTTGTGCTGCAAAAAAACGAAAGCATTTGGTCACCGACCTGCAGAATAAATAAGGTTGTCAATCCAAAAAATAACTCACCACATAAAGGTCACTTGTCAAATATGCTCGAACAAAACTACTTTAGTTCTCGATAAAACAGGGGGTGATCAAGTCTCCCCGGGGATCAAGTATACCCACCTTCCCCTACCTCTTTTTTGACAATTTATCAAGAGAAATCTTTACTCGGAATATAAAATGGCGGTTCACTCAGTACGTAAGTGAACTATCTTGTATTTAAACACCCTCCCATATGTAAAACTGTTACTTACTATAAATTACTTTTTGTGCATACCCCCCGCCCCCCATAAGCCTTTACGTAAGAAGTGTGCGGCCCCAAAGCAGCCAAACGAAACAAATCGTTTATTTTTTTACTTCTTCTATGACCATCATAGTTTTAATGACTTCTCAGAACATTCATTTTCCACGACCATCATAATATTTAGCGATACATTTACAGGCAGCATCTTTTATTCACTAATTATGTTCCTCAACCTCACATAACATAAACACATATTTAGATGATCGAGCGATTGATCTGCGTCTAATAGAAAACACGAGTAATCGCGCACTTCGTTTGGCCGAACAGATCTTCTTCTTCTTCTTCTTCTTCTTAATGGCATTACATCCCCGCATTGGTACAGAGCCGCCTCGCAGCTTAGTGTTCATTAAGCACTTCCATAGTTATTAACTGCGAGGTTTCTAAGGCAAGTTACCATTTTTGCATTCGTATATCATGAGGCTAGCACGATGATACTTTTATGCCCAGGTAAGTCGAGACAATTTCTAATCCGAAAATTGTCTAGACCGGCACCGGGAATCGAACCCAGCCACCCTCAGCATGGTCTTGCTTTGTAGTCGCGCGTCTTACCGCACGGCTAAGGAGGGCCCCACGCGAGTCATATGATCGAACAGGTCGCGAGTCATATGACGAACAGGTCATATGATCGAAAATGTCGTTTGGCCGAACCAAACATTCGCCCGTTTGGTTGAATTTGAAACGGCTGGATCATACGGCTGAAAATGTCGTTTGGAAGAACAGGTCATATGGCCGAGAATGTAATCTGGTCGAACTTGTTATTCAGCTGAAATATTCGTATGGCCAAATTGGGCATTTGACTGATAATGCCGTTTGTCAGAAACGGCCATTTGGCCGAACAAGTGAAACGTCATGAATCCGAACGGATCATACGACCGTAAACATTGTTTGCTTAACGGGCCATATGGCTAATGATGCTGTTCGACCGATGACTCACTTCTCACTGCGAAAAATGAGAATGACGTAGTAAGAAGTGAGAAATGTGAGTGAGAAGTGAGTCGTCTCACTTCGTACTTCTCATTCCTCTCACTTTTCAAGGCGACAAATCGGGACCGATTTGCGATTTGGGCGTAACTTATTTTGTAACCAAACATTATTGTTTTTCATCGATTCCGATGAATGTAAGAGTTTTTATCCAAAACTAATTCCCTTATCTGGTAGAGGAAAGCTTAGTCGTCGGATGCAAGGCGTGGTCTTCTCATGCTTGCTTTAGCAGGAATTCACCTTTCACTGTTTGTTTACATAATAAGTTACGGCCAAATCGCAAATCTTTCCCGAAATGAGAAGTAGGGTATATGGCTCAAACCTTAGCTCATTGTGCTGCGGTTAAGCATATTTTATTGTTGCACATCAGCATATATTGAGGTTCTATCCAATATTATGCCATCAGGCGACTTGCCTACTTTTGGTTATTGCACCAAGTAGTTAAAGTTAAAACAACGATAATTGCCCACAATTTCTTATTTAACACACCAAAAGTGTCGAGCGAAATGGATAAAAAAATTCTATATGTGGATGCTATTTTCAGTTACTTGGGACAAGCGGCTGTTGATTTCGAACATACGAAATATAAAGATGGGTTGTTGTCTGGTTGGTTGCAATTTTATTTATGTTGAACACAGGCAGCATGCAAACGAAAGCAGAAAATCAAAACACTTGCTCTCATGGAGCGATGCTCCCGGGAGATTTTTTTCAAAACGTGAACAATGCGTTAGGTGGGAATGCCGCAAAAATGCACTAACGCAAAGGAGAAATTCAATTGTAAACCTTATTCTAGGCAATTACTTGCTTATTATTTTGCATAAACAGCTAGAACTCTGCCTCCTATCTGATATTATTACGTCAAGATACATAATTACAATGATTGAATGCTTATTTTCGACGCAGCGTACATTGATGTTTTTAGTTTAATAAGTGCGTCTGATTCCAGTCCTCTCTAAATCGATCAGCTGTTGTTCCAATCCTGTTCGAACCTTCCGAGTGAAACAAGCGAATTGTCTGAATTATGATGAAAGAATTAGACTTAGAAAATTAGAATTAGGAAAAAGTATCCGCATAAAACGATCTCAAAAGTTCTTCGAATAGAATTAGCGATCCTGATCCATTATATCATCGGATTATTATATGAGCAAATCTCGCTTAACTCTTCAAAAGGACTTAAGTAACATGTTTTTCATGAATTAATTTGAATAGCGCAATCAACTGAACAACATGAAAGCTTTTGATTGCAGTACTTCAATAATTCATGAAAAAATTTTTACTTAGGTCGTTTTGAAAAGCGAGAAATGTCAATATAATCGAGTTATTTTTGCACCGTTTCCTTGCGACGTGGTGCGCTTGCGCTGCTACCAACCAAGAATTTCTGCCGTCGCCAAGCAATTATAATTTGGACTTTAAAAAATGTTTGTCTCAGCTCAACCTGCTCTCGGGTAATATTATTTTTCAATAAGGCGTTTTTCTAATCACAAGCAACAATAAAAGCGAAATCAGAATCTAGAGTAAATTTCACTTCATTGCTACTGACTCCAACATTAGCCACTCGATGATTTACCGCTGAAAGACGATAGACACCATTCATGTGAATACATTTTTGAAGCGTGTCTCTCCAACGAGTGCTTGCGCTACTGTCAATGCCTAGCAATTATGATTTGCATTTTGAAAGAATGCAAGAATGCCTTGAGCCTCATTTTTTTACGTGATCACTGGCATCGAAAGGTGGAACCAGCGAACCGGTGCCAATGGTACCGGTCACCAAAAAGGCGGTGCCTCGGTCTCCATTGCAATCGGATACTGACAAAAGGATGTCCAGTTTTCGCTACAAAATCGGCAACTCAGAAAAATATCGTCAAGGGTTAAGGAAGCGGAAGCCACGGTTGAAAGAAAGCTATGCCATCTACATTTACAAGGTGTTGAAGCAGGTTCACCTGGGCACTGGCGTCTCGTCGAAGGCGATGAGCATCATGAACAGCTTCGTAAACAACATCTTCGAACGTATCGAGGCTTAGACCTCCCGTCTATCGGTCTACAACAAACGTTCAACGATCACTACACGTGAGATTCAGACCGCCGTCTGCTGCCAGGCGAGCTGGCCAAGCACGCCGTCTCGTTGGAAACCAAAGCCTTCATCAAGTAACCTATCTCCAATTAAACGATAACGAGTGGTAACTTCACCCAAAAAGGCCTTTTTCAGAGCCTCAGCCGCGATCACAGAATAGAGGGGTTTTTGTACCGCGCACGCAGAAAATTATAATAATAATTAAAAAAAAGTGAAACTTCATTGCTACTGACGCCAACGTCAGTCACTCTATGATTCGAGTTTCACTGCTGCGGGGCCAGATTCCGCCGAACGAACCATCCCCAACCAGTCATGGCCTGCTATTCACTGATCAATTTATACGGAAGATATTTGCGTATCTGTCATCAATGCACCCTGGAAGTGGATTACCCAGTTTGTAATATATCTCACCCTTACAACTGCTACCAACTCCAACTTTCTGCCATCGCCATTTTAGGATAAAAATCGGCTCTACCTTCTATCATGTAGAATAACGGATTTGAAAGAACTGTTTTTCAATCCACAGTGCGCCTTTGCAATCACTCATAGTAACCAAATGTTAGTCCAAACCTTGCGTGAACATTTCACTTTCCTGCTGCCCGACAGTCACTTGATGATATGACTTTCCGCTAGGTCGCCACCATCTAGAATACCTTTTCAGTACAGCAAATGATGTCCTAGGACCGCAACTGACGCAATCAACTCTTTCTTCTCAAAAAAAAATTGCCCTGAAAAGAATCGATTTTCTTATCACAAACAGCAACCAAACGATGGTCTGCAAACATTGCGTGGAAATTTCTCTTGAGTGCTGCTGCTGTTGGTGACGGCCTCTCGATGATCCGCTTCTTGCTGGGACTGCTTCCACCACCGGCGTCTTCGCTCTTCGTGAAATCCTAATTGAACTGAGTTGCACGATTTTGTACTTCGTCTTCGACGTGTTGATGACTAGTTCAATTCGTTTAGCTTCGCTTTCCAGCCTGATGTAGGCTTCCCCCATCCCCTCAAAGTTACGTGTCATGATATCAACATCGTCGGCGAAACCAAATAATCCCCGCCCTTCGTATTTATTACTCCTTCCAAAGCGATGTTGAATAGCAGACACGAAAGACCATCACCTTGCCGTAACCCACTGCGCGTTTCGAAGGGACTCGAGAATGCCTCTGAAACTCGATCTACGCACATCACCCGATCCATCGTCGCCTTGATCAACCGTATCAGTTTAGTAACGTGCATTAGCTGCCATAGCTGGTCCCGATCGATTGTATCATATGCGGCTTTGAAGTCGATAAATAGATGATGTGTGGGCACGTTGTACTCGCGGTACTTTTGCAATACCTGACGTACGGCGAACATCTGGTCTGTGGTAGAGCGTTCACCCATAAATCCCGCCTGGTACTGCCCCACGAACTCTCTTGCAATTGGTGTTAGTCGGCGGCATAAAATTTGGGAGACTACCTTGTAGGCGGCGTTCAGCAATGTGATTGCGCGGTAGTTGCTAAAATGAAGCTTATTGTCCTTTTTGTAGATGGAACACACGACACCTTCCATCTACTCCCGTGGCAGAACCTCATCCTCCCAAACCTTGTTAATCACCCAGTGCAGCAAGTGCCTCACCACCATGTTTGAACAACTCTCCTGCTAGTTGGTCAACTCCAAGAGCTTTGTTGTTTTTCAGCCGGCCGATCTCCTCCTGGATTTCCTGGAGATTCGGAGCCGGAAGTCGAATGTCCTGCGCGCGTGCTGCTTGGTTCATTACCATACTACCACCGTTGTCTGCCATATCGCCATCCAGTGCTCTTCGTAGTGCTGCCGCCACCTTTGGATCACCTTACGTTCGTTTGTAAGAAGGTTCCCGTTTATGTACTTACCCATATCGAGCTGTGGCCCTTACGCGAACGGTTTAACTTCTCATAGAACTTTTGTGCGTTATTAGCGCGGTACAGTTGCTCCGTCTCTTCACGGTCTTGATCTTCCTGCTGGCGCTTTTTCCTCCGAAAAAACGAGTTTTGTCTATTCCGCGCCCGTTTGTGTCGTGGTTCGGTCGCCCTCGTGTGGTGTTGCAGCAATCTCGCCCATGTTGCATTCTTCTCCTCAACTAACTACTCACATTCGCCGTCATACCAGTCGTTTCTCTGATCCGGGGGCACCGTGCCTAGTGCAACGGTTGTGGTGCTTCCAATGGCGGATAGAATATCTCTCCATCCATCTTCAAGAGGCACTGCGCCTAGCTGCTCGTCCGTTGGGAGTGTCACTTCCAGCTGCTGCGCGTAGTCTTGGGCTAGTCTACCGTCTTGCAGCCGCCCAATGCTTAGCCGCGGCGGACGACTCCGACGCGTGTTGTATACCGTCGAGAGTTTTGACCGCAGACATACTGCAACGAGGTAGTGGTCGGATTCAATATTCGTACTGCGGTAAGTGCGTACGTTCGTGATGTCGGAGAAGAATTTACCTTCGATTAGAACGTGGTCGATTTGGTTTTCCGTTTCTTGATTAGGTGATTTCCATGTGGCCTTGAGGATATTCTTGCGGGGGAAGAAAGTGCTTCGGGCTACTATTCCGCGGGAGGCTGCAAAGTTTATGCATCGTTGGCCGTTGTCGTTCGATACGGTATGCAGACTATCCGGTCCGATGACCGGTCTATACATTTCCTCCCTTCCTACCTGAGCGTTCATGTCACCGATGACGATTTTGACGTCCCGCAGTGGGCATCCATCGTATGTCTGCCCCAGCTGTCCATAGAACGCTTCTCTCGTCTCCGGGTCTCCCTTCCAGTGCACGTTGATGATGCTATAGTTGAAGAAACGGCCTTTTATCCTCAGCTTGCACATCCTTGCGTTGATTGGCTGCCACCCAATCACACGTTGGCGCATCTTGCCCAGCACTATGAATCCGGTTCCCAGCTCGTTGGTGGTGCCACATGCCACAGCTTTGATAGAAGGTAGCTGCTCGATATCCGCTTTTCCACACTTTCTGTCCTGTCCAGCAAATTTCCTGCAGCGCTACGACGTCGAAGTTGCAGGGATGTAATTCATCGTAGATTATCCTATCGAAAACTGCGAAGTCTATCGACTAGCAGTTCCACGTTTCAAGCTTCAAATCGTGATCCGTTTTTTGTCGCCTAGGTCGTTGTCGATTGTATCGAATCGTATTATCTTCTATGTCATTCGTAATGGTTGTTTTTGAAGGCGGTTTAGTGGGCCTGCGCAAACTTCTTGTCTCATCGTAGGGCCGTCGTGTCAGGTCTGTTTAGCGTCTCATCTAACACCAGGACTTGGGCTTGTGCGCTTTGAGCAGCAAACGGTCGTTTTGGCGGAGCTTACTTGCGGATACATGCAACTTTTTAAAGAATTTTAACAGAGCCCACTATCAAACCCCACCACATCATAGGAAGGCACCACAACTTGCAGATGCCCTGGGGAGGGATCGTCAAGCCCTTGGACATAGTCCCTGATGTCCCCAAACTACTTTTCGTGACGGTTCTAAACTTTAATCTGCAGAATGACCTCCCTATCTTCCCGAAGGACGCAATCCTTCGTCAAAAAATTCAATGAACCAAAACATAATGACAAGTCAACATGTTTTAACAGAATAATATTAACCTATCTGTCTGATAGTTTTTCGGAGAGTTTACTTAGAACTGTGATATTAAACGACCAATTTTTGTTTTTACTTTTTACATTTACATTAATAATGGATTGCTCGATCTGATATTAACGACGATTTATGATCTCGACCACTGTGTCGTAGTGGTATGAATAGCACCGCATGAATATTATTTTGTCGTGGTTGTAGCTTTGAATGACCGACAATAAGGACCGGGTCGCTTTCATTACGCAAATTCGCCAACCCATGATTCAGATTTCATTTGCAATTCTGTGAGGACTGTACAAAACTGACTGTAATTAGCATTTACTTATTGCTGTGCTTGATGCCCTGCGCCATATTCATCACGTGCCGGTCAAAGGGCAGGGAGGCTCTCGTGCACAAAGGGATCCATTAGGTTTACCTTTGGCCTTCGAGCGAATATGTCTAACCAGCAGCGGGTTGTGTGTCATAACGAGTACCGAAAATTAAGTTACTACTCTTTGTTTGTGATTACCACCAGTTGCTAATTGGTGGCTTTTATGATGGCCACTGTGTTGGCAGTCATGCACGTATGTATGTGAAATTTGGATCAAGTTTATTTTTTGTCGTGTTAAAAAACAGCCCAAGCACATCGTTCGACCAGAATACTCATAATTAACGTTTGAATTATCTTGACAGAGTTTTGACGTGAATTACGTCTTAGAGGAATGCTCTAATGCAGGGTGTAAAATGAAGTTTTTCAAATTCTAAACCGCCGTTGGATTAGACGAGATTCCATGTTAATAGCACGTAAATAGCAAACTTATGCTTATTTTAATCAAATAATTCGGAAATTTTTAAACGATTTGCCAAATCCTATGAAACTATTGATTTTTAGTTGACTAACAACCCAACAGATGTTGTCCTGCATGGATGATGATGATGATAATACTACCATCTATCTGCCGATAGCATACATAATAATACAAACAAGCCCTCGTTTCCTAGGTTGACCCAATAGATAAAAAGAAGATCCCGCATAGAAGCATAGAAGATGAAAATGCGTTTGTGATCTGCCCATGCTTTTTCACGATTTACTCAACTTTACTCATGAGGAAATATTAAATTCTGTAATGAAGAAATGTCATATAAATCCATCGGAAGCCCAGTAAAAATTTCAGTAACAATAAATCCCGGTCATATATCCCCAACACGGACATCAGATTGATGTTAGTTATGAGCCTTCTGGACCCCCGTTTAAATCAAATTAATAGTTCCTCCAAACCTTTGGATGCAGACGTAGTACTTGAAGTAACAATTTTTTTTTCTTAATTCAGTAATTTTTGTCAGGTTTTTTAATTGAACAAAACATTTTGGTGCATTAACCAAACTGTTTTACGTAGCTTACGACAAGAGGCCGTATCTTCCGATTTTTTTGCTTTGCGTAGAATCTAAAACAATCAACGTATAAGTACCCACGGGAAAAAATCCTAATTATGCAAATCTTTTAGTAATCAAAAGTAAAAAAGACGAATTCAACGTCAAAGGCATCATACCTATTTTCCAGGAAGCCACATCTGATGCTTTTCCGGGACATATCTGATCCTTCACCGAACCCACTACTCAAGCGGATAACGTCCACATCCAGCTCCATCCAGTCCGGTCAAATTATGCGGGACCAGTTTTAATATATTAACACCCCCAGCATGACGCGCTCTGCCGCCGGTTGTACAACATAAATGCGAAAAGCTATCCCAGCGTTGACTTTTCGCCGTTTTTTTTTGACACATTCCGCTCGAGGTGAGAGGTTTTCGGAAAAGAAACAGCAAATCCATACCCAACTCCGGCACGTTTTCGTCGCCGTGGGCTTTCCACGGTGCGGTGTGGGGGTGAGGCAAAGAAAAAAAACTCCGTTCCATTCCAGGGAATCCAACATGCAGTAGGATTCGGATATTTTTGGCTTGTCACAACGGCACAATGCCCCCCTCGGGCAATCGGCCACCACCACAGCTGGGTATACGCTTAATTTAATGTAAATGAAAAATACCGATAAATTAACTTCGGGGCCAGAACGTGACTGGAGTTCAAATTTGAATGGTGAACTGTGTGAGAAAGCGTATCGCACGGATGGGGCAAAACCGAGCTGTCTCAATCAGTGGCTCGATGTCTAATTGAGATGTGGGACTTTTATGGGGTTCGGGTGCGTTTAGTTTAGAGTTTGGACGAAGGTTACGATACGGAATAATTTGTTGGACATGGACACAGAAACAGATATGGCCTATTTTGAAAACCATTCGCTGCGAATAATAGGTTCTGAAAGTAGCTTTAACACTGTGAATAGATAATCCGGATGAAGAGCACCAAGAGCAGGTATGCGGAAAATCGATTCTATTTGCGCTATTCGCTCGCACACAATCACAATTTAGTTCAGTCGACGCCTGAATATTTGTATTCCCAAGAATAATATAAGGTACACTGGGGGAAGTGGAAAAAGGGGGTAAGTGTAAAATCGACTCCAAAATTGGAATTGTACATACTTTACAGTTTTTACCACATCATAACATTATGCAAGAATATACTTTTAAGCTCACACTAATACTATGTTGAAATTTGTATAATACATACACTAACACGGTTAACGCTTGAACTGTAATTTTAGGTTTCGCGAAAAGTTGATTCTTGCATTCATAAAATCAATTCTTTTTTGCACCAATTGTTCTTTTTCAAGTGAATTTATAACACAGGTGACCATTATAATACAATTAAACTAATCCCATTCAATTGGAAGTGGTTTGTACTAAGAAAGCAAATAATTAAAAGATTTTACACTTACCCCAGGTATCAAACACTGCGGGGGAAGTGGATAATGTTCTAATTACGCAATTTTTTTCTTCCCTCCAGGGTTTATTTCGACAGCTGTGAATCTTAATATATTCCTTCTTTGATATCATTGTGATTCCAGTGGTGATTGGACTTATATATATATATATATATATATATATATATATATATATATATATATATATATATATATATATATATATATATATATATATATATATATATATATATATATATATAAGAAAATGCCTGATTAATCCACCTATCGGTATTGATGTCTTTCACATGTTTTACATATGAAAAAAAATGTATAAGAAAGTTAAAAATAGCACTGATAGGTAAATATATTGTATTATTCACATTAATTTTTATTCATAACAAGTTTCGCCGTTGAATGCAATTTTTTTGCGAACAAATTGGTTAAGGATAAGTGCTTAAGAAAATAGCTGATAATTTTGTACGTGCTTTGCGCACACACATACATACAAATACGCACATACAGACATCATCTCAATTCGTTAAACTAATTTGATTAGTTTATAACCCTGTAGGTCCAATTTTTCCTTTAAAAAGTTCATCTTTGGGGCGAACATATAGACTTTACGTACACTTAGTGTTCGAGAAGGCAAAACCAGACATCCCCTAGCTATTACGAGAATTCCTTGAGGATCTATTCCGTTAAGGTAATGAAATTATTCCACAAAAGATACTCAGAGCAATTATCGTATTGATTTTAGTTATATGTAACTACTCATCACTATTGAAGGTCAAGGTAACATGGGTTTTCCACTTACCCCATCCCACTAGGGTAAGTGGAAAAATAACTCCTAATTTTAAAATCTATTTCCATAAATTTCAAGTGACCAAAATGGAATGAATTACCACACAGTTGGTGCAAAATTGACTGTTTTTGATAGCCCATTTTGATTGAACGCATTTAAATCATTTAAGCTGGTTTTACTCTAATTCAAACATGCACTATCGATTTTTCCTTTTCCACTTCCCCCAGTGTACCTTACTTGAGAAAATGTAGGAAAAAATGGTAGCAATTTATAGCTATAACTGCTAAAAATTTTGCTTTATCAATAGCTATTTAAGCTTTATCTGGTAAAAGGGCGAATGTCGCCGAATAATTAACTGCGGGTTGGGTTAGCTTGAGCTGCTATAAAAGTTTTGCTCTTATTTTGGCATTGAGGTTTACAATCCATTTACCTGAAAACCCATCATAATCAGTTGGAATCGCTAGAATTTTTTTTTGGGATTTTAAAAAAAAATCATAGAGCTACGAAGAGAGACCTACACAAAGAGACAATAAAAAACACCCTATTCCAATCCGAGGCTACCTATGACAAGGCCCCTTGCTTTGAAATCACGTCGTTTTCCGCTGAACTTGGAAATTCCCTCAGCATTGTTCTACGCATTTGCCGATATGCGGCAAGAAAAGCTTTCTCATATAGTTCCTTAATCAATCTGACTGGTCACCAGGGAGCAAAAATCGCGCATTGCAGCGCAAATTTGGCCTACGTTCGAGCGGGAGTTCTATCCACCTTTCGGAAGTAAATCAGCCGGCTGCTGCGGTGACATCTTCCGCTGCTGTCAGAACGCAAAACGGCCCACGCCCATAGCCAATGATCCTCCGAATGTTTCGCGCTCACACCGGCACACTTGTCAACGCCAGGAATGAAAGTGCCATCAATTTGCGCACTGCTCCGGAGTGTCCTGTCCCGAGGGGCTCCTTTGGTGACGGGAAAATATGTTCGTCGGCGAACCGGACACGATTCTTTGTTCTGGCGCTCGAGCGGATCCAGTCAAGATGACATCCCACCAGGTGTGACATTGCCGTGACGGAGTAATGGTTTCGCATCAGAGAGACGACACGATGCGATGGTGGAGCCGGTGAACTGTGTGCTGTTTTGAGATTGTTTCACCGTACCAATCGTCATGGGACGCATATTAGGCGGCGTACTGTGAGAATTTTGGTGGACAGAAATTGATTGTTGAGTTTCTTCGAATTAAGATTTTTAAGGAAGGTGTTCGCATATGCGAGAAGCGACACCTATCCGTGACCGTGGATCATCTATTGTTACTCTTTTTCTGGTCATCGAGTCAGCCAACAGGTGGAGGTTTGCAACGGTTAGTATTGCAGATTTTTTCTAAGTTAGAAAATTTGAACCGAGTTAATGTTAAAGTGTAGAAATTAAGAAATAAAAATTAAATTGAGTGCAAGAATAAAAGCTGGAGTGTAAGTCAAACTAAATTGGACTATTACTGTATGGCTACTATAGCTGAAGTAAGAATTGAATATTAGGGACTAATAATCAAATTATTGTATCCTGAAACCGCTGTGCTAACGACATTGGTCCTTCGAGCCGGATAGCGTGAACTCCGCTAGTTCGCTAGCCTGGAACCTTCGGCAAACCCAGTCACGTGTAAATGAAGTTGACTGTTTTGAGCAGTTTATATAGTTCAAGGAAAATAAATTACCTATCAAAAATTTCGTCGCTCCTTCATGATCTCAGCTAGTCCACGAGTGTGGAATCTTCGCAAACTCGCTAACCACTCGCACGTGCTAAGGAGATTAACTAATAGGAGCGTTCATACAATACAAGGCATTCATATTGCCTTTCTAAGGTAATTACCTCTCCAATTCATATAGAGTAGAGTGGGGCAAGAGTGCGCGTGGGGTAAGAGTACGTTTTCGATTTTTTGAAGTAATAAAAAAGATAAACTAGCAGCACTGCATCAGTTTGACAGGTATTCTGGCCAACTATTATCATGTGTAATTGTAAACGATTTGAATAAACAACAAGGGAGATATGAAGTTAGATAATTTTTTGGTGATTTTGCTAAAAATAATTGGATTTCCGCAACTAGTATTTCATTGCCATATATACGTTCAATCAGGTGAACATTATACCATTTCGATAACCTATTGTATAGAGTAGTTTATGGTACAGAACACCAATCCGGTTGGTTTTCCAAGAAGTCAAAACCATTACTTGAATAATTTTTAGGACTGTGGGGTAAAAGTACGCAGGAACCGGTGGGGCAAGATTACGCATATGAATCTTCAAGTTATGATGTCAAACCCGTATCTCCGGTCGAAATAAGACTTCTTCCAAAGCGTAAAGATCCACAACTAAGAAAAAAGGGACAGAATTCGAAATTATCGCAAGTTTTTAGGATAAGTTGACGTAATTCGGTGTTAGAAAGGATTTAGCGAACAAAGCACGGAAGCGAAATAATGAAATTGTATTAGGACTTGTTGTACACCTAAACATAGTACGAAAACACAATTTCATCTAAATGATAATTTCATTTAATCAAAAGAAACATTCATAAATTACGCAACGTTTAGCTGGGAGGGGTTGCAAGATGTGTGACGATCCATATAATTTTTAGAGGATTCACACAAATAGTGTAAGATAGGGGGAGGGGTGATGAAATAGCCAAATTTTACGTTACGTGATTGGTGGACTTTCTTTAAGGAAAATGCCTTTGTATACGCCACGCGAAACCTGATATATATTTTTACCTCTGAAGTTTTTTGTATATATAAAAACCAATGGTTTTTCGTATGAAAGTGTACATTTTTAGGACCCCCTCCCCCTTTAAGAGTTGCGTAATCTTTAAACATTCCTTAATATATGCTCATTAAACATCAATTAAATGTTATTAACTCTTATTTGTGTAAATATATACTTAAAGCACATGATTGGATAAATGCGTACTCTTACCCCACCTGATGCGCACTTCTACCCCACCGGAGGGGTAAGAGTGCGTTTTTAACTTGTCTTGCAATAAGGGTTCTACTTAAACGAATCTCAATAATTTCAATATTTTTTCCACTGGGTAACATAAAGGAAGAGTATATGAATCGTCGACACAGATTTGATATGCAGAAGCTTGCTTCATAAGGGCCACATGATCGATTGAAAACTAAGTGCGTACTCTTGCCCCACTCTACTCTACCCGTCCCGTTTGAGCTGCGCGGTCTTCTGCCTTGCTGATTCCTTCGCTTCCTATGAAAAGCCTACTGACGTCGTTTAACTTCATCAACACCTTTGTGGACCAATACAAAGAAGAACGAGATGCTCTCCAAGTTCCGGTGCGCCTGGAACATCTAGTAGTGCTTTGGATGTGAATGGATGTGAACTCTACGCAAGCGGAACGGGAATCGCTAGATTATGACGGCTTGGACCATAACCTTAAGATTGTTACCGGCGGGTAACATTTGTATACTTTTCGAGAAATTCGAGCGTGAAGAAAAACATTGTTAGATTTAGATTGTTAGATTGTTTTTTCAAACGGTGGTTTTAAACCTTGCGTTGGGTGGTCGAGACGCGTATCAAAAATGAGCGACCTTGTCCAGTGCGATACAGAAAAGGGAGGAAAGACGGAAATATTGAACGCAGGCTTTCCGTGGGTGGATGAGTGTCCAAGCCAAAGGCCGGACGAACGAAGCGAGAGCAGTGTTCGACAGTGAGGTTTCTGACTCTGATGCATAGAGAGGTGCGGTTTCGCGAGAAATTAATTGTTGCAGTTTTAATCCGTGGCCTCGTTGCCGGTCACGAGTTAGTGAATCCTCGTAATAAGGTCACCTAAGGGCGACTCCCGCCGAAAATTGGTTGGCCACCGCCTCCTCGACTTGATTCCGTACACCGCAACCGGATTCGGCCATCCGTCAGTGGTTTTATAGTTGGCCGTTCACATCACCGTCCGGCATATAGTCGATACCTGTGACGCCGCCCGCTGACCCGGTAAAGCAACTGCCGTCCGTCAAACGCACCACCGCCGCATCGAAGCTCGTCGGCTGTGAAATCACCTAGCCACCTATTGGCAACTACTTCGTCCGGCCGTTTGGGAAGCCGCTTAATCAGCAAGCCTTCGGCCGACTGCCTTGTTGCCCGCAGCCCGTTGGCTAGATAGTCGCGTGGTCGCCTATCACACGCTTCTTCGTTCGGCCGCAGCCGTAGCCGTATAATCGTCCTGCCTCCGGATTATCGCATCGTAGCACGTTTTTCTGTACCACCATCACCCGTACTGTTTTCCATCCGGTCAACACAGCAAAAAAATTATGAATATGGCGAAACGTAACTTTTGGCAACGAACCCAAAAATCATATGTAATCGCAGATTTGATGTAATTCCACCGCATTTACAATGTTTTATTACATCGCTCACCGTAAATCATCATGGCCAAAAAGAATTTTCAGCTACACCAAACAAATATAAAATTACCTACAAAATTTGATAATATTACTTCAGAAATGATTGAATTAGCTCCCTACGCATAAGCAACTTAATTTTACGTCGAATCAATGCTGCGATCACGTTCATAAAGATGTAATGAATTGACGCGTCAGCCATGACAGCGAGAAGAAAATTTTCACTTGATGGCAGAGATTGTCCGAATTTGTTGGTGATAATTGTGCTTGCTTGATTAGAAATCGGCAGCACATGATAAAAAATCTTCTGGATTATACACCTAACCTCCGATCGGAAAATAGTAACGACGTGTAGCTGGAAAGCAAATCTGCAGGTAAGTTTTTATTTAGATAATTTCAATCCTCCGCCGGGCGGGAGAAAAAGTAAGAAATGTTTTGATTGCAGGTACAGAATTTGATCCACCACTTTTTCCAAAATCTCGAAACCTTTCCGCCAGCCAAAAAATAAGGAGTACACTATAGTCATTTGGAGCTACCAGGAGGAAGCAATTGGTCTTTGAAATTTGAAACGGGACTGGTTGACGGATGATATTGATCTGATTCGATGAATCTGCAGGTTTGTATCTGTTTGTATTTCGGAGATATATAATTTCAAACCACCTAAATAATGCAAATTATTTTAGTTGCAGATTATCATCACAGAGTTTGGACCTATCACTCTGACATTTGAGAAAATCAAATACTTAGCGGTTATCAGTAAGTAAATAATTCCGGAATCGATTCACAATTTACCAGCTAGATGAAACTAGGTTCAGAATTTTACCCAAAGAAAAACAAAAAAATATATGTACGAGCTGTTGTGGTGGTGTGATACCCGGGATCTTACTGTTGAAGATGAAAAGCTGAAATTGTGCGTTTGATTGATTTGCTGTAGCTTGATTGACGGTTTTACGTTTACTGCATACTGCGAAATTTTGAAAACAAACTTTTACAGTGAATCCACAATGAATCGATGCTCCATGGTTCTATATCGATTAATGGAAACAAATTATGTCATATAAAAACATATTTTCTGGGTTACACTGATGGTCCCTTTAAACAGCATTCATCGGATTTTCTCTTACCTTTGATAGATACGTATTTCTACCACAACAGCAAGGTCGTCTTCACTGTCAGGGTCAGTAACTTCGAGTTAACAGCTTGCAAATTTTAAATTTTAATTTTTTTTAATCTTTTAATTTTTTGAAAACTTTTCCTTATTTTATTTTTAAAATTTTCAAATTTTAAATCTTTAAATTTTTAAATTAACTTAAAATTTTAGATTTTAAATTTTAAATTTTAAATTTCAAATTTTAAATTTTAAATTTAAAATTTAAAATTTAAAATTTAAAATTTAAAATTTAAAATTTAAAATTTAAAATTTAAAATTTAAAATTTAAAATTTAAAATTTAAAATTTAAAATTTAAAATTTAAAATTTAAAATTTAAAATTTAAAATTTAAAATTTAAAATTTAAAATTTAAAATTTAAAATTTAAAATTTAAAATTTAAAATTTAAAATTTAAAATTTAAATTTTAAATTTAAAATTTAAAATTTTAAATTTTAAATTTTAAATTTTAAATTTTAAATTTTAAATTTTAAATTTTAAATTTTAAATTTTAAATTTTAAATTTTAAATTTTAAATTTTAAATTTTAAGTTTTAAATTTTAAATTTTAAATTTTAAATTTTAAAATTTTAAATTTTAAATTTTAAATTTTAAATTTTAAATTTTAAATTTTCAATTTTCAATTTTCAAATTTTAAATTTTAAGTTTTAGGAGTTCTTCCGAAAGTTCTTTCAGGAATTCGTTCGGAAGTTCTTCCAGGAATTCCTTCGAAAGCTCCTGCAGGAATTCGGCTGAAAGTCTCTCCAGGAATGCATTCGTAAGTTCTTTCAGGAATTCCTCCGAAAAACCCTCCAGGGGTTCCTCGGAAAACTTCTCCAGGAATTCCACTTCAATTTTCAAATTTCAAGTTTCTCCTCCAGGAGTTCTTCCGAGAGTTCCTTCTGGAATCCCTCCGAAAGTTTCTCAAGGAATTCCTCCCAAAGTTCTTCCGGAAGTTTCTCCATAAATTTCAACGGTAACACTTCCAGAAATTCCTCCACGTATTGCTTCTGAAGTTTCTCCAGGATTTTTTTTCGGGTTTTCTACGGGAAATTCTCTTGGATTTCCTTTGGAAGATGTCTCCAGGAATTCCAGGAAGTCTTCCGGAAATTCCGCCAGGAATTCTTCCGGATGTTTCTCCAGGAATTCCTTCGCTAGTTCCTCCAGGAATTCCTCCAGAAGTTCCTCCAGGAATTCGTTCAAAAGTTCCTCCAGGAATTCGTTCAAAAGTTCCTTCAGAAAGTCCTTTAGAAGATCCTCCATGAACTTCACCGGAGAATCGATTTGGAATACCTTAGAAGTTCCTCCAGAAAATCTCCTGCACATTCCTAAAGAATTTCCTATGGGAATTCATCTGATAATTTTTTTTTATTAGGGAATTAGAACTACTGCGGCCATTAATTAGATCTATCCGATTATTATTATTTATTTTTTAAGCAATTTTTTAAAGAATACTTTAAGAAATTTCTGATAGAGTTTCAAAACGATGCTTCGAAATAAATTTTTGAGAAATTTCGGGAGATATTTTCTGAAATATCTTCAACTGAATTTACGGAGAGGTATCTGAAAGAATATTGAAGAAAGCTTTGCGAAAATTCCTGGATGAACTTCTGGGCGTGTGGCGTGTTTTTTAAAGTATATTCTGGAGGAATTCATAGAGGGTTTTTTTGTGAATTCATTAAAAAAAATGGAGAGATAATTAGAGAAAATATTTCGTTGTAATTCCTGCAGAAGTTTTCGGAGGAATCCCTGGAGGATTTTTCGGAGGAATTCCTGAAATAACATTCCTGGAGGGACTTCCAGCCGAATTCCTGGAGGAACTTCTGAAGGATTTCCTGGAGGAACTGCCAGACGAATTTCTAGAGAAACTTCCTGAGGAATTCCTGGAGAAGCTTTCTGAAGAATTCCTTGAGGAACATTCGGAAGAATTCCTGATAGAACTATGGGGGAATTTTTGGAGGAGTCTCTGGAAGAACTTTCGGAAGAATTCCTGAAGGAACTTCCGGTGGCATTCCTATAGGAACTTTTGGACGAATTCCTGGAAGAGCTTTTGGACGAATTCCAGGAGGAACTTTCTGACGAACTAGAGGAACTTCCGGATGAATTCCTGGATGAACTTTAGGAGGAACTTCCGGAAACATTTCCGGAGTCTCTTTCGAAGAAAATTTTGGAGGAACTTTCGGTCGATTCCCGGGTACATCTTTCGAAGGAATTTCTGTAGCAACTTTCGGAGAATCTCTTGGAGGATCTTTCGAAGGAATCCCTGGATGAACTTTCGTAAGGAATCCGAGAGGAACTCTAGGAGGGATTCTGCGAGAAAATTGAAGAGGAATTGCTGGAGAAACTTCCGGAGGAATCCCTGGAGGATTTTTAGGAGGAATTCCTGCAAGAACTTCCGGATAAATACCTGGGAAAACTTTCGGCCGGATTCCTTGAAAAACTATCGGTAGAATTTTTGGAGAAACTTTCAAGGAAATTCTTGGAGGAACTTTCGGACGACTTTCTGGCGAAACTTTCGGACAAATCCTGGAGAAACTTTTGGAGGAATTGATGGAGGAATTTTCGGACGAATAGCTGAAGGAACTTCCGGAGGAATACTATGGAGAACTTTCGGATAAATTCTTTGAGAAACTTCCAAAGGAATTCCTGGAGAAACTTTCGGAGGGATTCCTGGCAGAAATTCGGGAGGAATTACTGGAGGAACTTCCGGAGGAATACCATGGGGAACTTCCGGATAAATTCTTCGAGAAACTTCCGGAGGAATTCCTGGAGGAACTTCCGGAGGACCTCCTGGCGGAAATTCGGGAGGAATTACTGGAGGAAGTTCCGGAGGAATTTTGGGAGGAACTTCCGGAGGAAATTCAGGAGGAATTCCTGGAGGAACTTCGGGAAGAATTCTTGGAGGAACTTCCGGAGGAATTACTGGAGGAACTTCCGGAGGAATTACTGGATAAACTTCCGGAGGAATACCTGGAGGAACTTCCGGAGGAAGTCCTGGAGAAGCTTTCTGAGGAATTCCTGGTGAAACATTCGGAAGTATTCTTGATAGAACTATGAAGGAATTTTTGGTGGAGTCTCTGGAAAAACTTTCGGAAGAATTCCTGGAGGAACTTCTGGTGGCATTCCTGTAGGAGCTTTTGGACGAATTCCTGGAGGTGCTTTTGGATGAATTCCAGGAGGAACTTTAGGAGGAAGAAGGAATTCCTGAAGGAACTTCCGGAGGAATTCCTGGATGATCTTACGGGGAAATTCTTGGCAGAACTTACAAAGGAACTCCTGGAAGCTTCCGAATGTGTCGGCAGTATGTTTTATTCGTAAAATACCGCCGCCGATCATCAACGGCGTGACGCTCCCACGCCGGTGCCGCCGGCTGAAAATGAGTTATGAAATTGAATGCAAATGACATAACGCTGCATGCTGCCGCGACGCCAAGGCAATGGCGCGCCGAATGAAAATGATCTATCATGTTGTCGCCGGCAATAAATAAATCACCGTACAGGTCTATTAGTATCCAATGATAAAAAAATCCGACTAAAATCCTAAAAAATCTAAAAACATTAAAATCTCAAACTCTAAAAAACAATAAAAACTCATGAAAGCCTGAAATTCCAAAATCTTTATATTTAAAGCTGTTTCTAAAGCTAACGAGTATCGAACATCAATCATTTGTTATTATACTTTAGGTTCATTAAATAAAATTATGTGTTGCATTTCTTCTACATACATTTATTTCGAAAGCATGAAAGAAAATTCCCGAACAACCCTAACCCAGCTGCCAAAAGCAAGGTTTCTGCTGACGGATTTTTACGTCGTTTATGTTATTACGTCGCAAATCGCATTATTTTGAAAAGAAAATTCCAAGTACGTAATTTCTTTTAACACAAAACTGATGTAATATCACATACGATTTGCGACGGCGATGATGTGCATCAAATCTGATGTGATATTACAATTTTTTTTTTGCTGTGAACCACGAGATCGTCCTACAACCCGTCGGCTGCTTCAACGGCCGACCACCCGTTTTCGACATTGATCGCTATTCCGGCTTGCAGCCCACTAACCGAATCTTCGTGCGACACCCCGTCGGCTGCATCATTGGCCGAATCTCCTCTGGCTGAATTTTTGATCGGCAGCCCACCGGCCTTCTTGTCGGCAGCGTCCTTGCTTGACCACCCGACCACCGCATCATTTCCAACCGCCTGTAAGTGTTTTTTTTTTATAATAAAAACCCCTAAGTAGATAATTCAAATCCATGGTTAGGTCCTTCACGCTCCCGAAAACCTCCCCACACCAGTGACCCTGAGACCCGGAACAAAAGAGGCCTTTTGAGTCCACCCTAGACGGCTGCCGTGGCTAGACCAGCAGCTAGGGGTTTAGGCCAGTTCCCTTCAGGAACTGAGCGGTTCCGGGGCCGCATAAAATAGAGTCTTATACTGGCGCCAGTGGCGTAGCCAAGGGGGTGGTTTTGGGCATAAAACCCCCCCCCAGAGACATCATTTTTAGAAGAATTTTTTTTTTTCGAAAAAAAAAATGTACAGAAAACCCCCCCCAGACCAATTTTCTGGCTACGCCACTGACTGGCGCCCAACGTGAATATCCTTTAGTAGAATCTCAGGAGGGGAAACATATCCACGGAGATTCATTTTCATTCATCAAAAATAAATCCACTCTGGTCACATTGTTTCCTAGAAATCAGTAGCAATTTTGGATTGTTTCGCGGTGGTAAATTGAGCCACGTGGCAAAACCGATTAGTCTATACTACACTCAACACGAGTGGTCAACCAATTAGTCATTTCCAATTGTTTAGAAGTTATTATCTGCAACACGAAAACATTTCGAGGTGAACGTGAAGTGAAGGGCAAGTAAAATCCGTCGTTTTTGTTTTGGAAAAATAACTTTCGTTCGCACTAGTTTATTATCAAATCGCAAAATGCCACGGTTGTCCGTTTCTGGGCCAGATTTTGGTACTCTCTATCGCAGCATGCGGGTCGATCACTTAGAAGCTGGTGAGCTCGATTATGCGTCGTCGTAGGCTGCGACAAATTTTGAAAGAGGAGATTGAGGGGCATGAGTTTATCATCCACTACACAGATAAAAATATGTTGTGATTATAAATGTATTTTCATGCACATATTTGGAGCATGCAAATAAACGCAATATTCAATTAATCTTACTGTCCTGTTAAATCAAAATACACTTAAACGGTGCTTGCCAGTAAAATCCAGTTAAATTTAAATGAATATTGAATGTTATTTGGTTTGATGGACTCAACTACCCCGGTCTCGAAATGGAAAGTTCAGAAATACTCCGGGAGTGATCATGGATTGGGGCTCAACGAGTTCCTATCCCACGTTAAGCATCTTGCCATTTCTGAACACGCCACCGATAACGACTTATTCGACTCTGCGGTGCACCTTTTCGAAGGCCCGGCTTTAAGCTGGTACACTACGTGTAGAAACCAACGATTATTGCATGATTGGCCGCAGTTGGTACAGGATTTGAAAAGAGAGTTCAGGCATCCTGATCTCGATTCCGTTCTTCGTACCAATATTTACCAGACTAGGCAGCAGAAGGAAGAGTCTTTTCAGCAGTTTTACCAGCAAATGAATAAGCACTTCCGAGCAATGAATTACCCTTTGTCAGAAAATGAAAAGGTTGAAGTACTGAAAACTAATCTGAGGTATGATGGTCGTAAGGCACTGGTAGGTAAAAACATCACTACAATTAGGAGCTTACTCAGTATTGGCAAGGATTTAGATGTAACCGATTCTTCGGCCTTCACAAAAGTGTTTGGCGCTACCAAACGAGAAAACTGTGCGATTGATTCTGGCAATAGAAATACCATGGGTAGTAGGACTTTTGTAAACCAGATCCGACAAAACGCGTCCCTGCAATCTTCGAAAAATATAAAATCGTATACCAATAATGCAAAAGGTGATCCGAAAGTTTCTAATTCGAAGCGGATCCAATTTGAAAAGAATGGGAAGTCAGAAGGTCAGTCTAACGAACCTAAGCCAGGGCCAAGTAAACCCAGTGCTCTGCTTAAGCTTGTCTCCAACTACTCGCCTCCCGAAGAAGGACAGTGCTTTAACTGTAGAGATTATCATAACCTCTCTGAATGTCCGATTCCGAGGAGGATTCACCACTGTCAATTGTCTTTATTGTTTGAAAAACGGTTTGGGGAAGCCCTAAAGCCGCAGGGGCTTCCAACAGCGCAGTCAGGAGGCTCTTCGGAGTCTTGGTTACCCGACCTTTACCAATTCTACGTTCAGAGGTCAGATAGCGAAGACGAAGAGGACTCGCCCAATCAAATTAACAAAATCACACTCAATAACATGACGGATGATCGTCCCCACGCACAGTTGAATATTTTCGACATTCCGGTGAATGCACTTCTCGACTGCGGAAGCCATCTATCGTTCATCAACGCCGCAATGTTTCAGAAACTGCCAAATGTCCGATTGAAAAAAACCATCCCAGTCGATGGATCTCTGAACTGTGGATGGTTCGCAACTAGAAGTCCTCGGTGAAGACATTCAATGGTAAGACGAGAGGTTTACCAATTTTGGTAGCCCCCGCTCTCACTAAGGATTGTATTTGTGGAATGGACTTTTGGAGGTTATTTCGTATTTATCCAGCAGTCTCCGCAAACACCGAGTCCCAATACTTTGGATACGACACCTCTGTGTGAACATCAGATCGTGCTGAAGGAAGAATGTTCGTCGAACCAACCCATTCGGCTGTATCCCTATCCTATAGCCCCGAAAATCCAGGCCGGCCTGTTTACCGAGGTGGATCGATTACTCGAGTGCGGGATAATTGAGGAATCCAACTCTGATTGGTCGTTGAACATCGTGCCAATACGGAAATCCTCGGGAGCGATTCGGCTCTGTTTAGACGCTCGAAAACTTAATGAGAGAACCGTACGTGACGCCTATCCCCTTCCACATCCTGCACGCATCCTCGGGCGTTTACCTCGCGCTAATTATCTGTCGACAATCGACCTCGCTGAAGCGTTTCTTCAGATTCCATTAGCCCGAGGTTCGAGGAAATATTGCGCATTCAGCGTGCAGGGGAATGGGATGTTCCAGTACACCCGCCTACCTTTCGGTCTAATCAATAGCCCAGCAACACTGGCACGGTTGATGAACCGAGTGTTAGGCCACGTGACAAAAAGTGACAGTTCGGAAATTATGAAAACCCCCGCTCATAAGGATTGCTGGTGCTACCCAGCAAGACCAACAAAACATCTATCAAAAATGATTCAATATCTGTCAAAAGTTATCTTGCTCTGCGAGCAGGGTTATTTGAAAAAAATTCAAACTGTCACTTTTAAGTTTAATTCGATTTTAATTCACGAATCGAACCAAAGCCTTAGAGGAACTATTCGAGGACTTACCAACTAAATTCTGGCGGAACTTGTGAAAGAATTTATGGAAAAACTTCTGAAGGAATTGTTGTAAGAACTTCTAAAGGAAACCATGGAGGAACTTACGAAGAAATTCTTGAAGAAACTTCCTGAGGAATTGTTGGAGGAATTTGGATGGAATTTGTTAGGAATTGCGGGAAGAATTCTTGAAGAAAATTTCCGGGGAACTCCTGAAGAAGCATACCGAAGAATTCCTGGATGAAGATTCAAACTAATTCCTCGAGGAACTTCGGTAGGAATTTCAGAAGAAATTCTTGAAGATACTTTCTGAGGAATTTGGATGGATTTTTTTTTAAGAATTTCAGAAAGAATTCTTGGAGAAACTTTCCGAAGAATCCCGGAGAAGCTTCCCGAAGAATTTCTGAAGGCAGTTCAAAACTAATTCCTGGAGGAACTTTCGGCAGAATTCCTGAAGGACTAGTAAGGAATTCCTTGACGATCTTCGGTAGGAATTTCTTGAAGACCTTCCGAAGGAATTCCTGGGAGACCTTCTTGAATTCTTGGAGTTTCGAAGAGTTTCTTGAGTAACTTCCATACTAACCCCTGGAGCAACTTCCGGAGGAATTCCTGGATGAACTTCGGATTTTTTTTAGAAACTCTGTAAGGAATTGCTGGAGGAATTTGAATGGATTTTTTTTAGGAATTTCATGAAGAGTTCTTGAAGAAACTTTCCAAAGAATTCCTGGTGAAGCTTTCGGAAAAATTCCAGGAGGATCTTTCGGAGGAATTCTTGGACGAACTTCCGGAGGAACTTGTGGAGTAACTTCCGGAGGTATCCCTGGAGGAGTCTCCGGGGGAATTCCTGGAGGATCTTCCGGAGGAATTCCTGGAGGAGCTTCCGGAGGAATTACTGGTAAGGGTATGCGATAAGACACTTTTTTCTAACGAAACGAAACGAAATTTAAAATGTGTATGTTGATTCGAAATGAAACGGAACGAAATACAGAATTTCTTTGGAAATTTTGAAAGTTTGAAACGATACGAAATCGAGGTCCATTTAATTCGAAATTTTTCGAAACGAAACGATATTTTCATTTTTGTTCGCGGAATTTTTATTGAATTGATTTTACATTATGTACGCAATTCAGATTTCATTTTTTTAAAGTCAAATAACTGCTTTGCGACCAATAGAGTTATAGTAACAGAAGAAGCAGTCTGTGATAAATCGCCGCGTTCCCGTTTATATACCATTGGCGATAAGGCAATACCCCAGCATTTGTGCTGCTTTCAAAGGAATGCATCGTGC
Source organism: Armigeres subalbatus (assembly GCF_024139115.2). Classification (NCBI taxonomy): domain Eukaryota; kingdom Metazoa; phylum Arthropoda; class Insecta; order Diptera; family Culicidae; genus Armigeres; species Armigeres subalbatus. The sequence goes on along the minus strand of NC_085141.1, from coordinate 90,663,186 downwards.
AGTGTGTGCTTCCGAATCTGATCAATTTTATTTTAGTTCAGCTTCATATCAGTAAGTATATAAAAATATAGAAATTGTGTTTTTTAGTATTCTGATTCCAATTCTGTTAAAAACCTTATTTCACTTAAGAATTATGTGATTATGCTGAAGCATACTCGAGAGCAAATCCAACCTTTACATAGGTGGCTCGGAGACCCATAGTCTTATATACGACCAACTCGATGATCCAAGCTATTGTCTGTTTGCCCTTGTTTATGTGTTTGTCATATGAGGCATGCAACATTTTTTGACAAGTTTTCATCCTAAACCAACTTCAATTGAGTGCAAGAAACAGCTGCTATGGGCAGTATGAGCCGGTCACTCCCTTACAGTCAATTTAGGATTAGGAGAGGAAAATTAGTTTGGCACTTCTTATTATAAGAGACCGAGGAATGCTCTGCATCTCAGTAAGCGCCACGGGAAAGGAATCATTGGTTTGTTGAAAATTCATTGAATTCATTGGTAAGCAACTAAATATTTATTATAAACGAAGTTATTTTGAAAACTCGAAGACGAAAACCGTGTTTCAAATCAATCCAACGCAAAACCAATGTGCTTCGTTTAATAATAATGTTTTCCTTAGGGCCTTCTTAACTCTTAAGCGGTGCTTAGTCATGCGTATAAACCTGGTTTGTGTGAAGAAGTCTACCTTCAATACCTTCAAGGGCCCTAGGAATCCACGCCACGGCTTTACCTCTTTGAAAAAGTTATACGGATCTGATTCATATCTGATTACATTTACACTCTGAGCCTGACGTCTTAAATATTGAGTTGGATCACTTTTGAAAAAAATTGGATAGATTAGTTCAAGAAATTTTTTCGCCGCCGCCACTGGCTGAATATGATCTATCACGCCGCTGATGGTGAAATTTCAATCAGCGCACAGGTCTACACCAAGCTCGTGAATGCCCTCCATCTACTACTTGTCGCAAATGCAAAAATCACCACCATACTCAACTTTGTACTGGTGGAAACCCAGAACAGTGGAATCTGTTGCACTGAATGCTGTCTCTGTTCCTGTTGCAGAAGAACTACCGAGAAATTACTATGTCTGAAACTCGAGTTGTGCAATTGGACAACATGTGAAAGATTTAGTTCAAAATATGTATTGTGGGTAACCACTTACTTCGGTGGGGCTTGATCCCACAAACCCAGTAGCCTAGACAGGTGCCATCGTCCTCCGCAGCTCAGAAGGCCACTGATGAGATCAAATTTCCAACACCAGACACATGTTGTCTGCGTGTTATACAACCAGCATGTTATACAAGAAAAAGGTTGAATTGAAACGATTTTTCCTGTACAAAACGTTCGTCAATGGTGTTAAACATTTTTTGTTTCAATAAATTTATGTTCATTTTTCTGATTTGCCCACATGGCCCTTCAGCATTGATTATTTGTATTTAATTTATTTAGTAGGAGAATATTAAAATGTGAATCTTATTTAACATATTTGCCTTTTGGAGGCATTGATTAGTTTGTAAATCTGATAACCTAACTACTATGTACATTAATATTTAACATTCAAAATTTTGATAACCTAATTCGCTATAAGCGCCCTATGGATCGCCTGATCCGAATCTGAGCAACGGACCCTAAACCTTTCTTTACACTCACCGAAGCGCTCGTGGAGTGTTTTGATACCGGTGGACCTTAGAAGTTCGTGTCCTGGGAGGAGTGTAGAGGATCATCCTCAGGAACTTGTTTTGCACTCGTTGCTCGTGTTGATGGTGTTGGTTCGCGTGGGAGTGCTCTCAGATTCGACAAATCAGCATTTGAATCTATGTCTACAAAAGCAGATAAGTCGTTTAGAAAATTTGGTATTGAAATGGTACAGTAGTTTCAACAAAACGTTGCACTTCGTCACCGTCTTGTCAACCTGTTGCCGAAAAATAAGCTTGCTGTTGAGGGTCAAGCCAAGGTAGTCGGCCTCATTGGCCCATTACACAGTCGTGCCATTAAGGATGATTTTACAGTCCCCAGGAGGAACATGTTTAGGGGATTTAGAGTGGTAGAAAATGATGACCTGGAGTCTTCGCCGCGATGAAACAGATCGTCCAGCTGGTGAGATCAGGGCATCCAGGCCGCGTTGAATTTTTGTCACTAGCGCTCTGATCACATTACCGTTATAGACCATGGAGGTGTCATCTGCGAAGAGAGGCAGAATGCCGCCTTTTGGAGGTTCTGGCACGTCGGAGGTGAACAGATTGAAAAGCAGGGGCCCGAGGATACTGCCATGGGGGACGCCTGCGACGGTGTCATGCGCATTGGAACTCGCTCCACTGATTGAGACCCGGGATGCCCTTGCCGACAGGTAATTGTTGATGATATTAACCAGGTAGCTGGGAAGATTGATGCGATGTAGTTTGTACACCAGGCCATCATGCCATACATTGTCGACCGCCTTCTCGACGTCGAGTAAGTCCATAAATAAATAAATAAATAAACTTGTTCCGTCTGAGGACGTTGGTAACTCGAGTCAGTTGGTTAACGAAGGATCGACCACGTCGGAAACCAAACTGTTCCTCGAGCAAGATGTTGAGATTATCGGCAGACGGTTGATGGGACGAAAGTTTTTTTTTTGTAGAGGAAGGAACTTTCCCAGGCTTCCGGATGGGAATGATTTTCGCAGACTTCCAGGACGATGGGAAGTAGCTGAGTCGCAGACACTGATTGAAGATCAGCGAAAGGTGCTCAAAGAATGGATCACTTATGTGTTTGAGCTCGACACTTAGGATGCTGTCGAAGTTTGAGGTCTTCGTGTTTTTTGATGACTTGGAGTCAGATGTATGTTGTACGCAAGCTCCCTGACGGCTGATTCATGTGGAATGATGATGTTCTGTGTGTGTGATTGTGTGAGCTGACGAAATGGCGATCTATTTTGGCTTTCTTCTCTGAAGGAGTTATCAAGTGATCCTTGGAGTCATTGTTGTCTAGTGGGATCAAAGATGGAATGGGTCGAAGCTTGGATTTTAGAATTTTAGTTAGCTTTCAAAACGGCTTAACACAGTCTTAGAGATCGCGGATCTCATTGGAAAAAACACTATTTCTGAGGTCCACCATTCTGCCCTGGATAATTTTGGACATGCGATTGTACCGGGTCTTAAGCACAGGCAACCCAGTACGTTGATACTATCTGCGATTGACATTTCGCAGACGGATCAAATCTTTGGTGAGTGTCTCAATGGTTAGGGCGTTGCTTATCTGCCGGGCCTTTGGAACATGCTGCTCGCGCATCCTAAATGGCGTGCAGCTGCTCGTCGACGTCTTCGGATGCCGCTGGCAGTCGATGTTCTCGTCCACGCACCGTTGAAACCGATCACAGTCGACATGGTGATAGTTATGTCGCGTTAGCTCGTGCTGATTCACCGAAGTTTTGACTTCAACTACCGCTGGATAGTCGGATAGTCGATGCTGTAGAAAATGTATTCGCTTAAGTAGTGCTTCAGCGATTTGACATTAAATAACGCCTGTGTTCGGCATCAGCGGAGCTCAAGAGAAACTTTCTTGCAAGATCCAGATTTTGGTTTTATCTCTGTTATTACTCATTGGAAATGCTTGTTATTAAAAATATTAAAATAAATTGGTTCTTCTCAAGATCAGCATTTTATACAAATGTAAGCTGACCCAAAAAAATGTCTTCGAAGTACAAAACACAATCACTTGATGACCGCAGAAACATTAATCGCAATTTTAAATCATGTCAAACATATTTCTTGAATTCATGGCCAAATATTTTCAGAGTTTTTAGGAGTTCAATAAAATTGCTTGTACCTAATGGCTGTTATACCGATTTCAAAAAAGTTCAATACATGTGGAGTATTTAGAAATGTCAGACCTAACTCATAAAAGAACATGTGGCCAGAGCCAAACACTTCACAGCCCATAGTATTTTTGAAACAATAACCATACAGACGAGCTTTTTTTCGTTGTTTTCGGTCATCGCCAATGGTGGTGGATTTAGTTGGTGACGTGCATTGGGATTTTTTTACACTCTGCCTCGTTAGAATCCATTCGTGCAAGGAGAGAAAAAATATATCGGTGAGGATATTGTAGGAAGGGAAAGGTGTGCGAACTAATTTGCAAAGCTAATTTGTCAAAAGTGAGACGAAAAACGCTATGAAAAAGTATACGAAGGGGCGTTTGATGTTGTGGTACCTTTCTGAACCGTGGGGGCTGACCTAGTGGGACTTGGGGGTTTGAGTAAATGCGAAAAGAAGCCAAATGAGGCGTTCTATCAAGTGATTCAATCTTTTTCATCAAGGTGTTTTTCGTTGAACACCGGTTGGATGTGGATGATTTCATGATTGGACGCGGACAGGCGACAAATTGCCAACGGAGGACCGTCAGGATTCAGAGATAATGGAGATTCTGACACCAGAGTAAAGATGATGTGTTTAAAAAGTTGGACCATTTTTTTGGGAGCTAATAATAATTTTGACAGCAAAAATGGTGTCTTACAAAGGCCCTGTAACAAATAAATACTTTCAACCGATTTAATCAAAAGCGAGTTAGAAGTTGAGCACTTGCGAAAGAAGAGAAAGAATGGAAAAGTTTTCTTTGGAATAAACCCAGAAATATATAACCCATAGTTACAATATTTATTGTGTAATAACCGTCACTATTTGTATGAATATTCGAGTGTTAAGCGTGGCCTTCAGCACTTCTAACGGTTTAAAGGATAGAAGTTGGACGATACTTTGACTTGACAGAAAGCCTTTTCGATAATTTAAATGTAAATGTCGGCCGGATTCTCAGCCTAGCTTGTTTGTTGCCATTAAAACGAGCGTAGCTCCGATAGCCGACAAAATAGGAAGAAATCTTGTGAGGACAATCGAAGAAAACGTTCGATTGTAAATATGTACAACAAATTAAATAGCCACGTTTCAAATAAAATGTTATGTCAATGTGCCAAGCAGACGAAGGTTTGTAATCTTCTTGTTTCTGAATAAATAGAACAAAATTATCATTGCATGCTACATCAATTAGTTTTAAATATAAACCTATATTGAAATATTTTCCATCTGAGCCCACTTGTAACTTGAATTAGGTTCATTTTATTGGAAATATTTCTTGCAATGACTTTGTGTGGTTCTACCGAAATTTATCCCCTCACGTTCCCTGTTGCTGTTCAGTAAGTTATAAATTTGAACTCAAACATGCTGGCATTCGGCACCCTGTCATGAAACGCCGCTCGGCTTATGATGATAATAATACCTACAACTGAGTACATACATATAATAATAACCACCGTTCCGAGGCGAGATGATTAATGGAATGCTTTTCATGTTGGCAGCCGATGTGCGCCCGCTCGCTCGCTCGCGGTAGAATGGATTTTATCGCATCGAAGCAGACAACCGTCATGTGAAGCTCGGGCTGACTGGATCGCAATAACGAAGTTCCGTTCCGGAGGAAATTGGAAATGCGTTTTATCAAATGAATAATTTGCGCAAAATTTCATCCTGCCAGTCAGGGCCGAGTCCGGCCACGGAACGTCACCGAACTGGACGGACGGATGTCGAGCGTCATCGCATTCGCAACTCCATTATTGAATGCTGCGAGCGAAGTGATTCATCCGCAAAGGGAATCTGATGAGCTTGGAATGCATCATCGGAATCCAATGATACGGATATTGATTACCGATTGCATCACAAGTTTTCGGATTTGTAATCTATTTTGAGTTTGACGAATTGAAACGCGGCGAACAATATTAAATATACTATGAGAAGAGCATTTCCATGTGTCTTTAATAAATATTAATAGATTTCCTGAAGTTTCTGTTGGCATTACATTCCCTAATGGCACACTGCCGGATCGTAGAGTTTATTAAACAGTTCCACAATTATTGACTGCGGTGTTCCTAGGCCATGTTACAATGTTTGCATTCGGACCATTCCGATAATTATATATTTACTCTTTATTTATTAAATAATTCCAATTTTTCCAACTAATCTACCGTTTTATAGTTACATATGGCCTAAAATTGTGTTTACTTTCATATAGCAACGAGTAGGTATTGGAGAATGTTTCGAATATTTGTCATGTTGTATAATTTTTTCCTACACAATGTTTTGAGGATTTTGCGCAACATGTTTTGCGGCTATTTCTTCACATTTTCATCTTTTTTCTGTTTTTCGCACTCATTCAACAAGTATTATATATTTAAAAAATAAAATAATTGCAATCGGACGAGAAATAGAACTATTTCAAATTAATAGCGACTAGTCCCAAAAAACTTTGAAAATTATCTCGAGCTTTCGTTTTAGCTAATGCAACCAGTTTTTACTTCTTGGAGCAATGTTGTCTGTGTCATTAGTGTTTAGATCAAACCCAAAGATATACCGTACTTGAAAAGCGTCTGATTCTAAAATTTTATCCTTACCAATGATGATTATTCCATATTCGAAATATTTTTTGAGGTTTTTCGGAATTTTTAGGTCAGTGAAATTATTTTTCTAACTTCGTCGTTATGCGACAAGATAGACATTTTATGCGTTTGTATTGAAAATTATGTTGATCTAACAGTTATACGTTCTTTTCTAGGTAGTTTACCAACAACAAAAAAACGCGTTCCAAAAATAACCCATTTTGAGCGAAAAAAAATTTTCGATCAAAAATCGAAGCTTCATATTTTTTTATTCAAGCAAAAAAAAAATTGGAATTAATACATCACGAAAGTGTAGGATGTAATCTTGAAGATGATTTTCATGAAATATCAAGCGCCATTCCAATTGCCGATTGTTTCTTAGTGTAGTAATAATTATCGGAACGGTCATGTTGCTAACACGATGCTAATGTTATTTTCAGGAAAGGTATACATTTTCAACCTGAAAATGTCTTTTAATTCTTATTTAAATTAACTAGATTTCCACTGCACAATATTTAGTGGAAAGTTGGATCGGTGATTATCATGCTGAGAAATCAATCACTTTTTTACAATGATGTCAGATTATTTTTAATAGAAGTGGCGAGCAGCGTCTAGCAATGATTATAAAAAGAAAATACTTTTTGATTCCCCGTATTACGATGGTGCCAAACGATTTGAGGGCGCCTCAAAAGATGTTGTGGAATTAAATGTAAGCTTCCATGTTGTTTTTACAAGAATCTGTACACCATCAACATTGTTTATAAAAGAAAACTGTGATGATGAATTAGACGAAACAATTCAAACACACACATCCAAAAGGGAAAAGAAATCATGATTGCATCTCTATTAGTGATTTGTTATTATAATATTTTGAGTAATAAAAATATATTTTCCAAAAATATTGCTTTCAGCCAATGAATGTATTCCACCCACATATATATTATATGTGGGTGAAATACGCTGCGCCTCCATGTTGATCAAATCCTGTAAAAAACCCTGATTAATCCACCTTGCAATGTTGGTGCCTTTTTCGTTTCATTTTTGAGGTGACTCGGGGAGGCACTAAGTACCGTGTTATTTTTCCTATCTTTCGTCTCTTTCTAGCATTATCACCTCGCAACTTTGAAGCGGCGTATTTCGGTTTTTAGTTGTTTGATGTAACTGTAAATATATCAGCATGTAGATTGCGAGTAAGCACGCGCCGGTGATACTTTTTCAAAATCATATTTGTTGTAGAAAAAAAGTTAAGCATTCAATGATGAAAATGATGACGATTTTATGATTGTTAGTGCTTCCCGTGTCACCTTAATGTGTGTTCTTTAGCGTGTTTTGCGCATAAAATAGTGTTTTGACTATAATTTCTGAGCTCATAGTCCGATCTGGCCAATTTTCAATAGCAACAAACCCCACTGGGGAAATCTGATTTCGAAGGGGGAAAACATTGATAACTTTCTTTACGAACAACTTACAGCAGAGGTCAAGGGCTTATTCGAAAGGGAATTTTCCATGGAATTCAGTTATAGTTGTTTGATGGACGCGGAACACTTCTGTATGTAGTTATTGAACTCGTTTTGCCCAATCTTCCATATATCACGTGTTTTCATATGTTTTGTCATTTTATCTTTAGGATATGTTTCTACAATAGTGTTTATCTTTGCACTGCAGATCCACAGAAGAGCACTAGATATATTTTTCTGGTAATTTTGTAATTTATATTCAACATAGGATAAATTTTAATATGGACGATTCACAGAGGAGATGAAGGGCTTATTCGAAAGGAAGTTTTCCAAGAAATTCAGCGAGTGATTTTTTATAGACGAATTATCAATTTTTCATACTTCTGGGGACCGTTCGATTATGGGCACCCCAACGTATCTTTTGACAGATAACAGATGCTGTTATAGTCATTTGTGTGCCGTCATAGCAACCGTCATTTGTGTGCTATAGTAACATGATGTTTTGTGCTCATTATAGCCTAATAGACATCAACCTAATAGACATCTCTTCTTCTTCTTCTTATTGGCATTACATCCTTACACTGGGACAGAGCCGCCTCGCAGCTTAGTGTTCATTCAGCACTTCCACAGTTATTAACTGCGAGGTTTCTAAGCCAAGTTACCATTTTTGCATTCGTATATCATGAGGGTAACACGATGATACTTTTATGCCCAGGGAAGTCGAGACAATTTCCAATCCGAAAATTGCCTAGACCGGCACCGGGAATCGAACCCAGCCACCCTCACCATGGTCTTGCTTTGTAGCCGCGCGTCTTACCGCACGGCTAAAGAGGGCCCCAATGCGTTTTTATACAATAAATTGATTCTTTTTTGAGGATCAATTACAATTGCCATCAATATTTAGGATCGATTTTTTTCTTCACGTTCCAAGAAGGCTGTGGAATTCGGTTGCCAGCACCCTCATTTTATAAACAAATCAATCAATATCGCTGTAGTTGTCCCCCAAACTTGTTTCAATGACGTTTTCATGCAGTTTGTCATAATTATTTAGACATAATTGAGCTTAATTTATATTTTTGTTTTTTGAGCATGTCTAGTTATTCTACATACATTTTTTGCAACTAAGCGTTTACCTATTTGCTTGCAACAAGTTACATTAGACTGGGAATCCCATGCTTTTGTTTTCTATTGAAAATAGGTCAGATCAGACTATAAGATCAAAATTTATGGCCAAAATATTTTTTTTTAATAAACGAGAGAGGCAGCATTACCGCTAGGGTGATTAATCAGGTTTTTTTACTGTGATGCATATAAATGAATGCAATAAAGGCAAATCAATGGAAAGAATATATCCATTTACTCAAAGTGCAATTATAGACCATTCTTATGTGATTGTTTTTATTATACTCCCTAATGCACGAGAAAGGCATCATCACTGCCAAGTGGACTGAGTTTTTAGTGCCTCTTGGCTATTAGAATAAACAAATGATTCCTTTTTTAATTTAGGTGGTTTTTATTAATTCTTCTTTATTTTTAGCCGAGTTTTCAAGGGTGACCACAACTAAACCACAAAATTGTAATGTTAAAAATGTCCTATTTGCGTAATTGTCAATAAAATTTTCAATAAAATCAATATAATTGTTTGGCTAGTAGTAGGATTATTCGTTTATCTTTCCATTGGTATACAAATTTCGACATAAGATCCACTATGGCCAAAGTTATAAATCAAAGACAAAATAGTGCCCACAACAGAACCTCTTCATCTACATTTAATGAGCTTTTAGGCTTGTATAACCCCAAAATCCCCTATAATTCAATGTTTTTTTAATGAAATACATAAATATTCGTTATTTTAATCGCCTTATAAGCGAATGGTCATGGAGGTCGATTCCCGGCCCCTCCATCAAACCCTCGTCAGTCGCCGGATCCGCAACCCATACGGTGGTGTTTGGGGTACGCGCCTTACCGTCACGGCTGCCTGATGCGAATTGACCACTTGTTCTTTTCGGAGGTATTCCTCGAACGTTTGGAAATGTTTGGCATCGATGATATTGAGGAGTTTTAAAAAATCATTTTTCACTCAATAAATAACCAGATAAGACATTTACGAAACAATTTGACCCATTAGTTTATGTTCGGCAAACATTCATCAATAACTGTTCAACACATTGAAACAATAATATCAACAATTATCTGTAAATGTTATTAATTTTTACAGAATACATGAAAATTTTTCATAAATGCACTTTGCTTTTCGATAATGCTTTCAGTGAGTCAAAATTCAAACGATCAATAATGGCGACGGCCACGTTCTTGTAGTCAGTTAAGAAGAAGGAAGGAATATTAGTAGGTGATTTTTGCTGTTTGAAGTTTTTATCTTTGCGTCTCCACAAAACCACAGGAAGGATTGTCAGTTCGTAGGAAGACATCTTGGATCCGGATTCACTCTGATATGCGAAGTGACTACTAGAACAAAAAACTATCCACGCACAGTTTAAACATGCACCAGTTGATTTACTTTTCGACTGCACAAAGTACAACAACCGGATCGTGCAAAGTGTGTATGAACCGAGTATGAGTAACGGCAAAACGCGTAGTCCACAAAAGGTCGAAAGGACAAAAGATCGGAAGAGACAAAAAGTCGAAAGGGACAAAAGGTCGAAAAGGACAAAGGTCAATCAAGAATAAGTTGATAACAAGTTGGTTGTTTTCCGAAGAAATTTATGAAAATTTCATTTATTTCATGCATTCCGTGCATTTAATCATCATATGCATGCATTTAATGCATTTAACTTCAAGTAGAAGTAATACATCCATCTCATCAAAGTTCAAGAATGAGTAATATTCAAAGAAGGAATAATTACCATGAAACAATATCATGAAAATCACGTTCTATAAGAGATAAAATAGATTGTTGATTCAAGAAATGAATAAAGCTTGTATTGTGATTTACTCCGTTTCAGTTTCTTGTCTATTTTGACCTTTTGTTTTTTCCAACCTTTTGTTCTGTTCGACCTTTTGTCTCTTTCCACCTAGTGTTCCGTTCGACGTTTTGTTCCTTTCGACCGTTTGTCCCTTTCCCTTTCGACCTTTTTTCTTTTGACTTAAGTCCGGCTATCCGGCTATCACAATACATTTCAGGAGATCGCGGATAAAAGAAACAGAGGTGTAGAGACTTATTTAGATATGAAAGTGATCATGTCAAGGAAATTTGAAATAGAGGTATCAGGTATCAGAACGTCGGCTCAGGAGGCACGTTCCCCTCAATTTGGGAGATTTGTGCCATCGCCTTCACTGGCCTTTCTCATCATTTACCTGACGGAAAAGGAAGTGAAAAGGGGAAAGGAAGAGGAAGTGAAGTTGGAAAGGAGAATGGAACCATTTATAGGGAAGCCAATTATGTAGACTCACACGCATTCAGCTAGGGACTAAAGAGAGGTCACAAAAACACAGAGGATGTAACAATAGACGAACGAAACGAAACACAGAGTGCACTGTGAAAAACGCATAATGCGAATCCATATAGGTGACAATCACAAAGTACATTGTAAAAAAATGCATAATGCGAATCCATTTAGGTGGAAGTTTGTTGAAAAACTAAGTAAAACACATATTCATAACCCCACACTCACGTTGAGGATGAACAAGAGTAGCCATAGCCGAACGTCAAAGACGAGACACAGATTACACTGTGAAAAACGCATAATGCGAATCCATATAGGTGGCAATTTGTTGAAAACTAAGTAAAACACATATTCATAACCCCATTCTTATTGAACCTCACGTTGAGATTGAACAGGAGTAGCCGAACCCGAACGTCAAGGACTAGACACAGAGTACATTGTGAAAAACGCATAATGCGAATCCATATAGGTAACATACACAAAGTGTATCGTAAAAAAAAAAAAACGCATAATGCAAATCCATATAGGTGACAATTTGTTGAAAACTAAGTAAAACACGTATCCATAACCCCACTCTTATTTAACCTCACGTTGAGATTGAACAAGAGTAGCCGAAGCCGAACGTCAAACGCATAATGCGAATCCATATAGGTGACAATTTGTTGAAAACTAATTAAAACACATATCCATAACCCCACTCTTATTTAACCTCACGTCGAGATTGAACAAGAGTAGCCGAAGCCGAACGTCAAGGACGAGACACAGAGTACACTGTTAAAAACGCATAATGCGAATCCATAAAGGTGAAAATTTGTTGAAAAAACTAAGTGAAAAAACATATTCATAATCCCACCCTTATTCAACCTCAAGTTGAGATTAAACAAGAGTAGCTGAAGCCGAACGTCAAAGACGAAACACAGAGTACACTGTGAAAAGCGCATAATGCGAATCCATATAGGTGACAATTTGTTGAAAACTAAGTGAAACACTTATTCATAACCCCACTCACGTTGAGATTGAACAAGAGTAGCCGAAGCCAAACGTCAAGGACGAGACACAGAGTACACTGTGAAAAAAAAGCTACAATGCGAATCCATATAGGTAACATACACAAAGCACATTGTATAAAACGCATAATGCGAATCCATATAGGTGACAATTTGTTGAACACTAATTAAAACACATATTCATAACCCTACTCTTATTTAACCTCATGATGAAGTTGAATAAGAGTAGCCGATTATCTCGGAGAAGTAAAAAGTCAACTACGCCATAGCTCCGGTTAGCGCAGCGAGGGCTAAAATACTGTGAAGGGGGCCCTGGTGCTTCACAGGCTCCGTTTGCGGTTAGGTTCTTATTAGACTCCCCTAACCATTCATTCGTAGGCACGGTAAGCATAAAGCCGCATCACACCAAGAATTAGGGGTCACCTGTATGGTGGACTTTTACCACTGGAACAGGCAATCCGTAATGTTATTCTTAGCCAGATAACCAGCTGCCGACACCACACGGCTATCTAGGCTGTTCGTGGAGAGAAGTTGACATTGACTCTACGTCAACTCTCAATGTTGTTTTCCGAAGAAATTTATGAAAATTTCATTTATTTCATGCATTCCGTGCATTTAATCATCATATGCATGCATTTAATGCATTTAACTTCAAGTAGAAGTAATACATCCATCTCATCAAAGTTCAAGAATGAGTAATATTCAAAGAAGGAATAATTACCATGAAACAATATCATGAAAATCACGTTCTATAAGAGATAAAATAGATTGTTGATTCAAGAAATGAATAAAGCTTGTATTGTGATTTACTCCGTTTCAGTTTCTTGTCTATTTTGACCTTTTGTTTTTTCCAACCTTTTGTTCTGTTCGACCTTTTGTCTCTTTCCACCTAGTGTTCCGTTCGACGTTTTGTTCCTTTCGACCGTTTGTCCCTTTCCCTTTCGACCTTTTTTCTTTTGACTTAAGTCCGGCTATCCGGCTATCACAATAAATTTCAGGAGATCGCGGATAAAAGAAACAGAGGTGTAGAGACTTATTTAGATATGAAAGTGATCATGTCAAGGAAATTTGAAATAGAGACAAATATGATTAAACACTTAGGCGACACATTTAGTAGTTACAGTATTATGCATTGTGAAACTATGAACGTTTTTCAAATCCCAAAACAGGATGTAACGGCATAATAAATTATTGGCAGTGGCTGATTTTCTACCCGCAGCTGCCACATTCAGGCGCTATAGTGTATGATCAAAATAGCCAGCATGAGTTAACCGCCAAAAATTTGTATGGCGAAAGGCATCTAACGCGGGTTTTCTCAAAATTAGGAACTTTTCATGAAAAACTATCTGGTAACGCATATTGTTAACCATAACACAGCCTTCTGCCTTAGCGACGTCAAAACTATTTTTTGTGAGAAAATATCTTCTATATCATTATTAGACCATCTCATTCTACACCTAATGATCGGACTGCATCAGCACCATATTCGCAGACGAATATTTGTAACCGTTGGTTTCAAAATTATCGCATTGGCTCCATCAAATGCGGGAATTTGGGTGACCTCCTTTATACGCCACTGGTCTAATGGGATAAGTGCTGCCATCTGTGTCTGAGGTCGCGGGAGTTCATTTTCGAAACAAATTTAAGGTGAAGCGTTGTGACACTCAAATTGCTATGTGTTTGTATCATAAAAATCATCAACCATGGATTTGTAGTGGTGGAAACTTCCAATACCAATTCAGTAAGCATACACGTGGGATTCATTTTTTGTTAACATCCGACAACAGTAAACATTGCACGCATTTGGAAGAATTCAGCCCAACTTAGAAACAGTATCAATCAATACAGTCTAAGTATGGGATTAACTGATGGAATTTGCCAGAAAAGCATCAGTTTTTCTTTGGTTTAGGTGAATATTTATGAATTATGTTTTCACGATGCTGGCTGTTTATGTTTACATCCTCAACCGTTGTTGCCAGCTGCTCAAACGCACCAATAACAAAATCATTTTTTCCGATTTTTCAATTTTTGAAACGCACCCCAAAACAGAATCAATAAGATATTATTATTGCATCAATACATAATGCGTTAGGAAAAGATTGATTAATTAAATCGATATTTTACATGTTTCCGCTATGATTTCACAATAGTTCATATCGACATCACTGTCTGCTGCTGATCAATGATTGCTTGCATACGACGCTACCGACGACGTGCAGATTGTTGAAGCCGGCGACGTCGTTGGCATAGTGCGTTACTGGGGGGATTTTTTCACTTTGTTCACTTGCTTATATATCTTCCCTAAATTAGCGCTATGTGGTAATATCATCATATCGCCGCATCCAGATTTACTTTTTTAGTGAGAAAATGGTCAGGTATGTAGGCAATATATGAATTAAATTTGTCTGTGCATATCGGGGTGGGTGGGGTGGTTGATTGTTTGACTGTGTTGGTAAGCCGCAAGGCAGCCATTCTAAATGACATGTCATGAAGCCTTAAGGTGAACCGTTTATGGGAATTTCAGTTCATAAAATCAATATTATTCTCGATATGGACACTAGAGGGGCTGTCAAAATCATTATTCAATACAAATGAATTACCAATACTTATTTAAAATAGACTTCTTGCTAGCATGTGTGATTTTTGAGTAATTCTTGTTTCTAATTCTTTTAGTTATAGTTGGTCCTTAGAAGCCAATTGTTAAAAAGCTTAAAATAAAGAGTTAGTAGTGCAGTTAGTAATTTATTAAGGGTAAAGAAATGTTAATAGTGTTAGAGAAACTTAACCTAAAAGTAAATGTACTATATATAGGGTGCTGTGTGGCTAATAAGAGCGGTTCGCATTCCAAGGGAATTGCGTGCAACTGAACCTAGTGGAAAAAGGTAAATTGATCAAAATGATTGTGAAAGTCGTCGAATGAAATCTTATCAGGTCACTAATATCAACCTGAGCAGGCCTAACGAGGCCTTTTTCCGTTTGTTTAGGCTAGTCGTTTGGATTTCCGGGAGAAACTGGTCCCAAACGCCCAACTTGCATCTGATTTGGAATTTTCCAGAGCAAATCAAATCCCTGAGCCAGAAATCTTTCCTGCTGGTACTCCTTTGGGGTAAATAACAGAAGAGGGATCCTCGACATCACCATTGTCCAACCACGTTTCGGGACTTTTGTTAGACCATTCTGATCCAGAGTTCGACGTCATTGTTGGAGACGCCATCTTGAATCGAAAAGCCGAATCAATCGCGGAAATAGCTTGGGAGTGAACCAGCCCTCGGCGATAATCAGCCCGTTCCTCCCCCACTCAGCGAAAGAGAAGATAATTGTTGCGCTCCCCACCAGAGGTTCTCCACCATCGCTCCACCGTCCAGTAGAATGATTTGCCAATTACCATTGGTTCATTCGGGCAACTTTTATGGATAGCAGATAGATCCAGAGATTCCCCACCATCACCGTAAGTGAGCCACCGATCTACAGCATCCAGAAAAACCGTAAGTCGCACTGGTATTATTAATTAAACCTAAATTTTGTGCAATAAGCAGTTATGCAAATCGTGATCACGAGGTTAGGCAAATATAGCTAGGTACCCAAAAGTAAGCTAAATAAATAGCATGATGTTTGTACAACAATCGTATTTACCTAAAACCACCTAGCTTTCTATTAGGAAAAGAAATTAGATGCTCTTAGAAATCACATTATTTGTTTATTTGTTTGTTTATTTATTTCATATTCAACTGACCTAACTGTGGTCTTATTGAACCAATTATTTATTTTACTTCGTCTTCGGTTCATAGCCGTACAGACTGTTTTAACTTAAAATTAATTACACTCAACACATCGGCATTATTGAATAACTAACAATATAATCAACAAATCTACAGAAATCATTATTCAAACATATATAATAAATAAACACTACAAAGGTTCCGAAGAAAAATAGAAAAAAAAATCCAGTGCTTTCCAGAGAAACAGCATTAACGTTCAGGTCGCCAAGTAGTTTCAGTGTAATCCTTAAATTTACGATACCGTAATCCTTTTCGCCAGTTAATATCGCCCTAAATTCGATGCAAACTTTTTAAATCAAAAGTTTCCCACCCCTAGTTTCCTTAAATCTTTCAGAGAGTAGAAAAGGTAAGATCGAGCTAGCAAGTTGGTTTCAACCAAGATGAATACACTACTAGGTGCTCCAATCTGCCATGTTTATGGAAGAGAAAAAGCCGGGATGAAAAGTTCATTTCCAGTGCAAAACGACAACAAACCTGCTGGCTCTCCCATACTAAAATCCAAGATAGCTGAATCGTGAATTTGGCACATTGGAACACCTACTGGTGTATTCATCTTGGTTTTAACCCTGATAAATGAACCTTGAAAGTTCATCAGCAATTATGTTGTGATTATGCTGACCCTTCCCTGTACCGAACTGTAAACAGGGATTGAACTTATCATTTCATTATCATTTAGTATTCAGCAAATAACTCATTCCAGAGGCGGAATCCCGAAAAGTGTTGTATGGCGGACTTCTAGCGCTGATTGTCTAAGGGTATATGCCTCTATGTCTAATATTCACCGGGGGAAACGCTAGTATCATTTAATATACTAAATGATAATAACACTTATTATCATTTAGTATATCGAGTGGTCCTAGCGTTTCACGCTGTTAATATTAGACATAGAGCAATGCACCCTTAGACAAAGTTGTAGAGGGGAATCAGCGCTAGAAGTCCGCCATACAACACTTTTCGGAATTCTGCCTCTGGAATGAGTTATTTGCTGAATACTAAATGATAATGAAATGATAAGTTCAATCCCTGACTGTAAACAATTCGCATAAAACGACCTTGGGAGTTTCCTATTTGCATTTGAATCAGGGAACGTTACAAAGAAGGTTTATATTTTTCAATCTATGGGATGCATCATCTATAGCTCCACAATTGGATTATCCTTGTGTGATTCGAATATTGGTGGTACCTTTTACTTGCAGTTATGGTTAGGTCACCATCCAATGATTTCAATTTATAGACTTTATCGAAAATGAGCATAAATGCTGGCAGAGCATAAAATATTCACCTTCACGGAGCACCTTCGGTCTGAATATTGACAGTTTTTTCTTCTTCACAGTTTCACTCATATCCATAGGTATGTCTAGTACCTACTGAGAATGGTTACTGCGTTCGAAGAAAACATAATAAGCCTTAATTAAATTGGTTTTTGGCGCTAAAAGTGTCCCTCAGTTGAACGTTGGGATCAGAACTATGTGAGTTAATTTTGACGTAAACTACGTCTAAGGGGAAGACTCGGATACAGGGTGACAAATGAAAATTTCCAAATTCGAGACCGTCACGAAATCATGTAAGATTTTGAACTCTAATAGCACCTTTATCTTCCGATGGATTGTTGAGATTTATATAGCAATCGATTCGGAAATTCTCTACCAATTTGTCAATTATATTGAAACTTTGGGTTATGAACGTTAAAATAGGGTATCGGATCATTTTGGCAGCACCCTCTTTTCTTGTCCGCAAGAGTCTCGTTTCGGCCTTCGCCGTTCAGTGCGGTTGGCTTTTGGACTCTCCTTTTTGTGCGGTGTTTCGCACAAAAAGTAGAGCAATGGAGTCGGACCAGTGACCGCGGTCGAAACAAATGTAACAAAAATGTGTAATATAGTGCATGGTGTATAAAAAGTGATCCAGAAAGAGGCATGTTTGTGCAGGCATGAGACGATCAATTGTTATCAATGCCAATGCCTTTGCTAGTAATGCAATCAATTTATATTAAAAAACGAATTTGGAAAATGCATTTTTTTGCAAACTGAAAACTAATAAGGCCGTTACACATATTTCTCGGGTACTTATTCAAAAGGACGTATGTGATTTTGTAAACAAAGATTGAAACGACGATTTATCCGATCTGATGGCACTCCCACGCAAACCAACACTACCAACAGGTAGCCAAAGGATTCCCCTACCTGTCTGTGGCGATGGTTTGCGTGGGTGGGCTATCATATTGGACAATTCGACGTTTCAATTATTGTTTACAAAATCACATACGTCCTTTTGAATAAGTACCCGAGATTTGTTAAAAATTATGGTCTCCGGAAAGTCAAGGGGGAGGAGATAATCTTCTTTTTCTTCTACTGAATCGAGCGGCATGAACATTTGAATGCAGAGGTTTTTGGGGCCGAAGGTTCTTAAAATCGTTAGAGACCCCTCTCCTCTTTGAAACCTGGCTCCTATACAAATGAAACACCAATTTCATCATAACTCGAGATCAAGCAAATGGAAACAAATCTGGCGTGTGGAGGTTTTGGAAGAGAAGTTATGTTTCTGTGGTGGTTTGCAACGCCTCCCCCTTCTGGAAAGGTTGGCTCCCATACAAATGAACCAAAAATTTATGCATAACTCGAGAATTAATCAGAGAATAAATCAATTTTAGGCGAAGCAAAGTTCGACGGGTCTGCTAGTAAAAAATAAATAATAAAATGAAAACAAAAACATATGAGACATATTTAAAAAAAATGTTTATATCGGCCTAATAATATTTTGTCCAATTAAATGCGCGCCTGAATCAGAAGGATTTAACTTTGATTCAGGAAGTGTGAATGCACTTAAGATATTTTTATAATACGTGGGTTCAATAATGCGGTACTTATTGTACACGACAAAAACTTCGGAACGCATGAGATACAATAGAGCTATCACCTTCTTCAAAAGTCTTGCAATGATATTAATAAAATGTTTGCACGAATATTTTATCCATAATGACACTCAGTGTTGGTAGAATCATCTTCAAATCTCAATCATCGAGCTGACTCGCGTGCGATTCTGTAGGGGAAGTATCGCGCTGGAGTTTCTCGGCCAGAATCGCATCGCTTCGCTCACTCACCGAAAAATGATTTCGATCTAAAAAGCGTCAAAATGCAATCGAGACGTATGTTTTGTTTATATATAATTATTAGCCATTGTTTTAGACGAAAAATAGTTAATTCAATGCATTCAACAATGAAGAACAACAATGTATGTTTTGTTTATATATAATTATTAGCCATTGTATTAGACGAAAAATAGTTAATTCAATGCATTCAACAATGAAGAACACGTAAATATCATGCAATGATTTGCGATTCAAATCATGAGCAAATCTCTCGGCCATAATTCTGATGGGATTTGGCTCACGCATGGTTTTAATCGCCGATGAGATTTGAGATTTTGAGATTTTACACTGGTGACACTGCCAGATAGTAGGAGTAAGAATATAATAACACACACACACACTATCTTTTCCCGTCCGCAACGTTTACTACTCGCGCGCACCACAACCAAATTAATTGGGTTTTGGTACATGATTGACATTTTATGATTTCTAGTGATACACGAAAAACAAGATATGCCTATGATTGGAATGTTTCTGAATAATAAATGTTGCAAACGGAAAAGAGTATGCTTCCCTAGGGCTTCTTCTATTGAAATATTTCATCAAATGCTTCAAAACCCAAATGTAGGCAATTCGAATCCAAGAAAGGCATCATTACCACTGAGGACTAAATTTGGGTTTTCATAGTAAATTTTTTAAACAATTGTCGTATCCAACAATTTTCATATCTTAAGATACGCTAGTTTTGTTCGATACCAGTGACATAAGTAATCAAATGAATTTTCTAAAAATATTCATGCATGATGGCACTACAATCCTCAATGAACAAAACTGCCTTACGTAGTTTACGTTGGGCGGTTGTGTCTTGTACATAACCCTTCTGATTTTTTTATTCATCATTTAAACAGTTCTACAGTATTTTATTAGTTTTTGAAATTTGAATAAATACTCACTGTTCAGCCGAAGATGAATATGTTACAAAGTGAGGGTGACAAAGAAGGTCGATGGGCTTCACTTCACATTCGATTATTTAAAGCTCTGGATGCTGCATAATTGTCATATGAACTTGGCTGAAAATATGTACTGACTATCAACAGGAAATATCATTTCGAATAATGCTTAGCAATTTACTATAGAGCTAGATAAAACTGAACTAAACTAAAAAATGTTCTCTACTGAAAAAAAAAACAATAGAGCTGATTATTCTACTGCAACAACAGTCCTGGCATAGAAATCGGCGTGGTAAAAATATTCGGCAGCGAGGTTAATTTTCATTCAGCGGCGCGCTGATACATTTTTGACGGCGGCGGCGACGGGGCTGCCCTATATAGGATACGGATACAAAAAAGTACCTTTGCATAGACACCAAGTAGTAAATAACCGTAGGACCACTAAGCTACGAGACAACAATGTCCCAGTAGGGGGTGTTATGTCAATAAAAGGAAAATAAGAAGATGATTCACCACCGACGCTTTTCATACTATACTCATACTGCTGCCACCGGTATTGATTGCGTGGGTTGCTCGCAAATGACCTGTTCATCCGGGTGATTATTATTGTTATGATTTGTATTATCATTGCCATCGACGTCAACGTCGACTGCATCGTGCCAACCAATTATGCACAATACCTACGTACATCGTTGGATATATATTCAAAAACATCGAACTCCAACGACAACACGACCGGCGGCCCCAGCAGCATCGACTGAACGCCACCGTTGCTGTGCCGTGTCCACGACAGCTCGATGACGGCTCCGGAGATAATTGGACCGACGAGCGAAAAATAATTATTTTTATTGGCACGTCCTTTCGCAATCTTTATTGTCGTATTCACGCCTACTATCGCCATATCGTTGGCACTTGGGCGAGCAACCGGAATTGATTGGACTCTGGACGCAATTGATTGCCGGAGGTATTATCTGCTCGTTAACGAATGGCTATTATAACCGAGAGATAACAAATAGAAAACAACATGCCTTAGGGGCTAAGCAGAGAACTTTATGGCGCTTTCTGGACAATGTGGGTGGGTCAATTGTGGGTCAAACGATTATTCATGATTAAGTTACAGATTCGGCCTACGCTTTGTTGTACCGAGCTTGTTTTTTAAATAGAAAACTTAACGACATTTTCAGTCAGTCAGGGATCGTGAATATTTTTTCCGTATTTTTTAAAAGAAAGATACCAACTACAGCCGCGTGACAGTGTCCCCCATTAGTTCTCTCACGTTTTATAAAAAGACAACTTTGATGATTAAAATCGATTTCCCGTGAAATTTTCGAAGTTAAAATAAACACAATTTTCTGGCTTTCATGACGGTTAAATATAAACAGTGCAGATTGCGTACTAATTGCACAAAATAATTTATTCTGTTTATCTGGAACGGTCTTCAATTTGCCAAAGGTGCGGAGGGGGTTTCTTGTATTGCCTTTTCTACAACTCTGCCTCTAGGGTAGTTTAAATAGGCCGCCTTCAATATTAAACCTTGAACAATACAGGCTTATCGACTTGCAGTCGCAAGCTGGAGTAAAAGGACTATACGCTATATAGCATTCGCCTCCAAAGAGACGCTGATAAAACTCAACTTTCCCTTCACCCAATGTTGTCCTTGTCTTCTCTTTCCTGCTGTGATGGAACGCTTAAGAAGGATTGATCTCGCCACTGACTGTTGTTGCGGACCATTCCTATGCTAGTGAAATATGATGAGATTTCTTGGGAAACTGCGGTCCTCGCGCGTCAAGGAGAAGAAAACTTTTTATGACGGGCATAAAATTGACACCGCCGCTGCTAGCGTGTTTGATGCAACTAAAAGTTGGAGTGTGTTTTTTTTTTGTTTTGCTCCAGTTGTGTGAAATTGACGAGTGGTGACGAGTAGAATTTATGATCGTTAAAGAAGCTTTTTTCTTCCAGAACACTTATCTGTACAGGGATACCGATTTCAGTTTTACGACACTTTAGAGAGGGAAATGCTTCGTCAGTGGCGAGAGTTGATGTGATATAGCGTTTACGGTCATCGATTCAGCCGTAGCATCGAATTATAATTCTGTTTGTATCCTTAACAGGATTTATTATTCAGAAGGAACTTTTTCGATATTAGTTTAACTGTTCTCGATTACATATCACATATGTCAGAAAAATATATTACAATAAAGTTTCCCTTATTCGATGTTCTTTAAATTGATGTGTTCTCTTACTCGATGTAAATACTGGCTGACGTTCATAAAGTATATGTCACACTTTTTGAAGGACGTAGGCTTCGAAATAGATCTGTAGATCTTCCGAGGTACAAATATCGTCTAGGACCACTAGGTATCTGGTGCGTGGAAGGCTGTCCAGCATCACTAGTCCAGTTCTAGGCGTGAGAGAACGATGTGGCTGAACATACGGCGACTGTCGGGCAAGGGCATTGCGGAACAATTCGCTCGGAAGCTCGGCGAACGAATCGTTGGACATCCAATTGGAGAAAATTGAATCGCATTGTGGCAACAAGTCAACGAGGCGGTCAATACGATAGCCACAGAGTAACTTGGCACCACACAAGGGAACCAACGGAAAGTCTGGTTTGATGTGTCGAATAGCCACATATGACGAAAACCAAGCCAGGAATAGCATGCTCGTAGCGGCGCCAAAATAGAGAAGGATATAAAGAACTAAGGTCAGCTGAGAAAAAAAACCTCACCTGGGTAAGAAAGAGGGGAACGCCGAAAAAGTAATCTCGAAGGCAGAGGAAAGCTTTGTCAGGAATGGCATGCGGAAGTTCTACAAAACGATCAACAACTTGAAGAAGAAAAGCGCACTGGCACCAGTCATGATCCATGATAGCTCCGGAAACCTGTTGAACGACCGAGCTGCTAGGTGGAAAGAGTTGACACAAACAGAATCAGGATCGAAGTTAATGGACAAGCAGTGAAGCCACCGACGCTAGACGAAGTGAGAAAGGCTGTTCGAAACCCAAAAAAAAAACGGTAAGGCTGGGAAAGCGGAAATCCCGGAAATCGTCCGAAAATGTAAATCCAAATGATGCGCTTTTCTCGTTTCAAATTATATGAAAAATGATGAAATGTTTTTTTTAAAATGCTGTGGTGTAAACAAGCTTAAGGGCGCAAGTGACCACTCTCGTTTCATTGGCAACAAAACACATTAATGCTTGCTATATGAAAATTTAAGTTCAGTGTCTGGAAACATTTTAAAGCATGCGCCATTATGGTGATCGTGGAAGGCTGGTATCCTTATGATCTTTATAATAATTAGAATAAAATGTGTTCTTATCAGGTCATCCAAGAAACTCCTGGAGTAAGGCCTTTAGGCATACGCGAGTAATCGAAAATCTATTGAACTGTTTCGAATATGGAACGTTAGAATTTATACTGGCATACGCCCGTGGTTCTAGGATCGTCACCATACTGCCATCGATGTATGCCACATCACCATCCCGCTGCTCTTCGTATACGTAGGGGAAGGTGGGTAGACTTGTTCCCTGGGGAGACTTGATCACCCCCTGTTTTATCGAGAACTAAAGTAGTTTTGTTCTAGCGTATTTTTTAGTATAGGTACTCTAGACAAATGACCTTTATGTGGTAAGTTATTTTTTGGATTGGCAACCTTGTTTATTCTGCAGGGCGGTTTGTATGTTTTGACCTTCCTAAAGATTTTTTTATTGGCCTCGCAAAATTTGAACAACTATTCATAGCAATGACCAAATACTTTCGTTTTTTCACAACACAAAGCCATAAATATGCTTCATGATCTGTACTGATGAAAATGTCAACATTTTTAGGGTATTTGGATTTGAAGTTATTGCAACATTATGGGGACACTTGATCCCCCATTAGTCACCTATACAAAAAATTTACGAAGAAATAAAAAAAATATAAATCTTGGCTTGTAATTTTTTGTAGATTTGACAGATTTGATGAAGGGTTGGCAGGAAAAATTAATTATTTCGTAGATATCATAAAAAGGAGATCAAGTCTCCTCAAATTTTAAAATTGCATGTGCTGTCGAATCCAATAACAAAAATCCTTCATGTATACGCACAGCAATTTGAAAATTTCGTGTATTTTGAAGGAAAAATATTTTAAAAATCTTAGGGGACCTTTCTACTTTTATCAAAGGAAGTTCTTGGAGAGGGATCAATTCCCCCCTAATATTTAAAAAGTCGATTTTCGACAGGACTCTTAAAAGTCGATTGTGTATCAATAACAACAATAATTTAAGGACTGGTTAAACTGGACATCAGTTAAGTTAAATTATATATTTCTTAAAGAGTCTGTGTGGAAATCGCGTATGTTTATTTTTGGCTGTGATACATCGGAAATCAGATAAGGGGATCAAGTCTACACAGTCTCCCCTATAGTGCTGCGGGTATTAGTAGTGCTCAGATATTTCTTGGATGACCAGGAATATAAGATGTTGCCACATTCTATTCTATCCAGTGTTTTACTCGAATATGCCATAATGCTTTGAATCACCCCTTTATATACAATGTTTCTTATCAAAAATATTCAAAATTTCAAAAAATTTCCATTGTGTATTATTAAGCAATATCTACCTGTTTGATTCAAAAAAATTCTCTCAGGATAGACAAGAACATTTATAAGCTTCCATTGGTCATGTACTCTTCCGGAAGACAGGCACCGTAGGAGTTTTCGTAAAATGAAGTTTCAGTTTTGAGAAGTAAGAATTAGAAAGTGAGAAGTGCTAAGTGAGCTTTCTTCTTCCTTCTACTGTCTTTCTTTTTTTATTTGTTTCCTTATTTCTTCTTTTTTCTTTCCCCTTCCTTCTACTTACTTGCGCTTTCTTTCTTCTTCTTCCTTCTTTCCTCATTAGAAAGAAGTGAGAAGTGGAAAGTAAGAAGTGATACATGAGAATTGAGAATTGAGAAGTGAGCAGTGAGAAGTAAGAAGTGCTAAGTGAGTAGTGATCAGTGAGAAGAGAGAAGTGAGAAGTGAAAACTGAGAAATGAAAAATTCGAAGCGAGGAGTGAGAAATGAGAAATGAAAAGTGAAAAGTGGGAAAAATAAAGTGAGAAGCAAGAAATAAAAAGGAAAATGAGAGAAGTAAGAAGTGAAAAGTAAGAAGTCAGAGAGGTGAAAAGTGAGGAGTGAGGGGTGAGAGGTGATAAGTGAAAAGTGAGAAGTGAGAATTTAGAAAAGAGAAGAAAGAACTGAGGACCGACGAGTGAGAAGTGGGATGTGAGTGGTGAGAAGTGAGTTGAAGATTTGAAAATTGTGAAATAAATCCTTATTCTTTCCAATTGTGTTCATTCCTTTTTTGCTCCTTTCTTCTTTCTTTTTCCTTAACATATTTCCTTCCTTCTTCTTCTTTATTCCCCCTTCTTTCTACTTTCTTCTTTCTTCTTTTTCCATCAACCATTCCCTTATTTCTTCTACTTTTCTTCTTCTTCCTTCTACTTTCTTCCGTTTTCATCCTTCATTTTCCTTCTATGTTCCTTATTCATTCTTTCTTATTCCTTCGTCCATTTCCTCCTTGCTTTCTCTTTCTTAGTTCTTCTTTCTTCTTACTTCTTCCTTCGCATTTTTTCTTTATTATTCTTACTTCTTACTTCTCACTTCTTACTTCTTTCTCCTTCCTTTTTATTTTTTCTTGCTGACGTATTTCTCTTCACTCACTTCTCAATTCTTAGCATATCGCTTTTCACATCCCAATTATCATTCCTCACTTCTCATCTCTTGCATGTTTTCCTCGCTAGTCACTTCTCACTTCACATTTATCGCATCTTACTTCAAATCACTCATTTCTCATTTCCCACTTCTCACTTCTCATTTGCTACTGCACACATTTCACTACCAACTTCCATATCTCAGTACCCTGTACTCACTTCTAACATCTCATTTGTCAAATCTCAGTTCTCACTTTTAACAATTTTAACTATTCGGCCAATGCGTATTCGGCTGAATGGAATTTGTCGAAATGACCTCAAACCATATCTCTACATGTTAGGAAAAATATTTGATATTTTGGGAAAAAAAAATAAAAGTGTTCCGTATATCAATATCTCCCTAACTCGATTGTCCCTTCAATATCGAGTAAGGGAGAGTTGACTGTACATAGAAAAGAATGAGTTCACAGATTAGGGTCTTGGTCATTCAGGAAATCCATGGAGTAAGGCCTTTAAATCTACACGCGTAACCAAAGTTCAATCGGTCTGTTTTTTTTTTCAATATGGTGCAGAATTCAGTATGTGAGAGTTTGCAACAATACATCGGTCTTCTCAGATGTTATTTCAGGAGTTCCACAGGGTAACCATTTGGGCCCGCTGCTTTGTGTCATGGTCATGAATAAACTCCCGTCATTTATTACTAACGCGATAGTGTTGATATATGCCGACGACGTTAAAATTCGTTATGCCAGTAAAAGCCCTTGATGACTGTATCTTGTCGCAAAAAGATCTTCGCAAATTTGAAAGATTTGTTAGTGGGAATGCAAGTGTAAGCAAATGCTCGGTGATTACCTACACCAGAAGAGTTCGGCCGATGTCATTTACCTACATTTTGGGTCATGCAATTCTGCTACGAGTAGATAGTGTTCGAGAGTTGGGCGTAACAATAGATCAGTCACTGACATTTAACGAACACATCAACATAGTCATTAAAAAGTCATTGCAACTTTTTGCCCTCACCCGACTGTTTGGACGTGAGCTTACTGATCCACATGCTTTATTTATCATCAGACTAAGGCCGGAGTGGCCTGTGCTGCACATAAAAGACTTCTCCATTCAGCTCGGTTCATGGCTGCACTTCGCCAACCACGCAGTCTGCGGAGGGTCCGCAAGTCGTCCTCCACCTGATCGATCCACCTTGCCCGCTGTGCACCTCGCCTTCTTGTTCCCGTCGGATCGTTGTCGAGAACCATTTTCACCGGATTACTGTCCGACATTCTGGCTACGTGCCCGGCCCACCGCAGTCTTCCGATTTTCGCGGTGTGAACGATGGATGGTTCTCCCAACAGCTGATGCAACTCGTGGTTCATTCGCCTCCTCCACGTACCGTCCGCCATCTGCAACCCACCATAGATGGTACGCAACACTTTCCTTTCGAAAACTCCCAGAGCGCGTTGGTCCTCCACGAGCATCGTCCAGGTCTCGTGTCCGTAGAGAACTACCGGTCTTATAAGCGTTTTGTAGATAGTCAGTTTGGTACGGCGGCGAACTCTATTCGATCGGAGCGTCTTGCGGAGTCCAAAGTACGTACGATTTCCAGCCACTATGCGTCTCCGAATTTCTCTGCTGGTATCGTTATCGGCGGTCACCAGTGAGCCCAAGTACACGAATTCTTCAACCACCTCGATTTCGTCACCACCGATACAAACTCGTGGTGGGTAGCTCACATTGACCTCTCTTGAGCCTCTTCCTATCATGTACTTCGTCTTCGACGTGTTGATGACTAGTCCAATCCGTTTAGCTTCGCTTTTCAGTCTGATGTAGGCTTCCTCCATCCTCTCAAAGTTACGTGCCATGATATCAATGTCGTCGGCGAAACCAAATAACTGGATGGACTTCGTGAAAATCGTACCACTCGTGTCAATCCCTGCCCTTCGTATTACTCCCTCCAAAGCGATGTTGAATAGCAGACACGAAAGACCATCACCTTGCCGTAACCCTCTACGGGTTTCGAAGGGACTCGAGAATGCCCCTGAAACTGGAACTACGCACATCACCCGATCCATCGTTGCCTTGATCAACCGTATCAGTTTATCCGGAAATCCGTTTTCGTGCATTAGCTGCCATAGCTGGTCCCGATCGATTGTATCATATGCGGCTTTGAAGTCGATAAATAGATGATGTGTGGGCACGTTGTATTCGCGGCATTTCTGCAATACCTGACGTATGGCGAACACCTGGTCTGTGGTAGAGCGTTCACCCATAAATCCCGCCTGGTACTGCCCCACGAACTCTCTTGCAATTGGTGTTAGTCGACGGCATAAAATTTGGGAGAGTACCTTGTAGGCGGCGTTCAGCAATGTGATTGCGCGGTAGTTGCTACAATCCAGCTTATCGCCCTTTTTGTAGATGGGACACACGACACCTTCCATCCACTCCTGCGGCAGAACCTCATCCTCCCAAACCTTGGTAATCACCCAGTGCAGCGCTCTAGCCAGTGCTTCACCACCGTGTTTAAACAGCTCTCCTGGTAGTTGGTCAACTCCAGGGGCTTTGTTGTTTTTCAGCCGACCGATCTCCTCCTGGATTTCCTGGAGATTCGGAGCCGGAAGTCACATGTCCTGCGCGCGTGCTCCTAGATTCATTACCATACCGCCACCGTTGTCTGCCATATTGCCATTCAGGTGCTCTTCGTAGTGCTGCCGCCACCTTTGGATCACCTCACGCTCGTTCGTAAGAAGGTTCCCGTTTATGTCCTTACACATATCGGGCTGTGGCACGTGGCCCTTACGTGAACGGTTCAACTTCTCATAGAACTTTCGTGCGTTATTAGCGCGGTACAGTTCCTCCGTCTCTTCACGGTCTCGATCTTCCTGCTGGCGCTTTTTCCTCCGGAAAATCGAGTTTTGTCTGTTCCGCGCCCGTTTGTATCGTGCCTCGTTCGCCCTCGTGCGGTGTTGCAGCAATCTCGCCCATGCTGCATTCTTCTCCTCAACTAACTGCTCACATTCGCCGTCATACCAGTCGTTTCTCTGATCCGGAGCCACCGTGCCTAGTGCAGCGGTTGCGGTGCTTCCAATGGCGGATCGAATATCTCTCCAGCCATCTTCAAGAGATGCTGCGCCTAGCTGCTCTTCCGTTGGGAGTGCCACTTCCAGCTGCTGCGCGTAGTCTTGGGCTAGTCTACCGTCTTGTAGCCGCCCAATGTTAAGCCGCGGCGGACGACTCCGACGCGTGTTGATCACCGTCGAGAGTTTTGAGCGCAGACATACTGCGACGAGGTAGTGGTCGGATTCAATATTCGCACTGCGGTAAGTGCGTACGTTCGTGATGTCGGAGAAGAATTTACCGTCGATTAGAACGTGGTCGATTTGGTTTTCCGTTACTTGAGGTAGTCCGAAGCACTTGCGGGGAAAGAAAGTGCTTCGGACTACCATTCCGCGGGAGGCTGCAAAGTTTATGCATCGTTGGCCGTTGTCGTTCGATACGGTATGCAGACTATCCGGTCCGATGACCGGTCTATACATTTCCTCCCTTCCTACCTGAGCGTTCATGTCACCGATGACGATTTTGACGTCCCGCAGTGGGCATCCATCGTATGTCTGCTCCAGCTGCGCATAGAACGCTTCTTTCTCGTCGTCGGATCTCCCTTCGTGTGGGCAGTGCACGTTGATGATGCTATAGTTGAAGAAACGGCCTTTTATCCTCAGCTTGCACATCCTTGCGTTGATTGGCTGCCACCCAATCACGCGTTGGCGCATCTTTCCCAGCACTATGAAGCCGGTTCCCAGCTCGTTGGTGGTGCCACAGCTTTGGTAGAAGGTAGCCGCTCGATGCCCGCTTTTCCACACTTTCTGTCCTGTCCAGCAGATTTCCTGCAGCGCTACGACATCGAAGTTGCGGGGATGTAATTCATCGTAGATTATCCTATCGCAACCTGCGAAGCCTAGCGACTTGCAGTTCCATGTTCCAAGCTTCCAATCGTGATCCTTTATTCGTCGCCTAGGTCTTTGCCGATTGTATCGAGTCGTATTATCTTCTATGTCGTTCGTAATAGTTGTTTTTAAAGGCGGCTTATTGGGCCTGCGCAAACCTCCTGTCTCGTCGGAGGGCCGTCGTGTCAGGGCTGTTTAGCGTCCCACCTAACACCAGGACTTGGGCTTGTGCGCTTTGAGCGGCACACGGTCGCTTTGGCGGAGCCTACTTGCGGATACATGCAGCTTTTTATAGAGGTTTAACAGGGCCCACTGTCAAACCCCACCACATCCTAGGCAGGCGCCACAACTCGCAGATGGCCTGGGGAGGGATCGTCAAGCCCTTGGACATAATCCCTGCTGCCCCTAAATCCCCTGATCCACATGCAATTCTCACAATTTTTGTTAGCCTCGTTTGGACTAAACTAATTGTACGTTTTTATAGAAAATTCTCTTAGGGGGGGCCAAATTTTTTAGGTCTTCTGAATCGTAGTTTTATATTAGTTTTATAAAATCACATGAATATTAGTTCTAAGTTCCAAAAACTTTGAAACCAGATCCACAACCAACAGTAAAGGCTAGATCACAATAGCGTGTTGCGCGCCGCGTCGTGCTGGGCGTTAAAGTCATCGTTTTGTATTGGATGGATTTAAAAATGTATGATTTATTGCTCATCGGATATTTTAAAATAAAGTGAGAAAATTATTATCGTTAGCATTAAAAAAAATACAAAATCGGCTATAACAATTATTATAAAAACCATGCATTCTTCCATAAGTTTCGGAAAACTAGAACCATACATCTGAATTTCTAATCAAATCTTCTCTGAAATAATATTTATTATAAAATAGGCAGAAAAAAATAATTTGAAAAATCAAAAAATCAAAAAAAATCTTTAGGAATGCCTCCAGCAACTTCTTCGACAATGTTTTAAGGAATTCCGCCATCAATTTCGTCGAGAATTGATCCGAAAATTCCATCATTATTTACTCCAAGAAATCCTCTACGAGCTCCTTCATAAGTTCTGCAGGGAATTCTTCAGATAATGCTTTCGTGCTGTTTCTCATGAACTTTTATGAAAAATTGCACCGTGGAAATTCCGCAGAATTGTCTGCAAATATTCCTGAGAAATTCGCGAAAAATCCTCGATTTTCTTTTGTAATTTCCATACAATTTTCCGAGAAAGTTTCCGAATAATTTCTTGTAAAAATTTCGAAGAATTTACCCAAGAATTCCACCGAAAATTCATACAGAAATTATACTGAAGCAAGAATTGCGGTAGAAACTTCAAGATTTCCACTGTGAGATCCTCCAGGAGTTTCTTCGGAAAATCCACCAAGAGTTCCTCAGGGAATTCTTCCAGGAGCTCCAGTCAGTTTCATCCAATAGTTCCTCCAAGATTTCCTCCGATAATCATCCGGTAGTTCTATCGGCTGCTCCTACGGGGGTTTCCCTGAAAATTCTTCCGGGAATTTCTCCAGAATTTCTTCCGGGAATCCTCTGATGATGATGGTGGTTGTCCAGCTATATACCCCTAAAAAGGTTTCAGCTAGACGAGATTTGTCTGTAAGATGAATTCTCTAAGATTTTTTTTCGAGAATTTTTCTGGTAGTTTTACTCCGAGGGTGCCTATGAAAATTCTCCCGGTAGTTTCTTCAGAGAGTTCCTCGGGAATTCTACCGGCAGTTCATCCGGGAGTTTCTCCGGGAATTCCTCCGGGAGTTCCACCAGTAGTTCTTCCAGGAAATCATTCAGACTTTTATCAGGAAATCATTTGGGCTTTCTTCAGAAATTTAGCTGGAAATTCCTCCCGAAGTTCTTCTTATAGTTTCTCTGGCAGTTCCTACGGTAGGTCCCTTAGGAATTCTTCAAGAAGTTCCTCCTGAAATTGCTCCGGGAGTTCTTACGGGAGCTCCTCCAGCAGATCCTTCGGGAATTCCTCCGGGAGATCCACCTGCAGTTTCTACGCGAATTCCTCCGGGAGTTTCACTTGCAGTTCCCCCGGGTGTTCATCTAAGGAGGAACTTCCAGAGTAATTTCCGGAAGAACTCCCGGAGGAATTTCTGGAGGAATTCTCGGAGAAATTATCAGAGAAATTATCAGATTTCTGGAGGAATTTCTTGAAGAACTACAGGAAGAATTTCCGGTGGAAATCCTGGAGGAGCTCTCGTCAGATCTCCTGGATGAACTCCCAAATGAACACTCATAAGAAACGCGACGCGAGACAAGACATAACACTTATAGTTCTTACAATCGTCTCGCGTCGCGTTTCTTATGAGTGTCGTGTCGTTCTTACGTTAAGCACAAACCATAAAAATTGTTCCCAAATGAACCTCCATAAGAATTCAAGGAGGAACTCCTGGAGAATTTCTTAAAGTACCTCCCGGAGGAACTCCCAGAGAAATCTCCGAGGAACTTCTGGAGGAATGTGTAGATAAATTCCCAAAGAAAGCCTAAATGAATTTCTGAAAGAAGCCTGAATGAATTCCCGGGGGAACTACTGGTGGAACTCCCGGAGGAATTTTCAGAGGAACAGCCCGGAGTTGAATTTCTAGAGGAACTTCCGAAATTCCATTTTCCGTGAAATTCCTGCCAAATATTCTCCAGGAATTCCCTTTGAAGTTCCTGGAGGGATTCTCGAGGAAAAGGAGGAAAAACTCCTGGAGGAGCTCCAGGAGGAACTCCCACAAGCAGCACTTCCGGAGGAATTCCCACAAGAAAGTCCTGAAATAATTCTTGGAAAAGTTCCTGAGGAATTTCCGGAGAAATATCTGAAGGAATTCACGGAAAAATACCAAGAGGAATTAATGCAGAAATTCCCAGATGAAATCTTGAAAGTATTCTCAGAGGGGATTGTTCTGAAGAAATTCGTGGAACAACTCTTGGAAGATATCCTGGAGGAACTCCGGAAGGAATTCTACAACAATTCCGCGGAAAAATTCCCTGAGAAATTCCTGAAAGAATTCCTGTAGAAGTACCTGAAGGAATTCCTGGAAAATTACGTGAATTTGCGGGAAAATACTTGGACGAATTCCTGGAGGAATTCCTAAAGAAATTTCTAGAGGAATTCTTGAAGAATATTCGAAAGTAATTGCGGAAAGAATTCGAAAATGAAATCCCAGAGGATTTCGCTTTTGAATTTATGGAGGTATTCCCGGAAAAAATTCTGGAAGTTATCCCGGAGGAATTAAAGGAAGAGTTCATAAGAGGTAAAACACCTAAGGAATAATACCAAAAACTAATATGCACAATATTTAAGTCATAACAAGTTCAGTTATTAAATTGAATTTCAATACCAAATGCATAACCAATTATTATTCGTTTGGTATTGAAATACCTAAGCATGGTATGCCTCAAGTATTCTGCATATAAGTTTTTGGTATTATTTTTTGGTATTTTACCTCTTATGCAAGGCTAAATCATACCAATTTCTGTTATCAAGGTCGTAAATTCCTGAAGCAAATGCGGGAGATTTTTCTGGAAGAATAGCCGAAGAAATGTTTAGAATTAAAACTTGGAGAGAAGAGAGGAATTCTTCAAGGAATTTCCTCATGAATTTCCTAAAAAAAAATGAGTGCTTCCTAGATAAGAAGAAATTGCAATTACATGAGAAGGATTTTCAAACAATTTTCAGAGGAATTTGTGGATAACTTCCGGAGGGGAGCTTCTAGAAGGAATTCAAGGAGAATTCTTGACCCCGAAATGTTTTGAATTATTTTGAACTTTTATATATTATGGACCCTGGACACCCAAATAAATTTTTGGAAATCTTTTGAATTTCAACCACCTATTTCTGAATGTTTCATTTATTTAGTTTATATCTAAACATATAACACTTCATCCTCGAATGCGCCCCACGCTCGCCAAGTCGTTTTGCATCTGGTCTGCCCACCTTGCTCGCAGTACTTTCTGAATATGATTGGTGCACATGTTTGAGGGAATTCAAAGTACCCGTTCAATCTCTTCACCCCTTCTGGCTACGCCCTTGTATTCCACGTTTGGAAATGATAATCAAGTGGACGTTCCGAACACAGTGAATTCTCTCTAACTCGATATTTTGTAACTCGATATTTTCCCATACTCGATGGAATTCAAAGTCCCTCGAATCTAGCATACTGCGCTCCCTCCGTAAGTCGATATCTCCCTTACTCGATATTCTCTGCGTCGAAGTAATTTTCATTTTGCATTTTCACCTCGCTAACTCGATGTTGTCAGAAACAGTACAGCTAGAAATGATAAATAGAGAAATGAGAAGTGCGAAGTAAAAATTGAGAAATAAGTAGTGGGAAGTGAAAAATACAAAGTGAGAAGTAAGAAATTCGAAGTGCGAAGTGGAAAGGGAGACATGAGAAGTGAGAAGTTAGAAGTGAGAAGTTCAAAGCGAATAGTGAGAAAGGAAAAGTAAGGACGGAAAAGTAAAAAGTGAAAAGTTAGACGTGAACGGTGATAATTGAGAATAGAGAAGTCAGAAGTGAGATATAAGAAGCTGTAAGTGAAAAGTAAGAAGTGACAAATGAGAAGTGAGAAATGAGATGCGCGAAGTGAGAGGTGAGAAATTGATAGTTAGAAGTGTTAAATGCAAATTGAGTAGTGGGAAAAGTGAGTGAGAAGTAAGCTGTGAGAAGGGAGTAGTAAGAACCAAGTTAGGACCGAGAAAAAAGAATTGAGAAGCGAGATTCTTTCTGTTTCTTTCTTCCTTCTTCTGTCTTCCTTCTCGTGTCTTATGTCTCTACACTCACTTCTCACTACTCAACGTCTTGCTTTTCACCTCATAATTATCATCTCTCCTTGCTTCTGTTTTTCTCACTACTCACATCTTTCTTCTCACTCCGCAACTACCCCATCTCACATCTCACCACTTTCTTCTCACTTCTCATTTCTCACATGTTACTGCACTCATCTCAATACTTCCGTTTCTCAGTACTCACTTATCATTACTCTGTACTCATTTCGAAAATATCATTTCTTAATTTTCAGTTCTCGCCGTTCACCATTCACTTTGAACAACTCACTTTTCACTTCACTTAATAAGGAAACCAAATTTTAACTGTTCGGCTAAACGGCATTCGGCTAAATGTAAATGTGTTCCCTATCTCGACACCTCCCTAACTCGATGGTCCCCTCAATATCGAGTAAGGGAGAGTTCACTGTACTATTCACGAGGCTGATAGTTGGAATTAATGGACGGAATAAGATGTTTAGAATATTGCTGCAATCTATAATATTTCTTGAGAGATCAATATTAAAACACTACCCAGGTAATCAGTAAGCATTATATAAAGCATTTAAGTGGCATTATATGCGCCTTTACTGCAAAACATTAAATGCCAGTAAGCCCTATAGCCGCCTTTAATGCTATTTTTTTATTTATTTATTTACTCTTTTCGCCTTCGACTGGGTCGCACAGACTACTACTTAAAATATAACTTATTTCCAGATGCATGGACAACTTTTATGACAGATATACTCGATACAACATCTTACAAACGATTAAACAATAGAAATACATAAGATTGTGAGATCATCATTTAAAATTATCGTAAGGAATGAATTATGCGGTTGCTTGGTCTCCATACGGGATTTGGACAATGTACGATATCACGAAAACGCACACCAGGTGGCCAATTTGATGCGTCCAGCGCCAAATCTCGATGACGTGTGCGTTGACTACGATTCTGAACGACACATAATCCAAAGATGAAAGGTTTCTTCGAGGAGATACTAGGCATTTGATATTTAAAATTTGTTCAGCTCCCATCGATTCGCACACCATAAGCTTAACTTCATTCTCAGTCACATCATTCGCTATGTTTGAAATAAAGAGTTGGATGGTCTGGTTGATATCATGAGGGTGATCGATGTCCATAATTCTTGTTGAAGATAAAGGTTGAATAGGCATTGTTTGATTTGGTGCAATATTACACGAAGCATTCGAAACCAATGTAGTCATTATCTTGTTTATACGTTCTACTTCCATCTTCAAATTAACGACATCATCCTTTATCGTCGGTTCATCGATAGAATCTGTTCCTGTTGAAGGCTTTCTAAAGCGTCCGGTATCAATTATGTGCCTACAGCTATCGCACATCCAGAAAATGTTGGAATGTAAGCAAGCGCATCCTTCGTCATAACTCAAACCTACACATTTTGCGTGAAATTGATGACGATCTTCACAAAAACCATCGCAAGACACAACTATATCTTCTGCGCAAAATTCCTTATCGCATGAGCTGCAATGGTCCATCATTCTTCAATATGTAACGATCTAAACAGTAGTGCGGTGGTAGAAAGAAGAATAGCAAAAACAGAACGGCTGACCGGCTACAGAGTCTCAGAGAGTAGGTGAGAGTTTGCGTATAATCTATGCGGATGGCTGATTCGGCTGTTCGGTTGCTTTGTGGTATACGAACGTCAAGCTGAGAGCTGTTCCATTGCACTTAACGAAAAACAACATTGTGCATTCAAAATGCTATTATAAGACTATGCCTCTCATGATTGCTTTGAAAATGCTTATTTAGAACAGCCAGGTTTTCGAAATGCTTATTTACAGCATGGAGCATATGCAATGTCAGTATAATGCTACTATAGTGCTTACTTTAATGCTTATTGGTTACCTGGGTAGGTACCAATTTTGTTTCACATTTAAACGATACAATCTATTGACTTTCATATCGTTGTTCTGCGAATGAAAACCATGATGTTAAGGCAAGTTTCATAAGACGAGTTTTTACAATCCCATTGAATTCCACCACTTAAGTGGTGGAATTCAATGGGATTGTAAAAACTCGTCTTATGACAGGTGAAAACATTCCACTAAAAAGCTCAAAATAATTTTCTTATCAAAAAGGCAAGTTTATTTTGCAGCTCAGTTTTAGAAGGAAATAATCGGTTTCTCAAACGCAACATGTTCAATGTTCATCTTCGTCTCGGGCAAATGGCTTAGGAAAAAATCATTACGTCCTTTGCCACCCTGGGGTTAGTTCCAAGGTCCTTGAGGAAGCCTCCGGAAGCATCAAAATCGACCATTTTCGAAATGTCACAAATTATGGTGATATGGGTACCAAACTTCAGCATTTTGCAAAACAAGTAGAATTATGACATGATTTTTTTTATTTATCAAGACTAAGTCCGAAGTGGCCTGCGCAGTACATAAGAGTCTTCTCTATTCTATTCTATTCTATTCTATTCTATTCTATTCTATTCTATTCTATTCTATTCTATTCTATTCTATTCTATTCTATTCTATTCTATTCTATTCTATTCTATTCTATTCTATTCTATTCTATTCTATTCTATTATATCATTTTCGGCAGTCAGTAGTGAGCCCAAGTACACGAATTCTTTGGCCACCTCAATTTCGTCACCACCGATACAAACTCGTGGTGGTTGAGTCACGTTGTCTTCTCTTGAACTTCTTACGACATCCGAATGGCCATTTTCAAAATGCCACAAACTATGGTAATATGGGTATCAAACTTCAGCATTTTGCAAGACAAGTGTGGCCAATATCACCAGAATCATATTTGTATGTCACAATTCCACTTGTCTTGCAAAATGCTGAAGTTTGATACCCACATTGCCATAGTTTGTGACATTTCGAAAATGGCCGATTTTGATGCTTTCTCAAGGGCCTCGAAACTGACTCCAGGGTGGACAATGTCCCCATAATCATATCCGGATGTCTTAATCCTACTTGTCTTGCAAAATGCTGAAGTTTGAAACCCATTTTGTCATAGTTTGTGACAAGATGAATACACTACTAGGTGCTCCAATCAGCAGCGAAAATATTGACCTGGCCGTTTTGAGGCCGGTTCCTAAAGAGTCACTTCAAAGAAACCTGTTGTTGGCCATTTCTGGAACAGGTGTCACCATGATTTTGGGTTCTGATATAATCCCTATATACAAATCCACCAGAATGGTGTAAATAGGGACGAAATAAACGTCATTTTGTTGGACTTATATCGCCAAAAAAGAAAATTGTTGTCAAATTTGGTGCTTCTGACCCAGTGACCTACCGGAATAACTTCGGATAGGAGGACCACACCACAAGTCCCAACATGTATTCAACATGTATTCATGTAACTAAGCCAATACGACATAAAATGACGAAACGGCAACAATTTGAATTTTGTTCCGTCACTCAGGCCGATACGGGTTAATAAGGATAAACAGCTCTCCAAACATTCTTATCATTATTATTAAGATTATCAAATATTTACAATCGAAATCAAAAACTTGTTTACACGAAAATATCAACAGCAAAAACGTTGTCACCTGATGACAAATTGGATTGGACGAAAGTTCGTCTACATCCAGAAATATACGCAGAAGGATAATTCAATTTGCATAACCTATTGGATTCCGGCAAACCGTAGCTCCGCAAACTTGTTTGTTGATGATTAAAAGGGTAGTGCCTGAACCAGTTGATAATTAAAGGTTCCACAAATTTCACCTGGTTAATCAACGGTTCTATATGTCATCGGTTTTTCCTCTTCAAGGAATGCGAATTCATAGCCTTTAGCTCCAAGGAAATTCCTAAAATTTCATCTCAGGGCTTTCGAATAACACTGTTGGGGTGGGAAAGATTCGGTAAGAGGCTTATTAAAAATTCAGTTTAAGGTTAGGGTACACAATTAGTTCTAAAAGCACCATGCTTATAATTTATCGAAACCAACGTCTCATTTAAGGTACACGATCGTAAGAACCATATTAAAGAAATTATAGTTCACTCAGTGATGTATTTGTTAAATAGCAGCGTTTTTTTAATTAAGTTTTACCACTTTCAGATGAATATTCCTTTTATGAAAAAATAAATAAAAATTAAGAAAAATCAACAAGTTTTTCAATGGTCAAATAAGCAATTGTTAGTGTTCGCATTCGCGCTGGCTAAATATTTTATCTATTTTGTTTACGAGATGAACCGGCCTAGGGCCGAAAATCTCGTAAATAAAGATAACTTAATTCAATTTAATCTATTTTGTTTAATTTTAATTGACTGGTACTCATCTACTTTATCAGAAAATGAAATTTTCATTTGTTTGATGAACGGACTTAATATATAGTGGTCTTATGCCGTCAGGACAGGAGACGTACACATATGCTGTTCAATATTTCCATGTTTCAAAATGGGTGTTTTGTCCTTTACATAGAATAACAAAAGCTTCCCTCACATCCAGCACGTCCATCGTCCACATCGGTTGAAACTGGAACATTCTCTTTCAGATTGTATTTTCCAGATATCAAACGAAATGGATGCATATGCTTACGACTTGGCACCATTTTGCACAATGAGGTGTCAAGGGTCACGAGGTAACAATTGCCGCAATTTTTCGGCAATCAACGCAAAACAAAGCACTCTCGGCCGGTCACAGCTTGGCAGACTCGGTTAAGTCGTGCTCCCACATTCTGATTCCCTCATGGGACCGGGTCGGGGGGTCGCAACATGCTGAACGAACCACCGACAACGGCTTCTGCCAACCGGTTCAACATGGTCGGCCGTGCTCCAACTGGTGCATGCATTTGGGAGCCGAAAATGAGGATGAAAATCTGCAAATTATGAGACACCGTAAATTTTAAATATTAGCTCCTGAATTTTCATTATTCCTGCCGACACGGCCCCTATTCTAACCCAGTTCGGTGGGGTCTTTTTCATTGGTACAAGGGTTACCGAAAAGGGAAGCTGACAGATGTTACTAGGGCCAGTAGCAGCGTTGCACTAGTTTAATGGCTGGGACGGAGAAATCCCCAGGCATCCATCAGCGGGAAGAGTTTGGCTTTTTGCTGAGGCTCGCTCCGTCGTCGGGCATATTGTAGAACAAAGCTGCCATGCCAGGGCGATCCACTGGAGTCCCCCCGTAACGCAACATGAACCAGCAAGTGTGGCAGTCAGTCAGAAGAAGGGTACCTCGAGTGCGTGTTGGGAAAAATAAATACAATTTTCCGGAATTGTTTCTAGAGCAGACGTGGAAAGATACGATGCTGGATTATGCGCTGGAGGTGCTCGGCTCTAGCCGGGTTGCAATAAGAAGACAAATGGCTTACATTTTGTGTGTTTTGTGTGCCATAATACGATTCTGCTCGCTTATTAAAATGGGAGTCAGCGAAATGGAAAAAGATTCGAGAAAATTTACGAGAGCAAACATTTGCTCGCGATGACGAGAATTATGGCTCATAAGAACATTGTGTATGAACAACACGGAAATTTGATGAGTTTTTTTTGTGTTTTTTTTTTGCTTTTGATACGAACTGTTGGCGTTGAAAGCACATTATTTCGAAAACGAAACTCAATGGAACGCATAATTAATGAACGATCTTTGTTTTATCCTGTTTTGTTTGAGTGTCATAGCATCAATCGGAGTAATGCAGGAAATTGATAATACAGTATTGACCCGATTTTGTCACCCCCGGATTTTGTCTACCCCAGATTTTATCACGTTTTCGACCCGATTTTGTCACTTCCAAAAATTTTGAAAATTGTAGTCGTTCTTTTTATGTTCGTAAACAATACCGCAAACAAAAATGATTTTCATGAAATAACTCTAACCGCCTGTGGTTTATTATGTATTATTTTTGAGTACCTGTCAAGAATTTGATAAGTCTTTTGGACAACAAACTACGGGCTCCGTTCTCGTTTTTTGCCTTTCCAAGGCTTAAATTGATTCAAATTTCGGAAACAAAATAAATTGATTTGACACATTTCATATTTTATCACCCTAAAATTCATCAGGGGGTAATAAAATCGGGATAAAACTGTGGTATTATGGTAATGTGACCAGATAAGTTTTGTTTGGACGCGGGACAAACATTTTGAGGACATTTGTAGGGTTACAGCTCCTAGATTTCATCCCATAGTTCCTATATTCATCCCATAAAAAAACAATGAAATAAAAATGTTTCTTATTTTTGAATTTTTTCAGCAGTTGACAGGAATGTCAGCTAAAAGAAGTGACGAAATTGGTGCTATATTTCTTCAATTCGCGATTAGAAGAAAATGTGTTCAGTGAGATGGAAAATGAAGACGGACGAATATCAGTGTGGAAGCTGATATACCTCCACTGGCAAAAGGAAGGTGGTTTGATTTGCTCATATGCCATCGCGTGCGGATGGATTTTCTATCGACTAGTACTGTCTCTAAATTTCTAATATGACATCAGCATCTAGTCGAATAAGGTACCAGTCAAAACGATTAATACAATAGATGGCGTTTTTCCAATGGTAGTAAAATAGAGATTTCATCACTATTAGACTACTAATCAGTGCAAACTAATAAGGCAAAGACAAAGGTGCTGTTTGAACGAGATGGCGCCACAACATTTAAAGTAAAATGAATTTCCTTGTATGGTCAAATCATCCGTTCTCATTAACTACGCATCGCATCAATATGAAACCTAGGTCAAAAAGCAACAAATAATTTTTAGATTTTTTGTTCCTACGACTTGTTTTACAGTTCTAAACAATAAAAGAGATTTCATTGTACCTCCATACTAAATTCTAGCTGTATACTTTCAATTTCTTCAAGACTGTTCTCCACCTCGTGTGTGTGGAAGGAACATTGAAAGCTAACGATATCGACCAGCAGATGTGACTAGTGTATATGCAATAGTACATTGATACAAACACACAGCAACACCACCTGTTGCCTGATCATGGAAATATTGCAATTATACCATCAGGTGTAGTGGCTGTTGTTAAAATATTTAGGAAGGGCCTCAAGCGGAATTTTTGCTAGAATGCAACTGACGATCTCCTATTGCAGGAGACAATCTTTTCACCTCATACTTCATTTCTTATCACTACTTTCTTCAAAAACACCACCATTTTCCATAAATTTGCAAAATACTTGATTTTCCCATACATTTTATCGATTTCCAACTACCATTCTTCCACTTATTCAAAAGGACGTATGTGATTTTGTAAACAAAGATTCAAACGTTAATTTATCCAATCTGAAGACACTCCAACGCAAACCAACACCACCATCAGGTAGCCGAAGGCTTCCCCTACCTGTCTGTGGTGATGGTTTGCGTGGGAGTGCTATCAGAATGGACAAATCGACGTTTGAATCCAGTTCGTGTTCAGACTCCGTGCGTAATAGACGTCTTTCCAGTACTGGTAGTCTATTAAATCCGGTAGTGACCTTTTTCCTTTGTTATTAGTTAGCAGCGGTTCTCAACCTTGATAGGTACCCCTTCAAACTTATGCTTTCATTGAGGTACCCCCTATTTTATTTTCTCTGTAAATTTAAATAAGCGCATTTCATAAGATATCGAATCACGAATCACAAAGCTAACAGGATATAGGGTATCTGTTCCCATATTAATAACAGCCCGAATATTAATCCCAACCATCGAGAAACCAAATACGAAATCAATTTAATTACAATGTCTCACATCGTATGTACACAATAATGGATGGAACATATTCTTGAATGTTTCAAATATTATTCAAGATTTTCTTAAAGTAATGTTTTAATGCACTAGCATCAAATTATTAAAAGATAAAATTATTATGCACTTTTATTTTTATTTTCCTACCTCTGAACTGTTGGTTTGATGCACTGCTCGATTGCTACTAGCAGATTCATCCGTTTTCACGCCGTTGTTTTACACTCAATAGGAGATCGTCAGTTGCATTTTACCAAAAAATCCGCTTGAGGCCCTTTCAAAACATGTTAACAACAGCCACTACACCTGATGGTATAATTGTAATATTTCCATTATCAGGCGACAGGTGGTGTTGCTGCGTGTTTGTACACTGAGACAAATTTTATAGTAGAAACTACCATTTTAGGGGTAATATTGAGAACAGTACCGACGTTTTTCAACCGAAGTGCCAGTCGTCTTAAAATGACTAAAATATGGTCTATCTTACGATAAAAATAGTATATTCAACCGCTTACATGGTTATTCTTACTGAAAATATAGTAAAATTGTGTGGTAAAATCAACTATTTGGTTTGAGTCTGTGCTAAATAACAATTTTTGTGGTAAAATTGAGAATAATATCAATCAGATTTACTACATTTATGGTAAAATTAAGCGATTTGTCCCTTCGGTTGAAAAACGTCGGTACTGTTCTTAATTTTACCACAAAATTGTAATTTCTACTACAAAGTTTTTTTCAGTGTATTAATGTAATATTGCATATACACTAGTGACATCTGCTGTTCGATATCGTAAGCTTTCAATGTTCCTTTCACATACACGAGGTGGAGAACAGTCTTGAAGAAATTGAAAGTATACAGCTAGAATTTAGTATGGAAGTACAATGAAATCTCTTTTATTGTTTAGAACTGCAAAACAAGTCGTGGGTACAAAAAATCTAAAAATTATTTGTTGCTTTTTGACCTAGCTTTCATATTGATGCGATGCGTAGTTGATGAGAACGGATGATTTGTCCATACAAGGAAATTCATTTTACTTTAAATGTTGTGGCGCCATCTCGTTCAAACAGCACCTTTGTCTTTGCCCTATTTCAAGCTAACACAAGTGTATTTTTTCGATATTCACTTCACAACACATAAAGCACATCACATTTTCACTAAACATATAATTATATTTGAAAAACCAACGCGATTTCCTATAGTTTGATATAGGTTTATTTCGAACAACGTCTAAATTATCCTTGCCCGTATTCCAAACTGTTTACATGCCTTGCAGTACTCTCAAGGGTTGCCGACCTAGATTTTTATTTCAAAAATGCTTGAATAAACTTTTACTGTGAATTTCAACTCTTATGTTTGTAAAATAAGGTATATCGAAA
Organism: Armigeres subalbatus; assembly: GCF_024139115.2. NCBI lineage: Eukaryota > Metazoa > Arthropoda > Insecta > Diptera > Culicidae > Armigeres > Armigeres subalbatus. The sequence continues at coordinate 90,619,696 of NC_085141.1, read as the reverse complement.
AGATAATCTACGACAAACATAAAATTTAACTGATAAGTTGAAAAACTACAACAAAAACTGCAATTTCGTAATTATATTTAAACTCAAATACAAAACATTGTAGAACTCGGCATCACTGCAATCATATCGTTACGTATACACACAAGTAATAGTATGCGTATTTTATGTTGGAAATAGTATTATTGATATAGGTACAGGCATAGGATTAACTATTCTTGAATGTTATTGAAATAGGTGCATGGTGGTGATGATGTTTTTCAGATAAATACTTGTAAAATGTGATAATAATTTCATTTTTGATGTTACCAAATTGTTTTCAATTAAAAATTACGTGAGCCGCGCATAATTATTCTCATGTTTCTTGATTATTGGGTGAGAAATCAATGCATTTTATATGCGCATTGCCTTGTTGTTATTGATATAGGAACAGATACCCTATGACACCCTAAGAAATTGTCTGAAGTTTTCGTTATTCCGCGAAGCTTTCTGATTTAAATTAATTTTATACATCAAGCTTTCCACAAGACTTTCAAAGCCTCCTGAAAATAGGATTACGACTTACGAGTTTCTTAATAGGGAGCTTTCGAGTCTATTGAAGGAAGGCTTCCGAACGTCTTGAGAGGACGCTTAGAAGCCCTCCTGAAAGAATTTCGAGCCTCTTGAAAGTAGGCCTTCGAGCCTCTTGAAAGGTGGCTTCCGCGCCTCTTGAATGGAGGCTTCCGGGCCTCTGGAAAGGAGGCTTCCGGGCCTCTTGAAAGGAGGCTTCCGAGCCTCTTGAAAGGAGGCTTCCGAGCCTCTTGAAAGGAGGCTTCCGAGCCTCTTGAAAGGAGGCTTCCGAGCCTCTTGAAAGGAGGCTTCCGAGCCTCTTGAAAGGAGGCTTCTGAGCTTCTTGAAAGGAGGCTTCTGAGCCTCTTGAAAGGAGGCTTCTGAGCCTCTTGAAAGGAGGCTTCTGAGCCTCTTGAAAGGAGGCTTCTGAGCCTCTTGAAAGGAGGCTTCCGAGCCTCTTGAAAGGAGGCTTCTGAGCCTCTTGAAAGGAGGCTTCCTGAGCCTCTTGAAAGGAGGCTTCTGAGCCTCTTGAAAGGAGGCTTCTGAGCCTCTTGAAAGGAGGCTTCTGAGCCTCTTGAAAGGAGGCTTCTGAGCCTCTTGAAAGGAGGCTTCTGAGCCTCTTGAAAGGAGGCTTCTGAGCCTCTTGAAAGGAGGCTTCTGAGCCTCTTGAAAGGAGGCTTCTGAGCCTCTTGAAAGGAGGCTTCTGAGCCTCTTGAAAGGAGGCTTCTGAGCCTCTTGAAAGGAGGCTCTGAGCCTCTTGAAAGGAGGCTTCTGAGCCTCTTGAAAGGAGGCTTCTGAGCCTCTTGAAAGGAGGCTTCTGAGCCTCTTGAAAGGAAGCCTGAGCCTCTCGAAAGGAGGCTTCCGAGCCTCTTGAAAGGAGGCTTCCGAGCCTCTTGAAAGGAGGCTTCCGAGCCTCTTGAAAGGAGGCTTCCGAGTCTCTTGAAAGGAGGCTTCCGAGCCTCTTGAAATGAGGCATTCGAGCATCTTAAGAGGAGATCTTCGAGCATATTAAGTGGAGGCTTCTGAGCACCGTGGAGGAACGCCTCTCAGCATCATAAAAGGAGGCTTAAAAGAGGCTGGAGGAAGCCTCTTGAAAAATTCCTAACATCTTGGAAAAAGGGCTTCTGAGCCTCTTAAAAGGAAGTTTTCGATCCCCTTAAAAGGAGGCTTCGGAACCTTATGAAGGGGGCTATTCAGCCTTTTGAAAAAAAAAAAACGCTTCCGAATGTCAAGGTTTCGAGGTTTTAGAGCTTTTTAAAACTAGGCTTCCGAGCCACTTGAAAAAGAAGCTTCCAAGCCCCTTGAAAGAAGTTTTCCGAATATAAGAGGTGAGCCAGCCTAGGGCTGAAAGCCTCTGAAATAAAGACAATAATAATAATAATGTTTTCCGAAACGTTTCTCTTGAAACGAGGCTTCCGAGCAGGAGCTTTTCGAGCCTATTGGCAGGAGGCGTCCGAGCTTCCTTAAAAAAGGCTTACGAGTCGGAAGGAGACATTTGAAAGGAGGCTTCCAAACTTCTTACAACGAAGCTACTGAGCTTTTCGAAAAACAAGCCTTTATGTCTCTCAGCTGGATGCTTCTGAACCATGAGATTCTTGATTTTAGCTTGGACGCATATTGTTCAATATTTTGACTGGATCAGGTAGAATTAATTGAAGATTTTTTAAATTTGTTGATTTGACGTCTTACCCTTATGATCTTTTGTCCCACAGCCCTTCATACATTGCTCTGCTAGGGGTCGACAGGATTCAAAAGTCTTTGATTTTCTGATCGCCATGCATATTATGTACAATAGAAAGTTTTGGAATTAGAAATTTCAAAACTTTTTCAATCAGTTTTTGTCGAAATTGTAACCCGGGCAGAAGCCATGAACAGAATAACAAACCATGATATGGACTTGATTGATATAAGAGATAAAATAACAGGCAAAAATATCAAAAATTTGCACCGAAATATCATTTAAATATCAAGATATGCTATAGATAGGGGAGACTGGGTAAACTTGATCCCCTTTTCTGATTTCTGATGTATAACAACCAAAAATAAATAAACATACGCGATTTCCACAGAGACTCTCTAAGAAATATAGTATTTAACTTTACTGATGTGTGACAGTCCTTAAATTATTGTTGTTATTGATACACAATCGATTTTTTGGAGTGCTGTAAAAAATCGGCTTTGAAAATATTCGAGGGGAATTGATCCCTCTCTAAGAACTTGCTTTTATAAAATTTGAAAGGTGTCCTCAGATTTTTTAAATATTTTCCCTTCAAAATACGCGGAATTATCGAATTGCTGTGCGTATACATGAGCGATTTTTGTTATTGAATTCGACAGCACATGCAATTTTAAAATTTGGGGAGACTTGATCCCCTTTCTCTTAGATCTACGCAATAAATAATTTTTCCTGACAACCCTTCATCAAATCCGTCAAATCTACAAAATATTAGAAGCCTAAGAACAGATTTATATTTTTCTGAATTTTTTCGCCAAATTTTTGTATGGGTGACTAACGGGGGATCAAGTGTCCCCATATTGAAGCAAAAACTTCAAATCCAAATATCATAAAACTTTGATGGAATGTTGACATTTTCATCAGTACAGATCATTCAGCATATTTATGGCTTTGAGCTGTGAAAAAACGAAAGCATTTGGTCATTGTTATGAAAAGTTGTTCAAATTTTGCGTGGCCAATAAAAAAATCTTTAGGAAGGTCAAAACATACAAACCGCCCTGCAGAATAATTAAGGTTGTCAATCCAAAAAATAACTCACCACATAAAGGTTATTTGTCTAGAGGATCTGCACTAAAAAATACGCTGGAACAAAACTATTTTAGTTCTCGATAAAACAGGGAGTGATCAAGTCTCCCCGGGGATCAAGTCTACCCACCTTCCCCTAAGAACAAACTAATGGCACATGATATTGATCCCTTCTCATGATATTTTAGTGCGAAATATTGATTTTTTATATCTTACATCAATCATGTCCATATCACATTTTGCTATCTAATCAACATTTGATATTATTGAGCTATTTTTGTCTACTAGGGAATACACCCGCCATTAAGCATTTTTGTTCGAGGTACCCCCTGGGGCCAGCAAAGTTACATCCAGGGGTACATGTACCCCAGGTTGAGAACCGCTGAGTTAGACAATAGATATACGTTATAGTTGCACTGTTAAAATTCGAAATGGCTGAGCTGAGGGTGCGGTTCGAACGAGGTAGTGCTGAAACTAGTGATACGGACATTTTTACCTTTATGCGGGATAAAATGAAGCTATAAAACGGCGATGTCGGTGATAATAAAGTGCAGATCGGAAGATGTTATGTTGAAGGCATTGGAACGTTTACCTGGGACGATGGATTCGTGATTGATAAATATCGGAACTGCAAAGTGCCGCTTTCGGCAGCTAATTCTGTTGTTCGATATGTCAGGTTATTTAACTTACCGCCGGAAATTGAAGATAAAGAAATTTGGTCTGTTATGTCGAAGTATGGGAACATTCAGCGTATGGTAAAAGAAACTTATGGTACTGAAACCGGTTTACCAATATGGACATCTGTGCGAGGTGTGTATATTGAACTGAAGGAAGGTAAGGAGATTCCAGCATCCGTTAATGCTCGGAACATTCGAGCTCGTGTATATTATGAGGGCCTGGTTAACAAATGCTACCAATGTGGTAGTACGGAGCACTTAAAAGCGGATTGTCTAAAGCGAAAATCAGTGAACGACAGGTTGGAGACGGATCGAACCGGCTCGTATAGCAGTGCCTTGAAAGGAGTATGGTTGAATTGAAACCCAACACAGAACGACGTTTTTAGGAAAGAAAATTATTTTGAGCTTTTTAGTGGAATGTCTTCACTTCTGTTGGGCTACGAAATGGTGAGTTGACATCCGGGAAGGGGCGCCTAACATAGCTCTGGTCCTCACAAGTTCCAATACTCACGCTTCCACGGGTCTTCCAATGACAATTGATCGCCAGTTAAGGGTTGCGTACTTAGCTGGTAGTGTAGCCTAGGCACTGTTGTCCTTCTGACATCAGCTAAAGTGAGAGTGTGCGTCCTGTGGGGTCTACAGAGATTCCAAAAAGGGAGGTTGGGGATGTTTATTTGAATTCATCACGATTTGACAGTTATAGGGAGACTTGAATATTTTTTTCATTTTTTCCCATACAAATTTCCATATAAACATAAATTGACTTCGCGCCACCCCTAAATGGTCACCGAATTGCCTGAAAATTTGCCAGGACTCCTATATTATCAAAAAGATGCCAATAGACATATGGGAGTTGGAATTTTCGAACATTTTTGAAATTTGAACTGCCCTAATGATCAGTTATTGACCGACCCAACTGACCAGCTGAAACGCTGGTTCGAGCACTTCGAACAACTTTTTCAAGTGCCAGCCAGGCCATCATCACCTCGGCATGATCTGTCTAGGATCCGACGTATAACACGCGTCAATACCGAAGCTCCATCACTGCTAGAGATTCAAACAGCCATCCAAAGCATGAAATCGGAGTCGACAATCGCATGAAATCGGGGCCGACCGCATATCAGCCGAGATACTCAAAGCTGACCCCATGACATCCGCTCAACTACTGCATCGTTTATTTATAATATCTTATAATATCTGGGACATCGCAACTTTCCCGGTCGACTGGATCCAAGGTATCTTAGTGAAGGTGCCCAAAAAGGGTGACCTGACTGTATGCGATAACTGGCGAGGCATTTTGTTGCTGTGTACCGTTCTCAAAGTTCTGTGCAAAATTATCCTAGCCCGGATTCAGGAGAAGATCGATGCGACTCTCCGGCGGCAGCAGGCCGGATTCCGTGCCGGAAGATCCTGTGTGGACCATATTGTCACGCTCCGCATAATTCTGGAGCCGGTCAACGAATTCCAAGAGTCCATTTACTTGGTATTCATTGACTACGAAAAAGCTTTCGACCGTCTCAATCACGAGAATATGTGGGGCGCTTTGAGACGCAAGGGGGTTCCTGAGAAAATCATCGGCCTCATCGAAGCACAGTACGAGGCCTTTTCGTGTAGAGTGCTGCACGATGGGGTCCTGTCCGATCCTATTCGGGTCGTAGCTGGTGTGAGGCAAGGATGTATTCTACTCACCGTTACTGTTCCTCATCGTAATCGACGAGATTCTGATAGGTGCGATTAACTGTGAACCAAACTGCGGGCTGTTATGGCAGCCTATAACCATGGAGCACCTAAACGACTTCGAATTGGCTGATGGCGTTGCACTCCTCGTTCAACGGTGCTCTGATATGCAGAGTAAGCTCAACGACCTTGCCGAGCGCTCCTCTTCGGCAGGCTTAGTCATCAACGTCAACAAACCAAATCGTTGGATGTAAGCACGGTGAACCCTTCCAGTTTCACAGTAGCCGGGCAATCACTGAAGAATGTTGAATGCTTCCAATATCTTGGTAGCCAAATGGCGTCAGACGGCGGTACCAAGATCGACATAGGCGCACGGATCAAGAAAGCACGGGCTGCCTTTGCGAGTTTAAGAAATATCTGGAAAAACCGGCAGATAAGTGAACGCACCAAAATACGAATTTTCAGCTCTAACATGAAATCTGTGCTGTTATACGCTGGCGAAACATGGTGTGTATCAGTGGAGAAAACTCAACGGCTGCAGGTGTTCACCAACACATGCCTGCGGTATATAATTCGGGCCTGGTGGCCTCACAACTGGATCTCAAACAACGAGCTCCATCGTTGTTGTCACCAGAGGCCGATAGCAACAGAAATTCGGGATCGGAAGTGGGGCTGGGTCGGCCACACTCTACGTAGGGGCGGAAACGAAATCTGTAAACAAGCATTAGACTGGAACCCAGCGGAACATCGCAGCAGAGGCAGACCCAGAGGCTCATGGCGGCGAAGCTTCAATAAAGAAATAAAAGAAGTCGACCAAAATCTAACCTGGCAACAGGTTAAAGCAATAGCCGGGCAACGCCCATGATGGAGATCTTTCAAGTCGGCCGTTTATACAACCGGAGGTGTACACACTTGGTTTTTATTTCTACAGCTCGGCAAAAATCCGCACAGCCGTGCGCCAGCTAAATAAAAAACTGATAGTTCTAGACCAACATTTGAAAAGGGCGTAACAGCCAAAATTTATTCCTTCTGATTCTTCGTCTACATACATAGCTATATATGTAGACAAGGAATCAGAGGGAATAAATTTTGGCTGTTACGCCCTTTTCAAATGTTGGTCTAGATTTCAGCAAAAATGACGTTTGTTAGCTGATTTTCGGCAAAATATTTGCTGATTTTCAGCAATTTTGGCAGAAATCTCGCAAAAAACATGTTTGCTGGGGCACGGCTGTGCGAATCTCGGTAAAAGTTCAACATTTCGCTGAGATCCTGGTAAAAAAAATTAAGTGTGTACAGGATCCATAAGCTAGTAAGTAGGGCCCCTGGGCCACGCCCCCCCCCCTAAATCTGGCCTTGTTATATCAGGTATCAGGTATCAGAACGTCGGCTCAGGAGGCACGTTCCCCTCAATTTGGGAGATTTGTGCCATCGCCTTCACTGGCCATCCATATAGGTGGAAGTTTGTTGAAAAACTAAGTAAAACACATATTCATAACCCCACACTCACGTTGAGAATGAACAAGAGTAGCCAAAGCCGAACGTCAAAGACGAGACACAGAGTACACTGTGAAAAACGCATAATGCGAATCCATATAGGTGGCTATTTGTTGAAAACTAAGTAAAACACATATTCATAACCCCATTCTTATTGAACCTCACATTGAGATTGAACAAGAGTAGCCGAACCCGAACGTCAAGAACGAAACACAAAGTACACTGTGAAAAACGCATAATGCGAATCCATATAGGTAACATACACAAAGTACATTGTAAAAAAAACGCATAATGCGAATCCATATAGGTGACAATTTGTTGAAAACTAAGTAAAACACGTATCCATAACCCCACTATTATTTAGCCTCACGTTGAGATTGAACAAGAGTAGCCGAAGCTGAACGTCAGGGACTAGACATAGAGTACACTGTGAAAAACGCATAATGCGAATCCATATAGGTGACAATTTGTTGAAAACTAATTAAAACACATATTCATAACCCCACTCTTATTTAACCTCACGTCGAGATTGAACAAGAGTAGCCGAAGCCGAACGTCAAGGACGAGACACAGAGTACACTGTGAAAAACGCATAATGCGAATCCATAAAGGTAACATACACAAAGCACATTGTATAAAACGCATAATGCGAATCCATATAGGTGACAATTTGTTAAAAACTAATTAAAACACATATTCATAACCCTACTCTTATTTAACCTCACGATGAAGTTGAATAAGAGTAGCCGATTATCTCGGAGAAGTAAAAAGTCAACTACGCCATAGCTCCGGTTAGCGCAGCGAGGGCTAAAATACTGTGAAGGGGGCCCTGGTGCTTCACAGGCTCCGTTTGCGGTTAGGTTCTTATTAGACCCCCCCTAACCATTCATTCGTAGGCACGGTAAGCATAAAGCCGCATCACACCGAAAATTAGGGGTCACCTGTATGGTGGACTTTTACCACTGGAACAGGCAATCCGTAATGTTATTCTTAGCCAGATAACCAGCTGCCGACACCACACGGCTATCTAGGCTGTTCGTGAAGAGAAGTTGACATTGACTTTACGTCAACTCTCAATGTGGCCGAACAGCCGGCAAAAAATGCTCCGCAAAATCGTACATAGCTATATATGTAGACAAGGAATCAGAAGGAATAAATTTTGGCTGATACGCCCTTTTCAAATGTTGGTCTAGATTTCAGCAAAAATGACGTTTGTTAGCTGATTTTCGGCAAAATATTTGCTGATTTTCAGCAATTTTGGCAGAAATCTCGCAAAAAACATGTTTGCTGGGGCACGGCTGTGCGAATCTCGGTAAAAGTTCAACATTTCGCTGAGATCCCGGTAAAAAAAATTAAGTGTGTACAGGATCCATAAGCTAGTAAGTAGGGCCCCTGGGCCACGCCCCCCTCCCCTAAATCTGGCCTTGTTTATATGGAACATCCGTAGAGAATGTAAGTTAACCAATTGGGATTTTTTTTAAATTTAGTTGTTGATCGTATTAAGTTCGGCTTTTCCAATCCATTTCTGACCATGAGTAAGATTAACCACCCATGTTAGTGTGAAGACGTTGTGTGAGTAACTGAAAGAATATTCAATTATCTTATGAATAGTTAATACTTATTAAATCAAGAGTATAATTAAACGTATAAAACCTTCCATTGACAGTACTTGTTTGTATAAGCCTCTGCAACACATACCTAATCAAATAAACTGAATGATTTCGAGCAAAAAAAAAAACAGATTTCACGCAAAGCATGCCTTAGGCAAACAATTTTGCTTCCAATTCCCACCGTACATTTACGAGAGGAAGAAAACATTACAGCAGTAATTCACCTTTCGGCATCGGGGCCACTACACCGCCGCACCGTAATAAAAAGAGTTTATTGTAGCCATTAGTTATGTTTATTGCGGATCATTACTTCTGGCTTTTATTCCTGTCTTGTGCGGCACGAGGGCACGAGCTCGCCGTCCAAGAGAAGTCATCCTCGAGAAAAACGAAAAAAAGAACGATTCGTATTTCTCGTTTGATGTTGTAACCTATCTACTGGAAGACACGCATGTGACCTTTTAAAGGCCGTACAATTTCCGATCAATTCCGATCACAACCGTCTTTATTATGGCACCGCCAATCCATCTGTGGCATTTCCTAAAGGGAGGCACAACTCTAACCCGTGGGGCGGGCGTGGGTGGTAGGAACGTAAGAGCAAGGATAACTCAAACATCATCCAACTTAATTCCGGATAACAGTGGTCTTTGAATGAACTGATGGTTGTTTTTATTTTTCCTCAATTATGTTGTAACGAGTCCGAGAGTGATAAATCGGCGGAGATAAATCCGAGATGGTGGAAACAAACAAACACACCCACCTTGCAGAAGGTCTGTCCGGCATATTTCGCAAATTGCATTTTATTAGACGATTTTGCGGAGCATTAGAAAAGTGGATTCAGCAAATCGTTTAACTTGGACGCCAATTAAATGTCCAAACGCATTCGTTCAACTAATTCCTTTAATTTTTTTCATAATTTACCCGTGAAATTCTTTTGAATTTGTTTGTGCTCATTATTTTCTACGATGCTTTTGTCGTACTGGCTGCGTTAGTAAAATAAGACTAGGTTGTATTGAAGGGAAAACATTTTGAATTTTTGATTTCAATTGTAGGACACAAGCAAAATCACTGTTGTTTTGCCTAATGGCTATGCAATAATTGTTTCGTTAGCAACACTTCTCACGAAAGCAAAATATATAAATGACAACACATTTTAAAAGTGGTGTCCATGCTACTGAGAATGCTTTTCCTGTATTAGAAAATATTTCGTATAACAATACTTTCATCGGTCAGGAACCAAAACTTAAATAATGTCAATTGATTTGAAATACATCGTCTAAGAAACAACTTCCTTACGTAGCACAAACTTGCAGAGTGCGTAGCACAAACATCATTTGTGATAACTTTCCGAACCACTGTGGTGAGATTTGGGCCAGATTCGGTTTTTACTTCACCAAGTCGTCCTTAATAAACATTAGACATGGGTGCACGTACATGTGCTGTCCTCGCTGGCATCTTTTTGTGACCATCGAGGCCAAATTATCACGACAATTTATCTCCCTTTGTTTCGAGTATAGTCTTCCAGTGGCACTGTGAGCCACATAAGTCATCCAATCAGAGGCTAAATGGCGTATAAATTAAAACACGAATGCGAGGGCTCGGTTCGTACGAGATTAGTCTTACTTTATATAGGATCACAGGATGTGCCGTTGGCCTTTCACGAAAATAAATCAATTACCAATTAAATTGAGGAAAATAGGCTGTGATGGGTGGAGGCTTAGGCCATAGATCAATAGTAGTCGGGTTAATTATGGATCACGATAAGCGACTAGCGAAGTCTCGTTGAGAAAAACAGCCAAAGCTTTTTTCACAATTATAGGATGGACGTTCGAAGAATCGTCCGTTATCGATTTCAAACACACCAACAACAACCCCCCAACCGCCGATGGGAATAAAATTGGTCACGTGCTTCACTGGGAGAAGCAATAAGCATAGCGAATAAAGAATCGAATAAAAATTCATGACACCTTTGCGCAAGTGAATAACACCTCCCCCTGGCCCACCCAACTGGCACATTACAATTTTGGTGGTGATCGGATGGACATTGAAGGAGGGATTATCACCACTCAGCGTGGCGGTGTTACGAGCCAACAGTTTGCGGTGGATTCAGAACCTCGTAGTGGAGGTAACCGTTAGGGGGATGTGATCTGATGCGATGTGACTAATAAACAAATTTTAATTATAATACAATATTACACTGTTATTGCAAGGCTGTCGTACCGCAGTTGTGGGATGCGATGCTAACAAACAGAAATGGTTGACGAAACCGCTTCAGGGATGCGTATTGGACCACCATTCCCTGCGATGATAAGAGGGCGCAATTGTGAAAAAAATGGTTGACTTAACAAGCGCTACCCCCGTCAGACAATTTTCCACTCCGATGATGGGTTGTCGTAAACATAACCATAACAATAGTGGCGGCGAATCGGGTGACAGCTATTATGCAAAATATAAACGAACTGTTCTCGGTTATTGAAATTGGTCTGTCATTTGTTTTCCATAGCCCGGGGAGTTGCTTGCCCACAGTTTAATGAGCATGTATTGCTTCATTATTCTGGGACAAAATTCCGTTGAATGATGCCTTTTAGGGTAACGTTCATGGGAAGAATTATTCTGTGGGCAGCATATTTCATATGAATGTGCGCAAATTGAGATAAACTTTCATTCGAATTACACAATGCGTTTTAATTTGCAATACACGGAATCGATCCGTTCGATGCATCATGCACAGCTACTGATTTGAGCTGACCAGTGCTAGTGGCGTCGGGAGTGGTTAGGACGATTGGGACATGCCCTACGCATGGTTGTTTCTGGGTGGGACAGTCAAGGCATTGTCCTACCCATGATTATAGTAGGTAATTATTTAGTTACAAAACTGTCTGATAGGTCTGATTTCTAAGTCTGCAAAAATATCATCCTATAGTTTAACGTTTGTAGTTTTGTGTGAAGTCATTGTCTTCCAAAATTTGTGTGTTAGCAAAAAGGGATTTTCAAAGTAAATCAGAGACAGTAATCATGGAGCCATTTATTATTATTATAACACGTTATGTACCGACTTATTTTTTTGGTAACTTTTTTCCCTTCAATCTACTCTAAAATGGTCGATTATCCATCGATTTTGATGCTTCTGGTATCGTTGGATCCTTAAATTTATATAGTTTTCGTTCCCGGAATCTGGAGACGGCCCGTAACAGATTTCTTTAGGGGAAAATATCCTTTCCTCAGCAATTTGATGATTGTAAAATATTTATTCAATAAAAGATGTTTCCGAGATGAGCCAGCCTAGCTGCTTAGGGCTGCAAATCTCGTTAATAAAGACATAAAAAAGAATGACCTAATGGGTACCCTGTGATTGATATGCCATTTTGGTAGCACCTGGTGAGATATGTATACAATGTCATGCGACGTATCAAACTACATGATTTATTACCAATTAATTGCTGACAATTTTGTATATTTTCTATCTGTGTGCATCTGATTGTGCCTCGGACTAGGTTCCATGGGAGAAGTGGTCAGACAATTAAAGTATTCAGTTATATCGTGTTGAATATTTTTCCATTCAATCATATATATATCATCAGACTAAGGCCGGAGTGGCCTGTGCTGCACATAAAAGACTTCTCCATTCAGCTCGGTTTAAGGCTGCACTTCGCCAACCACGCAGTCTGCGGAGGGTCCGCAAGTCGTCCTCCACCTGATCGATACACCTTGCCCGCTGTGCACCTCGCCTTCTTGTTCCCGTCGGATCGTTGTCGAGAACCATTTTCACCGGATTACTGTCCGACATTCTGGCTACGTGCCCGGCCCACCGCAGTCTTCCGATTTTTGCGGTGTGAACGATGGATGGTTCTCCCAACAGCTGATGCAACTCGTGGTTCATTCGCCTCCTCCACGTACCGTCCGCCATCTGCACCCCACCATAGATGGTACGCAACACTTTCCTTTCGAATACTCCCAGTGCGCGTTGGTCCTCCACGAGCATCGTCCAGGTCTCGTGTCCGTAGAGAACTACCGGTCTTATAAGCGTTTTGTAGATAGTCAGTTTGGTACGGCGGCGAACTCTATTCGATCGGAGCGTCTTGCGGAGTCCAAAGTACGTACGATTTACAGCCACTATGCGTCTCCGAATTTCTCTGCTGGTATCGTTATCGGCGGTCACCAGTGAGCCCAAGTACACGAATTCTTCAACCACCTCGATTTCGTCACCACCGATAGAAACTCGTGGTGGGTGGCTCACATTGACCTCTCTTGAGCCTCTTCCTATCATGTACTTCGTCTTCGACGTGTTGATGACTAGTCCAATCCGTTTAGCTTCGCTTTTCAGTCTGATGTAGGCTTCCTCCATCCTCTCAAAGTTACGTGCCATGATATCAATGTCGTCGGCGAAGCCAAATAACTGGACGGACTTCGTGAAGATCGTACCACTCGTGTCAATCCCTGCCCTTCGTATTACTCCCTCCAAAGCGATGTTGAATAGCAGACACGAAAGACCATCACCTTGCCGTAACCCTCTACGGGTTTCGAAGGGACTCGAGAATGCCCCTGAAACTCGAACTACGCACATCACCCGATCCATCGTCGCCTTGATCAACCGTATCAGTTTATCCGGAAATCCGTTTTCGTGCATTAGCTGCCATAGCTGGTCCCGATCGATTGTATCATATGCGGCTTTGAAGTCGATAAATAGATGATGTGTGGGCACGTTGTATTCGCGGCATTTCTGCAATACCTGACGTATGGCGAACACCTGGTCTGTGGTAGAGCGTTCACCCATAAATCCCGCCTGGTACTGCCCCACGAACTCTCTTGCAATTGGTGTTAGTCGACGGCATAAAATTTGAGAGAGTACCTTGTAGGCGGCGTTCAGCAATGTGATTGCGCGGTAGTTGCTACAATCCAGCTTATCGCCCTTTTGTAGATGGGACACACGACACCTTCCATCCACTCCTGCGGCAGAACCTCATCCTCCCAAACCTTGGTAATCACCCAGTGCAGCGCTCTAGCTAGTGCTTCACCACCGTGTTTAAACAGCTCTCCTGGTAGTTGGTCAACTCCAGGGGCTTTGTTGTTTTTCAGCCGGCCGATCTCCTCCTGGATTTCCTGGAGATTCGGAGCCGGAAGTCGCATGTCCTGCGCGCGTGCTCCTAGGTTCATTACCATACCGCCACCGTCGTCTGCCATATCGCCATTCAGGTGCTCTTCGTAGTGCTGCCGCCACCTAAAATTTCATTCAATCATATATTCGGTTAATAATAGTACTTATACGATATTATTATTGTTTAATAAATTCAGTAAGCTAGATAATTCGGTTGGATCTTCCTCACAGCTCAATCAATGAATTCCGAAATTCACAATCCAACTCTCAATAAATCAACCGAAAACTATACAAAAGTCAATTAGCCATCGTATAATATTCTGTGAGATTGATCTTTAACATATCAATTACCTTTGTTGTATTTCTGAGCTCAATCGGACGTACCAAACCAATTTTCCTATGTATTTGGGCTGAAACCCTAATGCAAACTTCGAATCAAATGTGCCAACTTTTGCAACAAGTGATTGAGCTGAAATTTTTAGAGATTCTTTTTCTCACCCAAATGGACAATCCTGGAATTCGACAACATTTTTTTCTCCCTATACTATACTGGCTAGGCCAGTTTCATCCGCATAATACCGTTTGGCTCAAATCCCGAACACTGGCGTTTAAGCGCCCTAAAACTAAAACTGCCGTTTGGCTGAATAACGTGCGGTCGAATGATATTTGGCCGAGGGCCACTAGGCCGAAAGTTGTTTGGCCGAATATACCATTTGGTCGAATAGGCAATTTGAAAAGTTAAAAAGAAGGTGTAAGAAGTGAAAAGTCTCACTTCTCTCTACTTATTTCCCACTTCTCACTGTGAAAAATGAGAAGTGAGACGTCTCACTACTCACTTCATACTTTTCATTTTTCATATCTCACTTCTCTCTACTTATTTCCCACTTCTTATTTCTCACTTCTGGGGAGTGAGACATCTCACTTCTCATAGTGAGAAAAAAGAAATGAGGAATGAGAAGTGAGACGTCTCAATTCTCACTCCTCATTTCTCACTTCTCACTGTATAAAGTAAGAAGTGAGAAGTAAGTAGTGAGACGTCATACTTCTCACATCTCACTTCTCACTTTTTACAGTGAGAAGTGAGAAATAAGGAATAAGGAGTGAGACGTCTCACTTCTCACTCCTCATTTCTCACTATAAAAAGTGAGTATTGTTAAGTCACTTTTCACAGTGAGAACCGAGAAACGAGGAGTGAGAATTGAGACGCTTCACTTATAATTATTGTTGTAAACAGTACATCACCCATACCGTAGCATAAATATTTGATTTTTGTTATTTATTTTATGTTAAATGTTTGAAAAAATAAAATAGATTCCTTTACCAGGGGTCTCAGGAAATGAGGTTTTTGGTGTGATAGATAGTGGAGGGCCACAGTAAAAAAACCAGATTAAATAATCCATCTAGTGGTGATGTTGCCTTTATCGTTCAAAATATATCGAGAATAGTTCATTTGGGAGATCTAAACAGCACAAATTGGAATCAATCAAAACTCATTACTGGGGCAGTCTCAATTTGGGCAGGATAAAAATCGAGCCACCACCGTATCTTGTACATTGTACATCATTTGTTTAAGGAATGATGTTATGACAATTACATAACAAAAAATTGAAAAAAACATTTTTTTTAAGTAAAATTGTGAAAAAATAATGATACATTAGAAGCCACATTGTCTTTATGAGCTACACTTTCAGCCCTGGGCTGGCTCGTCTTGAGGAGGAGTATCTTGATGTAGTTGATTATTATGTTATTATGTCAAGTTATAAAGCTCGTAATCTGAACAGACTATAAGCATTATTAATACGTCTGTGTTAATACTCTCATGACATTTTAGAAAACCAAACATTCTTGGTATGGATAAGGAATTGTGACAAAATATATCATCATCGAATTTTCGTTTGGGTCTTCCTTACCATCATTGAATAATAGTAAAAGTGTAGAAAATTATGTCACTTGATAATTTTCCCTTAAAACTACAAATGATTATTATTGATAAATTTGTTTAACGATAATTCTTACTACGTGAAAATTAGCTCAAAAGCCTATGCACTGTTGCATATGAGGAGATTTTAGTATTGTGAATTCACCCGAAATTTCATAGGAAATTCCTTAAAGAATTTATTCGAAAATTCCTCCAGTGATTCAAACCAGCTATTTCTGCACGATTTTTACAGAAATTTCTTTAAGATATCTTCCAGGAACTGCATTATAAAGTCTTTTGAGAACTCTTTCGGATATTCGGATATGGTTTTCTGGGTGAGTTCGTGTAGAAATGTTTGGAGATATAGCTTGAAAAATGTCAAAGGACTTTTGGCTGAAATATCTGGGAGAAATTCTTGAGCAGTTTACCTGGGAATTTCTCGAACAATTTCCAAAGGCGAAAGAAAAAATCCGAAGGAATTTCTGAAAAAAAAAATCTTGAAGCAATTTCCATTAGAATTCCCGGAAGGTGGGTTGAGAATTTATATGGGATATTCATGAATAAACTCTTGAAGGTACTTCCCGAGCGATTCCCATTGGAACTCCCGAAAGAATTCCTGGCTGATCTCTCGGAGGAGTTACTGAAGGAACTTTCCAAGAAAAACTTGGAGGGAACTTTCCGAGGAGTCCTAAGGAATTCTTGGAAGAAATTTCGGAGGATTTCCTAAAAGAACTTCTAGATGAATTCCTGCAGGAACTTTTGTAGGAATTCTTGAAGGAACTCTTCGAGGAATTCCTGGAAGTTGGCTAGTGGGTTTCGACTGTGACATTTGTAATTTTAATTTTTAGATTGGTTTTCATCGATTAGATCAAAACGTTAATGATGAATTAAAATTGAACACGCAATAAATAGAAGTGGGTTAAGCCGGAAACTAACCGGGTGACGAGATATTTTGAACTATTCTGGTTAAAGCATAACTAGCCATATTCTACAACGCACAATCTAATTTGTTGCTATAAAATCGATTAAGAATCGCTCACACTGTGTATAAACTGTGTATAATAATTGGAAAGAACAATTAAATAAAAATGAATTTCTGTCTGTCTGACCCGTATGGAGTAGGAACTAAAGAACCTATAGGCGTAAACATTTGTATGCAGAGGTTTTTGGGGCCGGGGAACGTTCTTAAGATGGTTCGAGAACCCTCCCCTCCTTGGAAAGAAAGGCTCTCATACAAGTGAAACACCAATTTCATCGTAACTCGAGAACTAATCAAGCAAAAGGAGCCAAATATGGAATGTGAAGGTTTTGAAAGGAAAGATATGCTTCTGCAGTGGTTTGAAACCCCTACCTCTTCTGGAAAGGGGGGGCTCCCATACAAATAAACCTGAAATTTTGCATAACTCAAAAACTAATATGAAAATAAATCAATTTTTGGCGAAACGAAGCTCGTCGGGTCTGCTAGTATGTTAAATAAACAGAGACCTACTACACTACCTGTATCAATATCAATCAAGTCACTGTCTGAATTATATTTCATATTTTCAATTACTGCCTAGTCCGATCTCTATTTGGTCGTGCTCGAAAAATGAGTGAGTTTTTATAACGCAGTTCGAGTTTGAAAAATAATATTTTTGCTATAACTTTTAAGATTGTGGTCCAATCTAGATCATTGTCTTAACAAAGTAATGGAACATTACCATCGATTGTAACTTATTCCAATAAATCGGAAGAACTCTTGAAGGTGTTTCCGGAGGAAATTCTGAAGGATTTGATGGAGAATTTATGGATAAACCCCTTGAGGAATTTTTGGAGGAATTCCTAAAGTAATTTTCAGAGGAACTGCTGGAGAAATTGTCGGAGGATGTCCTGGAGAACTCATGAAGGAATTTCCAAAGGAGTCCTGGAGGAGTTTTCGGATTAGCTCGTGGAGCATTTTTCGGAGGAATTGCTGGAGAAGTTCTTAAATGAGTTTACGAAGGATTTTCCAAAAGAGTTTTTGGGAGAGTTACCTGAGAAATTCCTACTGGACTTTTTGGAGGAACTCCTGGTGGAATTGCTGGGGCCATCCATAAAGTACGTCACGCTCCAAGGAGGGAGAAGGTGTTCCGAGCAGCGTGACGACTCATACAAAAATTTTAGAAATTTAATGCAAAAGGTGTGACAATGGGGGGAAGGTTGAAAATTGTCAAATTTTGCATGACGTACTTCTGGAGAAACTCCCGAAGGATTTTTCTAAAGAACTCCTGGAGGAATTTTTGTTGGAGCTCCTGGTGGAATTTCTGGACAAACTCCTGGAGCAGTTTTTGAAGGATATTCTGGAAGTATTTCCTAAGGACCTTCTGAATGAAAATAAACGTAACTCATAAGAGATATGAAAAATTGACCTTAAAACTAACGAAATATATGGCTCTCCGTTAGGATGGCTCAAATTAGTATGGAAAAAACTTTTTCAAATTTTTTGATGGGCCGCTCTCTTATTCGGTTCTATTTGATGCCCTGATGCTCTGGACAAATTTCAACCAAATCGGTCAACGTTTGGGCGGTGCTAAACTCGTTGGATGTTTATATGCAAAACAGTGATTTGCAGCTTGAATGGAGGCTTCCGAGCCTTTTGAAAGGAGGCTTCCGGGCCTCTTGAAAGGACGCTTCCGGGCCCCTTGAAAGGAGGCTTCCGGGCCTCTTGAAAGGAGGCTTCTGAGACTCTTGAAAGGAGGCTTCTGAGCCTCTTGAAAGGAGTCTTCCGAGCCTCTTGAAAGGAGGCTTCCGAGCCTCTTGAAAGGAGACCTCCGAGCCTCTTGAAAGGAGACCTCCGAGCCTCTTGAAAGGAGGCCTCCGAGCCTCTTGAAAGGAGGCCTCCGAGTCTCTTGAAAGGAGGCCTCCGAGCCTCTTGAAAGCAGGCCTCCGAGCCTCTTGAAAGGAGGCCTCCGAGCCTCTTGAAAGGAGGCCTCCGAGCCTCTTGAAAGGAGGCCTCCGAGCCTCTTGAACGGAGGCCTCCGAGCCTCTTGAAAGGAGGCCTCCGAGCCTCTTGAAAGGAGGCTTCCGAGGCTCTTGAAGGAAGGCTTCCGAGCCTCTTGAAAGGAGCCTTCCAAGCCTCTTGAAAGGAGCCTTCCAAGCCTCTTGAAATGAGGCTTCCGAGTCTCTTGAAAGGAGGCTTCCGAGCCTCTTGAAAGGAGGCTTCCGAGCCTCTTGAAAGGAGGCTTCCGAGCCTCTTGAAAGGAGGCTTCCGAGCCTCTTGAAAGGGGGCTTCCGAGCCTCTTGAAAGGGGGCTTCCGAGCCTCTTGAAAGGGGGCTTCCGAGCCTCTTGAAAGGGGGCTTCCGGGCCTCTTGAAAGGGGGCTTCCGAGCCTCTTGAAAGGGGGCTTCCGAGCCTCTTGAAAGGAGGCTTCCGAGCCTCTTGAAAGGAGGCTTCCGAGCCTCTTGAAAGGAGGCTTCCGAGCCTCTTGAAAGGAGGCTTCCGAGCCTCTTATAAGGAGGCTTCCGAGCCTCTTGTAAGGAGGCTTCCGAGCCTCTTGAAAGGAGGCTTCCGAGCCTCTTGAAAGGAGGCCTCCGAGCCTCTTGAAAGGAGGCCTCCGAGCCTCTTGAAAGGAGGCCTCCGAGCCTCTTGAAAGGAGGCCTCCGAGCCTCTTTAAAGGAGGCTTCCGAGGCTCTTGAAGGAAGGTTTCCGAGCCTCTTGAAAGGAGGCTTCCAAGCCTCTTGAAATGAGGCTTCCGAGTCTCTTGAAAGGAGGCTTCCGAGTCTCTTGAAAGGAGGCTTCCGAGCCTCTTATAAGGAGGCTTCCGAGCCTCTTGTAAGGAGGCTTCCGAGCCTCTTGTAAGGAGGCTTCCGAGCCTCTTGTAAGGAGGCTTCCGAGCCTCTTGAAAGGAAACCTCCGAGCCTCTTGAAAGGAGGCCTCCGAGCCTCTTGAAAGGAGGCCTCCGAGCCTCTTGAAAGGAGGCCTCCGAGCCTCTTGAAAGGAGGCTTCCGAGCCTCTTGAAAGGAGGCCTCCGAGCCTCTTGAAAGGAGGCCTCCGAGCCTCTTGAAAGGAGGCCTCCAAGCCTCTTGAAAGGAGGCCTCCGAGCCTCTTGAAAGGAGGCCTCCGAGCCTCTTGAAAGGAGGCCTCCGAGCCTCTTGAAAGGAGGCCTCCGAGCCTCTTGAAAGGAGGCTTCCGAGGCTCTTGAAGAAAGGCTTCCGAGACTCTTGAAAGGGGCTTCCGAGCCTCTTGAAAGGAGGCTTCCGAGCCTCTTGAAAGGAAGCTTCCGAGCCTCTTGAAAGGGGGCTTCCGAGCCTCTTGAAAGGGGGCTTCCGAGCCTCTTGAAAGGGGGCTTCCGAGCCTCTTGAAATGGGGCTTCCGAGCCTCTTGAAAGGAGGCTTCCGAGCCTCTTGAAAGGAGGCTTCCGAGCCTCTTGAAAGGAGGCTTCCGAGCCTCTTATAAGGAGGCTTCCAGGCCTCTTGTAAGGAGGCTTCCAGGCCTCTTGAAAGGAGGCTTCCAGGCCTCTTGAAAGGAGGCTTCCAGGCCTCTTGAAAGGAGACCTCCAGGCCTCTTGAAAGGAGGCCTCCAGGCCTCTTGAAAGGAGGCCTCCAGAGCCTCTTGAAAGGAGGCCTCCAGGCCTCTTGGAAGGCGGCCTCCGAGCCTCTTGGAAGGAGGCTTCTGAGCCTCTTAAAAGGAGGCCTCCGAGCCTCTTGAAAGGAGGCCTCCGAGCCTCTTGGAAGGAGGCCTCCGAGCCTCTTGAAAGGAGGCCGCCGAGCCTCTTGAAAGGAGGCCTTTGAGCCTCTTTAAAGGAGGCTTCCGAGGCTCTTGAAGGAAGGCTTCCAAGCCTCTTGAAATGAGGCTTCCGAGTCTCTTGAAAGGAGGCTTCCGAGCCTCTTGAAAGGAGGCTTCCGAGCCTCTTGAAAGGAGGCTTCCGAGCCTCTTGAAAGGGGGCTTCCGAGCCTCTTGAAAGGGGGCTTCCGAGCCTCTTGAAAGGGGGCTTCCGAGCCTCTTGAAAGGGGGCTTCCGAGCCTCTTGAAAGGGGGCTTCCGAGCCTCTTGAAAGGGGGCTTCCGAGCCTCTTGAAAGGAGGCTTCCGAGCCTCTTGAAAGGAGGCTTCCGAGCCTCTTATAAGGAGGCTTCCGAGCCTCTTGTAAGGAGGCTTCCGAGCCTCTTGAAAGGAGGCTTCCGAGCCTCTTGAAAGGAGGCTTCCGAGCCTCTTTAAAGGAGGCCTTCGCGACTCTTGAAAGGAGGCTTCCGAGCCTCTTGAAAGGAGGCTTCCGAGCCTCTTGAAAGGAGGCCTCCGAGCCTCTTGAAAGGAGGCCTCCGAGCCTCTTGAAAGGAGGCTTCCGAGCCTCTTGAAGGAGGCTTCCGAGCCTCTTGAAGGAGGCTTCCGAGCCTCTTGAAAGGAGGCTTCTGAGCCTCTTGAAAGGAGGCTTCTGAGCCTCTTGAAAGGAGGCCTGAGCCTCTTGAAAGGAGGCTTCCAGGCCTCTTGAAAGGAGGCTTGAGCCTCTTGAAAGGAGGCTTCTGAGCCTCTTGAAAGGAGGCTTCCATGCCTGTTGAAAGGAGGCTTCCGAGCCTCTTGTAAGGAGGCTTCCAGGCCTGTTGAAAGGAGGCTTCCAGGCCTGTTGAAAGGAGGCTTGGAGCCTCTTGAAAGGAGGCTTCCAGGCCTTTGAAAGGAGGCATCTGAGGCCTCTTGAAAGGAGGCTTCCAGGCCTCTTGAAAGGAGGCTTCAGGCCTCTTGAAAGGAGGCTTCGAGCCTCTTGAAAGGAGGCTTCCGAGCCTCTTGAAAGGAGGCTTCTGAGCCTCTTGAAAGGCGGCTTCGAGCCTCTTGAAAGGAGGCTTCCTGAGCCTCTTGAAAGGAGGCTTCCGAGCCTCTTGAAAGGAGGCTTGAGCCTCTTGAAAGGAGGCTTCTGAGCCTCTTGAAAGGAGGCTTCCGAGCCTCTTGAAAGGAGGCTTGAGCCTCTTGAAAGGAGGCTTGGGCCTCTTGAAAGCAGGCTTCTGAGCCTCTTGAAAGCAGGCTTCCAGCCTCTTGAAAGGAGGCTTCTGAGCCTCTTGAAAGGAGGCTTCGAGCCTCTTGAAAGGAGGCTTGAGCCTCTTGAAAGGAGGCTTCTGAGCCTCTTAAAGGAGGCTTCCAGGCCTCTTGAAAGGAGGCTTCCAGCCTTTGAAAGAAGGCTTCCGAGCCTCTTGAAAGGAGGCTTCAAAACCTCTTGAAAGGAGGCTTCAAATCCTCTTGAAAGGAGGCTTCAAAGCCTCTTGAATGGAGGCTCCGAGCCTCTAGAAAGGAGGCTTCCGAGCCTATTGAAAGGAGGCTTCTGAGCCTCTTGAAAGGAGGCTTCCGAGCCTCTTGAAAGGAGGCTTCCGAGCCTCTTGAAAGGAGGAGGCTTCCGAGCCTCTTGAAAGGAGGCTTCTGAGCCTCTTGAAAGAGGATTCCAGGCCTCTTGAAAGGAGGATTCCAGGCCTCTTGAAAGGAGGATTCTGAGCCGCTTGAAAGGAGGCTTCCAGGCCTCTTGAAGGGGGCTTCGAGCCTCTTGAAGGGGGCTTCTGAGCCTCTTGAAGGGGGCTTCGAGACTCTTGAAGGGGGCTTCCGAGCCTCTTGAAAGGGGTCTTCCGAGCCTCTTGAAGGGGGCTTCCAGGCCTCTTGAAAGGGGCTTCTGAGCCTCTTGAAAGGGGGCTTCCAGGCCTCTTGAAGGGGCTTCCAGGCCTCTTGAAAGGAGGCTGCCGAGCCTCTTGAAAGGGGGCTTCCGAGCCTCTTGAAAGGGGGCTTTCGAGCCTCTTGAAGGGGGCTTCCGAGCCTTTTGAAAGGGGCTTCCGAGCCTCATGAAAGGGGCTTCCGAGCATCTTGAAAGGAGGCTTCCAGACCTCTTAAAGGAGGCTTCCAGCCTCTTGAAAGGGGCTTTCGAGCCGCTTGAAAGGGGCTTCCGAGCCTCTTGAAAGGGGGCTTCCGAGCCTCTTGAAAGGGGCCTCCGGGCCTCTTGAAAGGGGCCCCCGGGCCTCTTGAAAGGAGGCTTCCGAGCCTCTTGACAGGGGCCTTCCGGGCCTCTTGAAAGGGGCTTCCGAGCCCCTTGAAAGGGGGCTTCCGAGCCCCTTGAAATGGGGCTTCCGAGCCTCTTGAAAGGGGGCTTCCGAGCCTCTTGAAAGGGGGCTTCCGAGCCTCTTGAAAGGGGGCTTCCGAGCCTCTTGAAAGGAGGCTTCCGAGCCTCTTGAAAGGGGGCTTCCGAGCCTCTTGAAATGGGGCTTTCGAGCCTCTTGAAAGGGGCTTCCGAGCCTTTTGAAAGGGGCTTCCGAGCCTCATGAAAGGGGCTTCCGAGCATCTTGAAAGGAGGCTTCCGAACCTCTTAAAAGGAGGCTTCCGAGCCTCTTGAAAGGGGCTTTCGAGCCTCTTGAAAGAGGCTTCCGAGCCTCTTGAAAGGGGGCTTCCGAGCCTCTTGAAAGGGGCTTCCGAGCCTCTTGAAAGGGGCTTCCGAGCCTCTTGAAAGGAGGCTTCCGAGCCTCTTGAAAGGAGGCTTCCGAGCCTCTTGAAAGGGGCTTCCGAGCCTCTTGAAAGGGGCTTCCGAGCCTCTTGAAAGGGGGCTTCCGAGCCTCTTGAAAGGGGGCTTCCGAGCCTCTTGAAAGGGGGCTTCCGAGCTTCTTGAAAGGAGGCTTCCGAGCCTCATGAAAGGAGTCCTCCGAGCCTCTTGAACTTGCCGAGCCTGGTTGTGAAGGGCAGAATTCATTATTATTATTACCAGACTAAGGCCGAAGTGGCCTGCGCAATACATAAAAGTGTTCTCCATTCAGTTCGGTCCATGGCTGCACTTCGCCAACCACGCAGTCTGCGGAGAGTCCGCAAATCATCCTCCACCGGATCCACCTTGCTCGCTGTGCACCTTGGCTCCTTGTTCCCATCGGATTGTTGTCGAGAACCATTTTCACCGGAATACTCTCCGACATTCTGGTTACGTGCCCGGCCCACCGCAGTCTTCCGATTCTCGCGGTGTGAACGATGGATGGTCCTCCCAATTGGTATAAGAAAGTATAAGAAAAGTCTAATCCCGTACTGGTTACCGTTTTGAATTGTGTCTAGAATTTTTGAGAAGAGTTTTAAAAACTTCTCCGTATGGTTTCCCGTGCAGATTTTTTTTTGATTATCATCTTTCTGCTTCTTATTCTTCATGCAACATCAAAGCGCCAATGGATACACTATGCTCATGGAGTCGAGAATGTTTCCCACCCGAAAACATCCTTGACCGAATCGAGAATCGAACTCGCTATCTCCGGATTGGAAATCCTACGCCTTTGCTCGGAAGGCTAACTGGAGACCCTCCCTCGATGTTGAAAAAATGTGTTTGTGTAAATATTTACATTTACTTTCAATAATAATGGTGTAACAAAACAATCACCTGAAATGGCATCTCAACTACTTCAAAAAGGTTACAGTGCATAGAAATCAAAAGAATTATTCTAAAACACTGTAAAATTTCAATCCAAAAACATGTGTCTCGCAATACGGGTTTCTAATACTAACCACTTTGAGCCATATTGTGTAAGACCGGAATGTAAACTCTGACCTCGTCAATCTTAAAACTAAGATTTCCAAACTATGCACAATATTTCCTCAAGCACCACCGCCTCGCGCTACCGAGTGCCACCTCCTCGCCTAGTTAAGTTCAATTTTCCCGGAATTCGAAATGGCCGGCAATTTCAGCCACACTGTTGGGTCTAATCTCCGCTGCCATCGCGCGCTAGCAGCAGCCGCTGGCTGGCCGTCGTCATCTGCGGGCACGAGCTTTTGTCATTCCGGTTTTATGACGCGAGCGTTGAATGTTTAAAAAGTTGGAAAGCAATTATATTTCATAGAACCGGCTGATGAATATGCTGGTTGTTGAAAGCCGCCTGGCTGGGGTTGGTTCTACGGTTGGCGTCTCCGATGGGCTGGGCTGCGGTCGAGGTAGGTTACAGTACGGCGCGAGGAGATGCTATCAACACAAAAGTCAAGATGCTGGAACGGAGAGAGATCCCATCAAGGGATGAGGGTCACTATTTCGGGAAAATTTTGAGGCAGACTTTTTACGATGTCATCAGCTTGAAAGCCCGGGGTTATATGTAGGGGATGCGAATTTTAGGAAGGCATCAAACACAGGGAAGCGCCAGAACTTGGAAGGAATGTTTAAATTTCGGGGTGACTTTGGTACGGTTGAGTGGATTTACGAGTTGGATGTTATAAAAATGAATATAATTTGGAAGTTATTGGTCGCTTCAGTTCGTTTAGGAATGGCTTAAGAATCCGTGTCTGATGATTTTTGATTTCTGGATGCATAATACATTCATAAAAATCCCTTGAAATGCTTTGATTAAATTTTGTACTCAGATGATTCTTTCAAAAAGGTCAGTTTATTTTTTAATACGAAAACAAAATTTTTGGCGAGGAAAAATAGAATTTTAAATTAAATGTCATGTTTTGAAAGGCTTAACTTGGGTCTATCCAATGGCATGTAATATACGTAAGTGTAAATCAGCTTCTATTCAGCCGAATTAAGAGCCTGCCCTAAATCCTAAGCCCCAAACATTGGAATCTGCATGCAATTTGTTTAATATTCGGCACTGGCGGAAGGAGGCTTTGTACTACCTTTCATCTTCAATCTGGAAATGTGTTTTTTTAAACTTTTTTAGGAAGATTTATTTGGCTGCCTATGTTGTAATTACTGCCAGATTTTACTCACAATTACGAGAACCGCTCAAAATTTTACATTTACCAGCAAAAAAAAAGGTACAGGCAAAACCACTTCAGCACTTTTTCTGTTATCCATTCTTTTCGCGTACTGCAGATGCCGGAACCGCCAAAGATCTGGCAGTTTAATGGATTCTAAGAGCCCATTTCCACCTCTAAGAAAAATATGCATCCGTTGGAATGTTATCGCCCTGCAAAACATGGACACAGCTTCCTCGGTCGGGTTGGGAGATAGCAAACGTCAATACGCGTCGCGCCGATGGTGCTGTGAGCAGTTTTGCCAAAAGTGAAGATTGTGCCTAGAATCGGAAATTTACCCGTCGACGGTTGGGAAGGAACCGCCAAGAATCCGAGAATTTACGTTCATCCATCAGTGTCGGGGCTGTTAAGATTGTTACGGCGGGTCGTTCACGGAAGGTGTAGCATCGCTGCCATCGCCGTCGTCGTAAATGGTAATGAGACCCCATAATCGAGAGATTTTAAATTTATGGTTTAATTAGGGAAACTTGCCAACGACGGGATGGACGGGTGTGAGAGGAGATAATGATTAGAAATACTTCGACGGTCTGAAGTGTGTGTACCGATCCGGGCGGAGGGTGGCTGGTTTTTCATCATCCCCGACCGACCAAATTAAACGACAATTTGGGTTTCGATAATGATGTCCATTTAGCAAGCTAGTAGAAGCCTGCCCGTTTTCAGGTACCAAACCGGAAGGAAACAGTTGAGAATAATCTCACGAGTCACTGCTCAGATCCATGGGGAATGCCTTCAATCATAGCTGATGGATTTACCTGGAACGAAAGTAAGATAAAATAATAAATTGGTTAGTCATGGAGGAATTTTTGAGTGAAGTAATGAATTATACGAACTGGTAAAATGATAATAATAATGAATTTGAATTTGATTTCGCAATTCCATGTGTAAGTTTGGTTTCATTTGGAGATTTGATAATTCCAAAGACAATAAGAGCAATTATAGTTAAGCACATTCTTCATATTTATCTTTAAACTAGCAGAAAATAACCAGATTTCGTTTCGTGTCATTCAGACCAACATTCGTATTGTTTCGCCATGAAAAAAAATATGCTATCGCATATTTTTGAAAACATTACATTTATTTTTACCGCTTATTTTTTATGATAATTGTTTGTGTTTTGCTTATCAATCTCTATATGTTTTACTCAATCAAACTGATTTTCGAGTTACGAGTTATGAGTTACACAAAATTTATGGACAATGTGGCATTATTTATATTCATGTAAGTTATTGAAATTATGTCATGGATAATTTGTGGAAAAGTATTTTCGGAGACTATTTTGACTCGAGCATCGTTCTCGAAATTGCCTCTATAATTTTCCGTCATTTTTCAGTTTTCATTGGAGCTAAACTGTGCTATCGATTCAATCTGCAGTATCACTATCAAAGGTAAACATCATCTCGCTGTGTTTGTTTGTCGAATGGCTGCTGCTCTGGCCTATAGGCCTCCGAAAGCGGACTCACTGGTCCACTTTCCGGGCTGTGTGATTGAGTGCCATATGTGCTACGCCACCCAGATCGTGTCAATTCGAACGGTCGGATTCCACTCTCTGCGGTAATGGCGCTCGATAGGAACGGTAGAATACCCCAAATCAATAGAGATGAAGAGCTTCTGAAAAGCCTTCCAGGATAATGTAATATTGATTACGTTTCCGGTCCGCCAAAGAGCGGCATCTTTGTTAGCTGGCGAGTTTGAAGGCTATTCCATCGTCGCACCGCGTCGCGCTGTGTGTCCGAAACGCCAATAGAAAGTTTCGTGATGATGCATAACGAGTTCAGGCTTTACCTAGAAATGGATGGGAAAAACCGAAAATCCGGGATGAGTTGGAAAGCTTACTCGTATAGTGACCTATTGAATCGACTCGTTGACAATGCATTAGGCAGTTGCAGATTTGTGTTCTTTCTCGAATGACATGCTGATAATATTTTGAAAATAGTCGACGAATGTTAATGTTATTTGGTAATAAATTCAACACAGTATAAACATATTACAGCATATAGGAATCTAAGAGAAGGCTCTGTCATCTAAACGATTATATTTTAATTCAGCAAGTGCCGCCAAGCCCGTTGTCCCTTCGGTACAAACAGAAAGTGTCCTTGCAGCACCGAAGATCGTGACTCGCTTTTTTAGAAGAACACCATGGTATCGTGCCAGCGCAATAGGCATCATACCGATGATGACGCAAAGTGCATCGTGCGACACGGTACGGTACGCGCTCGCAGCTCTCAGGCACATGAACCTATACGTACTTTCTAACTTCGTTCTGTAGCCGTTAATACGCAGAGCCGTGCCCCAAGCTGGCTCCCCATACCTCAGTATGGACAGAGCAACACTAGCCAGAAGCTTGCGCTTGCTGGCATAAACCGCAGAGGTATTGGACATCATCCGGGACAATGCCACTATAGCTGTGGAGGCACGCTTGCAGGCGTAATTGACGTGGCTACCAAAGGTGAGCTTATCGTTGATCATTACCCCCAAGAGTTTGATGGAGCGTTCAGAGGTGATCGCGCAGTTGCCTGCCCTTATCACCGCTTGTTGCTCCGACTTTCGGTTGTTAACAACAACCACCTCAGTCTTGTGGTGAGCCAGTGCTAACTTCTTGGAACTCATCCACTCCTCCACAAGTGCGATCGAGTGGGCTGCAGTCAACTCCACCTCTTCGATCGATTCGCCGTAGACCTCCAGCGTAATATCGTCAGCGAAGCCGACGATTACCACGCCCACCGGGAACTTCAACCTCAAGACACCGTCGTTCATGACGTTCCATAACACCAGACTCAGTATGGAACCTTGCGGAACCTCTGAGGTTATGTCAACGCACTTCCGCCCGCCTCCGTGTCCAAGCTCTGCCTTTTCCATGCTTCAGGGAAGACTCCCTCGTCCAGGCATCTCTGCATGACAGATCAGAACATCTCGGGAGCCTCAGCAATGGCCGCTTTGATGACCAGGTTCGGAATACCATCCGGTCCCGGCGCCTTATCTACACTTAGGGACTGTACAATCCCCGCAAGTTCCGCCACAGTTACTCTTCCCTCGTCGGCCACCCTGGCCCTTGGCAGCTCCACAAAGTGAGGCCAGGGACTTGGGTCATGACGTGGGAAGAGCCCCGCGATGATCCTCTCCAGCATTTCTGGAGACCGCTCTGTAGGGGCCATCGCCCCACATGTCTTGGCCATTACGACCCTATAGGCGTCACACCATGGATTCGCGTTGGCACTTTGACACAGGCCCTCGAAGCAGGCTTTTTTGCTTGATCTAATCTCAGTCTTCAGAGCGACTCTAGCAGCCACGAACACCACCCGTCGTTCAACACGCTCCTCTTCTGTGCGAGATCGCTGCATCCGCCTCTGTGCCCGTAGGCAGGCGCAGCGCAGGTTCGCAATTGCTTGAGTCCATCAGTAAGCCGGTGGCCTCCCATTCCTAGGGTAGACTTTTCTAGGCCTGGTGGCATCGCATGCATGCGAGAGTACTGTTACCAGCTGCTCGCTGCTCAGACCGAGAGTATTGTGTTCGGGGCGGAGCGCTTCCTTCAACACCTTGTCGTCGAAGTACGATGTCTGCCACATACGAGGGCTAGGCCACGCCCCTTCTTCCGTCCGCTGAATGCTGGTCGTATAGTCGATACTGTAGCGAACCGCCAGGTGGTCGCTGTGAGTGTAGCCATCATCTACCCTCCAGTTCGAACTACTCGTTTGGCCCGGGCTCCAGAACGTAACGTCGATAATCGACTCGGTTCCGTTCCAGCTGTAGGTACTTTTTGTACCGAAATTGGCCAAATCCACATCCAACTTGGCCAGTGATTCCAGCAGGATCTGCCCCCGTTGATTCGTGGAACGGCTTCCACCTTCCACGGCCCAAGCGTAGAAGTCCCACGCTATCACCACCGGCCTCCGCCCCATCAAGTTAGCCGTCAAACAATCCAGCATACGGTCGAACTGCTCGATCGACCATCGAGGTGGTGCATAGCAGCTGCAGAAGAAGACCCCGTTGACTTTGGCAATGACGAAGCCCTCGTGTGTCGAAGACACCAACTATTGGACTAGGTATTTCCCTGTTCTCCATATCGCTGCCATTTTAGATCCATCAGTTACCCAATTACCGTTCCTGGCAGGTACCCGGTAAGGATCTGCTATGATGGCGATATCCGTCCCCCAATCAGCAACATTCTGACACAGCAGTTGCTGGGCTGCATCACAGTGGTTCAGGTTTAGCTGCGTTATCTGCAATTTCGTGGAATGTACCTTTTCACCGAAAATCATTTCGCGGAATGCCATTTGGTGGAATTCAGTTAGAATAATTATCATTCAAATAATTATCATTCTAATAATTACCGATTGCTGCTTAATTACATAAAATCCGGTATATTTTTTTTTGGATTTAATGCAAACCCGAACCCGACCCGTTCCCGAGAATTTTTGCATTCGTAAACCCGTACTCGACCCGAACCCAACATAATTTAATTATTTTGGCCCGCACAAAAATTTTCCCCGAAAAATTCAAACTAGATATTTTCTGGTTCTCTTTAAATTGAAAAAAAAACCCTGATTAATCCACCTAGCGGTGATGTTGCCTTTCTCGCTCGTTCAAAATAGTTGATAAACATATTTATATGAAAAGTCTAAAATAACAATTGGTGAATAAGACTTATTTTTCACATTTATTTATACCAGATGAACCGGCCTAGGGTCGAAGATCTCGTAAATAAAGATAAAATGAATTGAAAACTCACATTTGTTATAATTGCTGCCGGATGCACTTTGTTGCAAGCAAATTGGATGAGGTTAAGTGCCCGGAAAATGTAATGAGGTTGTGCAATTGCACAAATCGAGTTTCAGGCATAGTATAAAATTTTGTATTTTGGCCATAACTTTTGCGCCCATTGTGAGTTCGGGCTGATTTTTAATGTGAAACAATGGGACAGGATTCGCCGTTTAAATAATCGGTTCAGGATAAGATTTCGAAAAATGAGTTAGATTTTTTTGCACACATGCACATACATATACTTCTTCTGAAAAAGTTCGTATCGTTTGCTTTGAATACGAGAAAAGCAAGAAAACGGTGGTGAGAAAAAACAAATGTTTCCATTTGTCAAGCTTTCGAGTGCTATCCGTTTTGAAGCCAGAATCCAGCTTAGACTTCTATCATCCAATCAATAAGTTAGCTTTTTTGAAATTGTTGTTTTGAATAATATGATTCTTCATATAAATAAAAATTCAGTTGACCCTTCCCGTCAAAAATTGTATTTCGTTTCATTATTTCAGTCAATTCGTTGGCTTATTTAAGGTCAACTTTCCCAAGTCAAGAACCCATATTTTTTAAGCCTCTAACTATTAAATCCAAGGGACAGATACGCCTGTCATTGGCGAACAAAGCTTGTGTACTCTGCATCGAAGCTTAGAACCGGTTATAGGGCGTAATCGTTAATGTGAACATTTTTATATTCGGTTAGTTACTGCAAACAAATTCTTTTTCGACTCCCTAGAATCATGCAGGTATTTCAAGCATCCCACATCGTTAAATTGCTGCATGATTGAGTGTTTAATTTTGATAAAATAAACAAAAGTGTGCATAAAAATTGCCTCGTCTTAACAAAAAGGTGGTAGAGAATTAACACTGTTGTTTACAGTTTAGAGCCAAATCCAGATGTCGCACATGTTGGGGTAGGGATTCAGTGCTCCGCCTTCTCCCCCTGCCCCTGATTAAATCAAAAGATGTTTTAGTTACAAGATAAAGTTTGTCGCTGTTGTCGATGTCCGGAACATCTTTTGCCAGCGATGATAGGGGAGCTAAATGTCAAAGAATGAAAATCCATACGATTTGACAGCTTGATACCCAACATGTTCCGGACAGCAGAACAAAGGGAACCGAAGCGACAATCTGTATCTAGTAACTGAAATATCTTTTATTAAGTCGAAAACAAAAACCGAAAACTTGTGCATGTGTGAACCGGTCTGCAAAAATTCATTCGATGTTCGTTCAAAATCGGGTCAATCTTAAAAAACAACACTTTTTCGATTTTTGTTTTGAATTTAAAAAATATTTAGTGGCGTAAAAAAATATAGGTTAATTGGGAATGTTGACCTTAAATACGCCAAAGAATCGATTAAGGGAATGAACATTTTTGACGAGAAAGGTAAATTTTTGCTGATGAGCAATTCCATTTTTATCATTATCATTCAAACACTTTTCAACAAGATT
Organism: Armigeres subalbatus; assembly: GCF_024139115.2. Classification (NCBI taxonomy): domain Eukaryota; kingdom Metazoa; phylum Arthropoda; class Insecta; order Diptera; family Culicidae; genus Armigeres; species Armigeres subalbatus. The sequence goes on along the minus strand of NC_085141.1, from coordinate 90,588,030 downwards.
TATAAATTTGATCCGACTTAAAAAAATCTGAAGAGAATTCTACTGGGGTTGCTTTTCTTTATATGGAAAGCATTTCGCAGTAATTGGTATGAATGTATGGTTAAAATTGAATATTTTAATTTCTAAACTGATCCAAAATTATTTATCAGATCACTCTTTACAGGTAAACGATTCAAGCACAAAATCAGATAGATAACGCGTGAGCTAGTGTTACCAAAATCAGCATTCTTGAGCTCATATTGTGCAATACTTTATATCGTAATGATAACATATATCGGAAAATCGAAAATCGTTGCTTACCTTCGTGTAATTTGTTATGGATTATAGCAAGGCTGTTTTCGATAATTTAGTAGTTTGTCAATAACTTATTCCAGAGGTTAAATTTCAAAAGTGATATGTGGAGGACCTCTAGAGCGAAGGTTTTTACAACTCTGCCTAATTGTTGTTTCTATTGCACTAATAACAGAGTTATAGCGCTAGTTGCAGTAACTTATTATACAGACTGATCGAAATTGTGTTATCATTTAGTATTAGTAACTAGTGCTTTAACTCTGTTATTAGTTGAATTAAAACAACAAACTATTAGGCAGAGCTGCAGAAAAATAATCGCACTAGAACTCTGCTGTAACACGTTTTGACATTTAACCTCTGGAATGAGTCATTGTAGTTTGTCAATGATCGAACTAAGACTATTAAATTATCTAAAACATACTTGGATTATAGCAAAGTTTGAATACTTTTTCTACTGACTTCCAAAAATAGAAAATTTTCTCCGAAGCCTACCAAAACTAATTTTCTCCTACATAATCCGAGTGCTTTTTATTTGAATTCTTCTAATAGACATGCTGTCACTATGAACGGGGTTCCAATTATTTGGTCTGTCTAGCGAAGTCCAAGATTTAGGACTTATGTATAGCATGAATGAATTAACTATCAAAAACCACACAGAAGGTATGCAAGCAAAAAGGTACAAATATAGTAAGTGAATATTCATAGAAAATCAAAATCTTAGAATATTTTTTTGATTTACAAACTAATTGTTAGGCCAGCCATGTTTTACATATACTGTGCCAATATGGGTTATTTGCTGCAACGCCAGGAAGATTGCATTTACAGAGGATTCAAAATAAAATGTTGAAATTGATTATGAAGTTGCTTCCCTGCGCACCAAAACAATAAGAATATTACATGTGACTTATTTGAATGAAATGACACAAAAGCACCTGACGTAAACTCAATCTTACCGTTTTGACTCAAATCCCGAACATGACTTATATTCCGATATAACTAAACTTTTTATCGGTTCAGATTATATGCCACCGAACCAAAGCACAGCCCCCGGTGCGTTACCGCACGTATGCACAAGCAGCCTATGTCTTGATGTAGTGAAATAGTTATTTATTGCAAATCGCGTAGCCTCTTGTTCTTCGAACACTAATATCTTAAGAAACAAAAATAGCTCAGTGGTAACGTGATAGGCTCTCATTCAGAGGATTTATGTTCGATCCTCGTGTAAGCCTTCTTTTTTTTTCAAAACTCATATTTTCTAGGTGTGTGGTATAATACGCATTGCAAGAAAAATTTTAAATACTAGAAAATTCAAGCGCTTTTAAAAAAAAATTGTATTTAATATTTTCCATGCTAATAATCAATGGAACCTGGAGCTGTGTATTGTTTATATTTATATTCATGACATTGCTATAATTGAGTCCATCTGATTATTTGGAATATTTGAAAGAATTCAGGTCTGAACTTTAGATGATGGAGGTAGGAAATGAAACATAAATACATAAGTTGAGAATCGATATGTACTCAACAGTTTTCTTTAATAATTGTTAGCAGAAACAAAATAGCTTTTGATTTATCTTGGTAGTAATCAAACTTGCCCACCGAGTTTCAATAGACAGTAAACATAAGTAGGAAATTATATTCTATTGCTCCAATGCACAAAAGAAAATATGCTTTACTGAATAGAAAAGACATAATTATTCAATAAAATTAGAAGCTTGCGAGTTTATTGTGCAGCAGACGCTATATCCAAGGAATTGAGACCGGGGATTTCCCTCTGCGCGTTATTTCCGCGGAGCTATCCAAAATTTTCTTTTTTTCCGTAATACATACTCATGAACCAGTTTCCCCAAATCTCATTTGCTCGGATCAACATTCAACCCAGCTGAGCTAAAAATAGAACATTGCCGCACGCAATGCGATGTGTGTTGGTGATGCTTCCTTCGGCAATATTCATCCGACGGCAAGAGACTGAAGCGAATGCGCATGCGTAATACCTCAATTTGTTAATTGTAGTTGGTAAATTTAATTTTTGGTGACTTGGTTCAAGTTGATGATGTAAAGTATCTCCTAAACATATATAAATTTGACTAAATTTTGTATCGGGAAAGATTCGGAAAGAACTGATATAATGCATTGAAATATATATTTTGTCACTTAACAGTGGTTAGTTTGGCGAATTGCGCCTTGCTGCACCAAAGCGGGAAATTTACTGTTTCAAGGTTCACTGAGGAAACTGGACGCATGATTTCCAATCAAACGGCTTATGAAAATTTGCCACAAGGAATCGGTATGAATTTCAATATGTTGCCTTATGAATGATGATTTACGCTGGGCGCAAGTGTTTTGATCATCCTCGCAGCGCTGTCATTTTAGTTTAGTCACTCTTTTTCGCACTGGTCACTATTTTCTGTTATCATTTTGGTGGCTGCATTCCGTACAGGTGACGTTTAATGGTTCATCAAATAGCAGCGTTGTTATCGCGCTACCAAATTTGATCACCTGTTCGCTGCGCTACTGTTTTAGCAGCGCGTTTAGTAGCGACCGGAAAAGTGTCAAGTAATGATACTGCGCTGCCAAACGGCTTATACTCACCACCGGCAATCTTGCTCTAAGTTAATGTATTGAAACTGTATATTTTAATAACCAACGGTAAAAGCTAATAGGGACACGGCAGGTATTTTCGTCTGTTCATCATAGTCTCGAAAACCAATAAAAGAGACGTTTTTTTGTAAAACTCATACGTACCAAATCGTAGGCTCAGGAGAAACGTTCTGCTATAGTGGAGTTCTAGCAAATGTACGTTGCTTTCGTTGGTTTTAGCCCCTACGATGATGGACGGAAATACCTGCCGTGTCCTTATTTTCTTTTCTCGATCCATCAATACTTCCAGTATAGGAATCGGTACCCTAGCAGGATAAACTCTGATGCTTATAGAGGTAATGAATATATGCCCAATCCGATGATTTATATTTATATGTATCTTGTCACATGCTATGTGTATAAATGGTGCTGTGGTGTAGTAGCCGCTTCCCGATCAAGAGATCACGAGTTCGAATCCAGATTGGAGCATTTTGCTTTTTTTTTGCACGTAAAAACAGTTTTTTGGCCATAACTCCGAAACGCAAAGTTCAATCGATCTAATTTTAAATAGGAACCAACTTGTTGCGAGCAAATCGGATAATGATAAATGCCCAAAAACGTATCTCACATTTTTGTACACATACACACACACACATACATACACACATACAGACATCACCTCAATTCGTCGAGCTGAGTCGATTGGTATATAACACTATGGGTCTCCGAGCCTTCTATAAAAAGTTCGGTTTTGGAGCAGTTCTATAGCCTTTCCGTATACTTAGTATACGAGAAAGGCAAAAATGTAAGCCTAAACAACAAACTAGCCTTACAATTAACAAAACTGAATAAAGTAATTTTCAGTATTTTATTTCTCAAACCCGTATCGGACCCGAACCCGATATTGTACTAATTTTTCAAACCCGAACCTATCGACTCGGGTGCGGGTTTCAAAACCTGAAACCCCACCGTATCTACCGCCCGTTATAAGGCGAAAGGAGTTGCTAATGTTTTCTTTCAAAGAACACGTCTTCCCGGTATAAGGCGAAGGGAGGGGTTACGCGTTCTTTAAATGGATGCTTTTGTTCGGTATAAGCCGAAAGGAGTTAATAATGCCTTCTCTAAAATAACGCGTCTGTCCGGTATAAGGCGAAGGGAGGGGTAACGCTTTCTTTAAATGGATGCATCTGCCTGGTATAAGGTGAAAGGAGTTGATAATGCCGTCTTTAAAAGAATGCCTCTGCCCGGTATAAGGCGAAGGCAGGGGTAACGCCTTCTGTTATAAGGGAGGTATAAGGGAGGGTTAACGCCTTCTTCTAATGTATGCATCTGCACGCTAGAAGGCGAAGGGAGGGGTAACGCCTTTTTTAAATGGATGCATCTGCCCGGTATAAGGCGAAAGGAGTTGATAATGCTTTTTTTAAAGAAGGCGTCTGCCCTGTATAAGGCGAAGACAAGGGTAACGCCTTCTTTAAATGGATGCATCTACTCGGTATAAGCTGAAAAGAGTTGATAATGCCGTCTTTAATAGAATGCCTCTGCCCGATATAAGGCGAAGGCAGGGGTAACGCCTTCTTTAAATGGATGCATCTGTCCGGTATAAGACGTTGGGACGGGTAACGCCTTCTTTAAATGGTTGCATCTGCCCGGTATAAGGCGAAAGGAGTTGACAATGCCTACTTTAAAGGAATGCGTCTGCCTGGTATAAGGCGAAAGGAGTTGATAATGTCTTCTTTAAAAGAACGCGTCTGCTCGGTATAAGGCGAAGGGAGGGGTAACGCTTTCTTTAAATGGATGCATCTGCCCGGAATAAGGTGAAAGGAGTTGATAATGTCTTCTTTAAAAGAATGCATCTGTCCGGTATAAGCCGAAGACAGGGGTAACGCCATCTTTAAATGGATTCATCTGCTCGGTTTAAGGCGAAAGAAGTTTATAAGGCCTTCTATAAAAGAACGCGTCTGTCCGGTATAAGGCGAAGGGAGGGGTAACACCTTCTTTAAATGGATGCATCTGCCCAGTATAAGGCGAAAGGAGTTGATAATGCCTTATATAAATGAAAGCGTCTGCCCGGTGTAAGGCGAAAGGGGGGGTAACGTCTTCTTTAAATGGATGTATTTGCCCGGTATAAGGGGCAATTGAGTTTTTGAAAACTACTTCTAAATATTCTGGAATGCGTTCCTTAGCCGTGCGGGAAGATGCGTGACTGCCAAGCAAGAGGAGGAGGAGGCTGGGTTCAGCTTCTGGCTCGGTCTAGGAAATTTATCGAAAACTTTTCTTAGAGACCTCGCAGGTAATAATTGTGGGAATGCTGAATGAATAAAGGCTATTATTATTAATATTCCGCGAAATGGTACATTCCGCCAAAAGTCATTCGGCGAAAAGGTACAAACCGCCAAATGTCGTACCGCGAAAAGTTACAAACCGCCAAATGTTATTCCGCGAAATATTCAACCGCGAAAATGAATTCCGCGAAATAGTTTTCGGTGAAATGTTATACAATCCTTTCTCACATTACGGCAGTATGGAACTATTCGTGATTCGTTCGATTTGCGGTCGTGTCTTCAATACAACCTTCAACTTTTTTTGATTTTAATAAATTAGGACAATAGTGCAGTTTGGAAGCAAAGAGTCGAATAGCGGTGATCTAAGCAAAATTTTTTTAAATCTTGTACGTAAATATTATGAGTAGAAATTTCTCAGGAAATCAAATTTACCGTGCGATATGAAAAAAGCAGCATTGCATTGACCGAGAAACGAAAAACCTAAATAATATAGGGGAACTGTTCCATTTTCCATCTCACTGAACATATATTCATCTCATCGCAAAACAGAGAAATACACCACCAATCTCGTTGCTTCTTTTTGCTAACACGCGTGCTCACTGGTGAAAAAAATCACAAAAATAAGAAACCAACCAAATTCCTTTTCATTGCTTTGTTTTTGATGGGATGGAAATAGGAGCTATGGGATGAAGTGCCGAACCGTTCCCCTAGCTTCTGAATGATGGGAATAAATAGCGACCAACGCTATTGCCTCCGCAAGACAGCCGTGATTTGATTCGTTTCTGAATAATACTGCAATTGCTTGATTTATTCCGTTCCTTGAACGTCACCCAGCCGGTTCATTCAGCCGCCACATCGATGTCACTTCGGTTGGAAAGTTTCCGCTGACAGAGGAAGTTCGTTCCCTGGTAGCCATTACGAATCGGACGGGCGGACAGCGAGGTGTGTGCCGATGGCACTGATGATGACGGGAAATCATTGTTCGGATAAAACGCTCGAATTGATGCTGCCTCAACAACAACGGTGCACTCTCGGATCGTTAGCAGCACCCAATAGCACCGGTAACCGACAAGCGGAGACTAATGACTGCTGGTACTTTTGGTAATTGAGAAAGTTTTTCTCTCATGCGGTGAAATGAAGGATCTGTACCAGCTGCATAGTAATGCTTTTAAAAGTTTTCATGGGAAATAATGTTGCCTTTCAGCAACTATTCATGTATCGTTGAGGAGGAAATGATTCATATGAATGTACTTTTGTGCTGCAAATGATGTCTGCGATTGAGTCATTGGAAAACAAAAGGCCCCATGGAGTTTGGAGAAAAGCGCTTGTCAACCAAATTCTGCACAAAATCTGAATAAAATTGATACCATTTATATTCTGGGGAATCGGTTAAAAATAACATTCGGTAGAAAGATCCTAACCAATGACTAATATGTAATCATGTTATGCACACAGTGCGTCAGACATAAATCTATATGAACGCTTCACTTAGTGCAAGCTGTTAAACCGCTGACATAGCTGTCTGTGAAAAACATGGTCCTATGTTACATAAGTTGTTCATCATATATCCAGAAAAGGTACAGGATAAAACCCCATGTTCCTCATAGCTGTCTCCATACGGCCCAAGTCACTGCCACATCAATCCTGAACATACATATGCTCCGGAGGGAAAGTTATATTTGTTTAAGGCATCCCAATTCGCTCCATTTCCAACATTCTCGAAGAAAACCTGACCACACTTTTCTGAGAGGAATCCCTCAACAACCGCATCCAAATAAATCGCAAAATCTTCCATTTCTCGTTGTTGTTGTCGTCGTCGTCAGCAGAATCACAATTCGTCACATTTTCCCCATGTTTTCCTCTTGGAAGTGCTGACTATGGGAAAAAGGTCCCATTGCTCCCCTCTCCACTGAGGAATCTGCGGCAGTGTGGCACCCACCTGGGCGCATGTTCCTGGTTTTGCTGAGGTCGTGTATAAGAGATACATCTGGTTATGGAATAATAAAGGGATTCCCCTTCTTTGTGTGCCTTTCCTTCTGCAACATAAAACATATTAGGCGGCGATGTGTGATGGAAGGAGCCCAGAATTACCCACTTGCCACTGGTAATGACCCGTGCCGGATGGGTTCCGGTGTAGAACTGGTGTTTCAAAGCGGAATCGCTGGGGTTATTTATTCGAGTGGTACAAGTTTAAACTTAAATTGGAGTGTAAACATTCAAATATTCGGAAGAATATTGAAAGCAGCGTATTGTATCGTTTACATTGGCAAAGTTTGCCAACAATTTCATTTCATATTATTGTCTGTAGAGTTAGTGCATACGTACAATAGGTTTGCCAGCAATGAGAGGAAATCAAATTTCCTAGCAGAAGTGGAGGTGTTACGACATAAATGCAACTGATTTGTTGTCCTACGAAGATTCATTCAACATTTATAAAACAAAATTCAGAATATTTGATAGATCTTGCTGCAACACTAACAAAAACGTGTACTTCAAAGACCTTCGATGTGAAAAATGTGCCAACCAGCTTCAGCATGATCTTCTTTGTAGCATCTAGACGAAGAATAAATTCACTTTCATCCGTATATTTTGTTTAGAAATAAGTGGATGAACTGATGTAAAGCACACATCAAAAGCAAGAATAAAGAAGCAACTTCTGTTTTAGAATAGAGTTATAACATAAGCAAATTATTTTTAAATGGAAACAACGCCCTGTCTCGTGTTTTAAATAAACCCCTTATTTTTGCTCAAGTTCAATTCAACATTCCCACTTTTGTCTTTTCAAGTTTTCGTTCTTTCACAATTTGTCGTACACGGTACGACTACTCTTTGCCCCTCTTCTGCACTGAACAAGTAGGACGAAATCATCGATCCGCAGCTTCCCGGCTCGGAGTGAACTTAGAGCTTCCCACCACAGAGCCGCACCGGAGATGGTGAGCTAACGATAAAAGGTTGAGGGTGTCGTTGCACACGTCTGCGGGACCGCAACCATCGTCAGCGGCAGAATCCTCGCGGTTCGGTGGGACTTTGCACAATATGGAACCCGGTCGGTACGAACGACCAACCTAGGCAGACGCGATTGCCCCTGGATGGAAACGTATAGGACGTGTTCGTACCTTGATAAAGCGCGGTGTGGCTGTGATGTGGGTTGTGAAACTTTGACACGATTTTCGAGCTCACGAAGCCAAAACCATTTGCCTTCCTAAGGCAGTGGGTTAGGACAAACTGTCAACATTCAACGCTGACAATGTCGACGATATGTAGCAGCAGCAGCAGCATTGGTTTACAAAGGTGGTACGTACGTAACGATCCAATATGCTCCGATAGTGGGATGTTAATAAACTCCTCAAACATTACCGTAAAACCATCGTGGGACGGTCGGTCGTTTTTTGGGTGTGATGAACATTAGATTATCTGAACAAGTGCTGGTTTTCAAAAACGGGTGAGGAATGGAAAAGTGTTGAAAATGACGAAAAGTTGTCACATAATAAAGAGGAAATTATTTAAATAAGCGAATTTATGTTGTATAAGGATACCGTCATCAGGGAGGATATTCTGTCTACCCGGGCCTAGGGGTTAGTAGAATAGGCCATCGATCTTAAAACTTCCAAGCCATGTGAATTACCAATTATTAAACAAACATGCAAGTCAAGGGCCACTTCTCTGCCTAGTTAACACAAGCTTGAAATTGACTGTTTTATTAAACACGAACCTGTTTTGATTGTTTCTTTACGTTTTACAACGTCTTACCAAAAATCCAAAATTTGGAACCGTCACAAAATCATCTAAGATTTTGAACGCTAATAAAGCCTTTATCTTCCAATGGATTTTGGAGATTTATATATCAATCGACTCGGAAACTCTCCAGCAATTTGTCAATTTCATTAAAACTTTTGATACACTATTGGAAATTTCAATTCTTGTCCTACCCAGTAAAAAATATCAGAACCAATCAATCCCGTTCATGCATTCCCAACACGGACATCAGAATGATGTAAGTTTCGGGCCTTTTGACCCGCCGTTTCATTTTCTCTGGGTATAAAAAGAATCGTGTTTCGCGCTCGGGGGTGATTTCTGTTCGAGGATCCACGCTGGGTGGTGACAGAGAGCGGGCAAGGAGAGCGGATAAAATGATGGCGTCGGTAGCGGTCTCAGCATCGATGACGGTGGTTTCTGCAGCGGATCAGCGGCAGACTATTGAGTGGCTAGCGTCGGCGCCAGTGGCATTCCAGCGAAATTTTCTCGCATGGTTCTGGATCTGGTTTTGTTGCAATTAATTAGCAAGGCGTATTATTTAAAATTAATCGGTTCTTTTCAGAACCGCTCACCGAAACACCTCAATTTAATAGTAGAAAAGCTTGAGGCGAAACAAATTTTCATCAAAGTGCAAATCATCATCGCTTGACGACAGCAGAAATTTGACTTCGGCAGCAGAATCACAAGAGTGTGTCGGACTATTGAGTGGTAGCTGTTTCGATATAAGGGAAGGTCGAATTTGGTTCAAAATGAAAATTAATCGCTTGGCGACCGCAGAAAACCACAATTCTATAGCAGAGAAGGTTAACAAGAGACAAATTTTCTTTAAAGTGCAATTCATAATCGCTTGGTAACGGCAGAAAGTTTCCTTCGGTAGCAGAATCATGAGCGCGCGTCTGAGGGAGACGCTGCAAAAATTAACTCGCATGGATGGCAGCAGTAGCAGTCAAGTTAAATCTTTTCTCAAGATTCTCATTTGGTTAGAAAGATTGATTAGAAAGACGCATTATTGAAAATAAATCGATTCTTTTCAAGACCAACTTTCTATACAAAAGAAGAAATTTCTTCAATGTACAAAACACAGTCGCTTAGTTACGACAGAAACATCGCAACGATGTCCTTACGTTATCCAAAGTCTACATTGCGGTCGTTTTCTGATGTTTTTTTGTTAGTTTATGTAACTTTGGTTTCAAGATACCAGTTTTGAGACGTCACGCGTTTGATAATCTTACGTCAGAGATAAGTCATGCTTTTTGGAAGGCCTTGATAACCTTCGAAATGCTCTATTTGTCTTTGAAATCTAAATAAAAAATTCTCAAATGATGTGACCATTCTGTCCGCAAGAAGTGTTCACATAACAAACACACATAACCCTTATTAGCTAATAACCTTTATGTGGATTCTCCTATAGCAGGTGGTTATTTATTTATTTATTTATTTATTCATCTCCGTCTTCGACACTACATCATACAGACTGTACTTATCTTCTAATATAACCTATCTTATAACTAAACAATTCTGTTCATCCGGTTTTTAAAAACATTTTTGGAGATATTGAAATCGAAAACATCAGAAACAAAGACCGAATGCAGGAGTCTAGCGGATTATTGTAACCGTAATGCGTACGGTGATACAGAACGGCCAGTAAGTTAGAGTTCCGGAACCGCCTGGGGGGGACATTAAACGGTATCTTCCCAAGGATCTCAGAACAGTCGATGTTCCCTTCGATTACGTCGAAGATAAATAAGCGTTGCAGTTTTATTCGTCTGGTGGATAGCGGCTCCAAGCCTATCAATTGACAACGTTCTGAATATGCAGGAAGATTGTTTCGATCATTCCAGGGTAGCAGCCGCAGTGCAAATCTAACAAACTTTTTCTGGACGCGTTCGATGGAAAGCATGTGTGAGGCATGGTACGGAGTCCAAACTGGAGCAGCATACTCTAGAACGCTACGTACCAACGTGCAATAAAGCGATTGCAATGCGTATACGTCAGTGAACTTGGAGGCGTGACGGCAAATGAACCCTAAAGTTGACAGAGCCCTGGCAGTCGTTATCCCTACATGCTCCTGAAACTGAAGCTTACTGTCGATGATGACTCCAAGATCGCAAATAGACGATACTCGTTGCAATATTTCCGTTCCTAAAATGTATTGATGATGTACTTGGTTGTTGGAGCGACTGAACGATATGATCTTGCACTTATTGTTGTTAACATGCATGCCATTATCGATGCACCAGATCATCATGTTGTTGATATCTTTTTGTAGAGCGATGCAGTCATCAGGGGATTCTATGACGCGAAAAAACTTCAAATCATCAGCGAATGAAAGCTTAGAAGACGACAGCATACCGCACAGGTCATTCACAAAAATGTTGAATAGCAGTGGACCCATTACACTGCCTTGTGGCACTCCGGATGTAATACGGAATGATAGGGAACTTGTTGAGTTGGCAACTACGTACGAGGAGCGATCGGAAAGATACGAAGAAATCCATTCCGTAATCCAGTTCGGGAACACGTAGACACGTAGCGTAATACCTCGATAATTCTCCACATTTCTGATGTTGCCAGATTTATGAATTGGAATGATGTAAACAGTTTTCCAAAGTGCTGGGAATGTCCTATCGCACAGCGAACGGTTGAACAAAACCGTAATCGGAGTTGCTAGTTCAGTGGAGCACTTTTTCAGTGGAGGAAATCCGTCCGTACCTGACCCTTTCTTAACGTCTAGCTCTTCAATGGCCAACAACACTTCATCTATAGAGAATTGTGTGACGGGAAGGTTGATATTATGCGAGGGAATATGGGCGAAGCAATCTTGATGAAGAACTGGAGAAACCTTGCTGAATACACTCTCGAAAAACAAAGAGAAGAGATTGGCAGCTTCATCATTTGAGCAAGCTTGCGTATTGTTGTAGCTGACATTACAAGGAATTCTTGCTGATGATTTCCGTTCCTTTACAAAATCCCAGAAACGTGATGGATTCTGTTTTACGTTGGTCTCGATCACGGATATATACCCTAGTAGCACAACTCACACTGATTTGGTTGCAGCAACTCAAATGTGACCAAATTTGGTTGCATAAAAGTTACTGTAACTACTCTACAACATGTGTGTTACTCGGGTAGTTTTCATAGGTGGATTGCAGAGCAGATTTATACGTTACTTCCCTCTCACGGAGAACATGCCGAGCATCCTCAGATTTCGTGACAAAAAATCGCAGTCTTGCTTTTCTGAGTGTGTTTCGGAGATGACGGAGCTCAGAGGTCCACCAGGGTTTGTTGGATGCAGAGTTAAATGAACGTCTTCTTAGGGGCACCGTGCCTTCACAAATCGAATTGAGTTTGCTGTAGAAAGCGGAAAGCGCTTCATCAATAGAGCCAAACCGCAACAGAGTATCCCAATCTGTTTCAGCGAGAGCTGCTTTTAAGAGGATGTAATCGCACGATATGAAATCGTAATCGAAGTGATCGATGCCGTTTTCAGGAGACATTAAATTGTAGTCACTAACATCAAATAGTATTCCGATTGGAGGATGATGACTGTCCACGGGTAGCATCGGCGTTACGGGCGCGAACGTGTCCATTAGCTCAGGCAGACTAACGACGACGTTGACGTTCGCGAAACTATTAATTTGACGTAGGCCCATTGCAAACATAGATTCGATGAGATTCTGTTCGTTATCGGAAACGGTATTGGAGGGTATGTAGCCATTGATTTCGTCATCTAACGTCTAACGTCATCATATTAACGCACACATAACACATAATAAATTTTGCTTCATGGCTTACAATTTTTTTCCCATTTCTCGCTTCTCCATTTTCTCCATTTTCTCCATTTTCATTTGGACGATGTTTCCTTGTCTTCTAACTTAACCTGCATTCACTAACACACGATCGGCACCTAGTGCATGCATAACAAACCAAACTAATATTTCTCTTTTATGATTTTGTCTCCCTGGGCAATTGTTAGAAGGCACTAGCTTTCCAAGCCCCACAGATTCCGAAATATTCAACCTAACTGCCAATAGAATGAATTCCAAATTATGTTGAACACTCACTCGATGGTTCTAATATTTTAGACAACTTTGTACAAGACGCTAATTTTGCAAATCGCCTGATTTTTTGTTTGTTTTACTCGCGATCGCTCGTCTTTATTCCTTTGCCTACCAACTATATTGGCATACTCTTCTTTTGCCGATTCATCTATGAACTTGTCTGGATGGCTTACCATTATTTTTTGCCATATCGTTTTCTTTTGCTTACCATTTTCTTTTGCCATTTTTGTTGCCGGTTTGAGGCTTACCATTTTTTTTGCTCCACATGTTATGGGTCACCACAAGGGGCAAGTAACTCTAAACTTTGCGATAATATCATTCATTGTCTCGCAATAGTATTTCGTGATATTTCTAGTATCCACGATTTTCGTCAAACAATGAAACGGTTGCTAGTTCGGTTGTTATGGCGTTTGTCAGTTAGTTGATGAAACACAGTGCTCCCCCGTATAGGAAACACCTGATTTCTACCTTCCACAGATTCTAGAAAACTTTCAAACCGCATTTTATGTTTCTAATACCGTCAAACCAAAACGTGGGCCCCAAAGGTTGCTTAAAAAGTAATAGTAATAAAAACAGTTGTCTAGTGATTTTTTTTGAGAATTTAAAGAAGACTGAAATCATGTGTTGGAGCTCTCCTTAGCCGTGAGGTAAGATGCGCGGCTACAAAGCAAGACCATGCTGAGGGTGGCTGGGTTTGATTCCCGGTGCCAGTCTAGGCAATTTTCGGATTGGAAATTATCTCGACTTCTCTGGGCATAAAAGTATCATCATGTTAGCCTCATGATATACGAATGCATAAATGATAGCCTGGCTTAGAAACCTCGCAGTTAACAATTGTGGAAGAGCTTCATGAACACTAAGCTGCGAGGCGGCTCTGTCCCAGTGTGGGGATGTAATGCCAATAAGAAGAAGAAGAAGAAGAAGAAGAAATCATGTGTTGCCTAAAACTGGGTGGACTGTATCGACTGGGTGGCAATGTGTTTCATGCTTTCCCAACCAAGGCTCTTTGATCAATTTGCCGTAGATACCACGTAATTTTTCGCTAGTATTTGTTAGTATTTTTGGATACTGTCAAAAGTATAGAGTTAGTTGCCCCTTTGCTCATTATTATTTTTTGCCATTTTATTTTCCAGATAAGACTTACCTTTATTTTTTTTCTTTCAGCCCTCATGGTTTATCTTTTTTTTTCCATATTGTCTTGCGTCCTAGGCTTACCATCATTTTTGGCTGATTTCTTTCCTTTTCAATCTCCTCAACTTATCTTACCATTCGTGGGAGCAACGATCACGTCATTGTCGTAGCCAAGCAAATCTGTTCTCCAACTTTTTTTGTTGTTGAAAATAAGCGTTTTACACTTGCAAATAAATGGCATGTTTACGCCTCAAGAAACGTACACTGAATGATCTTCATTTATTTTCTTTGTCCCCTTCTAACAATTTAGAATTTCCGGTCAGACTACTGAGATTCAATTTCAAATTTCTTCTCATTAGCTTCTTAGTATGCTGGCATTCCAAATGCCTACTGCGATAGAATTTCAAATTCGTTATCATTTTATGTTATTTAATTTCTATTTTATTTATCAATGTAACCAAAACTGCAAATGCCTTTTTTAGGCTCACTTTTTTCCCCACATGTGGATTCGGTTGATATTTGACAAAGTTAGAGCGTTTGTAAAACTGATTTATTCTTAAAAAAGAAGAAATTTTTTATCAAAATCTGCATACTACCATCATTTGGAGCTGATTTCAAGAAATATGATGTTCCACAAAGTTTTCATAAATTTAATACTGAAGAGATTAATTACAATAGATTGCAAATCGGATGAAAATTGCCTAAGTAATAATTATATTTATGGAAGTCTAAACTTGATGGTCAAAAAATCACCTCAAAGTAGGGTAACCATATTAAATTTCGATGGGATTCGAACCCATGACCCTACAGTACGCTAGACTGGTGCTTTAACCAACTAAGCTACGAAGGACCTCCGTCGGCCTTCGCAACCTAGCGGCTACTGAATACACTGTGTATGTGTGTATGGGTACAAAAATTTTTCAACACACTTTTTGGAACTTAGCATTCGCCGCCGAATCACTCTCCACAAGTTCCATTCGACGGGGAATCCTGTCCCACTGTTCGCTATCGAAAATTGTCCAGATTGGACTCCAGACTATGGGATCAGAAGTAATGGCCAAAATACTATTTTTAAGCGCAAGACACGCTAAAAAGCACTTACTCATATGTTTTGGTATTTTCTGGCACGAAAAAGGCATCAACACCGCTATGTGGATTAATCAGGTTTTTTTCTTCAAATTAATAAAGTCGGTATCGGAAAAGGATGGACCGATAAAAGTTAATGAAAAAAATGCCTAATGAAACTACAAAAAAAATCGCGGGTGGTACTCGCAAAAGTGCTCATTGCCTATCCAAATCGCTAAAACATTTTGAGCGCGAGTAGTGCTCGCAAAAGTGTGCAGTGCGTGAAATCGCTAAAATGATTTAAGCGCGAGTGGAGCTCACATAAGTGCTCAATGCATATTAGGGTGGCTCAGATTAGTATGGAAAAAACTTTTTTCACATTTTTTGATGGGCCGCCCACTTATTCGGTTCTATTTGATGCTCTGATGCTCTGGACAAAGCCAAATTGTCAACGTTTGGGCGGTGCTAAACTCGTTGAAAGTTTATATGCAAAAATGTATGCAGAAACATCCAAAAACAGTGAATTGCAGTTGGACGGCACAACTTACGATGAAGAACTATGATAATCATTCAGATCTTAAAGAATTTAATACAGAATGTTATGCTGAAAACCGCGAGAAGGTTAGAGTTTGCCCGGCTAAGTTATTAGCATTTCTCTGGAGTGGGGTTTGAGCAAATTTCGTTTTTTTACCTTTGAAAAGAAATAAATTCACCCCTACAACACTCCAGTAAAATGCTAATATCTTTGCCTAATAAACTCTAATCTTCTCACGGTTTTCAGCATAACATTCTGTATTTAATTCTACAAGAAATGAATGAGTATCATGGTTCTTGATCGTAAATTGTGCCGTCCAACTGCAAATCACTGTTTTTGGATGTTTCTGCATACATTTTTCCATATAATCTTCCAACGAATTTAGAACCCCCAAACTTTGACCGATTTGGCTGAAATTTTGTCCAGAGCATCAGGGCATCAAATAGAACCGAATAAGAGGACGGCCCATCGAAAAAATTGAAAAAGTGTTTTTTGAGCCACCCTAATGCATATCTAAATCGCCAAAACAATTTTCGCGCAAGAGGCCTCGCAAAAGTGCTCAGTTCGTTATAAGCTCGCAAAACATTTTGGGCGCTGCGCTAGTGAAACTCGCAAAAGTGCTTCAAAATCGCTGAAATATTTTAAACGCGAGAGGTGCTCTGTACGTATTACAAAAAAAGTATCAACTTCAACAAAATGCAAACCTCTGGAGAATATGTTTGTGCTTTATTGTTCCTAGTTTCTGAAACTAGTGACGATGGATGCGAGCACAGTCATCAGGAGGTGCAGTGACGGGAAATGTCATTTCGATGTCATGGGACTAATTTGCTAATAACTTTTTTCACACACCATTTACAGTTGAATCGTTTGTTTGTGAAACTGCATATGTGCCATTTTTGGCCAAAATGAGGTTTTCATATATTCTGAATCTTCGTCTTTGAAGAGCAATTATGGAGTACTGCTTGCCATTTTCGAACTGGAAGTGTCTCAGGATGTTGAGTTTTGCCAAAAACTATTGATCTATATCGAAGAAATCAAAAGATTCGGTGCCAATTTGTTCAAAACCAGTTTTTTGTTGTTTTCTCGGAATTGTGAAAATTGGATATATGCAGTTTCTCAAACAAATGATTCAATTATGTTTTTCATATAAACATGTACTGCCGTTATACGCATAATTGTCCCATGTATATAGGGAATCCCAGCAAACATGGGTCAGATATGCGTATGACGGCAGTGTAGCCCTGAAAAAAAGCCCTTTTACTTTTTCTAATAGGTAATTTCTCTAAATCTAAATCTAAATCTAGTCTTGACATTCCGTGACATTTTTTAAATTTCGCTCTCATGGCTCTCATGAATTTAAAACAATGATCTGTTGGACAAAGTTCTATGATCTTTTAAGCATTAAATGTTAATAAGAAAAACGAATTGGTCATAACTTCTGAAAAAATCCCACGACGTTTTTTTGATTGCGCTTAAAAAATAGTCAATAGCAAACAATGGGGCAGGATTCCCCGTCACTGGAAGGAAGACACCTCGTTGAAAAGCAATTCAGTGGATAATGCCAAAAACAAAAGAAGTAAATGGTAATGAAAGTTTACTCAAAATCGAGTTGTTCTCACTCACTTACTATTAGGTAGTTTAACTTAAGCCTCGGGACAAGCGAACTTGGGCGGATTTTTTGCCGATGAGAGAGAATCGCAGAAACCGAATGTTCGGGGCGAAGACGAATGCAACGATGTCTGTGAAAGACTCGACTGGTTAGCTACTGACCGACCCAACAAGCCAGCGAGCACGTCGAATAGCTTTTTGAAGTGCCAGCCAAGCCGCTACCCCTCAGCATAATCTGCCTAGGATCCGATATATATCACGCATCAATACCGAATCTCCACCACTGCTAGAGATTAAAACGGCCATCCAAAGCATGGAATCGATCAAAGCCCTTGGCATCCGCTCAACTACTACAACCAGGGAATGTGAAATAACAACATTGCCAATGACAACAACATTGTCCTCTCTTGTGAATGTTGGGACAAACTCAACTCGCAATTAGCGTTTGAATAGGACAATTATTGCCTGCCGCGCATTTAGAGAAAAATCGGTTTTCGATGATGTTTTTGGTTAAATAAGTATCAGTTATCAATGTTTAGACATAAACTTAACCATCTATTGACATGATTTGTGTTTTACTTTTGAAATATAAGGAAATGTGTAGTATGAAGTATGTATAAAATGCGCCTGTTTGGGTAAAATGCGCCACCACCTTTTTTTGGTTTATATCCCAAATTTTGTTTCAAAATCGTAAGCAGATGAAGCCAAAACTCATCCAAATCAAGCCGTCAAAAAAAAAAAAACTCTGTTCAAAACTCTGTATTAAACATTTAAAAAATTAAATACTATTTTGGATCATTCCAATGCAATTTCGTCGTTTATGTCTTCAATGCTTTTTCTTTAGATACAAACAATATTTTCTCCTTATTACTATCAGTGTGAGACATTGACTAACTGAAATGATAGAGTTGACACTAATCTTGTACAGAAAAGATTAAAAATTTTGGTGAAAAAATTTGGAATATTTTGATTATCTTTTTTAGATGGCGTATATTGCCCAGCATCGTTCAGTTTTGGATTGAAATTCTCAATTTTGGAATTAAATCGTTTTGTTGCAATATTGATGGCTTTACATGGAATTTTTTGGACCATGTAATGACTGATATGTTAGATTATTGATGAACACTTCGAAAATACATGTTTTCAGAGGAAATCACCATAAAGTTAAGGGATTAGCTCAGGGGGCGCATATTGACCGAATCTCCCTTACAAATTATCACAGTTTGAAAAGTTCACCACAATTACCTCTCCATGTTTGTTTCAGATAAAATGGAACGCAACATTATGTTTATCCTCTGCAGATGAGGACAAAGGCTTATCGCTATTCTCCTTTGTTGCTTGTTTTGGGCATTTTTTAGCGACAATTACAATTAGGGACACGGCAGGTATTTTCGTCTGTTCGTCATAGTCTCGAAAACCAATAAAAGAGACGCTTTTTTGTAAAACTCATTCGTACCAAATCGTAAGCTCAGAAGAAAAGTTCTGCTATAGTGGAGTTCTAGCAAATAGACATTGCTTTCGTTGGTTTTAGCCCCTATGACGATGGACGGAAATACCTGCCGTGTCCCTACCTTGACTGCAACGTTTATTTCGTAATAGGTATCTGGGACACCACATTTTTACTTGTTAACTGGATGCAGGGTATCTAGTAACGCCCATAAAAAAGAGTGACCTGACTGTATGCGATAACTGGCGAGGCATTAGCCTTTCGTTGATTCCAACTTATGCAAAAAAAAATACAATAAATATAGACAACGTTAGACTTTTCAGTTGAAGTGAATATTATCGGAATCGGATATAAGCGTAGGATTGCCGATTCGGAAATGGCGAACTCGATTATTGGTCCAGTCTATAAAATGACTTTTGGTTGGGAAACATTCTCGACATCCTGGACAAAGCAGATAAAATTTTTATTAGAATGTTGAGCTCAGGCATTGAAATTGTGAGTGAAGATGATGAGCATTGATCTTATTTGATCGTAGCTTCCAAAGCCAGTGAGTGAACAGCCTCGCTCAGATTGATGCCAAACAACGATTATGAGTACTAATCATTGCTGCGATAAACAACGAGCAACAGAGTTTGCTTAAGGACAATCCTGACGGAATCCAAAACTAAATGTACTCGCGTTTTCAATACGGAAGCAACGCACAACTGTCATTATTATTATTTCAGCTTTCAGTTTTGAATGCCCTAAACCAAGGTGTGGTATCTATGGATGCTATGATTTGTGTATTCGTATTACGCTTGCTCTACTAGAATAAAACTAAAATATCAAACCACATCAGGTGTTTCGCTTTATTCATTTTACTTTCAAGTTGATGGGATGACCGAGAGAAAGTATCGAGGCCTTTCATTCAGTGTATTAGAGTTCAATACAGAGTTCAATAGATTTTCCTTACAACGGGTCGTAACAACGATCATTGTGGTTAGAAAAGTGATTTGCTTCACTCAATTGAATTCCATCAACGAGCGATGAAGATCGTTGAACGTTGAATCACCGAACGCCACATTTTCAACGATCTAGGAGCTTCATCGCTTACGACGCAGCAGAGTATCAAGTTGGCTGGATTTTGGTCGATTTCTGGTCATGACCTGATTTTTTTTAAATGCCTGGTAGAGCCGTTCAAGAAGAATAATGTTATCGGGTTGTGGCAAGTGGTGAAAAAAAGCATCAGATTTTTATTGTTGAACCAGATGAGATTACGCGGAACGTCACAAAAAAGCAGTACATTTTTTCCGAGTTTAAGAATATGCTATTAATAAAGCACTGTGAAGCATTGGCAATGCCCAATCCTGACCATTTAGAGTCACTTCATTTTCATCCACTATAAAATGAGCCATGTTCCCATGCTTTGCCCAATTCAATCAAGTGAATGCCGAATGGTGAGATCAAATCCGCCATCGAAGGAATCGATTCGTCCTATGCCCAGTCGCTGAGCCGTTGAGTAGCAGAAAGCTAACAAACGAGGCTTACAGCGCTGGAAATGTTAGTTAGGCATGTCATTAGATGCTAATCCCGAAAATTTAAATTTACTCCGCCGAAAAGTGACAAATCATCCCAAGCGCCCTCGAGCGCCAGGATGTTACCCTATCCGAAGCGAAAATACAAATTTGCGATTCAGATGTAACATTCCGCCTCGGAAGAAGGGATTACGGCCGGGACCCTTTCCTCCACATCATTAGCATACTCCAACCCGACCGACCGAGATGTTGATTGATTTCCTAACCCTCCGCCGGCGATACCACTCGCATCGGACCGTCATCGTCATCGATGCTTATCGCAACCGTGAGATTCGGCCGGGTTCTTTTCTGCCTGAATGTCAATCAATCCACTTCACGGCACAGCAGTCGTCGTCCTCGTCGTCGTCTTTATTGTTGTTATTGAATCCAATGTTGCCTTCCTCATCGTCGGGAGGCTACTCCTCATCGGGAAATATGAAAATTTCATCGCCTTTGGGTTGATTGATCGATTGCAATCGTTCTGGCTGTTATGTTCTCGTGTATCCTTTCTTCTATATGCGGTGAATAGAACCAATCATAGAACGGTAGGCACACTTAAGCACTCTGTGGGCTGTGTAGTCTGGTGAACATCAATTTCCAAATGAAAATATATCAATAAGAGTAATCGGTCGAACATAACTCAAATAAAACGCTATTAATTTTTATGATTCGACCCAAAGGATCTGATTTTTTTCGTAGAACTTAAGGTGAAGATTGGCTGCCATTATTTGTTTACATCGTATATTTTTCGGGCGATCCAGTAAGAGCATACGGTTGTAATCTAAAATTGTTTTGGAAATTTCACAATAAAAATTTAAAAAAGGTATTTTTAATACAATGACTAGCAGTGTATGGTGCGAGTGCACTGCAATGAGGTGCTATTTAGCTCCACATCAATTTGAAATGCACAGGGCGTACATGTTGAGTATATACTTTTTGTATTTCCTCACATTCGACGCATCAGCGATCTAAAATTGTGGAAACTTGGAGGAAATAGTGTTGGAATAATAGACAATAAATCGAGAAAAAGGCTTAAATTTTACACGTTTAGACAAAACATTTAACAATCTTATGAATTAGAACTTATTCAAAACACTTACTTAGCATTCACTTCGCTCTAAAATAAGCAAAATAAACGTTGAGTTGCTTCCCAAAAAAGCTAGTCCACAGGAATGCTAAGAGCAACTAAAGCTGAAAACTTCGATGTGGATGTCATGAGAGTCATTTACTAATAATTTTTCGGATGTTTTTTTCTTTTGTTATTTGACTATCTTTTTGAAAGCGTTGCAGGTTCAAAAAAAATCTTGAATTGTAAATTACTTTTGAAAAAGAACAACTTTTGGATTTCGCGACGCTTGTCCTTTAATAACGGATTCCGTACCCCATTTGTGCGCCAGACTATGTGATCTGATAGTGACTTCGTAGAACAGACTGGAAATGATGTTGGAACGAAATATAAGAACTGAAATAACAGTCCGTCGAATGATTCCCATCACATGCTGAAATTCATCTGACAACGACGACGTCGTGCTTTTATCTTCTCGAGCCTGGTGCCCCTGAACTTTCAGACGAATTTCCATCTAATCCCACGAAGTTGATGGGCATATCGACGACGACGAAGACGTCAGAACAAGGAACGGCATGACTTTCAGTCGGGGAACGTTTGAGCTTCCTTTCTGGGCCAAGGAAGGTACGGCGAAAAAGCTCGACTCAACTCTTTTTTCTACTAGAATCAACCCATATCGTTTGCTGTCTTTTCGAATGTGTTGGCGGGCATGTGCCGAGTGCCTGCGTCAAACGGAAGTATAAGTTCGCCATCGAAGTCGACGCATACATGATTTTCTGAATGTACGGCTTATGAACGTGAGCCATACGGAGGGCAGGCATACGGAACCGATGGTACTTTCCAAGGCTCTAAATTTTTGCAGGGACTTGACATGCCTTCAACTTTCCACAGATCCCCAATTCATACAGTTATTAACTACATCGAAATGGAAATTCAACCTCGTTGCTCTTATAGTAAAGCATTATTAATATTTGCGAATAACTTTTTTTTTTCTGCTATTCGAACATTATTATAGTCTATATGTCTACGGTCAGTATGTCTAACATTCTGCGCCTCATTTTCCCAACGCCAACACGGACGGAGATGGTTAGGTACTCGCCCGGTCCTGCGTAAAGTAAAACTGCTCATAGACGGTATACTGTTTTCGGTTCATTTAGCGAAATGATTTCCGAGAAGACGTCTTTTATTCAGACCGGAATAATCTGGTGTGGGTGCTCTGAGCGGGAAGGCCTTTCGCAGAACCGGCTGCCATTATGAGCAAACATAATAATTTTGGATTATCTTTGCTACTTCCATCGATAAGATCGTCCAATGGCGTCATCATTATTTTCGGTATCTCTCATATGCTCTCGCCATTTGTTTGCAGAAATATGCGTTCGCATCATGGTGCCTATTTGCATCATAAATGAGCCTGCTGAAAGCGACGGTTGATGCATCAGTTGAGTGTGTAGTAGACTGCTTGTATGTGAGCGTCGAATGTTTGTCATGGTCTGATAGACAGAATTCGAATTGATGTCGATTTTAGTCAAATATTTGACAAACTAGACACATGTTTGACGTTCAAGACGTTCAAAAGCTTCAAGGCCAGATTGGGTTGGGAATTCAGATTTATCGGTACTAGCTAAGTTATGAGGGCTGACGAAGGTTCTTCGTAGCTCAATTGAAGAAAGCACCAATTTAGCTTACTCAGGGTAATGATAGTGATAAATAATAATAAATTAAGTTATTATTGGAGTAGCTTTATTATTATTATTATCTTCTTCTTCAATCATCTTTCTTCTATATCTATCTTATGAGTTTACATTTCCTTTGAGGCAATATAACTCACAAACGGATGCACCGATTTGCAAGGTTTCCTCACCAATCGATTCGTCTTAGGCTCTGTATATATAAGCAAAGAGTTAGGAAGTTTTAGGGGAAATTTGGAAAATTGTGAAAATACAATATTGGGGCGAGTTGTAAGAAAACCCAATACGATCGCAAAAACTGATCTGGATTATTAATATCCACAAGAAGTCTCCGAATTTCCATGTATTTTATTTTCCCAAATTTACTTCTCCGAAATTTCAGAGGAAACCACTCCAAAAATTCAAAGGAAATTCTTCGAAGTTTCCAGAGTAAATACTTCCGAATTTCTTGAAAAAATATTCAAAACCTTCGAATTTCCTATAAAAATGCATTGGATTTAGGCAGTGTTGGTGAAAACTCAAAATCTCAAAACTGATGAAAAATTGCGATTCAAACCTGTCGTGAGTTTAAACGTTCCCAACTCAGCACCTAAAAACTCATGGATGAGTTGAATCATCCATTTGAATCATCGTTTTCTTTTGTTCTACTTCGCCAAAAACAGTGAACTGCACAGAAAAAAATAATGAAAACTAAGAAGCGCGTAAAAAAAAGACATGGAAAATTACACTATTTTGGGCGTACATGGATATTTTCCAACAAGTACACCCTAAATGTTTGCAATTTCTATAGCATTATGTCAGTTTCTATAGTATACATCATATAAAAAAAGACATAATGCAATGGAAATCGCATACATTCAGGCGATAAAATCGTTTAAATTTACGCTCTTTTTGGCATTTCCTTTATGTGCATTACTTTCGTGTAAATTTCAACAACTTTTTCTATCTGTGTCCCATTCGCAAACGATTTAACTCATGCGGGAGGGCTCGATGATTGAGATTAGTGAAAGATAATTCGAATTTCCCCTGGAAATTCATTCGAATTTCCCCTGGAAATTCATTCGAATTTCCCCTGGAAATTCATTCGAATTTCCCCTGGAAATTCATTCGAATTTCCCCTGGAAATTCATTCGAATTTCCCCTGGAAATTCATTCGAAATTCATTCGAATTTCCCCTGGAAATTCATTCGAATTTCCCCTGGAAATTCATTCGAATTTCCCCTGGAAATTCATTCGAATTTCCCCTGGAAATTCATTCGAATTTCCCCTGGAAATTCATTCGAATTTCCCCTGGAAATTCATTCGAATTTCCCCTGGAAATTCATTCGAATTTCCCCTGGAAATTCATTCGAATTTCCCCTGGAAATTCATTCGAATTTCCTGAAATTCATTCAATTTCCCTGAAATTCTTTCAATTTCCCTGAATTCATTCAATTTCCCTGAAATTCATTCAATTTCCCTGAAATTCATTCAATTTCCTGAAATTCATTCAATTTCCCTGAAATTCATTCAATTTCCTGAAATTCATTCAATTTCCCTGAAATTCATTCAATTTCCCTGAAATTCATTCGAATTTCCCTGAAATTCATTCAATTTCCTGAAATTCATTCAATTTCCTGAAATTCATTCGAATTTCCTGAAATTCATTCAATTTCCCTGAAATTCATTCAATTTCCCTGAAATTCATTCAATTTCCTGAAATTCATTCAATTTCCCTGAAATTCATTCGAATTTCCCCTGGAAATTCATTCGAATTTCCCCTGGAAATTCATTCGAATTTCCCCTGGAAATTCATTCGAATTTTCCCTGGAAATTCATTCAATTTCCCTGAAATTCATTCGAATTTCCCTGAAATTCATTCAATTTCCTGGAAATTCTTTCAATTTCCCTGAAATTCATTCAATTTCCCTGAAATTCATTCGAATTTCCCTGAAATTCATTCGAATTCCCCTGGAAATTCATTCAATTTCCCTGAAATTCATTCGAATTTCCTGAAATTCATTCAATTTCCCTGGAAATTCATTCAATTTCCCTATAAATTCATCTCAATTTCCCTGAAATTCATCTCAATTTCCTGAAATTCATTCAATTTCCACTGGAAATTCATTCGAATTTCCTGGAAATTCATCTCAATTTCCTGAAATTCATTTCAATTTCCCTGAAATTCATCTCAATTTCCCTGAAATTCATTCGAATTTCCTGAAATTCATTCGAATTTCCTGGAAATTCATCTCAATTTCCTGAAATTCATTCAATTTCCTGGAAATTCATTCAATTTCCTGAAATTCATTCGAATTTCCCTGAAATTCATTCAATTTCCTGAAATTCATTCAATTTCCCTGGAAATTCATTCAATTTCCTGAAATTCATTCAATTTCCTGGAAATTCATTCAATTTCCCTGAAATTCATTCAATTTCCTGGAAATTCTTTCGAATTTCCTGAAATTCTTTCGAATTTCCTGAAATTCTTTCGAATTTCCCTGAAATTCATTCAATTTCCCTGAAATTCATTCGAAATTTCCTGAAATTCATTCGAAATTCCCTGAAATTCATTCGAATTTCCCTGAAATTCATTCAATTTCCTGAATTCATTCGAATTTCCTGGAAATTCATTCAATTTCCTGGAAATTCATTCAATTTCCCTGAAATTCATTCGAATTTCCTGGAAATTCATTCGAATTTCCTGAAATTCATTCGAATTTCCCTGAAATTCATTCGAATTTCCTGAAATTCTTCGAATTTCCCTGAAATTCTTTCAATTTCCTGAAATTCTTTCGAATTTCCCCTGGAAATTCATTCGAAATTCCCCTGGAAATTCATTCGAAATTCCCCTGGAAATTCATTCGAAATTCCCCTGGAAATTCATTCGAATTTCCCTGAAATTCATTCAATTTCCCTGAAATTCATTCGAATTTCCCTGAAATTCATTCGAATTTCCCTGAAATTCATTCAATTTCCCTGAAATTCATTCAATTTCCTGAAATTCATTCAATTTCCCTGAAATTCATTCAATTTCCCTGAAATTCATTCGAATTTCCCTGAAATTCATTCAATTTCCTGAAATTCATCTCAATTTCCCTGAAATTCATTCAATTTCCCTGAAATTCATTCGAATTTCCTGAAATTCATTCAATTTCCTGGAAATTCATTCAATTTCCCTGAAATTCATTCGAATTTCCCTGAAATTCATTCAATTTCCTGAAATTCATTCAATTTCCCTGAAATTCATTCGAATTTCCCTGAAATTCATTCAATTTCTGAAATTCATTCGAATTTCCTGGAAATTCATTCAATTTCCCTGAAATTCATTCGAATTTCCCTGAAATTCATTCGAATTTCCTGGAAATTCATTCGAATTTCCCTGAAATTCATTCGAATTTCCTGGAAATTCATTCGAATTTCCCTGAAATTCAATTTCCTGAAATTCATTCGAATTTCCTGAAATTCATTCAATTTCCCTGAAATTCATTCGAATTTCCTGAAATTCATTCGAATTTCCCTGAAATTCAATCGAATTTCCCTGAAATTCAATCGAATTTCCCTGAAATTCATTCGAATTTCCTGAAATTCATTCAATTTCCTGAAATTCATTCGAATTTCCTGAAATTCATTCGAAATTCCCCTGTAAATTCATTCGAATTTTCCTGGAAATTCATTCAATTTCCCTGAAATTCATTCAATTTCTGAAATTCATTCAATTTCCCTGAAATTCATTCAATTTCCTGGAAATTCATTCAATTTCCTGAAATTCATTCAATTTCCTGGAAATTCATTCAATTTCCTGAAATTCATTCGAATTTCCCTGGAAATTCATTCAATTTCCCTGAAATTCATTCAATTTCCCTGGAAATTCATTCGAATTTCCCTGAAATTCATTCAATTTCCCTGAAATTCATTCAATTTCCTGGAAATTCATTTGAATTTCCCTGAAATTCATTCAATTTCTGAAATTCATTCGAATTTCCCCTGGAAATTCATTCGAATTTCCCCTAATATAAATAAATGAACAATTTGATTTCCAAGAAAATTTTAGATGATATTCCAAGTGAACTTCGGATGAATTTTCAAGGGAAATTCGGATGAACTTCCAAAGGAAACAAGGATGGATTTCTGAAGGAAACTGAGATGAATTTCCAAATTAAACTCGGACAAATTCATAGCGAAAGTGGGATGAATTTCCTTGAGATAGATGGATGAATTTCCAAGGAAAATTCGAATAAAGTATCATCAACTTACTTACTTACTTATGGATCCTGTACACCTCCGGTGGTGCAAAGGGCCAACTTGAAAGATCTCCATCCTGAGCGTTGCCCGGCTATCGCTTTAACCTGTTGCCAGGTTAGATTTCGGTCGACTTCTTTTATTTCTTTATTGAGGCTTCGCCGCCATGAGCCTCTGGGTCTGCTGCAATGTCCCGCTGGGTTCCAGTCTAATGCTTGTTTACAGATTTCGACCCAGCTGCACTTCCGATACAGAATTTCTGTTGATATCGGCCTCTGGTGACAACGACGGTGGAGCTGTGAGGCCACCAGGCCCGAATTACATACCGCAGGCACCTGCAGCCGTTGAGTGTTCTCCACTGATACACACCATGTATCGCTAGCGTATAACAGCACAGATTTCACGTTAGAGTTGAAAATTCGTATTTTGGTGCGTTCACTTATCTGCCTGTTTTTCCAGATATTTCTTAAACTCGCAAAGGCAGCCCTTGCTTTCTTGATCCGTGCGCCTATGTCGATCTTGGTACCACCGTCTGACGCCATTTGGCTACCAAGATATTGAAAGCTTTCAACATTCTCCACTGGTTGCTCGGCTACTGTGAAACTGGAAGGGGTCACCGTGTTTACATCCAACGATTTGGTTTTGTTGACGTTGATGACTAAACCTACCGAAGTTTCATTAACAATTCGACGAAATTTCCCAGTGAAAATTCAGATGCATTTCTATAGAAAATTAGCATGAATTTTCAAGAAAAATTTGGATGAATTTCCAAGCAAAATTCGGATGAATTTCCAAGGAAAATTCGGATGAATCTCGAAGGAAAATTCGGATGAATTTCCAAAGAAAATTTGGATGAATTTCCAAGGAAAATTCGGATGAATTTCCAAAGAAAAATTGGATGAATTTCCAAGGAAAATTTGGATGAACTTCCAATGAAAATTCGGATGAATTTCCAAGGGAGTTCGGATCAATTTCCAAGAGACATTCGAATGAATTTCCAAGAGAAAATCATTCGAATATGCCTTGGAAATTCATACGAATTGCCTTGGAAGTTCATCCGAATTCCCTTGGAAATTCATCCTAATTTTCCTTGGAAATTCGAATGAATTTCCAGGGGAAATTCGAATGAATTTCCAGGGGAAATTCGAATGAATTTCCAGGGGAAATTCGAATGAATTTCCAGGGGAAATTCGAATGAATTTCCAGGGGAAATTCGAATGAATTTCCAGGGGAAATTCGAATGAATTTCCAGGGGAAATTCGAATGAATTTCCAGGGGAAATTCGAATGAATTTCCAGGGGAAATTCGAATGAATTTCCAGGGGAAATTCGAATGAATTTCCAGGGGAAATTCGAATCCAGGGAAAAAAATTAAAAAAGGATGGTTTGGCCTTGGATGAATTTCTTTTGAAAATTCAAAAAATTGAAAAAATCCAAACAAAGACAGATCCAGTGGTTCTTCTGTCGCCTACTGAACCTCCAACTCCTATGGCAACTGATGTCATGCGTTGCTTAAATCAAGTTGAATACGCCACTAGGTGTTCCAATCTGCCAAATTCACGAAGTAGTGTATTCATCTTGGCTCAAATTGTTTCGAATATGGACACAAAGCTGTTTTTTGCAAGAAAAGTGCATGTGCTGAGGGCCATCAGGTTAGTGAATGTGATTATGATTTCGTAAAATGCATCATTTGCATCTGCTAAACACAAGTCGCAGCTCGAGTGGCGAACTCTTTCTTCGCTTATGTGATCGGGATGGGATGTAACGACTAAACTGGTGCGATCACACAATCCTACTTAATTGAGCGCAATTCCTGATGAAGCTGTATGTGGATGCCAGACAAAACTAAATACTCATCCTACTCGGTTGGCATTGCACAAAACAATGCGGCTGAAAGAGTTGGTTTTGAAAATAGATTGTGAGAGTGCGGCTATGTGCCTGGTGTTGGAAATTTGATTTCATCGGTAGCCTTCTAAAGTTGCGGATTACGACGGAGGTCCGTAGCTTAGTAGGGAAAGCAATTGTCTAGCGTACTGATTTCCTGGGATCGAATCAAATATTTCACATGTTGTGCAATTGCCCAAATCGAGTTTCAGACATAGTAATCAGTCGAAACCGTTAACCTGCCATCAAACACATCACCGAGACGCATATCTGCCTCAGGTTGAGGAAGACCCATATCCGCTAATTAAGGTCGAGCCACTCCAGCCATCGTTCATCAGCCGTCCCGGTCCTGTGTATGAGTTAGAAGAGAGGGTTTTCCGCCAAACATCTTCAGGTAAGTACATTCTTAGTAGGTTCGGCTCACTGCCTGACGTCTCACGTGATTCTAGCCACTGTGTGATTGGAGAACTTTAGGCTCCGTATATCGTATCTGCCAGAATGAGGTACATTGTCGCAAATTAGTACTTAACATTAGTACCTATTCCTATAGAAGCAGTTGTATACCTGGCCACATCCTTACAATCACGGGAGGAAGGAATGGTATGTTAGTTAAAACATCTACATGATCGTTCCGGAGACACGGCTTTCGAAGTGTCAAGCTTCATGATTCAGCAAAACGAGTCCATAGGAATGTGCTCTGAGGGTGTATGGTTCATGTGGTCACATTCTGAAACACCCAGGAATGCTGATTCCGTGGCAAAAGTGGCCAATTTTTGATCAATCAATACTGAAACCTGACTTGCGAAGTATCAAACTTTACGATTTTGCAAAACAAGTCCACTCCATTATTTGAACCATCTGGTTACATTACGGAACGCCCTGAAATGCTGGTTCCCTGGGGAAAGCAGCGATTTTTTTTTATTCAGATTCAGATTTTTTATTCAGATAAACTTAATGTGAGGCCTCTTTATAGGTGGCAACTCTCAAAGGCGCGCCCCTTAATCAGCTTCGGCTCCAACAAAAAGTGGAATAATACTGACTTTGACCATGCATCAGAACTGAAGTTCAAACATACTTTTGCTTCTTCTTATGAGTTCCGAAATCGTTTTTGTACAGATATCTGATTTCATTACGTTTGACATTACGGAATCTCACCTTTACACAGAGATCTAATCAGTCACAGGGTTCAGCCGATCCACCAAATTCGAATCCGCTTCTTTCTTAATTATTTAGCCCTCTGGAGCTTAGAGATTCATGTCGTCGGCATCGAAACCAGCCTAAGATTGAGAAGCAAAAGGTGGGTAATCTAAAAGCAAAACATAGTCGTTTCATACTTTTCCGACCATCACTCATAAGTATCAACAAGAATAGTAAGAAGTAGAACACAGTGTGGTAGATCTTACTCCGTAATGCACTACGTAAAAGTGTCTACCCAGCATTAAGGGAAATGCTTCCATTTACAGGTGCCCCTGGAGTACATGTGAGGTTTCGAATGAGGCCAATCGTCTTTTACTCACGTCTCACGGGACACCCCGTGAGTTCCTGTTAGTATCCAATGTGCTTTACCGATCAATTAGTAGTTTATTCGTGAAAAATCTTGAACAAAGAGCTGTCGCATGACTCGATTTGACATCCTCTCTTACTGGTTTCTTCGAAGAACTCCCCTTCACGAAGCCTTCAGAAGTTTATCCATGAACTGTAAAGAATGAGCTGTCGCATATGACACCGTGTACATTTCTGAAACGATGTTATAGCATTTTCACTCAAACAAATGAAACTTGAATTGATTATTTTTAATTTCTTGGAAATTTCAGCATGTAAACTTTTCAAAAAATGATAAATTCAAGGATTTATACGAACATTTCGAAAAAAATGTCATATTTGAAAATTTCCATTTTGCCATCAAAGAATCAAAAACGAAGTTGTGCTAGTAATTCGCCGAAAAGAAGTATAAGGACAAGCATGATTTTAATACATTTAATGTTTGCCCTCGTATATTGTAACACCATCAAGCTGACCTTCAACATATCGATGTTGAACTTCCGAACAACCGCCTAGTAAATGATATTTATCTAAAATTTCGCAGGTAAGTGCGTGTGCATGTCACGGAGATCTAACAAGAAGAGGCCGAGTCATGGCTTGCTGCTCGCCGATTGACACGCTTAGGTGTGAATCTATCAGGGTTGTTAACGTTAATCAACGATTAACGCCGTTTTGTTAATCCGTTAACGTTAATTTAAACGATTAACGAATTTTACGTTAATTTTGAAAGAACGTTAGTCAACGGTAGCGTTAACGCTTTCCGTTCATTTAACGTTAACGGCTGCGTTATTTTTTACGTTAAAGAGTAGCTATATTTACTGTCAAAACCCAATTTTCAAACTACCACTTTGGCAGATTTTATTATTTTATAGGCAAAGGAGTTTTTGTTGATCAGTATAAGTGAAATTTAGTTGTAAGCCCCTTTGATATTAGAATAATTCTAGAAACATATGTAAGAAAAAAAAAATACGATTTTATAGTAGAACATTCCCTTCTAATGCCATCATTACTCAGCTACTGAATATCATCGCCCAGATAACAAAATATTCGACAAAAAACATCATAGCATGTTATAATAGACTTGATTGAAATTGTAACATAATGTAAAAGGCACTAAGAAATCATTAAAATCAGAAAAAAAAAATCAGAAAATCAAAACAATCCGGAATTTGTTTTTGAGCATAATGATTTCGCTATCAAAATATATTAATTAGTTACATATCGATATGCCCATTCTTTGCCGATCGCTTGAAGCAGCCGGTTGTGAAGGACCGTGTCTCATCGCAGGCAATAGCTTTATTTTCTCAGTGAGTTTTTTCTCAAATAGTTTGAGTTTTTTATATCCCGCGGTATCCCACTGTGGATAAAGTGATTGCCGTAGGCGATTCGCGATCGTAAAGAAGGTGTACGTACGGCAAGGGTCGCGCGTGCATTTTATAAAGTGATTGAATTATCACACGCATTATCGGTCCCATCCAGTGGAAGACCGATCATTGGGAACAAATAGCCCAAAAGGAACGGATAAGTATAACACATTGTATCCACCGTTTCTATTGTATAAGTTTGCCACCACACAGCAGTGGTCGGGCTGTTGTCCGTTTTACTTTTGCCGGCCGTCTGTTACCGTCGTCTGGTACAGCGTGCGACAAAAAAATATTTTCGCAAAGTTGAAATTTCATAACGGAAATATTTGTTTGTTTGTTTTTTTTTTTCTTTTTTTTAGTTTAACTAGTTTTAAGTCCATTTTCTATATTACTTAATTTGTTTTTTTTTTACTTTGATTTATTTTACGTTCAATGGATGAAGAAAACGGAGGCGAAACGCCTCCCAAAGACAATGTCGTTCGCACGCGATTCTACCAGGCTTCTTCGCCTGGGCCTTGGGTTGTTTACTTTCGGCAGAAAGTGAAAAGTATTGATTTTTTAGGAATCAAACGTGACTTGACGCGTCGTTTTCCGAAAACTGATTTTCATCAGATCAATCGGAACAAACTACGTGTAACCGCACCTACATACTAGGATGCAAATGCTATCGCAAAAGACCAGAACTATAATGTGGAATATTTGGTTTATGTGCCCTCGAGGGAGGTCGAGATTGAAGGCGTGATTAACGCAGCGAGCCTGACTTGCAAGGATGTACTTGCAGGAAAAGGCCGTTTAAAGAATGCCCTGCAATCTACCGTGGATATTCTGGACTGCAAGGAATTGCATTCAGCAGCCATGGTAGATGGTAAAAAAGTATATTCGCAGTCAGGTTCGCTACGAGTAACGTTTGCCGGTTCGATACTCCCAAAATATGTAGATATCGAAAATATGTTGTTTCCGGTGCGTCTTTTGTACCCAGAGTTTTCAATTGTACCAACTGCAAACAGTTGGGGCACACTGCCGAGTTTTGCGACAACAAGCCCCGTTGTGGCAAATGTTTTGAAAAGCATAGGAGGAGTCCTGCCAACAACAAGTTACAAAGTGCGCTTATTGTTGCATGGACCCTCCCATGGTTTGCAAGAATGCCCAGTGTACAAAAAGCGCACCCAAAAGTTAAGCGTTCGTTAGTACAGCGCTCTAAGCAGTCGTATGCAGAAATGGTGAAGTCGCAAGACACATCCGCAACTGCCAACGCAACGGCTGCTATTTCAGCTGCCGTTCAAGTAAGTGATTTTATGATGTCATTTCCATAGACGAATCGGACTCTGACGTAGCCGATATGGATGATTCTGCGGAGGTACACGTACTCGAAAAGAAGAAGAAACCGTCTTCCCAGGTACTGCACCGTAAGAAAACAAAATCATCCCTAAAAACTTGCCAAAATCTGATGTTGATTGGGGATTATTTAAACTCCCGAAGTAGCCTGTCTATACGCTCTTCTTTTGAGCCATGTTGTAGTAAAACATTCCCGTCATTGCCTAAAACCAATGTTTCCATGAAAACCAATCTAGGAATAACACTGAGCAGAAAACTGCTACTTGCACTTCCAAGGAAAGAATCTCGTCCAAGCGAGGATTGATATCCTTTAAGGACCTTGTGGATCGTATTTTGAACTTATTCAATATTCCGAATTCATTGAGGCCAATCATTGACCTCTTTATTCCAACAGTTGAAAGTTATCTGAAGCAATTGACTGTTTCATGGCCCCTTCTTGCAGGACTTGTATCTTTCGATGGATAATACGGCCATACAAGATACAATCACTGTGCTGCAGTGGAACTGTCATAGTCTGAAACATAAATTGGACGTGTTTAAGTTTTAATTCGCAACTCCGATTGCGATATATTTGCACTCTGTGAAACATGGCTTTCTTCTGAAGATGAAATCAACTTCCACGATTTTAATATTATTCGCCAAGATCGGAATGATCATTATGGTGGCGTTCTTTTGGGAATCAAAAATGTCACACTTTCTACAGAATTCCCATTCCGACTGTTAATGGTTTAGAAATCGTCGCTTGCCAAGTAAATGTAAAGAATAAAGACCTTTGCATAGCTTCAGTGTATATTCCCCAAATGCCTCACTTAATCGTCGGCATCTTTGGAGCGCAGTCTCTCTTTTATCATCCCCAGTTTTAATACTGGGTGATATGAATGCACATGGTATTGCATGGGGCGAAACTAGAGACGATAACAGAGCGCCTATTTTCTATGATTTGTGCGACGATTTCAACTTGAATATTTTGAACACAGGCGAAGTAACTCGAATAGGACCTCAAGGTCAGGAAAGTCGAATAGATCTGTCTTTATGCTCTAATTCACTATCATTAGATTGCACGTGGAAGGTAATCCAAGATCCCCATGGTAGTGACCACATGCCGATAGTCACCACAATCAAAAATAGCTATCAACGATCAGTGCCAGTAAATGTTCCTTTCGACCTCACGAAAAACATTGACTGGCAAAAATTTGCATCGGCGGTAAAAATTGGTATTGAATCAACTGATATTCTTCCTCCACTGGATGAGTATCGATTCCTTACCGAATTGATTCATAAAAGCGCACTAGAAGCTCAGAAACGACGCGTTCCAAGTACATCTGTCATAAGAAGACCAGCCACTCCTGGATGGGATGAT
The DNA here is from genome assembly GCF_024139115.2 of Armigeres subalbatus. Lineage (NCBI taxonomy): Eukaryota > Metazoa > Arthropoda > Insecta > Diptera > Culicidae > Armigeres > Armigeres subalbatus. Next base: position 90,553,262 of record NC_085141.1, on the reverse strand, counting down.
GAATGTACTAAGTTGTATTCCGAGAAATCTGACGCCTTCAAGGCTTTCCGTAAACACGGAAGGTCTGAGCTTTTCGAAGAGTATTTGAGGCTTGAAAGAAAGCTCAAAAATCTTCTCAAGGCTAAAAAACGTAGCTACTGGCGACGTTCCGACGAAGACCTCATCAAACTGTATAAAACGACTATTCTCTCTGTTTTAGAGTATGGCTCTTTCTGCTTCCTCTCAGCAGCTGAGTGCCACCTAATCAAATTGGAACGAATTCAATATCGTTGTTTGCGTATTGCTCTTGGTTGTATGCATTCAACGCATAACATGAGCCTGGAGGTGCTTGCTGGAGTCACTCCTTTAAAGCACCGATACTGGGAGCTCTCACTTAGAATACTGATCAAATGTGGAACAAGTAACACACTTGTATTAGAAAACTTCGATAATATGCTTGAACTGGCTCATCGTTCAAGATTCCTGCTAGTCTATCTCAACTACATATCGACAGATCTCTGTCTTCCATGTTATAATCCACCTAGAGTTCACTTCGTCAACGACAGTTCCTCAATTGAATACGATCTGTCCATGAAATACGCTATTCAAGGAATACCAGATCATCTTCGACAAATATCTATCCCTTCCATTTTTTCTGAAAAATATGAACATGTCAATTGCAATAACAGATATTTCACAGATGGTTCTCGCATTAACGGATCCACTGGCTTCGGTGTTTTCAACGTAAATTCAACCACCTTCCGAAAACTTCAGGAACCGTGTTCGGTTTATGTTGCTGAGCTGGCAGCAATTTATTTCGCTTTGGGGATAATTTCCGATCAGCCCGTAGACCATTATTTCATCTTCTCGGATAGTCTTAGTTCTATCGAGGCACTCCGGTCGATGAAACCTGTTAAGCACGCATCTTACTTTCTTACAACTGTAAGAGAGCAGATGCGTGATTTGGTCGAAAGATCATTCAAGATTACCTTTGTATGGGTCCCATCCCATTGCTTAATCTATGGCAATGAGAAGGCGGACTCGCTAGCAAAGGTGGGCGCACAGGAAGGTGAAGTTTTTGATAGACAAATCTCGAACAACGAGTTTTTCCCATTAGTCCGTCAGAGTACTCTTCAAAATTGGCAAATGATTTGGTCACACAATGAACTTGGACGGTGGCTGTTTTCCATAGTTCCTAAAGTTTCTGCGCGAGCGTGGTTCAGAGGTGAGGACTTAAGCCGAGGCTTCATTCGCACGATGTCGAGACTTATGTCCAATCACTATTCACTAAACGCACACCTCTATAGAATAAACCTGGTCGATAGCAACCTATGTAGGTGTGGAGCCGGTTACGATGACATCGATCACGTAGTTTGGTATTGCTCGGAAAACGACGCCTCCAGAGAGCAACTATTGGATACCCTTGTGGCCCGAGGTAAACAACCCTACAGGGAAGTAAGAGGTGTTCTGGGGGATCGCGATGTGGTTTATATGCAGGCCATCTATGCCTTTCTTTGCTCGTCTGACATAAAAGTCTAATTCCCTATTTTTTTCTTTCTCGTTTTTTTTTTTGTCTTATTGTTCTGTGTAATACGAAGCTATGGCCATCCGGAAGATGCTCCCTGACGAACCACAACTCGAGCCCGACGCTACGCCATACCGTTAATGACGTCAAATACCCGGATGAGCAGCTGTAATGCCTCAAACCTAAATCCCAACCTAGTCCGTCCTGAAATTACGCAATCTAACCTTGAGTCGCCACGAGTATCTTGGTCTATACCCTTTCCCCTTACTAACTGTTGATAATAAGATGATATCGATTGTAAATATCATAAAGTCTCGGCTCCGTTAAGTGTTATACACGCCTGAGCCTGTCAAATAAACGAAATAGATAAAAAAAAAAAATAATGATATGCCCAATGGGAAAAAACATTTTCATTTTGAATTTGTTTTGAGTGAAAAGAAAAAGTTAACGACTTTTTCCGAATGCTGCCATAGTGCTAAATGATGTTTTCATTTCTTTATTTATTCATTATCAATTTATAGCTATTAGGATTTTAGTGAAAACAGGAGAGCCAAATTTCATGGACAGCTGAAATTGAAGCACATTTTCCATTTTATGAAATCATTATAAATATGTATGAAAGCAGTATCTTTCACTAGCAACTAAAACCTGTGCTTTTGATGCGCACATCTTGAACGGTCTGAATATGTGTAGATAATAATTTGCTTTATTC